>NC_134701.1:242065066-242665066 GCF_043290135.1 Rhipicephalus microplus | reverse complement strand
ACGACCGACAGCCACCGTTACAACCTTCGACGACGCTTCGTGGAATACCAGCCCTGTGAACGTGTTTGGGTGTGGACACCGATACGCCGACGTGGACTAAGTGAAAAGCTTCTGCGACAGTACTTCGGACCGTCCAAGGTGGTTCGACGTCTCGGCCCACTTGATTACGAGGTTGTCCCCGACGACATCACGAACTCTCAACGACGCCGATCACGACCTGAAGTCGTGCATGTCACGCGCCTCAAGCCGTTTCATGCGCGTTAACAAACTGAAACAGTGTTTTTTTTGTATTACTGTTTCATTGTAATTTATTCATTGTTTTTTCTTGCATTATTATTGTACCTTCATCTTTAGTTAAAGCATCGGGACGATGCCTTTTTTCAGAGGGGGGCAATGCCACGTTCCATTTCCCAAGTTTTCGTTATCGTCCCAAAACACCACACGATTCTCAGCTCAAACCGCGCCTGCAGTTTTCCAGAAGGTTCCGGACTGTAGTAGATCATTTCGATAAGATCACGCCCACTGTGCGAACGGTACAGATTGTTCTGGAACCTACGCCACCGCCAGCGATAACGCTAGAACATTTGATGGCAAGAGTATAAATGCCGACGCGCTTCGCCACTTGTCAGTAGTTGTTGATCGAAGGCCGACGCTCTGTTCGCCGCTATCAGTCCGAGACTGCTATCTGTGCGAGACTGCTGCTGTAATTTCACTTTCCTTTTACCGGGCACAGGTTCACCCAAATAAACAGTTAAATCCCAACACGAAGTTTTCTGTCTTTGGCCACGTCACGACCCCGTGACAATATTAGCAACACCCGAAGCGGTAAGCTGATATAAAGCGCTGCTGCTCGAAGGCATCGTAGCCCTGGCCACTGCTACACAAATAAACTTAAGCGAATGAGACTTGACTACAACTGATGCTAACCCGACGTGACGGCTGTATCGCAGGAGTACATAGGTAATGTTTATCAAATTGAAAACCGTTAGCATGACGTAGTGCAGTTGATGCGACCTATAACCCAATTCGCAATTTTAAGCTGATTTGTAGAAGTAAATGTAAAACATGCGCAAAACGTCCTGGCTTCTTGGCCGAAGGTTATATTAGGGGGGCCTTTTAAGAATATGCACAAATATTTACAGATGGAAATAGACGAACCACTTGGCAGCACAGAAGCTAGAGTGACAATCAGTGAGGCACGCGAGGGTTCGGTTTGAAGAAAAAAAAATGTACCTCTACATATTAAACTGCATATTGCCGGTCCACCATCGTTCACGTGCAAGTCTAGGCGCACCAGACGGCTAACGTCACGCGCAGCTGTTTCTTTCGGACGTCTCCATGGTTGCACATACAAACCGGGCAAGTGTGCGCGCTAGTTCTAGAATGAAATTTCCGGTCAAATACTACAATCCTCGCGCAACAAAGTGTGTACATCATCTCGCCGGCTGAGTGAAAAAGGGTAGACGGCGCGTTTTCCCGGTCTCGCGCACAACCCGGCCTCCGATGGCTGTTTTTTCCAGTTCTCCGGGGCCGGAGCAGATAGCGGCTCTTGTCAGCAGGGCTATAAGGACAGCGACTATGCTCATGCACTCTGCCTGTGTACAGAAGAAGGTGGGGCAGCAGCCTAGCAAAGGCTCCACAAAACCTACAACGCACGTGTGCCGAAGCGCACATCACCCACGCGACTTGAATAATGACGCCGTTCGTCGCGGCGAGGCAGTGAAAAATGCAACCCGGCGTGTCAACCCGCCGCAGGGCGCGAGCAGCCACGTGAGACTTCGTCGCTATTGCACACTGGCGTCCTGCAAGAGAAGCGGCACGACGCCGCTTCAAAAAGGAGGGGACCGAGTGAAACTGGTGTTCCGTCATTGCTCCCTTGAACGGGGGCGACGAAAAGTGTACAAGAAAGCAGCTGAAAAAAAAAAGGGGGGGGGGGGGGTGTAAAACTAGAGAAGCCTTCCGTGTACTTACGTAGCCACGCGATGCCACCATCACCACCCGTTCACCCCGCCTTCCCCCCCGGCCTTCCGCTCACGCAGCAGATACCACATCCTTTTTTTTTTTATTCTTTCAACGTCCTTGTCTAGGTTATATGCAGTACGGTCCGCGCTTACCAACCGACGCCTCATTTTGAGCGGAGGAAGTCAGCCACAAAATACCAGTTTAGGGTCGGACGTGCTTGCACAGCTATTCTTTTAAACTGGGCGACGTTCCAGGCCCCCCTGATGCTGGTATACTTAAGACTCACCACACAAAACGAAACGACCTTTTCTTGTTTTATTTTTCTAATTCCTGTCTGTGTTCATTGCTGTGCCTGTGATTTGCTCTGAAGTTATGAGCGAATAGAGGAAGAAAGAGAGAGAATACAACTTTCGAGAATGAAAGTAGTTCTTTTCCATCAGTCAACGGCATGTGCCGTCGCCATTGGCAGTTGCCACGCCGCTCGCACCCGGTCTCGGATGAATGCCCGCGCGCGACGCTTGACGCCAGCTTTTCTTTCTGCGGACGCTCTGCTGCTCGTGTGTGGTGGTGGTGCAGGCGGAGTGTCATGCACGCACTCCCGCTCGGCAATTTTGTGAGCTTTTTTTTTCTCTCTCTCTCTCGACACTTACAGGGTTACCACCAGCTCAGCATCAATAAAAGCTTGACTAGCGACACAAGCCATAACATAATGTAACGTTACACTTCGAGCGAAGTGCATAAATTGTGTCTGTGACTGTTGACAGAAGAGCTTAGAAAGAATGAGCTGCAAGCAGGCGCTTGCGTCAGAGCGTAGCGGCGAGCCGCCAAGCATTGCAGTGATGCGGCCTTCCAGTGAGAGGCTGCCAGAGCAGTGTGAGAGACGTAGAATAATAGCCATTCGTCATATCACTCTATCAAGTTCCACAGTATCAAAACAGCAGTTGTTCAGCTCGTCTATCACCAAAATGTCTGCCATGTTATCATGCCAATGAATGCCCTCGTAACGAAGTTTCTCCACCTTCTATCTGCACTGTATACGGCTATAAATTTCTTTGCGGATGATCAGTGTCAAGATACGCATCTGGTTTTAGGCGAAAGGTTAGAGTGAGGTGAGCATTGTGTTCCTTCTGCAATGTTTTCTTCAAAACCAGCTCCAGTTGTGAAAACCCTAAATTTTGTTACAAGCACGCCTAGCCACCAAACCGCTGCGCGGAAGAAACTTACCAAACTTCCAACGACACTGAGTTATAATGTGGTAGTGGGCGTAGCGGGCTCACAGTATACCCTTCGAAGCACCGTTTCTGGGCAAACCGGAAGCGATATTTCCGCAACTGCAACGTTCATCGTCCCTTCGTGCTCCTTAAACTAGCGTATGTTATTTCTCTGGCGCACTGGACGCATATTTCCTGCACTAAAGATGCACCGAAACGCGAAGTGTTCGAGGTGAAAGCATTAGATACCTCATCAAACGCACGTTAGGTGTCAACACGAGTGCTGTAAAGAATCATCATGACACGATTTTACCATCTGTAGATACAGGTCATCACCAAAGTTCTTGACGTGATCATCATGTCATTACGTCAGAATATTAGTCTCAGAAGAAAACGATGGTGTTCGCCATCGATTTGTTTTAAGAAAATGCATGAGGGACCTTATTACTGTATACTAGAATCCTTTCAGCAGTCATACATTGTTACGTTGGCGGCAGAGACGCCGCCGCAGACATGAACTAGTCGGTGTCACCAGGCAGAAGACGGCGTTTATTGACCGCTTGAAACTTATGTCATGAAAGAGGGGAAAGGAGCGGAGAGAGAACACAGAGAGAGAAAACACATGCACGTGCTGTTCTGCGTCCGCTTCGGCAACCGCTGGCGTTGCAACACTTCTTCCACCTTAGTAACCATAACCGTCCACTGGTTTTTTCCTTATCGTGAACCGTCGTGTTGGTTGTGATACTGTAGACACATTCTTGGCGTCTTCGGTCATCGCTTCGTTGTCGGGTAGCGCTGATTCCCGAGTGTCATAAGCTCTCCAAGAACAATTCCTTATCGCACTTTCGTACTTGGTCTATATGGCGACGGACAATCCCTGCCTGAGTCTCCACTTCCAAAAGTCGAGCACCGGTCGTGGCCTTGACCCCTCCCGGCATTCATTTGTCGCCCGTTTCGTAATTTCGCACATAGACGAATCGCCCTGGTACGACATTCCAATCAGTGTCTTCGGTCGGCTCGGCAGAGACGCTGCGATGGTTCCTTGCCGGAAAACATAAGTCCTGCCTTGGGGTAACCGGTAGTCCAAAAGTCATTCCGAAGGTGAAAGGCCGGATTGTGGAGGGGTATTTATATAGTCGCAAAGCACTCGGGCTAAGGAGGTCGTCAACTCGGCGTTTCCGATCTTCTTGAATGCGTTCTGGTGACACCGATTTGTTCATGTCTGTGGCGGCGTCTCTGCCGCAAACGTAACAGTGACGACGAGTTTATGCGACCCACCGAAAGAGCTTATGCCGACGCTAGCCCGGCGTCGCTGGCCCTTCAGCGCTCACTATACGACAGGAGCTCTGCAACGATGACTCAGTGCGGAACCCAGTGACGACCATGGCACCCAGGCTCCCGGAGTTCGATCAAGAAACAGATAAGTGGAATGCTTATCTTGTAAAAGTTGAAGCATATTTTGAAGTCAAGGAAGTTATCCATGAAGTCAAGAAGAGGACATTGCTGGTCGCTGCGTTGGAGTCAAAGACGAGAGAAGTCCTATGTGAAAGAGTGGCGCCGCGTCTGCCAAACGCTCTCAGCTACAGGGAAGTGGTAGCAACGCTGAATCACTTTTATGCCCCAACGCCTGATGAGATCTCGCAGAGCTTCAAGTCTTTTCACCGTAAGCAAGAGGAAGGGGAGTCCGTGAAAGCGTTCATTGTTGAAATTAGAAAGATTGCCCAGCACTGCAAGTGTTTGAGACTTCACCGTGACAACACAGGATGTATCATCTTTCTTACTCTTCTTCTCCCGGTGAGACCGCAGCGCATCTGCGAGCTCCTTGATGCGCATATACACATTTGATGTCGGTTTCTTCTCCTGCACGGAATTTGAAATAGAGGCGACAGTCTCACGGAACCGATCACACACCTGGTAGTGCAAGTTCGTCTGGTTCAGCAACTCCTTAATTTTTTGTAGAATCAACGAACGATCCCGCTCGGTGACGTGAGGTATACAGAAATCCAGGAACAAGGCTTTCCTCGTTCTTCGTGCAAAGCCCAAGGCCGTGTGCTTCATTTCCTGATCGCACTACATCCAAGACATCTTTGAAAAAGGGGAACGCACGATGGTTGTTGCAACGCTCATTGATAAATTTTTCCACCATCGCATTAATCTCGGCATAACAGCTGCCTTCATAGTGGAACTTCTTTTCTCGCTCACGGCCCGTGCTAGCACGCCTCTGTTCCAAATAGCATAACTTCCGCCAAACTGCAACAGCGTTTTTTAAATGAGCCTTTCTGAATGTAGGCAGATTCAGGGGGGGGGGGAGATGAACAACAAGAGGGAAGGCAGGGAGGTTAACCAGGCACATGCCCGGTTTGCTACCCTACGCTGGGGGAATGGGAAGGGGGCATAAAGATGAGAGACACAGGAAAGATAAGAGAAACAGAGAGAAAAAGCAAAAAAAGAGGATTGTCAGTCAATCGGCTGGCGCGTATGCAGTGGTGGCACTACACAAAAGTTAAGGGTGGTCACGTAGGCCCGTAGTCCTCAAAAAGCACAAGACAGCTTTGACTGTTTTTTGAGCCGACGAAAGGCGATGACGGTGTTCCAGTAGCATCTTCACAGAGAGTAGCCGATCGTGCAATTGTCGCAATGCGTCCGAAAGCTTCTGTCTTTCAGAGTCAAATGGAGGGCAATGGCATATCAGATGGTCGATGTCTTCTTTGGTGCAGCAGACGTCGCATTCCACATTGTCGGTCAATCCGATGAGGGTTCTATATGCTTTTGTGAAGGCAACCCCCAACCAAAGGCGACAAAGAAGCGAAGTTTCACGTCGACAAAGTCCGTGTGGAGGACGAAGTTCCAGTCGAGGGTTTATTTGATAGAGTCTCGTATGTCTAATGCTTGGGTTGTTCCACTCCTGGAGACACAGACTACGCGCCAGGTGACGAAGTTGCTTTGCAGCGTCAGTCCTTGACAAAGGAATCGGAAGGATGTGCTCTTATTGGTGCGATGTGCGAGGCGCGTTGTCTGCGGAATCATTGCCACTGATCCCACAATGGCCAGGAAGCCACTGAAACTTGACCTCGTGGCCTGTTTCTGTGACGTGTTTAAGAAGCTTGACAACTTCGTAAGGTAATTGTTCATGGCAACCTCGTCGAAGGACTGACTGCATGCTCTGTAGGGCCGGTTTCGAGTCGGAAAAGACAGCCCACTTACTCGGTCTTTGGGATTTGATGTACTCTAGGGCGCCACGCAAAGCCGCAAGTTCTGCCGCCGTAGACGTAGTGACGTGTGACAGCAGATTCGGCATCGTCCCTATTGAAGTACACCTCTTTAAAACCCAACTTTTTTATCACTTTCTTCAATTCAATAAGGTGATTTTCCAACTTCTTAATGCTATGTTTCATCCGACGTTGCTTCTTGGAGAGCTGTGATGTCCCACTTGTCTCACCAGTACCATCAACACCAATGCAATGGTGGAAAAATTGATCAATCAGCGTCGCAACAGCCATCGTGTGTTCCCCGTGTTCAAAGATGTCTCTGATGTAGTGCGATCTGGAAATAAAGCACACGGCCTTGGGCTTAGCACGAAGAACGACGAAAGCCTTCTTCCTGGATTTCTGTAGACCTCACGTCACCGAGCGGGATCGTTCGTTGATTCTACAAAAAATTAAGGAGTTGCTGAACCAGACGAACTTGCACTACCTGGTGTCTGATCGGTTCCGTGAGACTGTCACCTCTATTTCGAATTCCGTGCAGGAAAAGAAACCGACATCAAATGTGTATATGCGCATCAAGGAGCTCGCGGATAAGCTGCGGTCTCACCGGGAGAAGAAGAGTAAGAAAGATGATACATCCTGTGTTGTCACGGGTGAAGTCTCAAACACTTGCAGTGTTGGGCAGTCTTTCTAATTTCAACGATGAACGCTTTCACGGACTCCCCTTCCTCTTGCTTACGGTGAAAAGACTTGAAGCTCTCCGAGATCTCATCAGGCGTTGGGGCATAAAAGTCATTCAGCGTTGCTACCACTTCCCTGTAGCTGAGAGCGTTTGGCAGACGCGGCGCCACTCTTTCGCATAGGACTTCTCTCGTCTTTGACTCCAACGCAGCGACCAGCAATGTCCTCTTCTTGACTTCATCGGTGTAACTTGCTTGGCTTCAATATATGCTTCAACTTTCACAAGATAAGCATTCCACTTATCTGTTTCTTGATCGAACTCCGGGAGCCTGGATGCCATGGTCGTCACTGGGTTCCGAGCTAAGTCATCGTTGCAGAGCTCCTGTCGTATAGTGAGCGCTGAAGGGCCAGCGACGCCGGGCTAGCGTCGGCATAAGCGCTTTCGGTGGGTTGCATAAACTCGTAGTCACTGTTACGTTGGCGGCAGAGACGCCGCCACAGACATGAACTAGTCGGTGTCACCAGGCAGAAAACGGCGTTTATTGACGGCTTGAAACTTATATCACGAAAGAGGGGAAGGGGGCGGTGAGGGAACAAGGAGAGAGAGAAGACGCATGCACGTGCTGTTCTGCGTCCACTTCGGCAACTGCTGGCTTTGCAACATAAATGGTATTGCGTTTGCAATTATTACATTAGTTATCCCTTTTCAGGCTCCTATAACACGTTTACTAGGAGTGAATATTGGTTTTGTCACTTGCCTTATTGCGCGACGTGCTGTCTAGAAGTCTTTCCAAGCAAGGCTTGTAGATCAGGGACCCATGTAACATATGAGTTTCTTTTGAGTGATTCTGTTATTCTTTTTCTCGTCAGTCTTCTCGGGATCACCCAATTGTAGAGACAACGTAGATGGGGCGTCGCTTATGCCATTGAAGAACGCGAAAGTGGAAAAAAATTTGAAATAAGCTTTAAAATTTTCTTTTTGTCTTCTACAGATAAAAATCCAGCGCACCATATTTTTTTCTAAACAAAAGTTTGTAGTCGATGCTTTAAGACTCAGTAACTCGGGAGTGGTTTATTGTGCTGTATTCTTACGCGGGATTTGAAATTTAGCGCTGTATATATAACGTAACTTGAATGACCTGTTTGATAGATCTTAGAAATGTCTATCAACCGGCATGTGATCGCTTTAGTTATGTTGCAAAAAGGACAACGCAAGTAGAAATTAGTCTCTGGAAAATGATGACTGAAAATAGCAATAACGCTGAGCAAGTGCAATGCATCTATCTATCTATCTATCTATCTATCTATCTATCTATCTATCTATCTATCTATCTATCTATCTATCTATCTATCTATCTATCTATCTATCTATCTATCTATCTATCTATCTATCTATCTATATATATATCTATCTATCTATCTATCTATCTATCTATCTATCTATCTATCTTTCTATCTATCTGTCTGTCTGTCTGTCTGTCTGTCTGTCTGTCTGTCTGTCTGTCTGTCTGTCTGTCTGTCTGTCTGTCTGTCCACCTACGACCTTTAGCTATGCTGGCCGTTTCGATAATGCTATCGATACCAAACTTGCTATGGCATAACGTGACTGTATGTTGAGCTTAAGTGACTAGTCATAAGAGAGAAATCATGTCATGTATGTCATGAATGTAATGATTTACGTTTCTAGGTCTTGCTGCTATTACGGTGGTTTCGTTAAAATGGCATGTTGCAAAACAGGTATGGTATGACATGACTGCATGGTGAACACAAGCCACAGACGCTAACATGAAAATCATGGCATGCGTGGCATGTAACAACATGACTATATGCCACACTCATAATGCGCTCGTGGCTGTTTCGCTAGCTTCACATGTACCAAATTCGGTATTGCGTGACTCGAACTGACGATATAGGTAAATGACGCGTCCTAACATGATAATCATGACATGCTTGTCATGTAACAACATGCCTGCATGCCACACTCATGATGCGCTTGCGGCCGTTGCACTAACTTCACATATGCCAAATTTGATATTACGTCACCTGAAGGGATGACGAAGGTATACGTGTGGCTGGTACAAACACGATAATCATGAGATGCGTGTCCTGTAAGAACATGAGTACATGCTACACTCAAGGCGCCAATACACTTCAACGGCACCCGGTGCGCATGCGCGCCAGTGTTCGTTTTGTGGCGTTCTTTGACACATGCGCGTTCGAGCGAACTCTGCGTCCCTCCGTCACGAGGAGAGGCAGACGCAGTGCAATCTGGGTAACACTTCGGCGTCAGCCGGTGCACGTGCGTGCCGGCGTTCATTTTGTTCCGTTGCTTGGACACATGAGCGTTCGAGTGAACTCGGCGTTCCACCGTCACGAGGAGAGGCAGACGCAGTGCTCTCTGGGTAACGTCATCGGCGCGAAATGTCTCATTTCGCACTGGTTGCCGCCGGGCTGCGCCAACCGACGCTGGTCGCGCTGGTCCCGGCTGGCGTCAAGCTATAGAGTGTTCGCGTTTTGCTAGCGTAGCGTCGCTGCGTCCAGCGTGTTCGCGCGTCAACGTTACGTCGCAGTGTATTGGGCCCTTCATGAGGTGCTCGCGGCTGTTTCGCTACCTCCACGTGTACAAAATTTGGTAGTACGTTATGTCCATAGATGACGAAGGTATAAGACACGTTCCAACATCATAATAATCATGATATGCGTGTCATGTGAAGCATGACACGCATACTACCTGCCACGCTCATAGCATGACTACCTGCTACGCCCATAGCGTGCTGGCAGCCGTTTCACTCCTCCCACGTATACCGAATTTGGTATTACGTGACGCGAAAAAATGACGAAGGCAAATGACATCTTCAAACATGATAATCATTGCATGGAAATCATGAATGGCATAATTCACCTCCGCTCGTAACGTTGATCTGATTTTATTGGGACATATCAACCTTGCTTATTGGTGCTTCGCATATCATCTATTCCCACTCTACTTGAGATCTGCCATTTTTTCTTTCTTTTTTTAAACTTATTCACAAATACACCACTACTGTGCACAGAGCTGAAGTTTTGCAAGAGGTTCATGGGGGTAAGTCCTCCGACATAAAACTTCACCGAAATATCTTTTATTTCGTATATATCTTTTGAAAAATGTTGAAACTCAATCTAACAAAACTGGATTTTACCAATTTCCCGATCTAACAAATAAATATATCTCCACTCCCGGCCAGTGCCCACAGAGTTCGATGTCATAATTTAATAAATCTACCATGACACTAAGCCAGGTGAATAAAGAAATGCCGTGATTTCTTCCTAGTGATAACTCAGACTGCTTTTACAGCGAACGCTGTTATGAGATGAGAATAATGGTCGCGTGCCCCGTAGTTGTCCGCCGCCGCCACCGGTGTTCGTAACCAGTATCGCACGAAACAGTTTGATTGATTGATATTTGGGGTTTAACGTCCCGAAACCACCATATGATTATGAGAGATGCTAGAGTGGAGGGCTAAGAAAATTTCGACCACCTTGGGTTCTTCAACGTGCACCCAAATCGGAGCACACCAGCCTACAGCCTTTCCGCCTCCATTTAAAAGCAGCCGGGATTCAATTCTGTGACCTGCGAGCCAGCAGCCGAGTACCTTAGCCACTAGGCCACCTCGTTGGGCTATCGCACAAGATAATAAAAAAACAAAGTAAATAAAAACACCATAGACACAATGGGATTAGAACCATGGTCTCCTGCGTGCCAGCCCAGTATTCTGCCACTGAGCAATGCCGAAACTGAAAACTATGTTGCAAACTTGTCTTAGGCTGGCTTGATGTCGGGAAAGAAATCGCGTTAATATGAGTAATAAGGCGTTTTATAACAGTAAGTGAACAACCTGACGTCGCAGAATGCGAATTTCGTAATGAGTGGTCTGTCGAATTGGTGAGCTCCACACCACTACAAAAGCTTCAGGAATAATTGTTTGTCGTAGTCAGCCACAGCACAAAACTCCTTGCAAGGGTGTAGCGGATACCACGCGTCTCCGAAGAATGACGAAGGATGGCATGGTGAATGCCTGCCTACTACACACGTTCAATCACGGGAGTGTCACAGTCGTTTTGCGAGTCCCGTTGACGGCACAAACTTCAGCAGATCCTTCGTCTCTTTTTATTTTGTTTATCTTAACCATCTCTTTTCCTCCTTTTTCCCTCACCTCTTCAAGCTTATTTCGCTTTCACCAGTGCAGGGTGGAAAACCAGATATTTTCTTCTGGTTAACCTTTCTGCCTTTCGCGCAACCTTATTCAGTCAGTTCCCGATTTGAAGAAATCGGGAACCGTCATCACTTCATTAAATTGGGATTCAACTGCACGCGTATATTCAATTTACGGATTCGTAAACGTCCTTCCCCGCTAACAGTTTTCTTGAGTGCATTCAAAGGAACCATGATCCCTAATTTTCGATCGTAATCTTTGTTATGTGGGTTAATCCTTGTGCGTTTACGAACAATCTGGCCAAATTTTAGCGCATTTGGTTGACCAATTACAATATAACTAAATACCTTTTTAAACACACGGGTTTCCTCAGATTCGGGCAACACTGAAGCACTCGCGACCCGTGACGCAACAAGCAGCTTGCCATGCGAGCGTAAGTATACCGATCAGCAATTTTGCTTCGTGGTCATCTTTACTTGAATTAGAGATAATTCACTATTAACGCGACAGCGTTAAAAGCTCATTTTGCATAAATGTCGTGGTTGGCGTCGTTGGTTGTGAGCGGGAAATAATCATCTTTGCGTGACCAAAAAGTCGAGAAAGATGGAAATAAAATAAATAATAAACATTCTTGGCACGAGTGGGGATAGAATCCCGGTCGTTTTCGTGACAAGCGGATCTTTTACCACACAGCCACGCCTCTGCTTGTGAATACACTGAAAATAACTTCCTCTGCTTGGAAATGCAGTGAAAGTAAGTTTCACGCTTTAGAAACAGACGCGTTCTGCATACATGCTTCGCAATACTACATAAAGTAGTGATGTAATAATTCGTGGTGCAAACTTACATTGCCACTGGGCGCCAGAACATGGGTTTATCATAATGACTTCATAGTTCAAAGCCAGTCACCCACTACAAAAAGCCCACCCTTCAGGACACGTATTGGGTGCATAGCAAGTTAGAAAAAATTTCATTCATTAAGTCTTTCAAGTACGCACTAGGAACAGAATATCGCTATCGCGTTCAACTCTTAAAGGCGAAGCTTTAAGGGTCCCAAAATTTGTTCAGACTTTTCGAGCATCATTTCGGAATTAACCGATATTTAGCGGCTGAAACCATAACATGTGACGGCTCTGCTTCATCCTTCATACGACGTCACACACGCCATGAAAACATTGTGGTGGTCATCAGTGGGCGGGGCTTATAGTCACCGACATCTACAGCATATTTTGTAGTGAAGTGTCTTTTTTTTTATGGTTCATACTTCATATATATTTAGGCTCAATGAATCCTCTTCTTCATTTTTCGCTGCAAACCACGAGTAATTTGGTGACATTGTCATGGTCCCTGTAAGAAGTACTCTGTTCCCGCATCACTTTCCACCCATAGACTGCAGTGCTGAACATGGCAGCAGCTATGCCATCTGGAAGTCACTCAGTAAAAAAAAAAAAAAAAACGTTGTCCGAATATCTATCAAACCTGGGGTTGCCAATCGTCGTGGATACAGTGTGGAAGCGGCTAATCTTCGATGAAGATAGGCATTTCCTGGTGATAACTTGTAACCGAGCACGCGTTCCCAGTCATCGGGCCAGCAGAGGCCAGCAGGACGCCTGTGAATAAAACGTCGGCGTAACTAAGCGTAGTACTACCACGTACACGCAAGCTGTAGTCAAAGAAGCACGCAACGAACTGCCTCGCCAACTGGGCGCCACTGTGGATCGGACAGTGTACGGGAGCAGCGTCCATAGATAGGCCCAGTCCCAAAATGAGAGACGTTGCGGCGCCGGAGCCAATTGAGCCGACGACGTTTTGTAGTAAGTGTGGGGACGGCGCCCTTGTTTACGGCACCCACAAGTGACGGGGCCACGCGCGCGCGTGTGTCAGTAGCGCATATAGTAAAAAAAAAAAAAAACACGGGCTAAACACGCGCCGAGGTCAACGTCCATTCACGAAAGCGGCGTGCGCCCACTTGGTCCTCGTCGGCTGGCCCGTCCGCGCCACATGCGCGGGCACCCTGCCTACAACGCACAAGCGCATCAATCTCGACACACGGCCTGCCACGCGCTGGTTGTGGCCGGAGCTTGTCCCACGCTCGAAATGCGTGAACCGGCTGTGTGCGGGCCGGCGAGTGGACTCACGTGAGCGTGAAAACAAAATGCGCGTGGCCCTTTTCCTCGTTGCAGCACTAGCGACCGATATAGCCGTAACAGACCCGAAACATCTGTGTGCGCCTTCCGCATCCTAACGATCTCTACTCTGATTCCACCCTTTTTTCTCCCAAGTCCTACTGCGTGTAATGTGTGTATATATATATATATATATATATATATATATATATATATATATATATATATATATATATATATATATATATATATATATATATATATATATATATATATATATATATATATATATATATATATTCGCCGGCGTGGTCACGCCATTCAATATTGGTCGCAACCACGGCGCTCGCAGTTCTCTTCCCTCCCCCACATATACGTAGAAACAATAGAGCAAGATTGAGGCTGAAGAAAGAAAGAAAAACAGCTAGAGGTTGACCCGTTTTACATACATATAAGATACAGAATTAGTATGTGATGTGGCTTCGATAAATATAGATGTCATACTCACCAAGCGGGGCAGCGTAACGACTGGCTAGTTGCCTCTAGTATACCGCCATTGTCGAAAGCAAACGCTGGATACTCATGCCGTTTTCTTACCTTTGGTTGCGAGTTCAGGGTGTGCCGTAGTTTATCATTTCGGCCAATAGCTGTATTATCATGCGATTACATTGCGAATTGCCGTGATACTGCACCCATGTCTAGCATCGTGGGGTCTTACGTGTCATTCATTCATTCATTCATTCATTCATTCATTCACTCATTCATTCATTCATTCGCTGTCTAACGTATAGAAGAGGTGTGATCGTGTGCAGTGTCTCCCGAGGCTGTGCATAACTTCCTGCATATTTAGCTATGCAGTGTACTACGTCAATAGAACTGAATGTAGATGATAATTAAGGCTGCTAAGGTATATGCGGGCTGGAGCAGGGAGCATGGAATATAACCCTGCAGCCCCTTCTTTTTCGTAACTGGCGCCTCTGTTAACAAATCGCTATAACCTAACCTACTGTGAATCTACACCGTAGTTACACTTCTCCCGTCGGAAGAAATTTATGAATGATTTTTTTTCTTGCCGCCTGCAATGTTCTACGTGCGTCCGGTGAATGCGAGGCAACCATGTGTAGGAGCAGCAGTTCTTCAAAGCGGCAAATATCTGGGCATGATAAAAGGTCTCCATACTCACAGGTATTCCGCACACATAAATGCCCAACAACAACAAAACAGAATCCCCCCACCTCCATGAAGTTAATGATAATGGAGGAGCTTGCTTGAGACTGATCGCGAGAACCGCTAAATCCTCCATACAAGTCCTCTACTAGCACATGAAAACGTGACACGTTATTATGGGGGTGTTTGTATACACACTTATACATACACAAGATCTACTCATTGACGTATGCAATTGTATACAAGTATTACATTACTGATTACAAAGCTATGGGGCGCGTTTTCCTTTTAAGATTACAATTTTATGGTCGGTGAAGTATGCAGCGAGTGGATCGTCAATCGGAGGTTGCAATTGAAAGTTAGAGAAGGCAATGTTGATACAGGTGCCGAGTCGAGGTTCTCTTGCCACCGCTTGCCTGCCTCCTCTGCTTCGCGGGCTCTCACTTCAGGGTCCACCTGTCGACGAGCTTTATTCGCAGCACAATGTGCACAAAATGCCTTACAGGTGTGAAGTGAGCCCCTCGCTCAGCATAATGATCAATGGCATAGTGGCCTAGTGGGCTCCTCCCTACTTCATGAAAGTTACGGTGGGCGTGTAGTGGGTACAGTGCACAGCTGCGCTTTTAGCGTGCACGCCAAGAGATATGCTCTGAACGTAAGAGCTTGGCGAGCTAGCTTCTAAAAATCGCAGCGGGAAACACCCTTCGTGTGGGCTCAAGTAATGGAGCACCTAACGTGAAACTCGAAGGCTCAGAGTTCGGATCCCACCGACGCAAAGAGAGATTTTTTTCACTTTATTTTGAGTTTCCACCAATATAAATGATGGCTATTACAATGCACTTGAATAACCACAAACAACGTTCCCTGTGCTTTCATTTGCTGAATTTTCAGTCGGTTTCATTGTGTATATTACAGGAAATGAGCTCGTCTGAGAACTTCCCTACTTGCGTATGCGCGCATAAAAGGACGTCCAGCGCTTCTTTCTTCAAACAACTGGGCAAAAGAACATTTTTTTAGTCAATACTACTGCGAATGTGCACTCTTTCATCGCCGGTGCGAACACCTGTGTGCACGCAGTGCAATTCTTATAAGGCACAAGTTTTGTCGCCCCTTTGATAAATTATTTCAAATGCAGGGTATTAAAGCAAATGCTTACTTAATTGAGTCGTTGCCTTTTGCTAGGGTATAGTTTATCCCTCTATCTCTCTCTTTCTGCACTATAGTGCAGCTCAAAGACCGTTCACATTTACAGCGTCATTTATAGCGTTTTTTGTAATTTCTCTCTCTCTTCGCAACATTTCTTTTTAACATCTTTCATTCCCCTCACCCCTTTCCTCAGCACAGGGTAGCCAGCCGGTCTAAGAACTGGCTAACCTCCCTGTCTTTCCGCTTAAACTTTCTTCCTCCTCTTCCTCCAGCGTCACATGGCAGGTGATGAATCACATGACTTGATGCGGTATAGACCACTATATTAAAACAACATAAGTATTTTATTACGGCTTTTCATTCAGCGAACGCTGCTACCGGACCAGACGCTCTATCACTTATGTCTTGTTACCGACTTCTCTCATTCGCGAAGCTATTTTCTATGCACCTAAAAGGAGCACTGTCTTCCATATATGTGGGGACACGAATAATTTCGTTCGGGTAATCTATGCGACGACTTGAACTTCCGACATTCTTACGCGAGTGGCTATAACGTACGTATACCAGCCTCCGTAATCAATAGCAGCTTGTACAGATCGCCCTTCAGACGTCCGATTTTCGATGTCGAGATGTGTTGTTAGCACTCGCTTTTTGCACTTCGAGATAGCGGGATGCGCAAATATAAGCGCTCCACCGGTGTGCCCAACGCTCGTCTCGAAAGGAGATGAAGCGCCGTGTTACGGGAAAACTGCTGCTCTAAGAAGAGGGGCGATCAAACAAAAGGTAAAAGGAGAGAGACAAAAGCAACAAATACGCGAGGGTGATAAGAGATCCACACACGTGCGAGCGCTTCTCCCTGCAACGCGGCTTCTGGCACGTTCGTTGATGTATCGCGACTTTTACTACGCTACGGCGAGACGATGGAGTTCACGGCCACTACTGCGTGGGCGCCGCGGCGGCCGAGACGGCGGGAGACCTCCATCGGAGGCGAGAACCAAAGGGTTTCCCTTCTGTACGGGACTCTTGTGCCATGCCGCGTTTTGAGTTGCTGCGGGGCCTTGTATGGCAGCTGTCTCGTGGAGGATGGCTCAACACTCGCTTCCGTACGTTGTCCTTTTGGCTGTCACATTCCTCGACGGTCTTCTCTCATTGTCGCGTGAACCGATGGCACCGTCTTTGCCCAGACGCGCATTAGCGCAGATGTGACTGGCTGGCTGTCGCTCATGCAGCATGCGCCCAATGAAATAGAACGTTTACGCAAGGCCTGCGGCAGTTAAGGGGCGCTGGGCCATCGTGTCGAAGAGCTGTGGTTCTTTGATGCTGGATGTACATGTGGTCCATGCGCTTTGTTCTGTCGGCGGCTTTGATGCCAAGTCGAATGCGTTAGTTTCCGTCGGATTACCGAAGTTCAAACGCCGAGCGCAGAGCAACGGCCTTAGTGGCATATCAAGGCGATGGTGCTATTCCACACCTTCTATAGCAAATAATAGCCCGTATACCACGCGATGGCAGAGATCTCGAGATTGAACAGCTGGTGATCGGGAGTCTTCCGCCACGGTGCGCTTCCTAATCACCGTGGTATAGTGGCGCGTAATACCCCAGAAATTAAATTAGCGCTTTATCACTTGTTACAGCGAAAGCTGTTATGAGATCACAACACGGGTCTTGTGCGGCGCCATAGTTATCCGCCGTGGTCGCCGGTGTCTCTAACAACTACCACACGTAATAACTTATAAGAAAGAAAAAAAACCTCAGTAAATAAAGAACATTAAGGACACAACGGGATTCCAATCCGGGTGCCCTGCGTGCCAGCCCAGAGTTCTTCCACTCAGCCACGCTGGTGCTTGGGACTCCTTTGCAAACTGACTTTAGGCGGGCTTCATGTCGAGAAAGGAATCGTCTTAATCTGAGTAATAAGTCGTTTTAGAACAACTAAAAAACAACCACATGTCACACAATGCGAATTGCGTAACGAGTGGGTCGTCGAACGCGCCAGCCCTTTACAAAAGCTTGATCTTGTCTACCCATTAACTGTGGCGCATACCCATTGTGGTGTATTGTGAGGATTACTAAAGCTTCTGGCCTGATTTTTCATCGTTGTCAGCGGCACAGCACGAAAAAATTGCCCTCGCAAGTATGCAGCGCGCTTCTCCGAATATTGACGAAGGATAGCATAGTGAATACCTGCCTACTACACAATGATTTATGGTGTAGCGGGTACCCTCCAAGTGTGCTTGCAGCAGCTACCTAAAGAGTGTTTTAAAAAAAGGGTCTGAGTTACCGCTCTTTCAGTTTTCCCTGTGACAATGCTGCGCGTTGCGCGCAGGCCTGGCGGTTTTTTAGCGACAGTGACAAACGACAACGACGAGCGTCGCGGAGCCCCATTGGTAGCCATCGCTTGTCGCATTGCGTGTTTCTGGGAAATTAGAAAAGATCACTTGTCGCCCGGAAGCTAGCGTGGCGATTTCCGGCAACATGGCTACACTCTTGGTCATCGCCTCTGTTCCAGTTTGCTCTCGATGCTTGCTATTCGCGCCTTCTTCAAGAAATGCAAGGTATTGACCACCTTTACATCCGCAACTCACGCTGAAAGTGAGATAAGGGCCGTATTTTGTCGTAAATCTTGTTATAAATTGTTTGTTTTGATGTTTTTGCGGTTTTTTGTGACAATTATGGTAGCTTGCTGCAGTGTGAAATCGTCATGCGCTGTGCATCGTAGCCATCGTAGCGTATGCTTCTGGGCACTCTGTCGCGTTTAAACTAAAGCTTGGGGAAAAAATCGCCATGCGCTTTTACGGCTTTTTTGCGCCACACAAGACATATGAATTTGGCATGCTGTCATCAGCCTACTTTTAAACTTCTTTTCGCAATTTATGTGATCGCACGCGATAGTTTTCAATCTAGAAACAGTGACACTTTATCGGCGACATGTGGTTGCAGCCGCCATGACGCGAAAATGCGGTGGAGCAAGTTTGTCTCTGTTGCTCGTTCCTATCGCTCGAAAATCGCGTGCACACAGTGAGGACCACGGGCCCGGTGTGCGATCGACAGGTTACGCCCCTACCATGTGCGTGCGCAGCCAGGGCACACACATCGGATTATGTGACATGTTGCTGATGGGAACACTGTATGGTGGCGATCATCTGATGAAAGCATGGTGAACACACACACTGTTCCAATAAATGAGCTTACTGTTCCAATAGATGGCATGCTGTTCCAATGAATGGTTGATTGACTTGTGGGGTTTAACGTCCCAAAACCATCACATGATTATGAGAGACGCCGTAGAGGAGGCTCCGGATATTTCGACCTTCTGGGGTTCTTGTGCACCCAAATCTGAGCACACGGGCCTACTACATTTCCGCCTCCATCGGAAATGCAGCCGCCGCAGCCGGGATTTGATCCCGCGACCTGCGGGTTAGTAGCCGATTACCTTAGCCACTAGACCACCGCGGTGGGGCGTTCCAATAAATGACATTCCCGCGTACAAGCCCTAAATATTCTAATCTATAAGCTGAAGAAACTCATACGTATTTCAGTTGTGTCCAAGCTGTGTAATAGGTATGCCATCATAATACGTCTCTGCATAAATATCCAGTGGGCCCTCAGTCACCCGTGTCAACGGCAATGGGCGCGTGACGTCGTAAAAAATTTAAAGACGAAATTGCACTGTCTTCCGGCACTCAGACACGTTCTCAAGATGTTCGCGTGTAGGGAGCACAGTAAACGCGTTGAATGTAGCGTTCACATGTGCGAACCACTCGTCTGGCTCAGACAGGACGCGAAAGACGTTCGATATAAATACGCGCACCCGTCCCAGGAAATCTCTCAGCGTCATATGCAGGGCACGTAGAAGCCATAAGGTATTCTGCAGCCAGATAAGAAAAAGAAACTTCACTCCGCCAACTTCCCCTCCCCCTTTCTCGCCATCGACTTCTGTTTTCGAAGGGCACGTCGTCGGAAAGCTCGGTGTACGCATGCGCGCCAGGCTTCGAAAAGACCGCGCAGCTGCCGCCGTTAACGCACCGCTACCAAGTGACAGCAGCCGCTCATAAGAAAAAAGCACTTTATATTTTGAATCGATAGACTTAAGGCTAATAAAAGAAGAGAAAGATCGGTAGAAAAGGCCTTTATATCTCATCGTTTCTCTATGGCGTCAGCGGCAGGACGAATGGGGACACCCCACCCTACTGCGGTCAGTCGCTGCATTTGCACTGGCTTAACATTCACAGTAGTGATATAGATTTCGGCATAGCTGTTCTAAAAAAGCTACCTGTCGTATCACATAACGAGCTCGCTTAGAAAAGGAGCTTCTTTTAAACTTCTCGTCGAAGCGACAGAGGCGTAATGATACACGTTAATGTGCAAGTTATTGTCGGAGTTGTCTTTAATGAGTGAGTGTTCAGTGCCAGCTAGCCTAGTGGTTCAAAATGTAAGACTGTCTGTGTGTTGGAAAATGCATGGTTCACCATTACTGTTCAATCGTTGAATAGATTTCATTTTTGCTTGCCCATATAATTTTATTAGCATTATATCTGTACTCCGGTGATACAGGCGTCACGTCGGGTTAGCGTAGATTGTAGTTAAGAGCCACCTACTGAAGTTAGACTACGAAGCATTATCCAGACCTATCATCCTCGCAAGCACAAGTGCTGCATTTGAGCTTACCGCTTCTGTTGTGGTAATACTAATTTTGCTTATGTCGTCATTGCACAACTGTGCACATCAAATTTGAAATGCATGCCACTGTTCAACATACATGTATATATGCCCATAACATTTCTACGTCTGTTTAGCATCATTTCGTAATAATCCATTCAATAAAAATATTGCACCATGATCCCTTTTTTTCTCATGTTTTGCATAACATCGATCCCCATGGTACGTGTGATCGGCCGAATTATGCGTAACGGTGTGTTACTCAACTTTAAAAAACTGCACCACAATCGAGAATATCTGTCCCCATTACGTGCTAAAAAAGTATCGCGACGTTCTAGTTCAGAGAGTACCAGGATGGCTTCAGGAAAAGTCTTATCGGGGCCCACCGAAATAATTGGAAGCTATACTTTGGAACAAAAATTGATGAGTTCCTTTGCCTCACTTACAGTTGGACGTTTTGTGACCGGTAAAGCATTAGACGTAGTTGAGTCAAGACCGTGTTCGCAGTCCCAGGTGCATGAAACATTCAGCGCTGCATACAGAAAGCAAAGGGGTAGTGAGTTTTCCATGCGGTATACGTTATTTCAGCCGTCATACTCCATTATATAGACTGTGTAAGAGTGTATATTAGCTTGCGTTATTTGTCGTTCGAGTCCTTCATTCTTTTCGCTTGTGAAAAGAAGCAAACACGACGAATGTCAACTGAATTTTATTTATTTACTTATTTATATTTATTAATTTGTGTGTTTTTTCTGTCTTTTTCGCTTTAAGGAAAGCAAACCACCTGACGTGCAATGTCCTTGGCACACCTGGCCTGGATTTCGAATGAGTCGCATTGCATGCTCGTGGTTAAATCATTAATGATGCATGATTGACTTGGTGTTCACTTGTCTACTAGGACACTTCTTAACAGCTGCTGGACTGTTGACTCGAAAATTACGTCGAGTGCTTCAGCGGGTGTGATAGAACGAGAGCTTGAGAGCGCATGTTTGCAAACACGCCAGCGTCACGGCCAGCACGGCCGAGGAACCATGGCAAGGCTCGCATGGCTGCACTTTATTCGTGTTCCTCTGATTGCCAACGCGCCTTCTTAGAACTAGCGGGCCCGCAGGGGCGCCTGCGCAAGTAGGCGTTTGGTGTGTAGCGACACCACGGACCCGAGCTAACGGGGGAGTTTCTACTCCCTCCCACGCCTAGCCGTGCGTGGCTTTGCCGTGTCCGGGGAAAAGGGGATCCTGGGGGTTGAGCCGACGCTGGGTGATTGGACCTTGAAGGCAGAGGCAACACAGCCCTTTGGCCCCGGCTTCACGTAGACGGCACCCCTGGGCTGACCCACCCAGGGAAATCGGCAGTCGCCTTTTCCTATCTCTCTCTCCCTACATCTTCGTCTTTATCTCTTACTGTTTATCTGTCCTGTCTTCTACTCTCTTCCGTTTACTTCCAAACTTCCTGGCGGCTAGGGTTAACCCTGTGCAAATAGCCTACCTTGGTCTAGGCGCATTGGGTTATAGTGGCGTTGTACGGCTGGCGTCTGCAGGTTTCAGCATCCGCAAACCTGTTGCGTCCCCTCGTTGGGCTCCGTGGTGGGTGGCCGCCAACGCTGCTGAACAAAAATAAGACAGGCATGCACAGAGCATTCCCCTTACTATCTGATCGTACCGGCTTAAAGCGGGTACGCACCGATGATATAAACTTTTTTAACCAGCCCAAAGAAACATATCCTCACTATCATGTTATCCACTGTGAAAAAACTGAAAAGCAAGCCAGAACCGTCTCTCCTTTCCTGGTTTCTAGGTGTCTTACCGAAACTCTTGGCACAGGATACAAGGTAACCAAAATGGCTAGTGGAGACCTTCTCCTCGAAATCCGTGACAAAGAACAATTTGAAAAGCTAGACCGTCTTTCAGATTTCGGTGGCATACCAATAACCATAACACCACATAGATCGATGAACACAACTCGCGGAGTGGTATCTGACATGGACTTACTTGACTTGACTGAGACTGAACTTTTGGAGGGGTGGAAGAGCCAAAATGTCACTAATGTGCAGAGAATCATTATTAGAAGAGATAATAAGGAAACACCGACGAAACACCTAATACTCACATTTGCATCCAGTAAACTACCGGAATCTATTCAAACAGGGTACACAAAGACATCTATCAGGCCGTACATACCAAACCCTCGTCGTTGCTTCCAATGCCAGAGGTATGGCCATGGTTCTAAAACCTGTCGTGGTCGCCAGACTTGTGCACAATGTGGAGTACTAGGCCACGTGTCTGAGAACTGCAAACAACCGCCACACTGTGTAAACTGCGAAGGAAACCATGCCGCATATTCACGCTCCTGCCAATACTGGAAAAAAGAAAAAGAAATAATTACGTTGAAGGTGAAGGAGAACATTACATTTAAGGAAGCACGGCGAAGAGTCGCTCCATTTTATGGACCTACATACGCTGATGCGGCGGGCACCGCCGCACCAGCCCTCGCCACACCTTCGGCCTGCACTTACTGAGCCGGTGGTTGTGGCACCTGCCCCCAAGGCGGCTGTAGCCCAGGCTACACCGCCTACTCCCAAACAGAGACCGGAGACTCCAGAGTCCTCGGGTCTCAAGGCCTCACCTCACCAGGTGAGGCCCGAAATTCGTACAAACAGCCCGCACGTGCGGGCATCCAGCGCCTCCGAGGAGGCAATGGATACGTCGGCACCCTTGGTGCCGAAAGAGCGGCGTGGCTCCCTGGAGCGCGTCAAGAAAACAAAAAAGCAGATAACAGGGCCTGGTGACGGCCCTGTTAAGTGAACTCAAACTCCCTGTCTAAACAGCCACTTGCTTGTCGTACACAAAGCACTATTTCACATTCACCATGAACACTCAAATTATACAATGGAACGTCAGGGGCCTTCTCAGAAACCTTGACGACATCCAAGAACTCTTACATGAACACTCGCCAAAAGTGCTGTGTGTACAAGAAACACACCTTAATTTAAAACACACAAATTTTCTTCGTAAATATGTTATTTTCCGAAAAGACCGTGTTGATGCTATGACATCATCCGGAGGTGTTGCCATCATAGTGAATCAAGGAATAGCATGCACACACTTACAACTCTAAACACCCCTTGAGGCAGTGGCTGTTCGAGCGGTTCTCTTTGATAAACTGATCACAATCTGCACTATTTACATTCCTCCTAGCTATCAGCTGCAAAAACGCGATTTACACTCTCTAATTGATGAACTTCCGGAGCCTTATGTTCTCCTTGGAGACTTTAATGCGCATAGCAGACTATGGGGTGACTCTCGGTATGACGCGCGAGGTCGACTGATCGAACAGTTCCTTATCTCGTCGAGCGCGTGTCTCCTAAATCGAAAAGAACCAACCTATTATAACCTCGCTAATAACACCTACTCCTCCATAGACCTGAGCATAGTATCTCCATCTCTTGTGCCTCTACTCCAGTGGAAAGTTGTCAGTAATCTGAATGGAAGTGACCACTTCCCCATAGTTTTGAGCACAACGACAGTAACTGAGTGTCCACCACGTGTTCCCAAGTGCCTCATAAACAGAGCCGACTGGGAACAGTTTCATACTATCGCTTGTCTAGGTTGGAATGACATCTGTACTTTGAACATTGATGTTGCTGTGAAATACTTCACAGCGTTTTTGATTGATGCTGCAACAAAATGCATCCCACAAACAAATGGACACCTTGGAAAACGATGTGTGCCATGGTGGAACTCTGAATGCCGAAACGCGCGCAAACAGCAAAACAGAGCTTGGAGGCTGCTTCGGAACTCACCGACAGCCGAAAATCTTGAAACCTTCAAGAAAATAAAGTCTCAAGGCAGGAGAACGCGTCGGCAGGCCAGAAGAGAAAGCTGGCAGAAGTTTTTGTCAGGGATCAATTCTTACACACAAGAGGCCAAAGTCTGGAACATGGTCGGTAGGATAGCAGGGAAACAAGTACACACACTTCCACTCGTAAACACTCAAGGTGATACCTTGGAAGATCAGGCAAACTTCCTCGGGGCACATTTTCAACGGGTATCCAGCTCGTCCCACTATACTGACACTTTCCAAAAATACAGAACAAGAATAGAAAAGCAGAAACTCGAACACAAATGCACTAGATACGAGGCATATAATCAAGCGTTCAGTCTAGCTGAGCTGCGAATGTCTCTAAACTTCTGCAGTACTTCTGCCCCTGGTTCTGACCGTGTCGTATATGAAATGTTAAAAAAACCTACCGATCGAAACACGAAAAACCTTACTTTGTTTGTACAATGCTATCTGGTTTTCTGGCACTATCCCTAACTCCTGGAAAGAGGCTATTATAATTCCCATTTTGAAAGAGGGCAAGGACCCTTCTTTACCTTCGAGTTATAGGCCTATTGCACTCACAAGCTGCTTGTGCAAAATCTTCGAAAAAATGATAAACTGCAGACTTGTACATTTCCTTGAAACAAACAATTTGCTCGACCCATGTCAGTGCGGGTTTTGAGAAAGTAGATCCACCGCAGACCACTTTGTTCGTATCGAGGCACAGATCAGGGACGCCTTCGTCCGTAAACAATATTTTCTCTCTGTGTTCCTCGATATCGAAAAGGCTTATAATACTACATGGCGTTTCGAAATTCTAAGAGACCTGTCCCACCTTGGCGTGCGCGGAAGAATGTTTCACATAATCGAAAGTTACCTGTCAAACCGGACATTCCGTGTCCGAGTGGGCACGGCTCTTTCCCAAACATTCGTCCAGGAAACAGGCGTGCCACAAGGTGGTGTACTTAGCTGCACACTTTTTCTCATCAAGATGAATTCCTTGCACTTGTCTATCCCTCGCAATATGTTTTATTGTACATATGTCGACGACGTCCAGCTTGGCTTTAGATCTTGCAACCTGGTAATGTGCGAGCGACAGGTTCAGTTAGGTTTGAACAAGGTCTCCAAATGGGCAGAGGAAAACGGATTCCGACTGAACCCACAAAAGAGCACGTGTGTCTTGTTCTCCCAACAGAGAGACATGCACTCAGAACCTGACATTGAATTGAACGGTCAACGTCTGTCTGTCAATGCGGAGCATAAATTCTTAGGATTAATCTTGGACAACAAGTTGACCTTCGTACCGCACATCAAGTATCTAAAAACAAAATGTTTAAAAGCCATGAATGTTTTAAAAGTGTTGTCACGTACTACGTGGGGTAGTGACAGGCAATGTCTCATGAATCTGTATCGAAGCCTCATTCGCACCCGCTTAGGTTATGGGGCCATTGTTTATCAGTCTGCGACTCAAAGTGCTTTGAAGATGCTGGACCCCGTGCACCATTTGGGCATCCGCCTTTGTACGGGTGCTTTTCGCACCAGCCCCGTAGAAAGCCTTTATGTTGAGTCAAATGAGTGGTCGCTTCATCTGCAGAGAACTTACATGTCCTTTGTTTATTTCCTTAAGGTGAAAGCAGATAAGAAGCACCCCTCATACTCCACTATTAATGATTTGTCGAGCTCCATTCTGTTTCAAAACAGGCCTTCGATGAGGCAGCCCTTCTCAGTTCGCCTGAAAAGTCTAGCTGAGGAAACTGGAGTCTCACTTGAACATAGTTTAATGGCTCCTGTAGCATATCTGCCACCGTGGCAATGGCAGACTATAGACTGTGATGTGTCCTTTCTTGAAGTTACAAAACATGCGCCTATTGCCCATATCCAAACATACTTCCTGGAACTTCAACACAAATACACACGTCCTGAGTTCTTTACAGATGCCTCCAAGTCCAACTCCTCTGTGTCCTACGCTGTTGTCGGCCCATCCTTCTCGGATGCTGGCCCTCTACATCCAGGCACAAGTATCTTCACAGCGGAAGCTTACGCGATACTTGTGGCAGCTAAACACATCAAACAATTACACATACAAAAAGCAGTAATTTATACAGACTCCCTCAGTGTGGTAACGGCTCTGCACAGTCTTAAAAAACAAAAAAACCCGATCCTCATCTCACTTTACTCCATTTTGTGCACACTCTACACACTCAAACAACATGTTGTAGTGTGCTGGGTGCCAGGGCACCGTGAGATTCAAGGCAACGTGAGGGCGGATCAGCTCGCTGCATCCGCCCACAAAAACACTGCCCCTACACCCATATCAATTCCGGCCCTCGATCTTAAGCCGTCTCTCAAACGAAACCTCAGGGACTACTGGCAGAGCAAGTGGAATACACACACACAAAAAAAACTACACATTATTAAGCCACACCTTGGTCATTGGCTGCCCGTATCGAAATCGCGTCACACAGAGGTAACACTAACGAGACTCAGGATAGGACACACATACACGACACACACATATCTGTTGTCTGGTGGCAATCGGCAATCCACCATTATGTGACAGATGTGGTGAACCCTTAACCGTCCTTCACATGTTAATTCAGTGTAAACACTTAGAAACTCTAAGAAAACAACATTTTCCATTACTCTACCGACAACATATACCTTTACACCCTGCAATGTTTGTCGGTAGGGAACCGCTTTTCAGTCATAAATCATTGTTAACGTTTTTAAAAGAAATTCATAGCTTTCATGTCATATACCCGGGCATACCGTAGCACGATCTCTCCAGAGAGGTTTTTGCTGCGGTAACTACACAAGAAAGCACTTGCCTCACGGCCCTTGGACGCAAGGGTATGAACGAGTGAGGCACTTGTGCTAATGCCATACATATCCACCATCGTTCTTATTATCACCAACTTTTGTTATCTACTCACACCACACACACCTTTCACGGCATGGTCATGATTTTAATACTTGTATGTTCTTACCCGCCTTACGGCGTGGAATTTTATGGCCCTTATACAGCCGCTTATCACAATCATTGTCTATATTTTTAGTAAGATGAACTGGCGCTCTTTGGCCGTGAAATGGCCCTTGCGCCACAAAACATCAAACATCATCTTAGAACTAGCGGGGAGCCTCCATAAACGAGGGGTAGTTATGAGAGACCCCTAATTGAAGACGTCACTTGCTGCCCGCTCATTTCTTCCGTATTAGGCTAGCTGCCTGATTTCTCCACGCGAACCCTATGCGAAGCAAGTTTAGCTGGGTAAAGGTCCGCACTAAGCCCGGTCTCAAGAAGTGCATGCAAATCAAGCAGGCATCGTCATTTTCTTCTCCTCCTCTTCCTTTATTTTCATCCCCGAGGCCTAAGTCTCTAATCGCGAGTGCAAACAAGAGGCTCGCGCACTCTTGAAATTCACCATGAACCCTATGGAAGAAGGCGTTCGGGAGGCATTTAAGCCTTCCGAGCCCAGCGCCGCAAGTGGTGGTGATCCCGTGTGGTGGTTTTTGATTTGCGGAAGAAACATGCGCGACGCCTGTTTGACGTTGATCTAAACATGCACGCGCAAAAAGGAACTGCACCCCGTGAATGCAAGCTCCTCGCGTACCTAATGGCTGGTCGCAGTGGAGACTCACCCCGGTGGGGTTTGTAATCCATGGTTCGGACTCTACGTGGACCACGTTTATCCTAATGCGACCACTCATCCGTTTGTGTACAGTGTACACACATACAAGCGTGGCCTCTTGCGAAACGCTCTCGCGTACGTACATTTGTCAACACTATAGGCTCACTTATGCACACAGTGACTTCTATAAAGCCCGCCTGCTTCATTTTGCTTGTTTCTACATGCACCTCCACACAGGCTGCATCTCCACACAGGACGCAATGCGAGCTTTCGATCCCTTCTCAAAACACAATGAAATAGTCAGTGCCCGAAGGCGCGCTGCAATCCCATACAGTTGCCATGGCGAGGAAGAGCATCGTCGGGACGACGCGGTTGCGACAACGGAGAGGTGGATGAAAAGGCAATAACGCCGATGAGCGTTCGTGATTGCTCCCGCGTTGGGCAATGTGAGATTTCCGTTCTCGGGACTCTCTCTTAGCGGGATTTGGCGTTGCAGTATGTGCGGGGCAATCTAGAGGTATTCCAGCCCTATTCACTGAAGTGTCGGAGATGAACGACCACGCTTAAACGATGCGTATAAACCACCCGTCGTTCTGGTCGCTTTTGCCCGAATCCATTGCGTTGACCAATCAGAGTTGAAGATTGCATTGCAGCACCGTCGTGCACGGAATGTAAGCCTATAATTTGCTCGCAAAACGGGTCCGTGTAGCTGAAGCGAGAGCTGCGGAGGGATACGGATTGCCTCAAAAAGTAACTTAACCGCGTATTGTATGGTGGCTGTGGCAGAGGAAGGCCCTTACGGGAAGCCGTGTTGCGTACTTCACCAATGGGAGTCTTAGCTCTCGTGCAGGGCGAATTCGGACTTCAATCAGTAGTGTTTGTTTTTGTGCTGTTTTGTTGGTCTGTCTGTCTACGGACCTATATTGCAGTAATGAAACCTGGTATTCACTCGAATAATTCCACAAAGCGAAACAAAGAAAATAGGCCAGTCGTACAGTGCTTATTTGCACGCCGACAAAACCTCAAGTCACAATCCTGTGAAGTGCATTAGGTGCTGTTTATTTTCGTTATTTTCTGCGAATATGTGTCTCTACTTTTAAAACATGATGTTGCACGAAGCAGCAATGCTTATTAATGTTGCTTACACAAAAACACCAATAAAATGGGAGAGTTCTGCGCGTACAGGTGAGATGAAAGTAAAAATTCGCAATATCACAATGCTGCTGTCGGCTTTTTAGTTCCAAAATAATAAAACTGAGTATTACAAGGCATTAGGTCACTTTCAACCACAATAAATAGCCATTCCGCCAAAAAAACCACCAAAGGAGCTCTCGGACGGGACATTCCTGTCAGTTAAAACTGATTCCGGAAGAAAGTTAATACTAGTTAACGGTGCGAGGTAGTCTGTAACCGAGTCGACTCTCACTTGTACGCTAAAGAATAATGTCACCCTCCACCTGGCCCGTTGAAAAGTGACCGAATAGAAATGGCGTAGAAAGTGTTTTCCCAAAAACACGGCCGATTCGGGCTCGCCTATACAAAGGCAGGGCACCCGTGAGAAATCTCACCGCTGCAGAGTGTTTTATAGCGTCCACGTGCCTCGGCTGCATGGACTCGTTCACTCCTAGCATGAAACGTTTCTCTATACCCCATACCTCCGCACGCAGCGGAAATTTATACCGTGTCGGTTGCCACCGACACTTCTTCTTCGAACAAAAATCCAAACGTTCGTTGAGGGAGCGAGAAACCTGTTGAGACGAGACGAAGATTGTGGCTCATCGACGGATCATTGCGGAGTGTCTCTGCAACAGCCACAAATCCCACGCGAGCTGACAGTGATTTCTTGGAGTGGCTGTGCTTTATAGCGGCTCGCTTCACGGGATAAAGGGCGACGCGAGCACCACACTGTTTGTGCATGCGTTCCAAACGCGCGCTCGAGCTCCACAAACATATACCCGTGGGATCCCCGAGGAGAGTACGTGCGTATACCAAAGCCGTCAAGGATGGGAAGGACGGAGGTGGAAGTTCACACGCCTGTTACGGAAAACATTGATTTTACAGAACGAAACTAGGAGAGACCGAAATATTCTTTTGACGTAATTGTACCTTCCTTAACTATCGACGCTCCTCTGGTATTGTACACTGTCTAGTGACGCCTTGTTAACCTCCATGCTTGTGCACCATGTGTAACACAATGGTTGTTCACCTCTCGTTTCAGTGATGACCGTAAGTTGCCTGTCATGATTTAGTGATACTTGGCGTATGCGTTGTGGCACTTTCTTAATCTTATTTCATTAGCATGATCTTGGTTGTCGCTTCTTGACTTTCGCGGCCCCACCCCACATGATTGTACTCGTCGGAGAATCTATTTTTCAAATAGAGCAAGCCGGCATCCTCGGGCAATACGTTCTAGCGTATGGCAGGGCAGCACACACCATCTTCCTGCTCTCGCGCAGGACGGAGCAGATCATCGCCGTGTTCCGACATTTATGTGACCGACGCCCGAGACTTGGGGAGCGGGATATGCCCCGACTAAGTGTACGCGTGCATTTGAAGCCACTTCAGTTATCACCTTTCATTTCACCGGTTGACGCAAAGACGAGATGAACGGGTGGACACGCTCAACCGTAAGGCCATCAAGGTCACGTTGGGAATTCCGCGCAATTTATGCAGTACTTTTGATGCTAGAAGTACACAATACCCTCGTTAAAGTACTCTATAGACCCAGTGGATGAGCGCCAATACCATATTTTTACTCCAACGAGTAGATACGTACTCCACCACCTGGGTTACCTAGTCCCCTCTCAACCTCCGGAAACCAGGTGAACTTCCGTTGACCCGAAGAAAGCCGACTGTGACCGCTAATTATTGGTCATTATGGGAGAATTGAACCATTACTGAAATTCCCCATAGTATCACGAAGATTTGCTTTTTCCCTTCAGCTCAAAATGACAGGCGAAAATTTCCCGAAAAAGGAAAAATTTCCTGCACGGAACATCACTGCTCAGTGGACGCTGCTGTTCCATTGTAAATGGCTATAGACGTAAAGAACTTCAGTTTTACTGATTTCCGCAGCTTTCGCGAAGCAGAACTGCAAGAGAGCTGGATAGGGGCCACGGCGAGCGTGTTCAGTATGCAAATTATTCGCGTTCTTGACAGCCGGTTGCATGATAAAGTGTGATATTGTAGGTCTCCTGTTGTTTATTTGAGTAGCCTTGACGTAGCACCGAGGTAACTTTGTAAAGCTCGACAGATCTCTAACGTAGTAAGCACCGTGCGACAATAAACTGGTGACGCACGCAATAAACATTGTACACGCCACGTCCACCGATAATGTGGACTGGTCGCCACCACACCGCATCAGGCACGTAGGCTCTGAGTGTTTAAAGATCCGGCTTTAACTAGCAAATGTGAACATGTCCTTCATACAAGTAAATTGCAAAATGTTTGTCGGGACCACAATCAGGTTTTTCTTGGCGTTGGTCTCCGCGATTGCCGCACCTATCTCGGAAGCCTCGGTTCTGCCTTTCGTTGTTCACCGAGAAAATGGACATGCTTGTAGCCCCATGTGCAGTATATACAAACAGAAGACATCCGTCAACAGGGCATTCTAGGATGTGTAATAAAAAAAAATGCCCAACGCACGAAAAGCGACAGATGAATAAAGAGTGCAACTGCAAATGCGAAAATATCCATGGCTATTTGTGCCGAATAAAGCGAGCTTCGAAATATTGATCTTGAGATGCAGTGCACGTTGATGCACTTCATCGCTTTGGCATCATGTGTATTCACAAATTTGACGCATTTAGGTGTTACAAGAAGATTGTCAGAGTGCTTGCCTTTAACTCGATGTAAATTCTTAGGCGGAGATTAAGGGTCCCAAATTTTTATCATCATCATTTGGAACAGAATAAGATATCAAGCTGCAATGTACTCTCTTTTAGGGGCGAAGCTCCTTAGCGTCAAAGCTTATCAGTTGGTGGCGTTGGGATGCGCCGCAGCCGTGATAACGATGACGATAATGACGATGATAACAATAATGCTAACGGACAACGACTGTTTGTTCAGTATGTGAGGTCTCGATATGTTCTACTGGAAACTGACGTACGACTGGAAACCAACGACTACCAAGGAAACGTGCACAGACCTCGTCTTTGCCAACTAATGGCCATATCAAATACCACAAAGCAGTAATAATAAAGACAAAACAAAATTCACAACTCAACACCACTTACCATTCGTGACCAATAAACCTTTTATGTAACTGTACACCGCTTTGTCACTCACCTACATGCGTTAGTGGCCAATGTCACGGGTGATTAGGGTAACATCGAACGACCCAACAGCTTCTCGCACTCATCATCATTCACTTCGTGCATATGCCGTGTCCCCCCCCCCCCCCCCCTTTATTTTGCTGAAGTGAAGCGAATAAAGGGAAACGGGGATGGAAGCCTAGGGAAATGTTTGCTTCCCGTGAGCCTGTTCTAAGGTGATGTACGATATGGAGCAACGTCGGTGGGTCGCGCTTAGCCGAGACGCATAAATTTATGGGAAAAATCGATGGTCATTTGCATGATACATGGCCGCTTGCCCTTTGCGGCGCGTAGCGGGGTCTTTCTTTCTTTCTCGGTTATTCTTGTTTCTGCTCAGTATCGTTTTTTGGCTCGACTTAGTGCTCTTTAGGCTCTTACGTGCGATAAGGGTGCTTTGGGCAACTGCGTTCGACACGCGCGTCTGACGGGGAAACATGCTCGACGCGTAACCGAGCAACATGCTTTGACGAAGCACAAATTAGGCGAGACTAGTTGGCGGCATGACAGGGAGAAGGTGGTAGGCGGAGGGGTGAACAGCAATGACGTGCATACGTAAAAAGGCGCACGGTGGTGAAAATCACTAGACGGGATTAATGCATTTACATGAGGCCGTCGCGCCGACACCGCAGAGGCTGCTGCTTCCCTCATAAGCGCAAGCAATTTCACCTTAATCAGCGGAAAGAGCTCACGTGGTGCTCTCTAATCTCGAGAATGCAGTTAGCTACTCGTTGGCACGTAAGCGTAAGTGCCATCGTGTGTGGGAGCACTGCGGCGGAGTGTCCCGCACCGCAGACGTCTCGGAGAGGACGAATACGAGAATAGGGAGGCATGCGAGTGCCCTCGAACGTTTGACCAACGCTCGGGGAGAAATTGAACTTGCGGTAACTCTTTCAGATGAAAATAAATGTTTAAAACGTTTCCACGCCTTCGTCAATAAATACCTCATCTATTCCGATCTGTTTCTGGACTCCGAAACTTATACCGAAGAAATAGTATTCAACGTTTCTCCTGTAGTAAATACTGTGCCCCAGTCACCGGTGATGCTTGTCATGCAAAATTAGCGAATAAAGAGATTGATAACGCATGTAAACAGGAGGTGGCAAAAACACCCATAATTTTTTTACGGGGACAGGTGCACCCCATAGCGTTATGCATGAGTGCACTTACTCCTGCCACCTTGGAAGAAAATACACTTAATCGCAATATTTTTTACCCTATATGTAGTCCCTACTTCCCATATCTTGACTTGGGTGTGCTCTTTGAGTATTCAGACTGCCGTTTCGTACAGGCTACTCACGATTTTCATAAGTTCCTTATCACGACTCTTCTATACATGGAGCTGACTCACCCGCAAACAAGCACACGTGATAAAAGAGATTTACGATCGAATCAGTGCTGCCTCGTACCCGGTGTCAGTGAGAGATAAATAAGGTTCCGGGGTGTGACAAAAGCATTCGCCGTTAAAATGAACAACACACACTTAACGCCCCAACAAAATGTGGCGCTTCTTTCTCAACATTTCTCGGCGGACGAAGACGTAGAAGTACAAAAACAATATATGATAAAAAATAGAACGAATAAGGTGATGCCTCCGAAACCTCCCAAGTCAGATGGAACTTGCGCGGACACCTGGTCTGAGCCTTGGCTGTGACTGTAAACTACCACTTCGCTCTGTCCACTTGGGAGGGTGCGGAGCTTGTGCTGGCGTATATGCACATCTATATGAAGGCAATGAGGCGAGAAGGGGCAGAGGTGACAAGTCCACGCTCACACGCACTAACACTGCCCCCTCTCTTTTTACAGCGTGCGGTCCTGCAAGCCGCATGCAGGCGACAGCCGTCCTGCATCCCTCAATGTTTCCGGCGAGAGCGACCTGTTATGAAGACGTCGAAGATTATGAGCGTCGCGCTTTGGGTCGTAGCCAAGTCGGTCCCCGTCGACGCTGTTGAACCCCGCGTCTTTAGCGCTGCCAAGTCCTCTCCCCACGGTGGACAAAGGCCTCGCTTTGTTCCCCGCGGAAAACACATGTTTCCCGCGGATGTGTTCTCCACGGCGAACACAACCACGCGGGGATGTACACGTGCGCGTAAGTAAGCATTGACACTACCAGTCTTGGGTCGTGCCCGGCCATTTGCCGTCGAGTCGCTGCTGCTGTGTATAGCCATCTTTAATAGACGGTAATTTCGGGTTGCCGTAGGTACGTACACTGAGTCGGTCTCACGATTTGCGTGAGCGCGGTTGTCTTTCTGTTATTGATTTAGTTTCTCTTTATGTTTATTAGCTTTTTTCGTATGGCAGACTGTTCGTGCGGAAAATCTCTTGGTGTAGACACTTTCAAAGGAAGCGAGAGTTGTCGGCCGGAGAATAGCGAAGAAAGCCTGCGCACGCTTTTTTTTTGTATGCAACCTTCGAATGCACGTAGTATAACAGGTTACACTTGCATCAAATATAAATGCATGGGCATTTTATCATGGAATGTAAACCTCATCTTAAACGCTATAATTCAATGTATTCTACTTTTTCCTGGCGTGTAAAACAAAGCGTGTGATTCATTATTTTCTTCTTGACTTTATTCACTGGCATTACAAATATATGGCCATATGGCCCTGTTCTATCTTCAAACAATTTAGTTTCACCAGGAATCGATGCGCAACTACAAGTTCGGCAAGTGTGCTCGCGTGGTGGTTGGCCTCAGAAGTTGCCAATTATAATGAAAATACACAACAGAGATAATGAGCAGCATCATTCACGTGCTTATATTCTAAGAATTTATGTCGCGTCGAGTGCCACTCGGACAGCTCTTCATTCTCAAATATTCAGTGCGATAGCCACGAAGATGATAATTGTGCCGCGGCTTGTGATGATCAGTGAAAACGACAAGACGGAAATAATGCATTTGCTTTCAAGTATGCGTGTAAAGCTTCATCAATAAACAGATCATTTAGCACTCTCCTTGCGTCGCTCATCTGTCATTTGGTTTTGCATTGCTCAGCTTGTCGCCTTTCACTTTAGCCCACGGCATAGCAAAAATACCTTTATGTGTGCTGCATAGGTCAAACGGCTTCGTTTAACAGTCTCAGATGTCTGGAACCGAGATTTCAATCGTGCAACTCGGGTGCGTGAGAGAGATGCCGGTGTGCGACGGGGCCTTGCAGACGAGCTGCGTCACGTGTGTGCGGTGCTAGAGATTGCAGCCCGCGCGCGGAACACGCTAAAATAGCGAGCTGCGGCGGCGGCCCCGGTGGCACTGTGTACATAGCGAGGCATATATACACCGCACAAAATAGCGGAACCAATGTTGCGGGAACGCGACGACGCCGGGGCGACGTTAAGCGAAATTCAATACCAACGCTGGTGACGTTCGCTCAGAGGAAGGCTCGGTTGGGCGTGCTATAAGCGGCATGCGGCCTATTTTTAGCCACGCTATAGCTTATAACCGCCTCTCTGCGGCCTGATCATGGATACTCGTAGCGCATTCCAGCATTCCCGGCAATGTCACCTAACGTTGAAATCAGCAAGAAAACAAACAACTATAAAATAACTCAGTGATGCGCGTCTGGTCGGCAACTCTATAGATGCGGTTTCCAGGTCCGGCATTACGGTCACTCGATCCACGAAAAACATGCCGTAACGACACGTTGTGTGGGAAAAATAGATGTTTGTCTTAAAACGTGATGCGCCGCATACGGTCACGCGCGTGAGAGTTTGCGCAGTTTTATATTCCTGAAACTTGGACACTCCCACGTTATATATATATATATATATATATATAAAGGCAGGCATTTTGGTTGATCAAAATCCTGATGAAAGCCAGACTCAAGGCCGAAACGTCAAAATAAACCATGTTGCGACCACTCACGGAAAATTTACTTGACTATATATTGCCGCGCCCGAAACAAAGAACGAAGACGATGTGCGCTCCAACTGCCTCGTGAAAAGGGAGACTGAAGAAGACGACGTGCTTTTGTTTTTGCTCGCCTGCTCTTGGCTCCTGCATAAAAACACACGCCGTCGGTTCTCGGACTCAACGTCTCGGTGCACTGCTTACGTTGAACCGCGACACTGGAGGAGGTGCTGGGTTGCAAGCTTGCCGATGCTCAACACCCCATCTGGGAGCCGTTCATCAAGTCCCGACACGCAGCCATCTGTTACGACACCAGTGCACCGCTTCAGTCGGCGGTTGCTAGGCCTATCTCCTGAGCTGACCTCCTTCGACGAACGTTCTACCAGGCATTACGTACCTCTACCAATGGCCTCCGCTAGCCAGTCACAGTTATTCCAAGGGATACAAGGCAGCCCCGTTTCCAATCTAACCCAGGTAACAATTCTTCAGCCACTTGTGCCTGATCGCTTCAGTGGTGCCCCACGCGAAGATGTTGAAGATTGGCTTGTGCATTACGAACGCGTTGCCGACATCAACCAGTGGAATGCTCAACAGAAGCTCACCCGCACGTATTTCACTCTCGATGACGGCGCTCACACGTGGCTTGAGAATCGAGAAGGCCGTATATCCACATGGGATGACTTTCGTCAGCAGCTGATTGACACCTTTGCTAGCGTCGACCGTCGAGAGCGGGCTCAGCAGTTGCTCGAGTTAAGGCTTCAAAAACCTAACGAAACTGTGGCAATGTTTGCTGAAGACGTGACGCGCCTCTGTCGTCGGGCTGATCCCAACATGTCTGAGGAGAAGAAGTTGCGCTACCTTATGCGTGGCGTGAAAGAACAACTGTTCGCTGGACTTGTGCGCAATGCCCCAACTACCGTGGCCGATTTTATAAGAGAAGCCACTGCCATTGAGCGTGCTCTGCACCAAAGATCGAGGCAATATGATCGCTCGTCCACTACCACCCCAATCAACGCCGCTTCAGTGACTCTGGACAATCAGGGCTCCCTACGTGACCTTATCAGAGATATTGTCCGCGAAGAAATGCAGAAGCTTTGGACTCCTCCAGTGGATACACCAGTGAGCGCCGTTGCCGCTGTCGTTCGTGACGAACTTAGGCACGCTTTTTCAGCAGCTGATCTCGATCGCGATCAGCGTCTACTGAGTTACGCCGACGCTGTCCGCCGACCACCACCCGTCCCGCCCATTACATCATACTACCAGCCACCTACAGCCGCACCTTCGTCGCAACCATTGCAGGAGTCTTTCAGACGTCAGCCTATGTTTCCGATGTCTCCATGCCACCAGCCACCACTTGCCGCGCCTTACTCACCACCACGAGGGGACATAAGACGCCCACAATTTCGCAGAACGGACGCTTGGCGCACCATCGATCGGCGCCCTCTCTGCTTCAACTGTGGTGGTGCTGGCCATATAGCTCGCTATTGTTGGTACCGCGACACATCGCTTCGCCCGTCTCGGCCAGGGTACGACGGTCGCCATGCCAATGACGACTACAGTGTTCGCCATGACGACCCTGGTTTTCGAGGACCTTCAACAACGTGGTCTCCCTATCACGAGTCACCTCCTCATCGCCAGCCCAATTCCGCCCACAGGTCACGCTCTCCATCCCCTGCTCAGACATCATCACCGAATCGACGTACTTTTGCTGACCTTCGGGGAACAAGGTCGCCCAGCCCTTACCGGGGAAACTAAAGGCGGTGACCTCTCGGGGTAAGGTCGCAGCCCGACCACAAGACGATAAAAAGTCCCCAGTACTGCCGCGACAGAACGACTTGACGCCGACGAATATTAACAACGACGAAATGGTGAGCGCCGACCTCAATGTAATTATTGACGGAGAGCAAGTGACGGTCTTAGTCGATACGGGTGCTAATTTTTCCATAATAAGTCGCAAGCTGGCTGATCATCTTAGAAAAGTAAGAACGCCATGGACAGGACCGCATATAAGAACAGTGGGTGGTCAACTGCTGCTCCCTACTGAAAGATGCACAGCAAGAATCAGCATAGGGGACTCTTCTTTCGTCGCGACTTTTATTGTTCTCCCAGAGTGCTGCAAATATTTATTTATAGGAATGGACTTTCTCAGGGAGCATGGCGCAATAATCAACATCCCGGACCGCGTGGTTTCATTTTACGAGAGTGCTCGTCTGACTGATCCTACATCACCAGAGCACAAATCCTTTCGTCTCAAAGACCACATTATAGTCGTGCCGCCTCAATCATGTATCCTCGTTTCAGTAGCATGTGACGTACCGTTCGACGGTGAAGGAGTCGCCGACCAACTAACCTCGCTGCTTTTCACTCACGGGATTTCCGTAGCACGAGGAATAGTCAATGTCACCGACGGCCGAACGAACTTGCTGTTGATCAATTTCACCTCCGAGCGACGGCACCTTCCAAAAGGCACAACGTTGGCACATTCCGACGAGATCGCAGATGTTCATGACTGCTTTTCAGCACCGAAGCAACACCTGCACAAGACCCACGTGACCTCGCACCTAACCTTGACGTCAGCCCTACTTTAACTCAGCAACAGCGGGAACGCCTGCTTGTGCTGCTTGACGAGTTCCACGGCTGTTTTGCGTCGACCTCAAAAGTTGGCCGGACGTCCTTGACCAAGCACCGAATCATCACAGAGGACACGGCTAGACCAATTCATCAAAATCCGTACCGTGTGGCTTCAAAAGAGCGAGAAGCGATAGAACAGCAGGTAACAAAAATGCTTGAAGACAACGTCATTCAACCGTCGAAAAGCCCCTGGGCATCACCTTTTGTTCTAGTGAAAAAGAAGGACGGCAGCCTGCGTTTCTGTGTGGACTATCGAAAGCTAAATCAGGTTACAAAAAAGGACGTGTACCCGCTTCCCCGCATAGATGATTCGATTGACAGGCTTCGAAACGCACGTTACTTCTCTTCCATGGACTTGAAGAGCGGATATTGGCAAATTGAAGTAGACCCCAGGGATCGTGAAAAAACCGCTTTCGTGACGCCAGACGGACTCTACGAATTTAAGGTTTTACCATTTGGCTTGTGCTCCGCTCCTTCTACTTTCCAGCGTCTTATGGATACCGTTCTCTCTGGCCTTAAATGAAGAACCTGCCCAGTATACCTTGACGACGTCATTGTGTTTTCTACAACGTTTGACGAACACCTTGAACGATTTCAAATGGTCTTGCAGGCCATACGGGCCGCAGACCTGACGCTCAAGCCGGAAAAATGTCACTTCTGCTTTGAGGAACTGCAGTTTCTCGGCCATGTCGTCAGTTATGCAGGAGTTCGTCCAGACCCCGAAAAAGTTGCCGCCGTCACACAGTTTCCAACACCATCAGATAAAAAGGCAGTGAGGCGTTTTCTGGGTCTCTGTGCATATTATCGGCGATTTATTCCAGATTTTGCACGCATTGTGTCACCTTTAACTCGTCTCACGAGGGATGACGTTGCATTTGTTTAGGGCGACGAACAGGAAGATGCTTTCAATGACTTGCGGCAACGTCTACAGACGACCCCGTGCCTGCCCATTTTGATGACACAGCCCCTACAGTGCTCCATACTGACGCCAGCAATGTTGGCCTCGGAGCTGTGCTTGTACAGCGCCAGGACGACAAGGAAAGAGTGATCGCTTACGCAAGCAGAACTCTGTCACGCACAGAAGCAGATTACTCGACCACTGAAAAGGAATGCCTCGCCGTGGTGTGGGCAGTTATGAAATTTCGCCCATACCTGTACGGCCGCCCATTTAACGTTATCAGTGACCACCACTCGTTGTGTTGGTTAACAAGTCTGAGAGATCCTTCCGGGCGATTGGCACGCTGGAGCCTTAGACTACAGGAGTTTGATATAACGATGGTGTATAAGTCGGGAAAACGACACACGGACGCCGACTGCCTGTCTCGATCACCAATAGAGTCGGCTGCTGCTTTTGATGAAGAGACAGCGTTCCTCGGAATTTTCGACACGTCAACCATCGCAGATCACCAGCATGACGATCCTGAGCTACTTGGCTTGATTAATTATTTTGAAGGACGAAGCCAGAATGCACCCAAAGCCTTTAAAAGAGGGCTATCGCCGTTCTGTCTGCGAAACAATGTCCTTTACAAAATGAACTTCTCGTCAGACGGGTCCACCTACCTGCTTGTCGTCCCTACCACTCTTCGATCTGAGGTGTTGCAAGCGTGCCACAACGAGGTAACATCTGGACATTTAGGCTACACGCGCACACAGAGCAGAGTTTGAGGGAGATATTACTGGCCTAGACTCACCGCTACCGTGAAGCATCATGTTCGGACCTGCCTCGATTGCCAGCGGCGCAAGTCACCTCCAACGAAACGAGCCGGTTTGCTACACCCTGTCCAGAACCCGACAACGCCGTTTGACCAGATCGGAATGGACCTTTTGGGCCCACTTCCCACCTCTAGTGCTGGTAACAGTTGGGTTGTAGTGGCGACCGACTACCTTACTCGCTACGCTGAGACAAAAGCCATCCAGAGAGGCACAGCAGAGGAGGTAGCCCGGTTTTTCATAAAGAACATTGTGCTGAGACACGGTGCGCCATCGATCGTTATAACAGATCGCGGAACCGCATTCACGGCCGCGCTTTTAGATCATGTGTTGGTGCTCAGCGGTACTATTCATCGCAAGTCGACAGCTTACCATCCACAAACCAACGGGTTGACCGAGCTACTTAACAAAACTCTGGAAGACATGCTTTCAATGTATGTAGACTTCGAACACAAAAACTGGGACGAGATTCTCCCTTACATAACGTTCGCATACAATACTGCGAAACAAGAAACCACACGGATGACCCCATTCAGCCTTGTTTACGGACGAGAAGTAAGAACGATGTTAGACGCGATGCTGCCACACAAATGTGATGACAATGAAACGAGTGCTGACGCGTTTACTCAACGCGCAGAAAAAGCCAGGCAGCTCGCACGTCTGCGAATATACAAACAGCAAGAGTACGACGCAGGCCGCTATAACCAACGTCATACACCTGTAGTGTACGAAACCGGGGACAGGGTATGGGTGTGGACGCCTGTACGAAGATGGGGACTATCCGAAAAATTGCTCAGAAGGTACTTCGGACCTTACCTAGTGCTCCGACGACTAAGTGACGTTACCTATGAAGTCGTCCCGGATAGCCCAAACAGTTCAAGGCGTCGCCAGCACCGACCTGAGCTTGTGTACGTAGTGCGCATTAAGCCATATGTCAGCGAGTGACTCTGCGAGGCACCGTCGCTTCTACAAAGTGACTTCTTGCGCAAATTACTGTCTCAGCTATAGCATCGGGGCGATGCTCTTTTAAGGGGAGGCAAATGCCGCGCCCGAAACAAAGAACGAAGACTATGTGCGCGCCAACAGCCTCGTGAAAACGGTGGCTGAAGAAGACGACGTGCTTTTGTTTTTGCTCGCCTGCTCTTGGCTCCTGCATAAAAACACACGCCGTCGGTTCTCGGACTCAACGTCTCGGTGCACTGCTTACGTTGAACCGCGACAATATATATATATATATATATATATATATATATATATATATATATATATATATATATTATATATATAAACGCTCGCCATTACTTGCTTTTGGAGTGCGCCGCATGTCGCAGTCTTCTTCGCGGTGTGCGCGCTACGCGGAACGCTTGTGCATCGCCATGCATCGGTATGCGTACCTTTTTTGAACCCCCTCTCTAGTAAGAAACACTAGCTGCCGAGGAAAAACGATTAATGTCATTGCCGATCACAGCACCATGCCCGGCTACAGGCAGCGCAAGAGCCTCAAACATGGACTCTCGAATATTTTAGCGAGAAAGCTCTTTCTATATATCCATAAGTAGCAAAGAGCTGTTTATTTTGAGGAAAAGTGCAGAACATCACGTAAAGAGAGGTATAACTCGTACTGATGACCACTTTGTTACTGGCTAGCTCCAGTAGCTGACGCATGAATGCTGGTAATCAGTTAATAAGAGGCGAGTAAACGAAAGGGAGAGAGAGAGCATAATAAAAACCTACATAGGACGTAATGCCCCTTAGTTCACGGTGACCTTTTCGAGAGTACCCGGCCGCGCGTACCGACACTGTTATGCCTAAAGGTTGTCACGTAGCACCTTCACGAGCATTTTCACGTGGCCAAGAACCTTACCCCAATTCTGGTAAGGCTTGTCGCATAAGAAGAGCTGAAATATAGTAATCGCTGAAAGCTGGCCCAAAACAACATATGATAATGGTAGACGCCGTAGTGGAAGGCTCCGGAAATTTTGACCACCCGGGGTTTTTGACGTGCACCGAAATCTGAGCACACGGGCCTACAGCATTTTTACCTCTATCAAAAATTCAGCCACCGTAGCCGGGATTTGATTCCGTGACCTGTGGGTCAGCAGCCGAGTATAGCCACTAGACCTCCACAGCGGGGCCAGGAGAAAATAACGTGCACGTTCTTTGTGTTTTCAGGGGCTGTTTAGGGGCTCTTTTCTATAGGTCTGAGTATACAATGGCGAAAGTCTAGCATGATCGCATTTAGTTTAGCCTCGTGTATTACACACGGTGACTCGAAACTGGAGCACGTGGTGCGAACGTCCGTTGTATTTTGTATCATATGCTGGTCACAAACAGGCTAAGTTCGGGTTCTTATATACTTCAACATGGAACCTAACTTAATCTAAGACATCGTTGCCGTGGAACCCTTGCCGAGTCGGGAGAAGGACCAATTATGCATGGCTTATTTGTGACAGCGTAAACACAGGTCGGCCCTGTCGGCTGCTAAAGGCAGCTTGCAGTGCCGTCCGCCTTCACTCCTTCAATCAACATATATCCAACAATTTATTGTCACCGTCGGCGTAGGACTCCTGCCACTATTCGCTGGCCCCCGTACAAGGTTTCCACCTCCAAACAAGAAGAATGAAGATTAAGTGAGGAACATGTTTGCTGTCGCACTCCCTTCACATGCTCTTCGTGCAGTACCAATCGGCAAATCAGCCGGCCGTAAGAGAAAAGAAGATAGGCGGAAAAGGGGAGGCGTCAGAGATGAATCAATTAATGAATTGAGGGCAGCAGTGTGCTGCATCCATAGCTGGTGCCTCGTGACAGGGTTATCTGATTCCAGTCTCATTTCCAGCCACCAGAATCTCCAAAGAACGAGACAGAGCGATAAGAGGGTAGATGGCAAGGGAGCCGAGGCAGAGAGGCGAGAGGCAGGAAGGTAGCGTGCTGCTCTCAGTCTCACCCTGCGGGTGCTTTCATTGGATTTCCTCTGTTCGCTGCCACACAGAAAGCGCGTGCGCACCGAGAAGTAAAGGGGCGGCTGCTTGCTATCCGGGGGATGCGTGCCCGGCATTGCCGATCGGCGTGCAGTCAAGCCATCCTTCAGGAAGGCACCGGGGCGAGACCCTTACGCGGATTACAGGGCCATAGTCGTAGCCAAGGAATGGTGCGCAGCCAAAACTCGTAGCAAAGCCGCAGACAGAGCCGCACTTCGGGATCACACCGACGTTGCCGACGAAGGGCAGAAGCCGCGAAAATGCGTTTTCATCCTGAGTTGCGCGCGCCGCCCTTGAGGTTCGACTCGCCGTCCTCTTCGGGACTGCGGTCAATGCTAATACGTTCATGCTGATAAGAGAGTGAAGTGGGAATAAGGAAAATGAGTAGTAGTTCACGGCCCATGTTTCTCGCTTGCTCGTGGCATTGAAATTTGCTTTTTTTTTATGCGGCCAAGTTCATTATGCCCTGCTAAACCTTCTCGGAAGTGACTTGACGTACAGTTCGCGATGCGTTTTCTGTTTCTTTTGTCTATACTTACATGAAGTAGAAATCAATAATAATAATAATAATAATGATAATAATAATAATAATAATAATAATAATAATAATAATAATAATAATAATAATAATAATAATAATAATAATAATAATAATAATAATAATAATAATAATAATATTATTATTATTATTATTATTATTATTATTAATAATAATAATAATAATAATAATAATAATAATAATAATAATAATAATAATAATAATAATAATAATAATTCTAGCAATACCGACCCCTTCATGAGGCGCAGGGAATTTTGGGTTTCCCCAATGCATCATATCGAGGGTTCACATTAATGACTTGTTCCTTACCCACCCGATGTGTTTTACATTGAAACATGAAAAATATTTGATTGATTGACGTCGGAATTTATCATTCGACATCGATGAATGTAATAGGTGCACGTGGCAGGGAAAATCTGGAGGTGCAAGTGAAAGCCACATCCTGTGCTTGTTCTCAGATTCACGAGCATTCTATATAACCTTAAAACCTCCCGGCCACTAGTTTATCATTCTTCCACACCGAAACGGAATGTCTCTGAATTGCTTTCAAGTAAAGAAAGTCTCGTTTTACATTTTATCCACCTTGGTGCAACAGTGGGTAAGGCACTCGGCTGCTGACCCGCACGTCGTGGAATCGAATCTCGATCGGGCTGGCCACATTTTTGATAGGGGCAAAAATGCTTGAGGCCCGCGGGCTTTTATTTAGGTGCACGTTAAAGAACCCCGGTGGTCGAAATTACCGGTACCCTCCACTACGGTGTCTCTCATAATCATATCGTGATTTTGAGACGTTAAACAACAAAATAATATATTATCTCCTTTTATGTTTTCGTATAAAAGGAGGCCACATAAAATTGTAGAGCACCTCTGACAATCGTGCATATGGTTTTGAACAATATTTCGTGGAGATATGTGGGTAAAAACATTTAGGCAACTGTTAAGTCAGCGGGATCACTCACCCGGGGTTTTCTTCCACCCCAATGCTAGCATACTACATCAGTTGACGAAACCGGAAGTCGTCCAGGGTGTGCGTTGTAAACATTTATGTTGTTTTCATAAGCTTCACTCCCGCGACACTGTCCGCCATTCTCTATTATTGGCTCAGAGGGCTCGTTCGGCCCATCTAACTGGATTAAAACGTCGCCATAACAGATTTCAACACTGTGGAAGACGTGAAAATTTCCCACAATAGTACTATCGGTCTCGCTATTCGGCCAACGCTGCTGGAAGCCGTGATTCTGCAATCCCTAACTCGTGGCAAAAACGATGTGCGATATTGCATTTGCTGTTTGATTTCTCGGTCCCGAGCTGATTGTTATCATTTATCAATATTAGCTGTGAAATTTATCGCGTATTGTTATAAGTCGCTTTTCGTTCTTATTCTGTGGACGTTTCGAAAAGCTCCATTGCGTTCCGTGACTTCACCGAACGCTCCAGCTGCGGGCGGATTTCCCGCTCTTTATTACGACCCGGGCTAGATGCTAGATGGCGTGTATATAGGTGTTCCTACTCCAAGTATATTGAACCACTCCCGTGGTTTCATTTTGAAGAGAGTTTGTCAGAAGAAACGTCTCCGCGGCATCAATCACAAAAATATCAACACGGCCCACACGTCAGCTATTGGTACTGGATTTTCAGCGCGACTGCAAGCTGCTGTTTCTTTTGTCATCTCAGCACTTTTGTTTCCGCTGGTATAACGAAAATAGAAAACAAGAGAATAGACAGAGTGGGCACAGGACAACAAAGTTTGCTGACCGTTAGGCCTTCCTTCGCCTGACTTCACGAATGTTTTTTTTTCGTTCTTGCTGGCTGAGAACAAAGAAAGGGCCTAAACATTCTGCTTCAAACAAGCTAGCGCAGAAGCCTATACGGTGTTACTGTATACGGCGTGACTCTATAAATACCCTCTTTTGTTAGTGTAGATCCATTTAAAAGGAATCGTAATTGTATCGCATCAATCTGTGTTAGAGGTTGGTGCCCTTCGCTAACCTTCTCTGCAAAGACCAACGCAATTTTTTTTCTTCTTCTGAACCAGTTTTTGTAGTAGCGAGTGGCAGATCAGGTCTTAAAATGCCGTGAAGCTATAGAAGCACGGCCCTTTCTTGTGGTCTGCGTCAGAATAACACCCTTGTGGTGAAAGAAAATAAATTGTGAATGCATCAGAAGATCGGCATTAGAGATCTTGTAGGCGTTCTTTTCCCTTTGTTCGAGCAGTTTGACTTGTATTTCAGTGCGTCATTCGTTCGTTCTTTCGTTTGTTTGTCGTTCGTGATAAATCCTGCGTGAAGTTAGTCTCAGCTGTACCCAAACTTTTCCTAGGTTGATGGTTTAGTAGGTTAACAAACTGTCACCATACCGTACCTGAGGCGCAACCCTAGCCTCGGCTGGTGTTGCGCCTCGGCAGGGTTTCAACCCCAGCCAAGGCGCCTTGGCCATGTGTCAAACCTTGGCCAAGTGCTGAAGAAGTAACTGCTGTGTCTGTTGAAACAGGGCGTCAGAGAAAGTAGGGAGCGTCACTCCTGGCGTTGGTTGAAACCCCTACAAGCAAGTAGAGAGAGCCGGAGCCTCTCATATCAAAGATTGGAGGCATAGAGCACGCTATGCATGTCCGGAAAGACAGAAGGAACAAATGTTAAGGGATGTAGACATTGCAGCTCACAGCGAAAACATTTGTATTAAAGTATGTGTCAACTAGCATTAGAAAAGAGATAGAGGTGGTCGCTTCACCAAACAGTAATTTCCCAGGAAAAAACAAGAACTTCATGCACATCTAAACGCAGTTTTTTTCCATGAGGCCTTGAAGGCGCATTCGATTAGGAGAGGTCACGCATGAGATAGTTAAGCACTAGAAACTATCAGTCAAAGCGGCAGGGAGAGAGTACTCGTTCTCTCTCTCATACCAACACGCACTTACAACGTGATGTTGGTCAACGCCCTCCTTGGATCGCCCGAAATGCATGATTGCAATACCTATATCTCTTTTGGCAGTTCACAGACTTACAAAAACAGAAACAAAGGAAAAAGCTCGGCAGATCCCACTCATTCCAGAAATTATGTAATACGAAGAAGTAATAGAGTTGCGGCGTACACTGCTTTTTTTTTTTTTTTTTTATTGGCGCTAGTATGCCCTACGGCATCAGTTAAATAAAAAGGAAAAGTTTTGTTTCCTGTATGAAGGCCAGGAGTTGTCGATGCAGTGGACCGTGCGTCCAGCGCGTCAAGTCAGGTGGTCGGCCGGGGTGGTGGTGAAGGCCGCGTAGGTGGCGAGTGCGAGCCTGGTGAAGGCCCGGGCAGGTTCCCAATAGGTGATCAAGCGTTGCCTCTGTGGCTGGGGCAACGCAGAATGGGCACGTCGTTGGGGGAGGCTGTGCACCAGATGTCCATGTAGCCCGGATTGCAGGAGTCAAGGCGGCGCCCACACGAATCCTCCTGAGCGCAACCTCCTCTCGGCGAGTTAAGCCGCCGGGAAGGTCAGATCCACGCGGAGGAATGAGAGCACGCGTGGAGCGCCGGAGGGTTTCTTTGTGCACAAGCAAGCTGTCCTTCGGGGACAAACGAAGTAGAGGCAGCGGGTGTTGAACAGTCGCTGGATGGCAAGCGGCATCTGCTTCCACTTGAGCCGGTGCAGACCGGCGGGTCCACAGAACGCGGACAGGACAGGCACATGAGTGGATCAGTCGGTGTATATCGGAGGCTATATCGATGGAGCTGGTCACTTTTCGCAGCTCTCGAACTGCCTGCGTGGAGTCCGTATATACAAGCAATTTATCGTGTGACAAAGAATCCATTTTGGATATCATAACTGTTAACCCGTCCCGTATAGCAGTGAGCTCCGCTAATACGGATGGGAACGGTGCCTCTGTTACGTAAGAGCAGATATGTTGGATTTCAGGTTGCGCGGGGCATACGAGACTGGTGTGCAGAACGCAATTATCGGTAGCTGCGTCTACGTATACCGCTAGTGAGTTCTCGGTGGTAGTGACGATGCCCTCCTGCGCCGCTTGTCGGGTGGATTGTCGCAGGCGGGTCAGTGGTCGGTTGTCACTGGCCTGTGCCTTGAGCCATGGTGGAACTTCTGCCACGGGTGCGTCAGGCTGTGGCAGCGTTGAACCATAGTAGTGAGCTAGAGCTGCCGCCGCAGGAACAGCTTGACTCTTTAGGTAGCGAGCGACTCGACGCTGGTGTACAATTTCGTCGATGGTGTTGAGCTGCGCTTCCGCCTGGAGGGTCGTGATAGGTGTCATACGGGGAAGGCATGTAATCGCCCTCATGGAATCTCGGTTGGCGGTTTCGAGCAAGTCCCAGTCTCTCAAAGTCAGTCGTTGAAACTGAGCTTGATAAACGAGCCGAGGTTGTAGGATTGATCGCACCAAGATACGGGCCATTCGAGAACAGGCACCCCCCGTCTTTTGAGAGATGCGACGAATGAGATGGAGGGTATTAGCACTCTTCCGGCGAGCAGAGCGAACCCACGCATTCGCAGAGCCAGATGCGTCCAATTCGACCCCGAGCACACGTATAGTGGATACAGGGGTGAGGGTATGGCCATTTAGGCTCAAACATATCGGCGTCTGCAGGAGGCGACGGCGACCTCGTCTGTTGGTGATAGACATGAATGCAGTCTTCGTGGCAGATAGTGTCAGTCCTATGCGCGCACACCAGTCCGACGCCTTGTCGAGAGCACTCTGGAGTGCCTCCTGCTAGGCGTTGAAGGTCTGGATGTAGTGTCCACACAGTCAAATCATCGGCATACAGGAGGAAGAAGGCATCTGGAATGCGTGCTAGTTGCCACGCGAGGGGCAACAGGGCAATATTGAAGAGTATCGGGGCTAGAACCGAGCCCTGCGGTACACCCCGCTTCATTACAAAGTGTCCGGTTCGTTCCTTGCCTACTCTGATGCAGAAGGTACGGTGTGCCAGAAAAGACTCCACAAAGTTGCAGACGCGAGGCGGAAGTTGAAGCCATTGCATTATGTGATTGATCGCAGAGTGGCTGACGTTGTCGTAGGCCTTATGAACGTCCATGGCGAGAAGGGTTCGAATGCTGCTTGATCTTCTTCCCACAAGCACCATGGACGTCAAATGATCTAGGCCATCTTCCGTGCCCAGGTGCGGTCGAAAGCCAATCTGGGCCGGATGGTACCAGGCGTGCTTTTCCAGCCACCAGGAGATGCGCGACGCCAACATGCGTTCAAGAAGCTTGCACAACGAACACGTTAGAGCAATCGGCCGAAGATTCGAGAGGCTGTTCGGGTGCTTTCCCGGCTTAGGTATCGGCACAACTTCGGCATGCTTCCACGATTCCGGCAGCCCTCCGGTCGTCCAGACTGCGTTAAGCGTGTCCAGCAGCCACTGCAGTGCAGGGCCATCCATGTTCTTGAACACTTCATAGGAGATCCCATCTGGTCCTGGTGCCTTGCGTACTTTTGCCTGGTCAATTGCTGCCTGGAGCTCCGCCATCGTGTATGGCGCTTGCATGCCTTCGATGTCCGACGGACTGGGAGTCACGCCAACCTCCGGAGGCAGGTTACACGGACAGTCGAATTGTGGTGGGGCCAGGTTGTAGGCCGGGAAGAAAGCCTTAACTATTTCTGGAGCGAACTGGCTTGGCGTGCATCCAGAAGACAGACACGCACTGGCCGCTGGGTCCGGCGTACGGGTGCCTAGTTCCATACTCCGGAACGTTCGCCATATTGAGGCGGTTGAAGACGATGGACCGAGTGACGCACACCAGTCCATCCACCGTTCGCGGGCGAGACGCTTCTCGCAGCGACGCGCCGCAGCGGTGAGTCTGTTGAGGTTATCACGAAGCTCAGCGGCTGCCGGATCTCGGTTTAAGGCCAGCTCTGCACGACGGCGTGCTGCCCACAGACGCAGAAGATGTAAATTTGGATGTGGTCGGTTCTCCTCTACCCAGCTTGACTGCGTGGCGGCTTGTACAGCTCTGGTTAACACCTGCAATGGATCAGACGATGTATCAGCAATCGAGTCGTTCAGTTCATTGCGGAATAAGTCCCAGTTGGTTGTGTAGCATCGACGTCGGAGGCGGCGCTGGTTATACGCGGCCAAACCAATTTTCAACGGATGGTGATCACTCCCCCAGCAGTCTGGTTCTAGGTCCCACGAAACGTCACACATGCCCAACCACCACGAGAGATCGGGCGCATAAGGTGGAGCACAGGGATGATCCCACCGACGTGTAGAAGTAGCCGGGGCATTCAGAAGGACAAAGTGCGCGTCTGTAAATGTGTCTAGCACGATGTTGCCTCTAGCACTGGAAGAAGGGTAGCCCCACGACTGATGAGGTGCATTGAAGTCTCCCCCAACTAGTACTGGGCACCCAGGATAGGTTTGACGCAGGTGAGCCAGCCACCCCAAACGCAGTCGGGGAGCGCTGCCACTATACGGACGCACGTAAACTGAAACCACAATCACGTCAGTACGCGGAAGTCTAACGAGCACTGCCACCACTTCTTGCCACTGGTTACACCACTGCAGCAGGGGAACCTGCGTTTGAGGATATGTAGTCACAACATACACTGCAGCCTTGCCTGGAGGTCCCAACGCATTGGTGCAGCGTCGATCAGGGATGGTTGGGGAATCATACGCAGTGAATCCAGGGATGCGTGGAAGCGAATTCGTTTCTTGTAGAAGCAGGCACCAAGCGGGGAGCTTCCCCAGCGCAAGGCGATAGCGAAGCTCACCAACTTTATTTGCAAGTCCCCGGCAGTTCCACTGCAGGACACAGTGGTGGCGCGTTGCTTTCAAAGGAGTGGTCATTGCGGTGGAAGGTTGGCGAGCACCACCTTTGAAAGCTCTTGCAGTTGCCGGGCAACAAAGTGGAGGAGCTCTGCCGGAGTCATCTTGACTGGTGCTGACGCGCTTGCGCAGGATAATTCAGGCACAGAAGCAGCGTACGGCACGTCTGTACCGCGCATCGCAGTTGGTCCAGCGGGTCGAGCGAGATGGGTTCTGCGTTGAGCGAGGCGCTTGACTTCCATTTGGAGCTGCTGTATCTGTTGGTCAAGCTTCGCCAGATCGTCTGTACCCGTAACGCTCAATTTAGGCGTATTCGCAGGCTGCTGAACACGTTTTTTGCCCCGCTTGACGGCGTCGCTGTACGTGGGGACTTCATAGCAAGCATTTTCAGGTTCTACCAACGCTGGTGTGTCCTCTTCGGAGGGGGACAACAGTTCAAACCGGTTGCTAGTCGGAATGTCGGCGTCCCTTTCTTCTTGTGTCACCGAACGCTGGCGGCGTTTGCGTTGGCGACGGGCTTTGAGAGCCTTCTGTTTAACTGGACAATCTTTGGACGTTATTTCATGATCGTCCGTTTGGCAGAGCCCACATTTGTACGTGCGCGTCTCGACGGACTCCATGGAGGTGTCTGCGGGTTGGGGACAAGAATCTCGCATGTGACCGGTACGAAAACACCGATAGCAGTGTACCACACCGGGCTTGTACACATGAAATTTCAGGATGCATCCATAGTACGTAATGCGGCTTGGTGGCGTTCGAGGCCCTTGGAGAGTGACAAGGCACGTGCGTCCACGGCCCATATAACGAGCTGTTACAATCTTGTGTGTGGAGCAGGTCAAAGCAGTGATAAGGCCCTCCGGCGATTCCCCTGGGTCAACCCCAGAGACCACATACCGACGCAAGTCCGAGCCGGAACTCAAGTACGCTTGCACCTGTACAGTACAATCAGCTGTGACTGGCAGAGTTTGCAGGTGGGTGAGGCGGTCAACGTCTGCTAGCGAACGCACCCATACGGATACGCTGTTGGTGGGATGGTGAATGGAGAAGCCTTGAAACGCGGTGGTGTTGAGGCAGGTGTCGAAGGCTGACTGAAGGAGGCGATTTGACAATTTTGATACATCGAAGCACTCACGAGGTTTTACGACGACTTTGTACTTAGACTCGGTGCCAGGCGAGGCGACAGCTGCCGGGGAGGGGCACTCCCGCTTGCTTGCCGGTGTGGCTGAAGCAGACAAATCATCTATTCCCATTTGTGAGTCAGCCACGCGTTTCGCACTGCGTTTCGGAGCGGATGATGGTTGTGATGGCTGCATCTTAAGCTCCGCTGCAGCCATCGTTACTGGTTCACATGAAGAACACGGGAGCGTTGCCGCTGCCAGATGCAACCGGCGAGACGCCGGAACTGTCCTGGCGAGCGTCCCACGCACAATGTTGAAGTGAACGGCACCAAAGGTGGTTAGTCCAGGTCGTCGATGGTGTCCGGAAGAAGAGTGCTTGGGGGCGACCCCACGGCCTCGTCCAGGGCGTCCGGCAGGTCTGTCCTTAGCCGGTGGGGCCAGAGAGCTGGGCGGCGTTGCGTTGAGCCAGGGCGCTGAGAGGGGGAACGCCGGTGGGGCGATGGTCGCGCGAGCCGATGCTTTCAGCCGATATCACGGAGCCGTCGAAACGCGTCCGCTCTCGTCGGCAGCTCAGCTGCGTCTCCCGTACACTGCTTTTAGTTTATTATTTTTCTTCAGCCAAGCGCTACAAGTTGGACCATCTTTGGGAATTTCAAGTAGTTGTGGGTCTATCGTGGGTGGCCCCGTTGCTCGGAATACTTTTCACGAGGAAGACGGGGACGAATGAAGGGCACTTGCCGAATGCCTTCAAAATATATCGGTGGGGGGGGGGGGGGGGAGTCGTATTCGCCTTTGCCCCCGTCCCGCTTGATTGGGAATGGATCATGTGCTTACTAGGTATTCTGACCACACGTACGCCAGAAGGATATATGGTCCGACATAACGTCGTGACCCACGTTACTGTACACATGTCATTTTTCTCAAAATGAACAGCACGCTATGGTGCGATCATGTGCATATCTTAGGAAGTAGTTTTTGCCCAATTCCTCCAGTTGGAGCAATGTCTTACCATATCTTGGCGAGACAGAGATGGGTATTGTTTGACAGTTTTTATAAAAGCAGATAGCCAACACAGCAACCACAGTTGCTGTTGCCGCGATAGCAGATTATTATAAGGTCTCTCTGTAAGTAGTTTCAAGCAGTGGCATAGCTGTGTGCTACACATGACTACCACGCAGAATACTTGGTTTCGATTCTGGCTCTGACCATTTTCAATCTTTCCAGCCCTCTGATTTCTTCCTTACTAACAATGCTCCCGAGCACCTTTTATTCGAAACGTGCTTGTTCGGCGTACACCAGCTGGCTCACGCAAGAGGTTCAAAAACTGAACACCAAGAAGAGTATACTAAAACCTACCGCATGCTCTGACGTTTTCGTCATGTTTTGGGCTGACATGGTTGGCTTCAACACGTGTGAGGTAATATTACCTCCTCTGGTTCATTCCTAAGCATCCATCCCTCCGTCCATGCATGCGTCTGTCCACGTGTCCTTCCTTCATACTACTAGGCGACTTTAACGTGCACATTACGGACCTATCTACGTTCCATCACTAGCATCTACTTCGCGGATCGGCTTCCAAATTTTAAAAGGATGGATGGATGGATGGAAGTTCGTGAGGGGGAGGTAGAAAGTTAGGTAGACAGATGGTATCAATAAGTTGGTGAAATCATTTGGTCGCAGCACGCACACATCCGGATTCAATGGCGAAACACGGGAGAGGTCTCTGCCCTGCAGTGGGCGTAGTCAGGATCATGATGGTTCTCATGTAAGACACACGGCGCCAAAAAGGCGAGGCTTCTTGCGCGCACGAAACATGATTGCGCACGAAGTCAAGTGTACATGCGTAGCCATACGCTCTGTACTTATAACGTCCTCTTTCGACACGTGCCGCGAAAGAGCATGTTTTAGTCGGTGGTTTTAGTTCGCGAGTCGAATGCCCTCAGTATATGATGTTTGTTGGTATCCCAACGTTGAAATAAAGTGATTCTCATCCTTAATAGATTCAGTGAATGCCAGTGTAATCACAGTACACCGAATACACCCCCCTCCAGCCTCTTCTTTGCCCTCTTCTCGCAACCTCGCGCCATTAGCGACACGACCGCGGACTGCACGGGAAGTGGACGCACGGGAGGTGAAAACAATCCACGTGTGTGTGGCGGTGATGTCTCCTTCCCGCTGTTGCTGACGTCACAATTGACGCTGTTGTGACGCGCAATTAGCGTACACGCCCGCGGCTTGCAATGGCGCAGCCACAGCACCCCCCCCCCCCTTTTTTTTTCTTACGCCCTCCACGCCACTTGCGCCTTGAACACCGGGCGTTCACAGGCCGCTGCACTCAGTCTTTTTCGTGATACAGTGCTTAATAGCGTCAGCTTGGGCATGAAGCGGCTTAGCTAACAAACCCTTTTGTCACGCTTCAGCGCGTCTTTGTTGCTTTTATAAAGCAAAATTAAGGTCACGGCCTTCCAGTTTTTTTTTTTTTTTTTTTGCGGGCCCCTGAATGGGTGTGCGCACGCATTGTAGCGCACGTTTTTTTTTTTTTTTTGTCGATCGCTTTCACAATAGTTAAGTTCTCTGTCCGAACTGCGTTAATAAACACTCCTTCCTTTCATGTACGGTATTATTTATGTCTGATAAAATTAACAGCTATTCGATTTGTTACTTTCGTTATCTCGTCTGCTGAGTTGTGAATGTTAGTGGAGCAAATCTATTTAATTAGACTGATTTATCAGCGCAAAAAAGACATTTTTGCTCTGATAAATAAGTCTAAATAATCATGAACCAACTCGCCCAAGCAACAGTTTTGGCGGAGCGAATCCTCTTGGTCTACGTATAGGTATCGTGCTCAACATGGGTACGCTAGATGTAATCCTAGTTAAAATAATTTTAATCCTAAATAAACCTTTAACACTTCTGGTGGCGTCATCAAGTTACCTATAATTTTGAATAAACCGTAATCCACGTTATTATTTTTCATGGGGTGCTACGCGATTGAGTAGAAAGGACAGATTAAATATTTTATTCCTAATCAATCTAATATTCCTATAAAGGACCAGCGTCAGTGCCATACTTGTTAGCGATCCATAACCACTCTGTGCACTGCTGCACATGATGGCTGAGCTGCTGCAACCGTTTACATAGGTGCACTATATTGCCACAAATGCGTGGCAAGAGAACATTTTTTTACGTTTGATCTTTTTTCTCTTGAGATTAATGCATCATTTTCACCTCTTCGCATGTCTTTTTCTCCACTTTATTTGTAATCCTCCAACTTCCTGCTAGATGAATTAGTAAATATTCGCGTAGAATGATTTCAATGTGGACTTGCGTATTAAAAATACTGGTCGACTGCTTGTAGAACCATATGAAGTAGTGACATTTATGCACCCCGCAACCCATTACCTCCTCATAATGCAAGTTTGTTCTTGATGACCGAGACTGATTATGGCTAATGAATGAATTTGGGGGGGTCGACTTTACACCACATGTTCTCTCTTTTTGCCAGGGTACGGAAAGTCATTACATTCTCCAACATATTAATCCTAAAGCTGCTGTTAGACTTTGTCTGATTAAAAGTTCAGTCGTTTCGAGCTATCCCTAATGTTCCTCACACCTAATCTCCATACGTCTATGAGTTTTAAACATTGTAAGAATACGGGGCGTGCATTCCACAGATAGTGCCACCTTGCCTGGCTGTTTTTAATTTTATATTAAATTCGTTTTTTTTTCTTGAGGAGTTGAGTATGCCTTTTTCGTCTCTAAATGGCAGGAGATATTCACACACTTACTTTCTCCACTCATTAGGTACACACCGCAGTGCCTGATGGGAACTACGGTGTTTCTAATGCAGCAAACTATCCTTTGGTATTTGCCCACGATGTTCACGTCGAGAGGCTGGGTATATTACGCACACTTCTCAACTGCATTATAGATGACGCAATTGTCATTCATTATTGAACGGCATTTGCTAAGAGCAAGTGTCCTTCAACACTTCTAAGAACAATCAACCGTCCTATTCTGACGGCTGATTGAAGTGGTGCTGAAATTCTGGTCAAAATTACCATTGCGAATTGCGGAGCGCAAAAAAAGTAATTATAGCAAATTAGGTCAACAATTTGTTTTTTTGCATTACACTTCATTGGGTACGACACCGCCTCTGTGCAAAGCTGTTCTTTGCATTATTTCTGTAATAACACTACTAGATCAAAGAACGCACCCTATCAGCAATCTTAAAGTTTCAGAATCTTCGTACACAACAATACTTGCATTTAATTTTCCACTTTGAATGGGGAATGGTCTCACGCCACTTTATAAGCCTCCTCCTCTTCTGTGGCCGAGATGGAGCCAACTCTGAGGAATAAAGTGCCTTAGACCTAATTATGTTCTTGACATGGCCAACAACGTGCTTCAGTTGCCTCTGAAAGTATTTTGAGAGGTTTCTTTTGTGCAAGAATTAGCACGACTCACACACAAAAAAGTAGCTTCGCCTTTAGGAGTTTAAAGCGATAGTGACATCGTGTTCTTAGTTCTTCCTTGAAACACTTAGTACTAAGCATAAAACATTTTAAAACTTGCTATGCACCCACTCCATGGCAATGATAGAATAGGCGCAGTAGTGTGTGTGTGGTTTTTGTAGTGGGGTACCAACTTTCAACCACCGAGCCATTATGATAAATCACAGGTTCTGACGCCCGTAGGAAATGGCCGCGTGTACCACGCATTATTACTGCAGTATTTCATCTATAGCATTGTGGAACATGTATACAAGACGCGTGTGTTTGTAAATCACGAAAGCTACTTTCATTGCATTTCCAAGCAGAGGCAGGTGTTTTCACTTTTTATCACTAGCAGACGTGTGGCTGTGTGTTGGAACATTCGCTTGTGACGCAAATGACCCGGGTTCGATTCGAATTCGGACTCTAACAACCCTTCTTCAGTCCCCACTCTGGTCTAGGATTTTTTATCATTTATTTAGTTATTTTATTTGCATCGTTATCGATTTTTCTGTCACACATAAGATAATAACTTTTCGCTCACAACCAACGGCGCGGACATCGACACTGGAATAACTGCAAAACGAGCTCTTTAACGCTGTCACGTTAAAACTGCGACAGAGAGAGCGATATGTAAAGAAAGGCAGTGAGGTTAACCAGAAAGCAAGCATCTGGTTTGCTGCCTACCACTAGGGAAGGGGAAAGAGGAGAGATAGAAAAGTAAGGAAGAAGGAATGAGAGAGAGAGAATAAAGGAGTCAAGCGGAAGCACGCACACTGGAATGTCACAATCATTCGGTGAGACGGATCGTTCGCAGAAACTTCAAGAGAGCATTCCTCACTTTTCGGTGGGAAGTTTCACCTTACCGATATTTCAAAATTGATTTTTCGGAAAGCGGCTGCGTCGTAGAAGTGTGGAAACACTGCTGACAGAGACTACCTCTGACAGCTGTACTGAGGGCCCTGATGCAAAATGTGTTCGATGGTTTCGACAGTGCCGCGATGGTCCCTGTCTGACCAGCCAATGCGGCAAGCTAAGGCGTGCGTATGAAGTACCCCAAAGCACACGCGGCACTGATGAATGTATCTGAAAAAGGATAGGTGACAACAGGAAGCGGCGGGTCTTGAAACAATTTCTCTCCTGAGGTCCTTCTCATGATCACGCGCGCCGAACAGCAGGACAACAACGTCGATGCATGCCATCACTCGCATTATCTCACTTGCGACACAAGCTGCGATTTAACTCGAGATTCTATGAATTGATAACAAGAGGGCTATATAAAGCTAAATATTGGAAGATATTTCGGATTTCTGTGCTTAAAGATACAAAGAAATAAAAGGGCCGTTCTCTCTATAATGAGCCCACAGTGTCGCGAGACCAGATCACCTCCTTGTGAAGCAGTTTTCCTTCATTCTGTCGCCCCGGGCGTCTACAGCTCAACTTTACTATGTTTTCTGCTGTATTACCGTTATTTTCGCATTTAAGAAACCTTACAGGATGTTGTTCCACCCTAACAATAGGCCGCCGCGTCGGCCTTTTTGCGAAGTAAGAGCGCGGGCTTGCTCAGTGTATGCATAAGTCGTGTCCGATACAGAGTGCAACAAACACACGCCCTTGATCACATCCGGTTTCGTCCACCGCTGTGCCTTAAGAGCATTGGTAGGCATGAAAAGCTTTAAAGAATAGCCCGCTCATTTTCTACACGTTTCTTTCCTTATTTGGCAAAGTATATTCAAATAGGTGTTCTTTGAGCTACATAAAACATATGAGAGATTTCCTTGAACCTAACGCACGTTCCTTTATGTGAAAAACTAATGAGAGACTTTCCTTTGCCTTGAAAAAACACTGAAAACGTGCTTTCAGTTTTGACATTAAGAGCTTGTAAATGAGGCGACCGAAAGTTTTTTTGGGGTAGAACGCTTGTGACCTTAAAAACAGACAACGTTCAGCACGTGCAAACGCAGAGCTCTCTCATCAAGGCTTATCGTGGCTGGCTGTTTTGATTGTTTCTGTCTAATGCCCACTTTGCGCATGATGCTGCCTTTATATGGGGTCAATGTACATGTATAAGTCGCTAACCCGAGTTAGCAAGAACAAGCCCTTTAGGATGGACGGCTAATCCGTTGTTTCGCTGCGAAAGAACGAATTGTGCTCTCTCCTCTTCCTACTCGACAAGTGAGTGAGAGGGAGGAAGTTTGAATGCCCTCTTCAGCGACGCTTTATTTTATGCCCCTTTCTCGCATTCACTCCGATGTAAGCCTTTTCAGGACTTCCCTTGCGCATACTTTATGGCCGCGTTTTTATTAGACGAGCAACTAGCGTTTGTCCATGGCCACCTTTTCACACTCTGCTTGCGAGCATTGATTTTCGTGGAAGGAAAGACCCGCTCGTCATGTATATGTATTTATATTCCCTTTGAGGTTGGCAGCTGCATGGAAGAGGGAGGCTCAATTTCATCTAACGCGACACCTCACCCGAGGCGGCGGCTGCCCGCACCGCCACCACCTGGGGAGTCATTCGGGTTTATTTTACACTCAGCCGTCAAAAGGGGGCTGCGAAAGCTCTTTTTTTAAGAGCTGCGTCTTGCCTTCACGACTGACTTCTCTTTTATCATTTGAAAACTCGCCACGTTTATGGGAGGGTCACATCGAAGCCCGTAAAATTATCCCCAAAAAGCCGGAGAAGTCTTCCATGCATCACAAGTGCACTTCACGCAACTATATCTTCTATTTCGTTTTTCATTTTCGTATCTACTTGATGGTTTGTTATTGTTTTTTTTTTTGCTTTTTCAACCGTGAACAAGCCGTTCGAAATCGTTGCCGCCGGGATAAAAGTACATCGTGGTTTCTCCAGCAGCTTTTATCGTGCGAGTATTACGCAAGGGCCACGGACCACTTCACGCATAATACGGGCCAGCGGATGCTTTAAAGGAAGACCCTCGAGGTATATGCCGTACACCACGGCACTCAAAAAAAAAAAAAACAGCTGCTGGATAAAACATGGAGCTGCGCGGGATTGTGTGGTTGTAGGCGTATTTATAAATTGTGAAGGCTCTTTGAACGCCAATCACGCACAGTAATAAATAATTTGTGCAACAAAGCCTGCGATGCATGAAGCTCTGTTCTTGTTATTCACGAATTACCAGGGTAGAAAATTTATTATCTTGTGCAATGCTCATAACAAGACTAGTAATCTTTTCATTTTATCACGATGCAAGCTAGCCCTTAAGATGCTTAACCAACTAAGCGAATAACCTGTCCCGTGTCTTCAAGTAGCCATGCTGACTAAATCATGTGTAGTTCATAATGCATTGCATGCTTTTCTTTGCAAGACCGACTTTAAGATAAGCTCCCGTGGCATTGACAAGTGGGAAACATACGTTGTAGAAATAGTCGCTAGCTTTCTGTCCTCAACCAATCATTTGCTACGGTGCTTACCAATAACTCTATAATATGCTTTTGCTCTTTGTTGAAGTTTACGACAATTTTCTCAAAATTCATTCTCAAAACCATTTACAATGAAGTGTTGGTTCCATTTCGCACATTCGTGCCGGGACAAAGGGGTATGGTCCAAACCTTTATCTCCGCCTCACCTCGCCCGAAGAAAACTGGAGTACCTTAATAAAGTTTGATCATTCATTCAAAACCCGCCACGGTAGTCTAGTGGCTAAGGAACTCGGCTGCTGACCCGCAAGTCGCGGATTCGAATGCCAGCTGAGGACAGCTGCATTTTCGATGGAGGCGAGAATGCTTCAGGCTTGTGTACTTAGATTTAGGTGCAGGTTAAATAAGTAAACCCCAGGTGGTCGCAATTTCCGAAGCCATCCACTACGGCATCTCTTTTAATAATATGATGATTTTGGGACGTTAACCCCCAACATTTATTATTACTACTATTCATTCACCCATTCTCTCTCTATTCGATAGTAATATCTTCATGTGGTCTCGTGTCAACTTGTGCTGCATATGCACGTAACTATAGGCCGCCAATTTGTAACCACGCTTCCGGCCTGATTCAAGGCTAGCCCCATCATCTACCGCTCATGATCAGCTGTTCCCATTGTGAATGCTGGTGGACCATTGCTCTGACCACCAGTAGTGAGCGTAAGCGCGAGAAAGTGTTACTCAAACACACCGCCCCAATGTACCGGCCGAGGCCGCAATACAAGCAAGAAAAGAAAAATTAATTCTTTGCCATTGAAGAAAATTCAGCGCAGACATGCCGTAAGCTGTATATGCAGGGGTCTCAGAGCTTGTTGTAAACTCTCCATGTGTACACATCTCGTATACATAGAATATAAATATCCGTTTGTAACACCGGGTTGCGGATGCAGGCCTGTGTTAAACTACACTAGCGATAGGCAAGTACATTTCTTTGCAAGACATACTTGCCTAGTACAAGCACTACGTTTGTTAGGTAAGGAAGAGGAGTAGAAAAAGAAGAAATGAAAGGCAGTGAGGTCAACCAGACGCACATCGAGTTTGCTACCCAGCACTGGTGGAAGGAGTTAGGGGATTAAGAGAAAAGAAAGAGAGGAGAAGTAAAGAGCAACATGTGGGTACATGTGACCTTGTCCATTGCACGCTTATAAGCGGTCACGTAGTCTAGTCGTCTTTAAAGAACCTAGCAATGCCCGCGTCGCTTTGCTGGCCTGTGACGCGTATAGAGCCATGAACTAAGGCTCTTCTCTTCGGAAAAAGGTTTGCTATCTAGTTTACCTAACGTTTCGCGTAGCAAGTTGCGTTCACTCGCAAAACGATCACATTGTCTCGTCAGTATCGCACGATTCACATCTGTAGCTATCCCCCATTCCTATGCGAAAGGAGTACGCATTCGTGAGAGCTACACCTAACCACAGGTGGCACACTAAAGTTGCATCCCGGCGGGAGATATCCGATGGAACTTGAAGCTTTCTCGATGGGTCCAATTTATGTAGGCGGCGATTCCCAACACTGGGGTCACTCAGCCAAGCTTTAGACATTGAGTTAACGAACGAGCAAAGGCCCCTTGTAGCGTCGGTCCCCGACAAGGGTATTGGGGTTGTCTGGGCGTCCGCGTGGGCGAATCGGGCAGCATCATCAAGATCATTACCAACAATGCCACAATTTCCTGGTAACCACTGGAACACCACGTCATGTCCTTTCGATAAAACTTCGTGAAGCATTTCTCTTATTTTATTTACTAGTTGTTGATGGACCTTTTGTCGTAAAGCTAGCATAACAGCGTAACAAATTAGCATAACGCTTTCCCCTGGCCTCCTATTGAAGGTTGGCTATAGTGGCGTGGGTGATGTCATCGGGCCCTGGTGTAGATGATCGGCGGGAAGCCGCCAAAGGTGAGTTCTTCTATAGGAGAACATTTTCAATTTCCGGGATGCGGGGCTCAGGGAAAACACTCTTAATGGCGCAAGGAGACATGACAGACACACCATCAATTCGCGAACAAAACTCATTCGCCCCTTCAGGTTGGGTGGTGCCTATATGTAGGGCTAAATCTATGAAAGGATGTCTTTGTTGGGGAGTCGAGCGCAGGTCACGGATAGCGCTCCAGATGCGTGACAGCAGTTTTCGGTGATCCAATGACTCGCAGAATGATTTTCAGCGTTCCTATTCAAGTTTGTCTAAACGTCGTTGGACTTTTTTCTATATGGGTCGTGTCAACCTCAAGTCACATGTTAAGCGTTTGCAATATCGTATCCTGTATACCTACATAGGGGTGCACCTTGCCGATTCTATCGTCTTGAACGTTGTGCCTTCCAACCCCCTCATAACAACCCTCCCAGATGTTGCAGATTGCTTGGTGCCCACTGCAGACCATCACCTTTCGGTGCCCCCTTGTGTACTCCTACATCCGCTTGGACGTCTTCAATTCACATTGCTGTCTATGCGGAGGCATTGCCTCGCTCCACCACAGCCTCTGGACTTGCCTTCAAAGGACCTGCCACCAACCCACCTCGTCTTGCTAACCCATTCTGAAAAGCAATGGGAGGCCCTTCTTTTCCACACAGACCGAGACGTCCAGACATGGGTCCTTGCAAGAGATGAGGACACCCTGAGGACACCCTTATAATGCACGGCCTAACAGCATACATAGTCTGCACCTTCTCTTAACCCCACGCTCCTTGATGAATAAAGTTGTCACTCACTCACTCACTCACTCACTCCCTCACTCGTTCACTTGATTCAGTGGCTGATTATGATGAAGAGATGTGGCTTAGCATTTCAATACGACTACTTACCCGTTATGAAATCTACATGGTGGATGTCTATGGAGATTTTAAACTTCTTACACGCAGTGCCTGAATGACGCGACTGCTCGTCTGACAGGACGCCTCTAGAAGACACTTTTCGAAGCAGTTTAAAGCACTGCAATGAGAGCAAAGTAGCGCTAATATTTACACGAATACAAACAAAGATCGATGACGACAGGCAGCAATTCACAAGCGATCTTTTCGAAATGTAGACACATTTATACCATGGCCTCCAAAGCACACGCGCACCAATGTGCTGTTATGTGCTTTGACGTCAAGATCCCTGCGTCCCCATTCTGCGTGCAGAACACGCGTAAATCATCTAAATGATAAAAATTCAATTTATTTTTGAGATGGGGCTAGAGATACCATGCTAAAAATTTATCTTTAAAGTGTACCATTTGAGCTGCCTCCCTTATTTATCTTGCTCGTTTTTGTTTGCGCCTGTCAATGACACTTTGTTTCACAAAACCTTGGATTGCAATCACAATCTCCGCAGTGGATGCGAAGATGGCTGCTAATAGCGCTTTGCACGTTATACTCGTGTTACTTTAACCTTACATTTAGGCACCTTTTCATTTGACCTACGTATCCTTTTTCCGCAGGACAGCGGGATCGAATACACATGTTCCACGCATTCTACGAAGTTTGTTTTGCAGCTTTTGCACCATGCAATCAATGAAATGGCTATAATGCAGAATATGCGACTTTCATGCAGAATGTTTGGGTATAATGATGGCTCAATCTCTGGCTTCTTTGTCGTTGTGCGCAACAACTGTGATGGACACCGGCGCGGCAGCGGCCGCCGAGGAGGAGCAGGACTACGTCGCCACGGAAAACGGCTCTTGTGAGCTCGGAACAGCTTACGCTGTAAGACAAAAATTACACAACTAGGAACACAAAGAAGGAAAGGCAAACATAAAAGATGCTTCTACTTTGATCAACATTATAACGATTGAAATAAGATTAATGATGTTCTTCTATTTCTATCTCGGCGTCTTTTTGTGGACTGCTCGATTCTTAAAATATTAAACCTCTGTTCCTCGTCAATGTTTTCGGTCCAGAGGTAAGAGTTTCTCGTCACTGCTTTTTGTTACATCGCGTGGGAAGTTCATTTTGACGAGAAAACGGAGGCGCACACGCACCCGCACGTCGGACAGACGTATACGAGCCACATTGTAAGGACTTAATGTTTCTTGCAGAGTGACCATCTTATTTATTCAATGACCTCCCCTACACCACACCATTCATTCTCTACGCCAGACTCGCGGTCTTTAGATAAGTGTACAAAAACTCGAATGCACGACTCAGAAAAAGTTTGCATCCTTTGTCTGACAAAATCTGGTACAAACGAGAACACCCTCGCCGTTCTTCTGCAAACCGCGTGTATAGAATCGACCTGCACGTGTTCGCGGGGGTTTCATTTCACAGATTAAGCCACGCAGTTCTGCTTGTTCTCTCGCTTGTATGTAGTGCAAGGTTAGGGAAGTGGTTGTTTCGGAATACATCGAGAGTCCAATAAGTGTGGCTCCAAATGCGTTTTTCATTGGTTGCTTTCTTCGTTGTTACAAATGCGTGACAATGCGACTTGCTCGAGGAGCCTGATGCAGAACGTACGCTATAAAAGTCTGTAAGCAGAAAGCGGCTGTGCGAAACGACCGTAGCGTATACGAAAGCCAAGCATAAAAGAGGAACAGCACACATTATGCATGCAAGAACAGGCTTCAAGGAAAAGAAATAAACCTCAAAGCATGTTGCTGAGGATTATACTATACGCCATAACTACTGAGAAGTATTTTATTTTAATATACTGCGTACTGTATATATATATAAATATATATATATATATATATATATATATATATATATATATATATATATATATATATATATATATATATATATATATATATATATATATATATATATATGTATGTGTGTGTGTGTGTGTGTTTGTGTGTGTGTGTGTAATATTTTTATGAGTAAACATGAAGGAGTAATACAGTGTGAATATTGAGGTTAAATGGGATGAGAGCTATTCTATTTTGTATCGTTCTATTTCCGTTTGCACTATTTTTCGTTTGCTCAGGCGAGGCAGTCTGTAAGATTTTCTGTCTTTCTTTTTCTCTCCATGTTCATCTATTTATTTATTTCTTCTGTGTTATTTCTTTATTTCTTGTTCACTTTCTTTTGTTTTTCCACTTTTTTTCATCACATCTCCTCTGAGTTTCTTTTATTATTGTTGTGGTTGCACTTCTTCATTACTGCGCTCTTCTATTTTCATTTCTCAAAGCTCTTCGCTAATATTGCATCCGCAGGTCGCAGGATCAAATCCCGGCTGTGGCGGCTGCATTTCCGATCGAGGCGGAAATGTTGTGGGCCCATGTACTCAGATTTGGGTGCACGTTAAAGAACCCCAGGTGGTCTAAATTTCTGGAGCCCTCCACTACGGCGTCTCTCATATTCATACAGTGGTTTTGGGACGTTAAACCCCCGAAATCAATCAATCGCTAATATTACATTTTCCTTACTTTCATGTGTTGTGCTCTTCACCTTGTGTGTGTGTGTGTGTGTGTGTGTGTGTGTTTGTGTGTGTGTGTGTTTGTGTGTGTGCGTGTGTTGTGTGTGTGTTTGTGTGTGTGTGTGTGTGTGTGGAGGAGAGGGTGAGCTGCAACTCTTGTACATTTTGTTCTCTTTATTTAGGCCTTTCTTCTTTCCCAGGCACGCGTCACAATTAAGGAAGGTCATCATCACTTCATCACTGTCGTCGTGGCTGGTTTCAACGAGGTGAGTGAATGTCGGACTAATCCAAATAAATTCATCTCTAATGACCCTGTGCAGTAGAAACAACACTACTAACAACGGTCACAAGCAATTCGCCAGGTTTATGCGATCATCACGCCACTATGAGGTGTTTGCAGAAAGGCTCGACGCACGAAATCATGAAAACACTGACTCCAGAGCGCCACTTTGATTCCTGTTATGTTCTGGCGGCCAGCGAGTTACACGATGAAAACCGGACTACCATCTCTGATAAAGAACACCGCAAATTACTGCAATTGTTTACCAACTTTCGTATGGCGCTATCAGCTATAACTCGGGGTCATGCGTTCGGTTCCGGTCTTAATGGCTACGCTTTGATTAAAGCGAAACGTGATTCTATTTAACCCCACCTGCCCGATGTCTATCATTCTCTTCCCTCATGGCTTTGAGGTGCTCGTCTGCATTGTTTGGGAGATATGCGGCGCAGCATCTCAGTTCCGTGCCAAACCCAGCTAATTGAGGAGGCCATCAAGAAGGCATGAAAGAACACACTCGTATCCTATGCCTCAGAGCTTTACTCCTTGATCAACTCCCAAGAGCACGTTGGTGCCTTAAGTCTGTGAGCAATGGACACGAGGAAGCGACACAAGTTCCCTGATGCTGCTTCTCCACTTACTCCCCCACTGCTCTCATAAAAGAACAGCAAAGCGGCTTTACGAGTACTATGTTGTATTTAATGCGAAGTCCACCGCCTGAGGCTAAAAATAAAGATTAGGGGACTTACCCTCTCGGGGAAATGGAAACAAGACAACCTTGGCGAGTGCCTGCCTGAACTACCATGTTCTTCCTTTCTATCGCACTGCGCAATACTCTTTCCTAACCTTTTTCCTTCCTCCATGCCTCGAAACTCACCTTAATCCATGATCATAGCAGCGCAACCTTTCTGTTCTTGCAGACAGGTATACGACGCTCTCGCGTGGAACAACGAAATGTAACACCGAAAGGTGAGGATAGACTAGAATATGGCTACGCGAAATTGCAAGTCACTTCAATCAAATATGGGACTCTCGTATGAGAAAAGGCTGATCGCCGACCAGCCCATGAACGAGAGATCGTCAATTACTAGAAAACGGTGCATTTACGAATACGCATGTGACTGCATACGAATCATAGAACTCACCGGCGCGTGGTTATTCGCGTACGATGCCACCGCCACCGAAATCTCTCGTACGCTTCGCTTAAGATGCGCGAGTTTCCGTAGTGTACATGCACTCGACAGCAACAGATGAGAGACAGACTCAAAGTATTTGCCTTCTAATTGAAGCAGCACTGCGATTCGCCAATGGCCTCCTGTGTTGCTTGCAAAACGCTTATTTCTACGCCAATGAAAAAGCATATGTATTGCGGCGAAACGGCGATCCAAGCACGCGTTTTACAGATGTTTGAGTTCCTCCTCAGCGCCTTTCTTTCCAGGCTGCTCTAATCTGGCTGGACTGAAGCGTTCTCAGTGGCGCATTTCATTCGCCGAATCATGAAGTGGTTTGTTTTTAACTTCATAATCTACTTGGGTGAAACGCATGACCATGCGTACTCCACCGTGCTTAATATCTTTGTTTCATTTAGAGTTAACCAGGAAAAATCGGGGAACTATGTAGTTAACCAGAGAATTAACCATGTCTTTTAGTGAAAAGCGGGTAAACTTCTAAGCCATTTTTTTTCCTCTTGCGGTTATCAGTCTACGCTGAGTTCATCTGTCTGTTTTTATGATGCTTGCTGCAACGAGTCAAGGAAATGGTCTTGTAGGTTCCGATGTCTAATTGAATGCGTGCCCCATCGCTGTTTTGTTGCCATATTGAGCAAGCAAAATCTGCATACTTTTGGTTCCATGTTTATGCCAAGCTACACTATCCTATTACGGAAGTTGAAAAGTTACTAACGATGTCTGATCACCTCTCCGTCGGAATTTTCCACCGCTGCAGCAATGCATTGCCTTTTCTTCCCAGTTTTTTCCTCACCCTCCTGTTTTCGAAGCCGCTCTTTCTCCTCCTTCCGCGCGGCTTCCTTCTCTTCCGGCTTCCGTAGTGGCGGTGGCGCCGGAGCTCTGACCTTGGCAGCCCGGCCCGGGACCCGGAAGGCGGGCTCAAGGTTCGCGCTTCAAGCGCCACATGGCGCCGAGCCTCCAGGGCCGTCCTGGGCCGAGCAACTCACCGCAGCCGCCATGTACGGGTCTCTTCGCTAATTTTACTGATAGTTAACGCTCTAGTCGAAGGCTCCCGTCACTACAGGACGCAGCGAAAATCAAGTTATTGTGAAGCTGCGCGTGAAGAGGAATAAGCAAGCTGTCATGAACATTGCATATATGCAACGCTGGGGATCCTGTCGATGATGTCAGCGTGATATGTCTAGAAATGCAAGGGTTGTCAATGACCCAGCCAAGCTGCTTAGAGCAACATTTGTTACTGAATCGTTATATCACCCCGCTGAATATTAGTAAATGACCTTAAATTACTCTTTGTACTCTATGACAACACAACAATCACGATAATGTTTGTATCGGATGTCCCTATTTTTTGTGACATTACCGTGAAGAAACAACTCGAACGTATTCCAGCATGCATCTGAACAATTTTTTCCCCCAGGAAGAGATGTTTTCCGTAACAACTCCCGAGGTGACATTAAAAGGGACTGCGAGAAACTGTGCAGTACATTGTACTAGAACAGATTTCAGGATACTTTATGCACTGCCTACAATAGACGGCAAGGCTTTTTGACACACGTTAGAACTCCTTATGTAGTAAGTATACTGCAAAACTACAGTAGATGGGGAAAGGGCGTCAGCTTGCACTGCAAAAATAACATGACCAAGCAGATTAACAGGAAAATATATTCTCATTGCCCAGAGCGTTGGTGGCTTGTTCCAGTGTCACATAAAGAAAAGGGCGACCCTTGACAAAATACTAAGGCGAAAGCATCAAATGCTGCTTGTGTGTTAGGCAAAAAATCATAACGTGATGAGGTCACGCAATGTGATCATCGTGACGTCTTCAAACGTGACGTCACATGATTATGTCATCACAATATATCGTCGTTTTGTCAAAGGTCGGCCGATCCTGGAGGCAATACAAGATCAAGTTGGGTGCAGAGTTGCCAACGCCTTCGAACTCGGAAGCAGCGCAAAACTACGTAGGGTGCAGAGAAAAAAGAATCAATACAATCGACTGAGAAGAAAAAGAAGGTGCGTTTCGTATTCAATTCGGGCTAGAAAAAATACATAATGGAGCGTATGAGTTCTGGCTGTTCGTAACTGGTACGCAAGCTCAAGATAAAGAGTGCATGTAAGGAAATGAATCAAAATATTCTATTGTATGCAGCCCGTCACGTGTCGAATCATGAAAGCCTCGCTTTCAATAAGCGAGATAAGCAGCACGAAGAGGTATATATACTCTAATCGGTTGAACCGGTCACGCTGAATCGTCCTCTGTACAACAATTAATTCCTCGTTGACCTACTTACTATTCAAACATATTGTCCATCGATTAATTGCTTCCCTGTAGTTTGTAGACCAGTGCCGTGTAACAAAAGAGCCATTAGACAAACAAAACGGTACCAATCCGCACTGTATACTTAACGCCGACGTGGACCCACTGTCGTTTTGCGAGCCAGACGTGCAGTCAAGGTATTATGGGAGGCATTTGTCACAGATCCTCACACGCGCATGAATAAAACGAGACTAGAACTGATTTATTAAAGACTGTAAAGAAGACGATAGACAAATAAAACAGAAGCTTTTCATACAGAAAACGTCGGTAACAGCTGCCCGGAGACGGTGTTTTAAATTCAGTGAGTCGTGCAGCCCACCTGAACCACGGAAAACCACGAGCAGCCCACAAGGAGTAATTCTTTGACACGCGCCAGTTCTGTGCACACGAGCAAATGACGGGCGCGGTTTCAATCGGCGCAGTCCACCCACATCGGCGGCATGTTTTAGGGGCAAATACGGAACATTCGATCCACGTTCTTGAGGGTGCAAGTCAGCGCAGTATTTTTTTTTAACCCAATAACGTTAGAGAGCTCGTGTCGCAGCAATTCTGCCGTCGGCGTGGGCAGCGTTGGTTGTGAGCGAAATTTATTCGTGAGCGAAAAACACAGAATAAAGCAAATAAAAAGAATATAATTTTCGGTCTTATTGAGGATCGAACCCGGGTTGTTCGCGTGGCAAGCTGGTGTCCTACCACAAAGTCACAATGTTACTTGCAGATGTTTTGGGAACAAACACTACATAAATGCCCTGTAATTTATTTATTTATTTATTTCCAGGTACTGTTGGCCGATTGGGCCGTTACAGGGGTGGGGTAGAAAACTGACATAACAACCGTCATGTCATGCGTAAAAAAGAAATGCATAGCCGATACAAAAGGAATACATCACTATACTACGTTCTACGACTTACATGCTACATCACATACATCACAAAATACACTTCCCAATATTACATCCTACAACGTACATGAGACAAGTTACAGCAAATAGATTCATAGTCAAAAGATGACAGACACACACACCAAAAACAGCAATCACCGTTTACGGATATTCACTTGGAAAATATTTCGTAACATTGTTTTCAAAATGTTCTGCAGTTTGAGAATCACGTATAGCATCGGGTAATACATTCCAGTCTTTTATTGGTCTAGGGAAAAAAGAGTATGCATATGTGTTCACACGACATTAAGGAACTAGATATTTCCTGAGGTGGTCACTACGTAGGCTCCGCACTTGACGGGGAATCAGGTACTGCTCTGCATCAAAGTTAATTGTATTTTGGGAAAGCAGAAACAAGAATTTAAGTCTGGCTATGCGACGGCGGTCCACGAGGGGCTGTAAATTTAATTCTTGCAGCATCTGTGTTACAGAATCTTTAAGAGAATATTTTGAAAGAATAAGTCTAGCCGCCCTTCTTTGTACCCGCTCGATGTTTTTAATTAATCCTTTTTGATAAGGGTCCCATATGATGCTTGCGTATTCCAGTGTAGGCCTTACTATTGTTAAATACGCTGTTAACTTTACGGGGGCCGGAGCCAGTTTTAATTTGCGACGTAAGAACCATAACTTCTTTTCAGCAGTAGAGCAAATATTACTGATATGTTGGGTCCAGTTCAGGTGTTCAGATATTGTTACTCCTAAGTATTTACATCTGTTAACGGTAGCTAACGCAGTGGAACTTAGTTGATACTCGAAATTCTTGACGTGGTTTACTTTGTAACTCGCAAAACAACCGTTTTTTTCTTTATTTATTTGCATTTTTCATGTTTTCCACCATTTCTCAATAGATGCCAAGGGATCGCCGAGTATTTTTTGATCATTATGGTTGCATACTTCTCGATAAAGTAAACAATCATCGGCGAACAGTCTAACAGTAATATCTTGATTAATGTCGGAACAAATATCGTTAATTTAAACGAGAAATAACACCGGTCCGAGTACGGACCCTTGAGGGACTCCAGATGTTACGTGTAAACGATCAGACTTGTAGCCGTTTATGTCCACATACTGCGTCCTACATGTCAGATATGACCTGACCCATTCTACTACATTGTTATTTATGCCAATCTGCTTCAATTTCTTAATTAATTCGTTATGAGGAACCCTATCGAAGGCTTTTGCAAAATCAAGGCATATTGCATCAACCTGTCTTTCGTTATCTATTGCTTTTGAAATGTCTTGGATGGTCTCAAGAAGCTGCGTTACGGTTGATAGCTTTTGTCGGAAGCCGTGTTGGTTAGGATGTAGTAGTTTTGTATTTTCTAGGTACTGATATATAGCTTTGGATATAACATGTTCGAGGAGTAATGGATGTAGCCTCCTTAACGCGTTTTGTTCGATAGGTGTCACGACGAAAACGAGTACATTCGGTGACTTGTAGGCGCATTTGGGAGGCCATCAAACTACCTCAAAAAAGGCCGGGATAGTGCAGTCATCAATGCTTAAGGCACACAGGAACTTGTCCACCTAGTGGAAAACATATCATGCCTTTATAGAGGCGTGTATTGGTATGATATATGAACTGGTGTTAGTGTGCTCCTAAGTTTTTTTTTGGTTTGTTGATTTTTGGGTACTGTTCAGTAGTATTCTTTTTTTTCGCTGCAGAACTTCTTGATATGGAGTGGCCGAGACGATATGGACCTCAACCTCTACACAGAAAACAATTAGAACAGAACAGAACAGAAGAGGAAATGCATGATTATGTGCCGTCATCTGTGAGGCATTGTGAGACTTTTCGTTGCCTCTGAGATGTCAAGACCATGGCATGTGTCTTAGATGCCATGCAACTCTTGCTTTAGATAAAAAAAAATCAACCTGTACCATTCGCGCGCGCGCGTGTTTCTCTCTCTCTCTCTCTGTGTGTGTGTGTGTGTGTGTGTGTGTGTGTGTGTGTGTGTGTGTGTGTGTGTGTGTGTGTGTGTGTGTGTGTGTGTGTGTGTGTGTGTGTGTGTGTGTGTGTGTGTGTGTGTGTGTGTGTGTGTGTGCAATCTATGAGACATTCTGGAAAACGTGTTCCGACTACAGCAAGGTGCCGTTTTAGCAGAGGGAAGTGGCCACACCGCACAGTCACTTCATTACTAGAAAGACGTCGCGCTTGTGTGCGCGCGCGCACGTGCGTGTGTGTGTGTGTGTGTCAAAACATATTAATAAGTACGTACTTATTAGTAGAAGGGTGCAGTCGAGACCCGATTTCGCTATCGCATTCAACTCTCAAAGGCGAAGCTTTTTCTCGTCAGTTTTTCGTGACAAAGATTGGCTCGGAACAGTCTTGATGCCCCCTTCCCCATTGACTCTCGAGGCTCGCGCGTATATTCCGCCACCGAGCAGCTTTGGTAAAGCCAAGATCCGCTCACTCAGGAACTCCGTGCAAGCGGGAGCTTTCGTCTTTATCTGTGTGCAGATATGCCACGTGTAATGCTTTCACGTAATACCTTTGTGGGGTAAATACTCGGTGATGTCGAGTTAGTAAGCGGAAAGGGTTGTCAGCACATAGGATTGAATGCGGGGAAGTCGATAGTCGTTTGTAAGCCTTTATGAGCCTTTCATCAGACGTACAATTTGTCGATATGCTACGTTTACCCGAAACCTAGTGTGATACATTGATTTCAACACGCGATCATATGCTGCAGTGTAGGGCTCTCCTCGACAACTTCCTTAGTTTCGAAAAAAAAAAGAGAAAAGTCTTTACTTTGAGGCGGTTTCAAACAGCAGCTTCTAGCCGGACACGATGGCGAACATCTTTTTGTCGAAAGTAGTCAGTCAAAAACAGCACAAAAGAGATGTCTGAACTCATCCTAGGGTGCACAGTCTAACGTTTTTATGGTTGTACTTGTATCTTACACCGTGCCTTGGATGAAGCACATCATACCCTGTCGGTCGTATTGTAGAAGTAATTGAAAGCAATAGAGAACAGAGATTATCAGTTATCAAACAGAAATGGGCATAGGCAGAGCACGTAGTGCGAACGAAAGGTAACCACTGGTTATTAAGGATCACACACTGGATTCTGAGAGAAGGCAAACGGGTGAAGGGGAGACAGGCAGTTAGGTAGGCAGATGAGATTACGAGGTTTGCGGGCATAAAGTGGCAGCAGCAGGCACAGTACCGAGTTGGCTGGCGGAACATTGGAGAGGTCTTTGTCCTGCAGTGGGCGTAATCAGGATGATTGTTGACTAAAAAAGCAGAGTAGTATATTCTTGTGGCATGCTTTTGCAGTTATGTAAACCCGATGATCGTTTCATCGAACCATCTAATTTTTTTTCCACAGCGAATGACATTTCAGTCTGTGACGGGAGCTCCTCTGTCTCTCACTTTAAGGTCCCACTCGGCACATGCGTACTCCCTCAGCACAATAGATGATTGCAGGAGTCTTATGGCTGGCAAGTTTGGCGGAGGCGCTTGCTTATTTGAGCCATTTGGTTGCGCGTATGTAGACAGTGGGCCTAATCATGATTTTGAAGACTCTTACCTTCCGGTGGCTGTTTCTCCGACTCTGTGTAACGGCACTCCACCACAGCCACGTCTTGATATTCGTTGAACTTTACCCTGCGATTTCCGTGCATATTGTTAATGTGGAAGTTGGGCAGAAAATGCGCGCCCCTTATAGGTTCCGGGTCAAACAGCCCCAATTCTCCGATTTGATACATGAAACATATACCCAACTATCTGCTTCATCCTTCACTTATTTATTTTACATATCCAAGACTGTTCCGTTTCTTTTTTCTTTTTTTTGCTTCCAAATAGGCCGCGTTTGCAGATATTCTCGGACTTATTCCAGAAATACCCGTCACTCTGAGCCCGTACTTGGAACTGAGTGTAACGTCGCTCTCTCGAGCTTAGAACTGACGGCCGCCGCGCCCGATCTCCGGCAGCCGTTCCCCAGTGGCGTTTTTTCGGCCCCGTGTGTCTTTTGGCTTCTTTCTGGTTGCGCTCTTCCTATAATACCCATCCGCTTCCCTCAATACCCGCTGCTTGCACGTGTTTCCCTTACAGCATATTCGCTATTGCCCCACCTCCTTCCCAAAAGAAAGACAAAAAAGACGCCTGGCTGCAGCTTGGCGGCTCGTTAGGGCGTAGACCACTGCGCTGACTTCCTCGAATACGCGCGTTTCATTCGAATGCGAACGTCTTTCGGCCATTCGCCACGTACACCCACATGACGGAAGGCGTTGTTTGCTGCGCTGCTATTCGCGTACGCCGCCGGCCATTACGCAGTGTACACGCGGGGCGGACATATATATCCGAAACGCGACATCAAACACCTGGTACGTACGTCCAAGCTGTAGGGGTGTATGGATGGATATACGATGAGCGGCTTGACGTTCCTATGAATCGGTCACAAGCATACACGGCGGTGGGTGCGAACGCAGGGAGGGCCCGAAACGTGAGATGCGGGCTGTGGTAAAAGGCGCGGAAATGGGGTGGTGGACGTGTTCGGCAATCCAGCCAAGGCCGTGTAATCTCGACGCGTCCAGCTTATAAGAAATTGCGGGTTCGCTCTGGGCTTGCACGATTCTTGAAATGCCACGGTTCCGGCCCCCCTTTTGTGCTTGTCGCGCATGCTCGCGCTTCGTCGTCCTTGATGTGGCTTGACCGACACCCCTAATGTTCCGGCCGTGAACACGCGTCATCTTTGTGCACACTATAGCAACAAAGTGAGACGGCAGGTCGTCGCAACTGAGGGGTAGGTATGAAGTATATCGCGTTGTCTCGTACGGCGTGAGTCGGGAGGATTTTTCGTGTTACATCAGTAGCATTTGATTTGGAATTTCGATCCGACAAAGAGAGAAATTGAGAGAAAAAGCAGGGAGGTTAGCAAAGGTTTTGCCCAGTTAGGTACCCTACACTTAGTGTGGCGTAAAGGGAGAATAATGGAAATTAAAACAAGAGTGAAAAAAAAAGATGAGTAAGAAAGAGGTGGATATGAATTCGGCACGTCCAACGTACCTTGAGAATCGACGTTATGGGAAGAATACTGAGGCAAGGTGACCGTGTTGTAATGGTTTTATGTTGTAATGAGTTTTTTTTTATAAAATGACGCTAATTATGCGTACAGATGTTGCCGGGCACACATATGTTGAACAGTTGCAGATGTTTATATAACCAGTTGTTTGCACTTGCAAAACGATGCCAAGAGGAACATGAGTATTAGAAATACCATGGCAGAAGCGATAAGCTCATATATGCCGCTGGTGCTCACGAGGATGGTATCGACATAAGTCAACTTCAACAGATGATACCTAACTAATATTGACGTCAACCCGACGTGAAACTGAACATATGCAGTCTCTATAAAATTGGATAGCCAGCCCTGCAACTACAGATAACGTTTCACGAACTTTAGGGTCTACTTGAAAAGTTGTTCCGAGACCTGGTGTGGCATGCATGCATTCAAATTTCTTTACGACTTCCTTCGGGGAGTGGGGGGCATTTTTTCTTGATACTGATGCGTTAAGATTGTCCTTGTGTGTTCTCGTCGTTCCTGGGCAGATACTTAGTGTGAATCGCCAGCGGCACATACCCGCATACCAGGAGCACATACCCGCCCGCGGGTGTGTGCCACTGTCTGGTGGAAATTGTTTGATGACGTACGCGACGGGATTGTGAGATCATTCATGTCTTGTCCAGCGCGTCAAATTTGTCAAGCCATTTTACTCTCCCATACTAGTGTTGCTTCTAGCCAAGTTAGGGGGGGAAGGATCACGATAGATAGATAGATAGATAGATAGATAGATAGATAGATAGATAGATAGATAGATAGATAGATAGATAGATAGATAGATAGATAGATAGATAGATAGATAGATAGATAGATGGGTGGGTGGGATGGGATAAGATGGAAAAAGAGTGCCGTACACAAAGAAATGCTTCGCATTTATTAGCCAGCTTGCGACTACAGAGAATGGACTCACACTGTTCGTCCACAAGAGCTCGGAAAGTGCGGTGGTCCTCAAGAAGGACAAGAGAGCTTTCGTAGCCTTGCGCATATGCGAGGCCTTCAGCCAAAGTACCAGGAACTTCGTTTTTGTAAGTGGTCTTAAATCCAAGGGACTGAGTTTGGCTTCCATACCACGTCGTTGAGTCCGGTATGGTGGGCAGTGGCTTGAAATGTGCTCAAACTTCTCCTCGCAGGCGCAAATGTCTCATGTCATGCTGCCGGTAATTCCAATGAGACACGAATACGCATTCGTAAATGCCACCTAACCACATGCAACCAAGCAAAGTTTTATGACATCGTGGGAGCCCGAATGGCAGAAGAACTTACAAATTTGGGTCGATCGAATACAAGCTCGTGTTGAAGAAACCTAAGTATTCCATTGTATAGAAGCGTGAAACAGCGAGTAAGTGAAGCATTGAGCTGACTTAGAAAAACGTGCAGCGTTTTCTGACCCGCACCGGTGGGTGAAGTTGACATCGGTTGGTGCTGTGAGTGACCTCGCCAGCCTTTATTTCTGACCACGAAGCTGTTGAGGTCTAACTGAGTGGCAGTTTCCAAGGATGCTATTTTCAAGAGTCACGCACGCTGTTACCATTGTTGTCTTGAAAGCTACGTGGTCCACCGAATGAACGCTGAGGCACCACCCAAAAGGGATCAGTTGACCAAAATATGTACACGTAACAAACTTTTGGAATAGATCGACGCTGGTACGCAGCTCTTACCTTTTATATATAACCATCCACTGAAAGGCAGCAAATCTGTGGAAACAAAAACTCGAATGCCGACACCCTTTGCCCACTTAAGTATTTGACCTTACGAAAAACAAAAAAAAAGCCTGAAAAGGGAAACTGGAGGCCATGTCACACGTCGTCCAAAGCTATTTCCCACCTCACTTCGGCTCGGGCTTTCTGCAATGCCGAAAAATAAAAACATCGCACCAAGAAGAAAACTAAACGAAGGAAACGATTGTAACGCATAAGACCAAGACAACTGTATAGCCGTTGGACTGAGCTCTTTACGAAGGCACTGAGATGCGAGGGAGTGTAGCACAACTGCCTGAATTTTTTTTATACTTCATGGTTCAATGAAAGCGCGCAGAACAGTGGTTGGTAGGCGGATTCCAAGAGCAAAGAAAAAGATACTAATACGAGAGACGTAATAGTTGTTTGTCTCAGCTCTCTGACGTGCAAGAAGAAGCTTAGGCTTCCACACATTGACGCACCTCTCCGGAGATTCACGTCAAAGCGAAAGGACGACAGGACAGCTGCGTCACTGACCTCTCGACGATTCTTTCTCCGATCGACACCACTCGAGCTGCTGTCGACCTCGTGTGTCCCAAGCACGGACGCCGAAAGTAGTTTCATAGGAAGTCACGGACCACCTCCTCTTCACGTGTATACTTTGGACAGAGAGCGGTGCGTCAATTTTTCGAGGTGCATCGTGTCCATGGCTGGAATGATTATGTTCGTCCATCTTCATCAGCCTGGGGTTGTTAGAACGAAGTGTCAGCTGGGTGGCCTTCCTTGTAATGGGTCTGTTATCTCTCCATTCACTCAGCGGTGTGGTCAAGTGGAGCTAAAGTCATCTCTAAATGCTGCTCAGGTGGCCGAAAGAGGCCCTGACGGACGATGTCCAACATGAATGGTAGCGACCTGATACACGAAAGACCAATCATACGTGAATAAAAGTCAACGAGAGCTCATAGGTCGACTTGTAGTAATGCATCCTGATAGGAGGAAATATAACAGAGAAAGATTGCGCGTCAAGGTGCATTCCTGGAGGTCAACGGTGGTGTTATCAAAATCAAACTCCAAAAAGAAGAAAATTTTTATAATTGGCGTCTCTTTTAAAAAATGAAAGGCCGTTGAACTGCATCGGTCCTTGACAGGAATGTGATTTTGCAGTGCATCCGGATTTCGGACTTTGATGAAATAAGACCTTGCCGGCTCGTTGGTTCAAGTGATCAGGGAGCGTATTGCGCAAGCGCGAAGGAGTCGACAAGAAAGAGGTACAAAAGAGCACTTGTTGTGTACGGCACCCTTTTCTGTTCGTCTTTCCTCTTCTCTTCTTCCTACTTGCGCAGCACCCCAACAGATTTAATGTTCTTTCTTTAATACCTCAACATGTTTTGTGAAAGTACATACAATACCAAAGTCACAGTTGATTCAGGGGCCTATGCATTGCTTGCAAGCATAACCTTGTGGTTATATTGACAGTCGCATGTTTTATGTGATAATGCGGTCAACCCACTGGTAGCAGTGAGCTGCAGTCATATGTATTGTCTACTGTCAGCACCCTTTCTAAGAAATCAAATATTCCTACACGTTTCACACGTTGTCCGAGGTTGCTGTGGGATTAGCTATGGTTAAAGTGAAAGTGTAGCAGAACGTGTCAGATTTCGTGGTTGGTGTTGTATCTTGCAATAGTTATAACCAAGTCCATCAGTCTGATGACATTCTGTGAGAATTTAAGAAAATGTGTTTCGGGGTAATCTTGTTAAGCGACACAGAGGAGAAATTCAAGCTACTCCATGGATTCCCCGAGTGTTCACTCTGTTGTCATGTTTCTGTACTCTTGTGCAACTATATACGTTCTGCAGACCACATCCACCTGAAATTATGACGCTGATGACTTTGTCAATTGGTTGCACTGCTGTGGTTATGATTACCATGACGTCAGTTCCATTATTTACCTAATTTGTGCTTCTTTATAGTATCTAGCCATTTGCTGCAGAACAGCCAAGGCATGAACTGCTGACAAGAGATGAGACCACGCTCGTGCCTGTGTGTTAATGCCAACAACATTGTTGGAGGCAGTGTACTTTATGACGCGCTGCTTTGTGTACTGTATGAGTATAGGGCCACTGAATACAAGAAAGCTGAAGGCAGAACAACAGTAATAACCGTCTGCATGAGCGCTAATGGTTTGCAGGCCGCTTGTATTCATCCTCTGGAGCGTTATCGCATGGGGCAGCAGAAAGGAAACGAAGAATAAAGTGGGGCTTTAATCACAAAACTAACCGCGTAGCAACACAGAGAGCTGGAGACAGTATCCGACCAAGCGCAAAAGGCTTCTTGCTCAGCTGCGATACGCTACCGATAAAGGAGAACCACCAGCCGGTGCCGGCGCTATATCGCCATAAATACAGCTGCTGACCGCAGCATCAAGTGAACCATAACCTGGAAATGTGGTGAATAATGCGTCCTTTCTGCAGACATGCCCAGAAAAAAAAAGGGGGATGATCTCGTTCCGAGGTAAATGATTCCTTTCAAAGATACCTTGTTGTGGTTGGGGTGCCGCGGTTTCAGATGCCTCCGCTGTGCGTTAATGGTTTTCTCGGCATAGCCGAATGGCCAGTGAAGCCGACGCTCATGATAAAGACCTCGTGGACCATCGCTCCTCCAATTTCCCAGAGCATCACCTTCAGCGGCTTTACTCGGTTGCCCGTCTTTCTCTCTCACAAGATAAAGAGAGAGAGAGATAGTTTGGAGGCCCCAGTTTCGGAAAACGTTGCTTCGTGGTCTTAACGTTCGTTCTTTCGTTCATTCGAATTCAACCTTTTTATTACAAAAAAGCGATATTAAAAGCGACATTTAAAAAAAGCAACGATAGCCATCGTTGCTGTTTTTTTTTTAATATCGCTTCGTAAGCTGTAAGATAATTCCAACTTTTCCCTTGGGGCCCTTGCTGAATTTTATCTAAAATGTTTCCCTTCTGCTGTGTTGAAGCTTCCCCTTTCTGCAGTCGTGTTTTTCGGCTTTTCTTTATCATTGTTTTTGTTCTCCCCTGCTCTTACCCTCCTCGTTTATTGTTTTCAGTACCAGTGTGACAAAAAAAAAAGACAGCTTCCTAAAGTGACCTAAATTACACTTAAACAGCCTTCACTTAATTACCCGTGACACAAGTGATGAAAATGTACTAGAAATAGCAGGACACATCTATTTTCGTTTAGCTCAACCAGGGCATGCCTACCTTTTCATAATTTAGTTCAGCGCCAACCGACAAGCACAACAGGTTCACTTACTTCCGCAGGAAGTGCTGTTCGGAGCCTATGGCCGAGACGAAATCCGCCTCGCATCCTCTCGTACGGCGACTGACGACAAGAGCTGTCCTCACGTTTCATTTAGCGGGGACGCTCCTCTTTGTGTAAACTAGTCTTGCGTGAAGTGTAACTGGTTGTATTTCCCGAACAGTATAATACGTGGCACTGTCTCACCACTTCTCTTCTCGTTTCCTAGATGGTGTTGGTCCAATAGACGTGTATGCAATAGGACAAATGAACGCACGCACGAACGGACGGACCAACCGACGCATGGACGGACGCAACAACGCACCGATGGGCGAACCAACGGATGCACGGATGGATGCATGGACGGCTGCTCGGACGGATGCATGAATGGATGTATGAACACACGCACGGATGGATGCATAGATGAATGTACGGATGGATGTATGGACGGACGAACGCTTCACTCCCCTCTTCATAATTCCGTATAGATAATGTGAGATTTTTTAAAAGAAAGAGCTGTATACTTCCGCTGCGTTGGATTTGAACGGGTGAATTACAGCAGCCGACGACGTTAACTGTTACGGATGATTACCTGAACATGAGGTGTTGTTATACACGAGTCGTTAGTGGCCGTAATTTGGCGCTAATAGCGGCGGTGGTGTTGTGTTCTGTAGCTTACGTGCCCCCCCCCCCCCCCCATGGCGCAATGCATGGGGGGGGGGGGTGCGTTTCGTCGTGCGTAACGGCTGTATCCTTGACGACGATTGCGGGGATTTCAATCATTTTGTTTTTACTTTTCTTGCTGTTGATGCGACTGTCACTGTTGCCACACTTGCCCACGTATCTGTATTTATGTTGTGGCAACATAATTTATGGCCGCAGATTTTAGCTAGCAATCAATGTGCCGACACTTTTTCGTGTCTCATGGGTGTTGTTCGGGCGAATGTTAACAGAGACGAGCCATCTGCAGCACGACTGCAAAACAATTGCCGTGCCTCTCGCATTACGCGAGTTACAGACGACGTTCTGTGAGCTGTTGGTTGGTGCATGCTTTAGTGCATTTGGATTCACTTACAATTAGTTTATAACGTTGATGCTTGTAATTTATTAGCTAGAAACAGGTAAAAGTGCTGTTTGTACTTCTTGGTTTTTATTCTTAAGATCAGGATAGCCTTTCATTCTATAACGCCGCGTGGACCTCTACAGTTAGGTTGATCGGCTGCTCACTCGAAATACGCGAGCTCCACCCCGGCATCGCCACATTTAAGTGAAAGCTGGAGGTCACTATACTGTGCAGTTTCATTGCGCTCTAAATAACTCCCCGTCATTTAAACTATCTGGGGTTTGCTACTACAGCGTATGTTATAGTTTGAGCCATTTCGAGGCGTCACACTCCAGAAGCCAACCAGCCTTACTCTCTGCGTATCCTTTTTCTTTGAAGCTATGGGTATTTTCACCGAAAAACCAAGCCGCAATCTTGAAACTTAGTGGTCTTCTAACCTCGTGGAGTGATGCATACTTTACAGCTGCATGTTTTGCGTTAAGCATGTATTTGTACCTCATCAGCTTTGAAGTTACGAAATATTCGGAATCCCCGTCCTCAGTGAAGCCTTGAATCTACACTCTCTTTAATCGCTTTGTGGAGATTCGGCTAACCTTGTTCCTCAGGGCTTGATAAGAAGAAAAACTAGCGCTAAAAAATGCTAACAGTTTACCAAACATTAAAGGGCCAATTCATTAACAGCTATGTAGTCATGATGGCACAACTGTGCCTGAAAATAAGCTCCCGCCTTGTGTGACGCATAATTTAGTGTTGCCGATGCCATTGAACTGTCAATGCTCGATAATATTAATAATAATAATAATAATAATAATAATAATAATAAGAATACTTTATTGTACACATCGATAAGAAATACGAAGAAACGGGCCTGTCTAAGTCCCCAGGACTTGTGTAACTAGGCCCGGCAGAGCCGCTTACGTGCCTCCATAGTTTTGACATTGAGCTATGGCAGTGTTCATACCTCATTTCAATTTTATATATATATATATATATATATATATATATATATATATATATATATATATATATATATATATATATATAGAGAGAGAGAGAGAGAGAGAGAGAGAGTGGGAGTTTTAATTCAATGGGCCAGTTAGTCTTTGTGAAGGTATGGGATATGGCACAACGGGAGCGTTGTCAACAAGGATAAATATATTTATTTCCCAATAGTTTCGGGAGGAGTCCTCCCTTCATCAGGGGATGAGTTATACTGACATGAACTTCCAAACTTCGTTGCTGCCGCGTCCCTCTCGCCTTGAAAGATGTTTGCGAGAGTGAGAGGGAACTAAAAAAAGAAAAAAAAACAAAACAACAAAAAACACAAAAAAACAAAAAGGGGGAGAAAAAAGACGAAAAAGAAAAGAAAGAAAAGAAAGAAAGTAAAAAAGACGAAGAACCACTGTCAACACTGAGAACGAAACCAACTGTCCGTGTACGTCCACATACGGTTCTTATTACGTGCTGTTCAGTTCTCGACGTGTGTCGGGCCACCCAAGATTGTCGCCGCGGTGCCGGGAGGGTCCGTGACAGCGTGCGTAAAGAAAGGGTTTCCCCGTAATGGGTCGGTCGGCGCGTGGCGTGCGTAAAGGAAGGGTTTCCCCTTAATGGGTTGGTCGGCTCTTTACCTTTAATCTTCGTCCGTTCCCCTTCAATGGTCACCAAGTGGTAGGGGAACGTAAACACTTTGTATGTGCATGTGGAAAAAAGAAAAAAAGGAAGAAAAAAAGGAAAAAAGAAAAACAAAAAACAAGAAAGGACAGTGTACACGCACGAGTCAGTCAGAAAAAAGCATGGTCTCCAGCTATCAATCTTTGTCACCAATTTTCTCCTGGCTTACTTCTCAGAGGCAGTTGAGTTTTCCGGGGTCCTCGTTGATGCCGGCTACTAATGTTCGAAATTTGAAAATAAAATATGCCTCACGCTGTTCGCGCTCGCGTCTGTTTGAGAAACCAGGCTGCAAAAGAGTTACGCTGATATTTTCAAAACTGTGGTTTGGCAGGCTCAGATGTCTAGAAAAAGGTAGCTTCGGCAGTGAAGTGGCGTGGTACCGGTGATTATTGAACCGCAGCTGAAATGGCGTGTCTGTTTGGCCGATATATTCTTGTCCGCAGATGTTTCAATGTAGCATGTATATTACGTTACTGGAGTCACAATTAAGGCTTTCAGTTATGCAGAATTTGAAATCCGAGAAGTTCGCTTTGTATTCGCGTGTTATGATCATCTGTGGGCATACCTTGCATCGAGCTTTTCTGCAGGAATGACACCCTGATTGAAATTTGGGGGTGTTTGTTTTTGCTCTGACAAGAATGTCCTTCAGATTTTTATCCCGGTGGTACACCACGTGAGGTGGCTTTGCGAAAATAGAAGTTAGTCGTTTGCTTTGCCTGATTATGTTGAAATGGCGGGAAATTATGTTGTTGATTCGTGGCGCTGATGAGGAGTAAGTTAGTACAAGGTTCGTTTGGGAAGTCGTTTTAGATACTCTGTTTGGTCCATTAATTATATCATTCCTGTTCACGTCGCGAGCACGTAGTATGGCATCGTCAATAATGTCTTCCGGATAATTTTGTTTCAATAAGGAATGCTTTAGGTCTTCCGCGTGTCTGTCAAATTCCCGCATATCGGTGCATATTCTTCGGTACCGGTAGGCCTGAGAATATGGAATACCCGTTTTACAATGCTTTGGGAGGCTGCTGTTGAAATGTAGGTACATTTGACGGTCTGTAGGCTTTTTGTAAAAATTTGTTGACAAGCGGTCATTTTTGACCGTGACAGTGACGTCCAAAAAGTTAATGCTAGTTTTGGAAATTTTGTGCGTGAATTTTATTGACGGGTGGCACTTGGTAAAATCCTCTATGAAGCGGAAAAGACTTCTCTCATCATGGTTACATATTATAAAAATATCGTCTAAGTATCTTCTGTAGTAGAAAGGTTTCAAGGTGCGTCCCTCAATGAATGGGATTTCAAGTGAAGCCGTAAAGGTGCTCGCGAAGTTTGGGGCCATTTTCGTGCCCATTGCAGTGCCACTGACCTGAAGGAAATGCTTGCCATTGAACTCAAAATGATTATAATTTAGTACAAGTTCAAGAAGTGTAAACAGTACATCGCCACTTACATTAGTTGATGAGTCAGATTTTACATATTCAGAAAACATGGCCGCTATTCCGTCATGGTGGGGTATGTTGGTGTACAGTGAGCAGACGTCCATGGTCACCAGAAAACTGCCACCTGGGATGTCGAGACTTGAAGTTTCGCAGATGAAGTGGTCTGTGTCCTTTAGGTAATAGGGAAAATTTTGGGGGATGTTTTTTATTAAGGAATTGATGAATTCTGATATATTTTCTGTTGATGTGCTGTTACTGCAGACTATCGGACGTCCCGGATTACCTGCCTTGTGTATTTTGGGGAGCAGATAGAATCGACCGGGAACAGAATGGGCCGGTAACATTGCTTTTAACATTTTGCCGGTAATTTTCTCGTCCCGGCGGAGATTGTTTAGGGTTACTTTTATCTCTTTTTCAAATTCGGGAGTCGGGTCCGTTGGAAGTTCTTTGTAGAATTTTGTGTCTGATAGCTGTCGCTCCCCTTCTTTTAAGTAGTCCGACGTGTTTAGAATTACTATGCAGCCCCCTTTATCAGCCAGTTTGATAGTAATTCCAGTGTTTTTTCGTAGTTCATCGAGTGCCCTTCGTTCTGACTTCGATATGTTGTTTCGAAATGACCGATTTTTTTCATACGCTCTGATGATATCTTTTTGAACTGCTGATATATACATATCGAGGTGTTTGTCCCTCTGCTCACCCGGACACCATGATTTGTCACCACCAATCACTCTATTCTCGTCCGTACAGTCCTTGCGATCATGAAAGTATTCACGGAGGCGGAGATTACGCGCAAAGTTATCGAGGTCTTTGTACAGTTCAAATTCATTGAATCTACCGGATGATGGACAAAAGGTCAAGCCTCTCGACAAAAGTTGAAGCTGAGCGGGTGTGAGTGTTGTGTTTTACAGATTGAGGACATTTTTCTCATAAGTTTTCGGCTGCTCTTGGCTATCACGTGGCACGGGAGTGTAAGCGTCATATTCGAGAGTAAGGATGTTTTGGTTAGGATTGCACTGTAGTTTCGAGTTCCCATTTTTCTCCTCAAAGTTAGGTTGCGGTACGGGTGGTCCCTGGCGTTCTTGTTCCTATTTCCTCATTCCTATTTTCCTGTTGCAGAGCAGTGGAGCTACTGCAGTCCCGCTTGAATTTTCTATCTTTTACTACTGAAATTTCGCCTCTCTTCTTTAGTTCATATCTTTTCAGTTCCCTTGCCTCATGCTCTCCGAGATTAGATACCAATTTCTGCGTAGCCTCCGCGACACTGTATTCGGCAGCCTTACGCTCACTATGGTCCGCAATGACCCGAGTCAGTTGCAAGGACGCTTCTAGTAATATTTTTTCCCACTTCCCCCTTTCTGCTTCACTTAGTGTAGAAATTGAGGGGTTGCAGGCTAGGCGGAGGCCCTTAGGTGCAATTTCGTGAGATAGATATTTGGTTAGTTGTTCCGCGTGTTTTTCGTATTGCACCTGCTTTTCAATGATTTTCCTAATCGATAGAAATGAGTGGGACCATGCGTGTTTAAGACTGCCCGTACCTTTTGTTTCCCCGTGTCATTTGGAAGCCGCCGCCTTGGTGTTCGCCACATTCGCCCGCCTGGTGTTGTAAGGCCTCGCTGGTGGGAGTGGCGACGTCGTCACTGCTGGGACCCTGGATGGCTCTTTGTGTCTCTCGGCTCCCTGTTGTTGAGTGGGTTCGGCACTGGAGTTTGCCGTGCAAGCCGTTGCCGCTGATCTCTGACTCACTGGTGGGACTCGCTTGCTCGCTGGTCTCGCTGGTGGTAGTGGCGACATCGTCACTGCTGGTGCCCTGGATGGCTCTCTGTGTCGCTCGGCTCCTTGTTGTTGAGGGGGCTTGGCACTGGAGCTGTCCGTGCAAGCGATTGCCGCCAATCTCCATGCCGCCGACGCCCATCGCAGCTGCACCCTCGTGTGCTGTGCCAGCAGCGCGACTCCCTCAAGCTTGCATGTAAGTCGTTAGCAGCCAGGAAGCGGCGCAGCGGGAGTGTTGAGAAACCATGTTCGACGTAATAGACGCCTGTTCCCAACAACCCGTAGTGGCAGATACGGCGGGCATCTCTGCTGAATCGCTGTACCTCTATATTAAACCGATTCATTGATCGCCAGTTCGAGTCCCGCTGTCGGCGATTGGGTGCGCGAGGTAGTGGCAGACTAAGATGCAGTGTCTTGATGTTCGGGCGCATCTGCCTCATTTACTTCAATGCCTCCCTCAACGAATCCAGTGATCTTGAAGAGCTCGTCTTCAGGATGTCCGTGGTGCCCACATGCAGAAATAACGTGTCCACCCGGTAAGGTAGATACTCAAGTAGCGCCGGAATGTCCGAAACCCCCCCCCCCCCCCTTTCAAGGCGAGAGGGACGCGGCAGCAACGAAGTTTGGAAGTTTATGTCAGTATAACTCATCGCCTGATGAAGGGAGGACCCCACCCGAAACTGTTGGGAAATAAATATATTTACCCTTGTTGACAACGCTCCCGTTATGCCATATATATATATATATATATATATATATATATATATATATATGTATATGTATATATATGCATTTAAACGTGTGAGCGTCAGTAAGTGCTGCCAAGGAAAATGAACCCTTGAATATAGCTTCCTTTACTTGTTGTTCTGGCAGATTTGATGCCTTCATGCAGTAGAATCATTGGTCAGCAGCGAGGTTGTATAGTAAGATAACGTGCTATGTGTCGCCAACAGCTAAAAACAAAGTCTTTCACACTTGCCTTAATGGGTATACTGGCGGTGCTGATTGACGCTCCCAAGTTTAAATGCGCATATATAACACATAATGTGGACGGAGGGATCACCGTCGCCGTGGCTCAGTGGTAGAGCATCGGGTGCGTTATTCGAAGGCCGCAGGTTCGGTACCTGCATGCAGAAAGTTATCTTTGGTCCACTTTTCTTTCTTCACGTTCAGACTACAATTACTTCTAATAACGTCCGCTATGCTTTGCTTGGCATTGTCTGTCACTTCTTAATAATAACTTGTAATAAGCATCGTGCTCTATATGTAGAAGTGTCCACTATGTTGGATAAATGGTCACGCCGTTCGGATGCTCATCCGAGGGGGTTGATGTGGACTCAGGAAGGCGAGAGCAAAGAGCCCACGAAGTAGCACGCTGAGGCTGATGTCCACTTCCGCGCGAGTAGAGAAGCCGCTCTGCCCCGATTAGTGGCCACGGCACTTGTCGTTTGGCTGCGATGCCCGTTCGCTCGCTCTCTCGCTCTCAAGTCAACAACTGATTCTAGTTGAATCTTTATTTGTATATTTACGTCCCTCTTGTGTGTTCGGCACGGGTAGTAGCAACCCTGCTGCCCCTCCCCTACACGCACACAACACCCCAAGATCGACGAAAACACCACAGTTGTACGTGGGAGCACGTGTCGTCCACATACTGTCGCTTTCACTTAAAACACCAGAAAAGCAGTAAACGAATAAGCGGTGCCGCACACGTAAAACTCGGCCGACCAAGTTGGAGTGCGTTGTTTTTCCCTCGGGTATAAGTGAAGACGAGTAGTTGTACGGAGAAGAGTTGACAGACGTCGGTCAGTCGGTGCTTGGCGCTGCAGGGATAGGTCGTCCATTAACCTCTTTTTGTGCAAACCGTTAGAGAGATGAGAGTCTTTGTTTCCTGAGGGACTGCGAGACAATGAAAAGAGTTTCTTATACACAGGCGAGCTTTCATTGCTGCTTCCGCCGCCGACCCTTGGGTCAGGCCCCCTTTATGCGATGCGGACAGATGCTGTCGTTCTTGGCAGAAGGAATCTCCACATGTCCTAAGCGCCTCGCGTCGTTTTTTTTCTTTTCTTGAGACAGGGCACACGAATAAGAACTACGTTGTGCGGGAGCACTTTTCTTGTAGGAAAGTTCTCTCTGTGGAGCGAGCGCGTGTGCATGCATTAGGTATCATAGAGTGACTCAACGATGATGACGATGATAGAAGCGGAACTCCGATAAATAAGGAGGGTGGCCGAGAAGTACAGGCCGAGTGTATGCTCTGAAAGTATGGCCCAAGGCCGCAAGAGGTCTATAACTGTGTGTACGCGTACACGCGGGAGTATATTGCGGTTGAGTTGAAAAAGCCGCGTCCGAGACACAAATTGCCGCGTCCTTTCGCGGGCCTATGAAGCTGTCGACATGATCAGTTTAACTGCCCCCGTATTGTGTTAGGCACAGCATGGGAAATCAGACGTGGCTAATCTTTTAGTTCGACAGAAATAAGATATCTGGTGTCCGCAAGAGCAGTGGTTTCGCTTCGTGAGAGAGTTGAGACGCAAAGTAGGACAAACGCTTTAGTCGTACTGGCTTTATACATCCAAACCATTGAGGCGTAATGATGGTCACCATTTTTTCTTGTTATCAGACTCTATACAGTTAAGGTGGTAGTGCTCTTAGGCACTTGCGACAACGATTGACCAAATGCAGCCAAGTGCCAGTTTCGTGCAGTGAGTGCGTGGAAAGATGTATACAGGAGATCCGCTGTAAAGACTCAGGAATGGTGCTTAAGGCACGTGTTTGATACTCATTTTAGGGGCGAAGCTCTTTATAGCGGCACCCGTTCGTCCCTCGTCGTAGTGTGTAACAAGTATAACATTTTGACCTTCAAGGTGGTGCCGGTGTGAGATTTCTTCTGTGCGTTGTTGAACAATAAAAGATAGTGCTTAATGTGCATGCCAATGGCTGCTAAGGGGGAATGAAAGACAGGAGAATTCGGCTTTTAGTTAACGCAAACGCTGCGAATTTTTTATTGTTCAACAACGCACCAAAGACAAGAAAGGGTTGCTACGTTATACTCGCTGGGCTTAACCTCCTTGGTTTTAGAAAGGTTTAGCGAGTGTTGGGCCGCAGAGCCATGAATAGAGTGAACTAGTATATACCGTGAACTCGAGGTGATTAAAGGTGGGAAGTAGACACGAAGCGCAAGCCGTAAGAAAGTGTGCGTGTGCCGCCTCTCGTTCAGTCCTTGGAATGTCCACTGGATGGCGGTGCTTCTATATGAGGAACATATGATGAAAAGATGCGAGATGGTGGTACTTGGAGTGTTGACTAGATGGACGAACAGACACACAGACAGATGCATGGACGGACGCATCGATGGCTGCACGGACGGATGGACGCATGAACGGACGCCGGAGCGGATGCATGGACGAAAGCAGGGGCGGACGCACAGATGAACCTGTGGACGCACGAATAGACGCACGCACGGGTGGGCGGATGGACGCACGGGCGGCCACACAGACGCACGCATGGATGGACGGAAGCAAGAACGAATAGACGGACGGATGCTTCGCCCCACTATCTATCATTCACTCCGTGGATATGCTGCCTTTTTTTTTTGATCAGCCTTTGAACGCTAGTTACTACATTCTGTAAGATCTTACTTGATGACGCTGACACAGTTTGCGTGGTATAGACGAAATGCGCAAAAGATGCCCAGCGTATATGAAGAACGGGCACGTTAGCGTTTTGGTCAGTCAGTCAGCAAATTTCATGAAGGCAGAATGAATAAGGATTATTGATCATCATACTAAGAATAACTGCACAGAATTATAGACTATGCGACAAAACTTATTCTGAGCCTTAGTATATGGTTTTCATTGAAGAGAAGTGGCGGTACCGTTAGTGAAAGAACTCCACTGTCATCGAGTCAGAGGGGTTCTTTCGCCATTCACTCGAATCCACAAAGTAGGCGAGCCTGCCGTCACAATCACGAATTTCTCCACTGCATAAGTTATTCTATTGTTCCAAATTATCATTAAGAGAACTCTGGGATATAAGGGAATGGATAAGAGGGGAAAGATATACGGGAGATGCAGAGACATGATATTCACATACGCAGGAACCCCGCTTATTGTGCGGATTGTTCTCCGTCTGACGAATCCCCTTTGAAGAACGGCACCTTTAAGAGTACTATGTTGTATTGCTTAAAATTGTCCCTTCATCAGTGTTATCAGTGCATGTGGACAAAATCTCGGAGTGGTCATCAAGAAAGGCTTCCTTAGCCTAACGCAAATGTACAACTTATCTTGTCGTTCTGTCTTCTTACCGTATTAGTGGCTTACGATTTATTTCCGCAAACATTTTGGAACACTAGCCACTGCCTCAACACGACATCTATTTCTATAAATTTGGCAATCACTAGTTTCCCTTTAGCATCATGCGAGTCATTCGAAATGTTGAAAAAACGTTTGTCAAATGGCTGACCAGTGATGCAGGTTTTACTTTATCCTTATTTTGTTGCATGGCATGGATTAGAAATTCAAAGTTGCTTTAAATAAGTAATGTTAGAGGTAACCGAAAGTAAAAAAAATATATGACGATAATCTCGAAAGCAGACGCTACGCGTCCTAATTCCGGGCGTAAATCACAGACCCTTTTACCCTAAGCAAGGCCTTACGGGCAATGCCTTTCAGTGTCCTCGCTGAAACCTTTTACAGAAGTTCCACCCAGAACGAACGCTATAAGCTATGTTGCTCATTTTTATGGTTATTGTATGTATAAAACGCTGATTGGGCAAAGATTCACACATTGGCGTTTGTACTTCTACCGTGCAGTGAAAATAAAAGTTTCAGACTCTCCTTCGTTCGAACTTTGATCGCACGAACGTGGTTTGCCAATGTGAAGCGTTTCGTCGAACGCTATTTAAAATATTTATCATTTACGTGGAAAGTTTTGTAACCAGGTATATGACAATCTGTGGCCACCACTACTGGGGTACAGTGGCTATTGTGCTTGGCTGTTGATCCGAAGGTCGCAGGTTCGTTCAAGGCCGCAAGTGTCGCTTTTCGATGCAGGCAAGATGCTGGATGCCCGTTGCTGTCCGCGCCCGTGCTGTCTATTCTTATTATGTTGTCTAGCCCTGTTAGAGCTCTAATCAGATGACCAATTGTTTATACTGAGGTCCACGTTAATGTACTCCAGGTGGGGGCGATCTTCAAAGCACTCTATTATTCGGCGTGCCTCCTATTCATATCGTGGTTTTGGGTCGTCAGCCCAACTGCTATATTAGAGTTTGCGACCGCAAGAATTTCGCAAGGTACTGAAAGTCTTGCATTATTACTTCCATCTCGAAGCTCACGATATATTAAGACGCCACTAATAGCACCGACATGGAAATCAATATAAGACTCGAAGATTAGGCTTTCGAGGTGCTTTGAATTATCCGATACGTATCGAAACACTCGGAGCAGGAAATATATAATCCGATGGCTAAAAGTGCAATTTTAGTCCAGTGTTTTTACTACCATGGCGTAATGAAAACACTTTTCAATAACCATTACACGTCGTACTCTCACCACGTGGGTTCCTCTCTCGTTCGCTGGCAGCCACGCAGCAGGTCATCTAGTTCTCATTGGCATGGTGTCCCCGCATATGAAGTTTTAGATTTATTTATTTTAATCAAGAGCTTGCAGTAAATATTGCAGCTGGTCACAAGTGTAGGCCTCGCACGTGAAGGTGTTCTGATACGTATGTTCTACTGGTACCCCTTAGGTGCTAGAGATTTCTTTTTAGAAAGGCAGTAAACCGTTCTCTTTGAAATTTTGATGAAATGCTCATCTAAAAAAAAGAAGTAGAAGGATCAAAGGAACTAACGTTAATTCGGGAAAATCGCAGTGAAAAAGAGCTGGAGAGTAACACTGTGGCAATAGCCAAGTGAGCAGCAAACTAATGTTTTGGGAATCGCCTGGCGGGTTGAAATTAAATAAGTAAACAAAGTTACAGCTATATCTAACACATCTTGGTGGTCTCATCTTGAACATGTAGTGTCACATGTTTTCCATGAACCGCGTATTGATACTTTCACACTTATTCACAAAATATAGATCTGTCTGTATACCTCTCCCTTTATCTTGCCCTTCCTGCAATAATGGCTTCTTGGCCTGGCAGTACATTGAAATAACAATAAGTAATAATAAGAATCAGTGTTCCTTTCTGTGATGTTTCCACGGTATTTTCACACCAACATGGACCTTAATACAAGCTGCCGTGTTTTTTGTTGGAATTTGCAAAAACGCTGCGCCACACCATCGATACTCTAATGGCCTACTTAGCACAACCAACACTCGGACTTCTCAGGAACTCAACAACGTTAATTAACGCGTTATAAGCTGATCATACCGATTATTTTTGAAATAAACAGAACAAGTGGAAACAATAATGGCCAGTGGATATCTCGCCGAAAGAACTTTCCTGTTCTGTGATGCGTGATAGCGATGGCGTTCGATCAGACGAGCAAAATAGCGAGGTGCCATAAGTTCAGCAGATCAGGGCATGCGTCGCAAGACTAGCCGGCTGACAACTGATTCGCAAACACTGCACACTCGCTTTTGCCTTCTGTGAAGGGGGCCATGGCTGCTTAGGCGGGACTTGTATCTTTTGCCACCCGAGATCACCATAATATTTCTGTGTGCTCGCACAGAACTCACACAGTAGTCAAAGAACTGCCTTGGTTCCCCCCCCCCCCCCGCTTTTTTTTTGTATTTCTCCTGTATATAGAGGAGAGCAAGCGGTAAGTATAACGCAATAGTGAGAGCGAGAGAGAGACTGAAGAGGTTGAGCCGACAAAGAAAAATGGATCATTGCCGTCCTTCGATGGTTGCCACCTCCGACGCCCTCCTCCTTCCCCCCCTTCTTCTCATCAAAGTGTCGCGAGACGCGTGCTCAGTTTAGTGATTATTGACACCTGGCCATGATTAATTATCACGATGCGTCCTAATTACTACATGAGTACTGACGTTGCCAGTGGTGGCACACGGTTTTTTTTTTTTTCACTCTTTCGAACATCAGCGATCTATCTCTTCTCTCTCGAATTACGAAGGTTGTGCAAGAAAGTGGAGGAGCAGCGATGAACAACAAGAAGGGGAAAAATAGAAATGAGCTTAGTGACCCTCTTTGCAATCGGTCGAGCGCGTCCGAAGATTATTCCTGCTCTTTCGAATTTCGTGGCTTGCTTTTGTTTTTACCTTTTCTAGCGCAGAGCTTGAGTTCAGACGTGAGGAGAAAATAAGAGAGAGAGATGGAGAGGTGCCGCTTTTGTGCGTGCCGAATCTGGTTACGCTAATCGCATGCATGGATGTGCTTTTGTCAGTACCAAATCTCTCTTGCGGTCATAATCATTGCCTCGCAATGGCACTTCCGACGTACATGTACCTTCCATACAAAATGGTAGTGCCGTGCGTGAGTGGCTGTGTCCGCGCACATGCACTAGTTTCGTTTGTAATTACTTTCTCGAGAAACACAAATTACAAACATTTTTTTTTTCAGTCACCACTATTTTTTTCTGTACGATTCTTCTCAAGCCTTCGTGGGAAGTACCGCGAATTATAGGCATTTTCACGCTTTCCTTGTACCTCGAGTAATCACACATGCCCGAGGTGGCGGTAAATTTTGTTTGAACAAACAATGATGATTGAAGCCTTGGAATTCCATATAAAGGATGGGGTACAGGTGCAAGAGTGGCGAAATACAAACAATGTGATATCGAGACACCCATGCCTGGTGGTTCTTCTTGCGTGTATTTTTATTGTTTGTTTGTCTACTGCCCCCCCCCCCCCCCACACACACATTAAGATCTGTTAACCCGGCAGAAAATCTGCAACACCAACAACACACTTTGATCAGGTTCCTTTTCTGAGCAAATCGTCGGACGCTTCGTCAGGAACCTCGTTTTCTAGGACAGTTTTACATTCACTTGCACTACTAAAGTAAACTAACTTCGTCGATTACAAACACGACTGCAATAAAAAACAGCCACAAAAAGAAAAAGAAGACAGGAAACCAGCATCAAGAAAACAATTGTTACCACGACAGCTATAGTATAAGAAAATAGAAGTAGCCCGCATGACACATATAGGCTCGAACACCTCCCAAGTACTTTTATAAAACCAAGCAAGCAACAGACACGACACTTCTATTATCATTATCGTTGTCACTGTAGTTACATGCAAATCCATTCAATGAGTGGATGAATGAATGAATTAACTAGAGCTACAGTATGAAATTTGAATTATTCATGTAGGCGCGTCCACACAGAAATTAAACGCTGATCAGTGTATATATATACCTTGCTGAAGGTGTATGCACTCTCGCTGATGTTTATTTGGCCATCAGCTCCAGTAGTGCTGGGCACGATATCTTGGTTTACGCTTTTAAATTTTCTTAGAGTAAAAGTGATCTTTTTATACTGGAATTAAGTCTCTTCACTTATAGTCACCAATGAATGATCATAGTGACGCGGACAATTACGAGTGAATAATTCGACTTCATCACATAACGCATTAAAACCCTTATTAAGAATATAATTATACATTATTTGACAATGCTGCCATCGCGTAAATTCATCAGCTTGTTATCAAAAGGGAGTTCCGAACATGTTCATCCGCTTCTATTGCCTAACGTACTCAAATAATCTCGCTCACCTTTTCGTAATAACTGAAAGAAAGAAAGAAAGAAAGAAAGAAGGAAAGAAAGGAAGAAGTGATGAAGTTTTGTGCGGCAGTAATAAGATCAAGTTGGAAATAAAAATGAACCGGATGCGATTAACTACGAAGAAAGCTTATTTGCGTAACACGTGGATTTGATTTCGGCACTGCTCCTGGCTCGATATAGGTGCACAGACAGTTAAAAACGAGTAGTTTGGCGCAACGCTTACATATATGTATTGTACTGACGCCTACGCAGCCCTTCCGTGCAATAGACGGCAAATTGCCGGCGATCGCCGACATGCATTGGTGGGGTGACTCAGACCACTGAGAAAGTGCGGCGACAGCATATACCACTGCAGCGCGAACCGTTCGCCTAGCTATATGTTTTATTACGCCTGCCAGACTGATCGGTACGTGAATTAGTCAACCGCGCATTGTGATAGACCGGTGCGGAATGAGTTTTCGTGACACTACATCCGGAGGCTATACTACTAGCCGCCGGGAGTACGCCTAGGATTACAAGAAAGAGACCATCTGGGACGGACGACTGCCGCATCTGAAAAGCTAATTACTTGTGACTGATGTAATTTTGTCACGCTGTGAATCGGGCTCGAAGAATTTGCAGTTTTTTGAAGAATTTGCTTTTTATTTGGCTTTGCGTGCCGAGGGTTTAACTTTTTCATCTTTTGCAGGAAAAGCTGGGGAGTTCTGAAGGTTAGGGTGATGCTCAGCGAAGGTGCCCAGCGTTCATTCGTGCGTGCATGCGCGCGCGCGCGCGCGTGTGTGTGTGTGTGTGTGTGTGTGTGTGTGTGTGTTTTACTGAACAGAAAAGGGTAGACAAAGCGTCAACCTCTGCCTGTACTCACTGGCTTGGAATTTTGAGCGCTTATTTCGTGAATCGCAATTGCTTTCATGTCATACGTTTCGACGTGACATTTTAGGTTACGACTGAAGCGATTTGAATTATCATTTTCACACACGTACTGTTAAGCTCATAGATACTGCTCCCAGTCAACGTGTAAGTGGACGTTTTACTATTTTATAACTTTTGCTGGCAGCAGTAGAAGAATGGACACGGGCTCTTATAGCCTCATGTTTTCTTGAGCGTTTTTTTTTTGAAATAAGCCCGTATCACTCGTGTAATTCATTTCCCATCATGCAACGTCAAGCGTACCACATCTCACAGGCAGAAGACAAATCTATACGTCTCATAAGAGCTGTCCACTCAGAAGTGCAAGCACCACTGGGTTGTTTTGCTAAGATAACGCAAAAACAACAAGATGATTGGCTCTGGTACCGCGAAATAGCCGGTGTAAATTTCATTTTCACAAAGACAGACAACAGGTGCCATGTGATTTCACTTAGGACTCGGGAAGAAAAAGTGTAGTTAGAAAACCACAGCCATCCCCGGCGCATATATAGGGTTGCTTGCATCTTTATCCCAAGGAACTCATCCTGTTATAACAGGACTCCAACCCCAATTATTCCGCAGAGTCGAGCTTGTATAGTAAATTTGACTCTGAATTAGTCCGGAACCGCAATACATACGGCTCCAAGACTCGTCGCGGCTGATAAAAAAGTGAATAATATACGTAAACTTCACGTGAAATATGTTTGAAGAAAAGAATTCGAAAGGAGCGGGGGCTAAAAAAAAAAAAACATTTCCCTCACAGAAGTGAGTTGGCTCGCGGCTATAACGTTCGCGCAAGAAAAAAAATACTGCCAGATTAAGGCAGCACAAACAGAGATGCCGACTATATGACGTGTGGTTGGGCCCTTACGTAAATTACGACCGTTTCTTTATTGAACAAGAGCACTGATCGTGAAAAACTAAGAAATTGAGAAAAGTAAAGCATGACGCTCTCAGAGAATGGAAATGTGGAGAGTGGAGTCTGCGAGGCTGGAAAAACTTAGTGGCTTTGGAGTATATGCTTGTTTCACAAAATAAATAAATGAGAAAAGAACGCATGCTAGCGAAGGCTAAGTGAGGGAAGAAAGCACTTCGAAGAATTTTTCTTACACGAGTTATAGCGTTTTTGCAGGTATATAACCGTGCCGGCTATATATATATATATATATATATATATATATATATATATATATATATATATATATATATATATATATATATATATATATATATATATATATATATATATATATATATATATATATATATATATATATATATATATAATGCAGCGCTACCGAGAAAACGACCTTCGCATGCGCACTACGTTGCCTTATTCTGGCGAAACTTTTTTTTAGGGGCGAAGCTCTTTATAGCGGCACCCGTTCGTCCCTCGTAACCGTTGTAGTGATTAACAGGTATGAAATTTTCATCTTTAAGGTGGTGTCGGGGAGACATTTCTTCTGTGTGTTGTGGAACAATAACAAATCGTGCTCAATGTACATGTGAATGAGTGCTACTGGGGAATCAGAGGCAAGAGCATTCGACTTTGAGTTAATGCGCATGCTGCCATCCCCATTAGCAGCCATTGGCATGTACATTGAGCACTATCTGACAAGAAAGGGTTGCTACGTTATACTCGCTGGGTGTAACCTCCTTAGTTTTAGAAAAGTTTATCGAACGTCGAGCCGCAGTGTCATGAATGCAATAATCTAGTATATACCATGAACTCGAAGTGATTAAAGTTGGGAAGTAGACCCGAAATGCAAGCCGTAAGAAAGTGTGCGTGGACCACCTCTCGTTTATTCCTTGGAATGTACGCTAGATAGCGGTGCTTCTTTATGGGGAATATATGATGAAAAGATGCGAGATGGTGGTATCTGGAGTGTTGAATAGATGGATGAACGGACGCACAGACAGATGCATGGATGGACGCATGAACGGACTCAGATGCATAGACGAACGCAGGGACGGACGCACGAACAGACGCACCCACGGACAGGCGGATCGACCCATGGACGGTCTTTTCCTGAACGATGAATCTGGAGGGTTTCTTAAAAGGCGATTCTTTGAATCGAACCTGGGAGTTTCTTTCAATATTCCCGTACTATAGTGAGCAATGAGAGCTGGAACACGTGAACGTTGGTCGAATAGCCTCGAACCTTAAATCGGCTGATTTGCAACAGCCGCTGTCGGAAACGAGCGATGGGTCTAACCCTTCTTTGCTGGGCCGGAAAAAGCTCCAGTGGCCACTCTTTATATATTTAATCTCTCTGCAGCTTACACGGTATAAGCTGCGTTTTGCAGCAACGATGTCGAGGACGGAGTGCCAACTGATAGTTTAAGGGCGACGCGCTTAAACTGTCTGTTAACACTCCCTCCTCGATATTGTTGCTGCAAAACGCTGCTTATAGCACGTCAGCTGCAGCGCTTTTATTTCTTTATTAACACATATATTAGCCTTATCAGGAGTATACAATGAATACCGAAGATTTGCGTCAATTATTTTGTGAAGAAGAAATTTTGTTAATTTCTGCAATTGTCTCTTAACTGCTCAACATCGTGCCCTGCTGAGGAATTCTAATGCCTTACAACAGAAAACAGTAAATTATGACTAGAAAGTGTTGTCGTTCTGCATTAGTTTTGCACAAAGAGGCTCACTCATGTGGTTTAGATGTGCTGTACATGTTTTCCTGTCACGGATGCGTGGGTGTGCAGCCTAGTGGAAGAGGCACTCGCTTTCAGAGCATGAAGGTGCGGGTTCAAATCCCATCGTTGGAAAGAAAAAAATGTTATTTTATTCATGTTGCACACATTATCGGGTCTGACCAACCGTTCGTGGCGCTGAAAGCATCGCAGTAGCTGGGCCGCAGGGCTTACGGGAGTGTCCGCTCTTTATTTAAGTATGTTTTTCTATGCTGCTTGTGGTTGCGGTCAGTGATATAAATTCACATCAACGCGCACATCCACAACCAGTTGACGTCATCATCATCATCAGCAGCCGCCTGACTACGTCCACAGCAGGACAAAGGCCTCTCCCATGTTCCGCCAGTTAACCCGGTCCTGTGCTTGCTGCTGCCAATTTATACTCGCAAACTTCTCAATCTCATCTGCCCACCTAACCTTCTGTCTTCCCCTAACCCGCTTGCCTTCTCTGGGAATCCAGTCAGTTACCCTTATTGACCAGCGGTTATCCTGTCAACGTGCTACATGCCCGGCCCATGTCCATTTCCTCTTCTTGATTTCAGCTATGATATCCCTAACCAGTTGACGTAGCAGGCTGTGAAGCTACAGAAAGATGGGCTGTGACGTAGCCGGCCGCGATACATCGGCCGGGCAATAATTACATCAATAGATTGTGTTCGCTGAGCGTTTCGACGCGCATCCTTGTTTTCGGTCACTTTTATATTAATTTTCGTGTTGTCATTACGCGATAAACTGCCGTTTCAACGATCATGCGTCTATAGTGAGGTGGGAGTGTCATCAGTCAGCGGAAGAGCGCCGTCCTTTAGCCCCCAGTTTCGGCAGCGCCATCCTCCTAGCACGTTATCTGTATTTTGAGGCTCTTTGCCACGCACTCGCGCGTTTGAAGTCATATTGCTCTCTGTTTTAACTATACATCTGCTGTGGGCCACGTGGGAACGAATAGGCATCTTTTGCGTTCCGACTTACTGCTCGTCGCATATGAATGCACGTTCGAAGGTGAGAGCCTTACAGCGTGCAACTGTGCCATACTTCGAACGCCTTTCTGAGAAGTATAGGTAATGTAAACCAGTGTGGTGCTTTTCGGAGTACACTGCCACTTCTCGGTGGTATAGCTGGGATGAAGCTAAATGAATGGGCGAGAGAGTTTCGTCAGATGGCTTGGAAGGAAGTTAATGGGCGTCAAACTTTTCGGGGCCGTTTTATATTCTTCTCGATACGCGCGCATTTGATTCAGTTGGAAATATAGCGAGTGGCAGTGCGTCTGTGTACGCGGAGCGAGTGTTTCACGAGACGTGAAAATTGGTCTGAATAACGTCAGGCGCTCAGATTTATTAGCTTCCGAAATGTACATTGCTCATCGTTATATATACTCTTACGCATTAGTCGCGTTCAGGTGTGGAGGCACCATTTTCGTTCAAAATGAGAAGATACCACGAGGCTGCAGTTTTCAGACGGTGGGCAGACGGCTGAAGCGTGGTGGTGCTTCGGAGAGAACACCCGAGTAGGAGACGAAGAAAAAACTTGAAACAAGTGCTGATGTGGAGATGAGAAAGCTGAGGGGGGAAATGTGCAGAAATTGGGGTGCGAGATTCACCACATACGAAGCGGCGTGCGTCGTTTCATCTAGCGGATATCAGTGCATGAAAAAAAGGAACAAATAAAAGGAGAGCTCTGAAAAAAGCTCTAAACTGTACCTTGATAGCATAAACAAAAAATATCTCTAAAATTGAAACAAAACGAGAATAGAGACTGCGAGAGCCTTTTACCACTACACACACAACTCGATGCAAAGTGTGAGCTTCCAAGCAAGAAAGAAAAATATGAAAGAACGACAAAGAAGGTGAAAGAACAGGACAAAAATTGACAAAAGTATATAATAGAAAAGCTGCTCGACACTATAAAGTCCAATAGACGATGACGGCAGCTAGGTCTCTGCGGTGCGATTTCTGAGCCCATGATGCGCTCAAAAATGAAACGACACTAAGCTCAACAAGCCAAAAAAGAAACACATTATGGAAAGAGACAGAAGGTTCGCTTCTCATTTGTTTTGCAGAATAGCATCATTCACATTTTTTTTGGAGGTCACTCACTCTCAGGGTTATATGGCTACTCGTTGAGATAACACTTTTCTTCCTTCTTCCGTAGCCAATTGTAAAATATCTGTTTTATGTATCTTTATTGGAGCGTTACTCTATTTTCGCAACTGCATGACTTCTTTTTTCTTTTGTTCGTCGACCCACTCGATAACTGTACTGGCCAATTCTCGTCCCCTCTTTCAGACTCTCGTCATTTTTTTTTTTATTTTTGAGTCCGAGAGTTCATTTGCTCATCAAAATATAGTTGGCGACGAGCTTGCCATCCAATACCGTGTGGTACTATTTTGCTAATATGTGTCGCAATAGTTTCCTTACTGGCGGAATGGTGACAGCCAACACCTTCGGCATCATAACCATAAATCACGCTGCATTTAGATAGATAGATATGTTGGGTTTAACGTCCCAAAACCACCATAAGATTATGAGAGACGCCGTAGTGGAGGGCTCCGAAAATTTCGACCCCCTGGGGTTCTTTACCGTGCACCCAAGCCTGAGCAGACGGGCCTACAACGTTTCCGCCTCTATAGGAAAGGCAGCTGCCGCAGCCCGGATTCGATCCCGCAACCTGAGGGTCAGTGGCAGAGTACCTTAGCCACTAAAAACCGCAGCGGGGTTATGCTGCATTTAACTTTTTAAAGCAGCTCGCTTAAGGTTAGCTTACACCCACCATATAGACCATCATCACCCGCCGGCAGCGTTACAGAGTTGTTATTGATTGAAATTTTATTTCGACTTGCGTTTTCTCACGGCCTCATAGCTCACTCAACAATTGAGAGCTTCGTGCCCTAACGTGGCGTAAATGAGCCGAATCGTGAAGCCGGTGTGAACAGCGTCACGATCATCATAAAAGATGGAACGGATGATCATGGTTATCCGTTCTATCTTGTTAACATCAACGTTCACGCCTACAGTGAACTGTGCATTACCATTCGCGGGCATAGTGCACCGTGCATGTAAATCAGGCGACAAATTCCCCGATACTTTTCACGCGTAAGTGCTGTTTGCAGTTAATCGATTGCTTCTAACTGAATGTACTGCTTATGCATGGCTGGCTAAAGCGTTCTTATTAAAAGAAAATGAGTAATATCTTTTTGTGAACGCGGGCCGAAGTATGAAATAGCCATTATTTGTTTTGCGCCACTTTTGACTGAATTTCCCACCTCAAGATCCTGACATGACACGGTATGCGTAGCTCGTTTCACACTTCAGAGTTCATTTAACATGAGAAGAGGTTTTCTTTCTTGATGTCATGTTTTTATGGTGATCATTTTACGAATGCAATGCAGGTAGTCAGAGCCAAGAACCGTGTAGATAAATGACAGCAACCAGAAGCGCGCAGCGAACAAGCCGAGCGAGACCAGCATCTGAGCGTTGGCAAAGCTGCTGACTATTGAGACGTGTCTTCTTCGCAAACTGTTCGATGACAGTTGAGTGAATGCTATACTTTGAGCCCGATCCAATTAGCAGTCGGGTCATGGGGATGCCTACGCTTATACTCAGAATGTTAGAGGAATAAACTGTGTTTGGAGACATTTGCTGTGACGTAATTTGTGGTAGAAGAAATGGACGTGGGCCGGGCACGCCGCGTAGGCAGGAATACCGGTGGTCATTAGGGGAACTCTCTAGATTCCGAGAGAAGGTAAGCGGATGAGGGGCAGACAGAAATTTGGGTAGGCAGAGGAAAATATGAAGTTTGCGGGTATTAAGTGGCAACAGCAAGCGCAGGACCAAGTTGACTGGTGGCACTTGGGAGAGACCTTTGTCATGCAGTGGGCGTAGTCAGGCTGATTATTATGATCATGAATCTGTGATAGCTGCTCCTCGTTCTGAAAACAGTACCCCAGTAACTGAACTCGCGTTGAGTAACTGTCCTTTCAATAAGAAAACACTGAAATTATTATTTGAAGTCATTCGTGATGTAAATGTTTAGGGCATGCGGATTTTCTGCCATACTGGAGTTATGGATTTTCTGCCATACGTTCTTTTATTGCCATCGCTTTTTTTTTTTTCTTTTTGAGCATTGTGTCGATGCACGAGAGAGCGGCCCGTAGCTTTTCTTGAAGTACCACGCAGTCGTACAACGGAGTGCGATTGGTTTTTCGCTAGCGTGTCATGATAGGTCTTCGCAGGAACGCTCGTTAACTTCAATCAGTTACCATTGTCGAGCAGCTGGGCGAACACGACTCTTGAATGGCTGGACGTCAGCCGTAGAGTAAAGCATTGTGCACGCTACTAAAGCCTCAGTCGCTCTCATATTTCGCGGCTGAGAGGCTATCGGTCTCGTCGTTCGTGTAGGTTTATGGCGTAACCTCACTTAAACTCCACTCGCGCGGAATTGGGGGATTGTGATGGCAATTAGGTTAGTGAGGATGAAAATGTTGTTTACGAGAAGGCCGAAACCGAATGATCTGAAATAGCGAAAAGCCTGTTGGTTTATGCTCGCTCGTTAACTGAACACTGACTGCTCTTCTGCCGCTACTGCTGCTGCTCTGTCGCTGTAGCCGGAAAGTCCTTGGTTCATCGACGACAAAAAAAAAAAAAACTCTAATACAGCTGTAAACTGTAATTGCACGTATTTTTCAAGAGACGCGGAGTAGTTTCTTTTCTAGACAGCAAGACTTAGGACGAGGACCATTACACACGTTGAAGTTTCGCGAGTGTATCGTGCGTGATTGTCGTAAATTAAATGTTAGATTTGTATTTCTAAATACGAAGCAATTGTTCCTCAACCAAAGGCTCTTTGACCACTTTTACCTATCTCTTTATCTAGCCGCTTACGTCTCGGCGCTCTCATGGTCGCTTCCTGAACTTGTTATATACCAATATTGGCACAGGAGGGTATTAGCGTATCAGGTGTCTTACCGACAAGTTATGGCATGAATCACGTGATATACTCCTCTCGTATACCTGAAGAGCCTTTTTTTCTCCCAGTCACGTGTCACACAGATACTCGCACACCAGAGCTCGCGGAATGAAGGCATGGACTTACGCGCCAATGCTGTACATAAAGCCAGGAACAGTGGCAATACAATTTGGTAATCTTAATGCAATAGCATTGGGGAGCCCGTTTCAAGCAAGCTTAGTGCCTGCGTCGGCGCCGTTGTCGGTGAGAGAAAAACGCATATGGACTCAAAAAACACGACGGTTTGAGCCGTATTCGAACACAAACATTCTACGTTGCAAGTGTTCTAACACAGAGCGAATAATCATTATTATCAAGGGTTTTACGTCCCAAAAGCACCATATGACCATGAGATACGCCGAACTCCGGAAATTTTGACCATTTGTTCTTCTTTACCATGCAGTGACATCGCATAGTACACAGGTCTTTACCATTTCTCCTCCTTTGAAATACGACCGCCAGGAACGGGATCAAAAGCGTAGCCTTCGAGTCAGCAGCCGAGCCACTGTTCCAGCGAGGTGGACCTATACCACAGAGCTACGCCAGTGCTTGGAACGGCTTCAAAAAAAAATAATAAATATAACCTATAGAGGCGTTAAGGGGAAGCGAGAGGGTAACGTCAGTGGCCGGTGCACTGTTCATGATCTAATTTTATAACAATGTAATAAGCATTACATATGTAATCCCATGCCTCAACAACCTATAGTTCAGCGTTGTTCGATCCCGAAGGAATTCGCCAACGAAGGTTAGTTGTAACATGCAAATCAGCGCAATAACGTGTACTTGGGTTCTATAAAACTTGAGTTTGTGCTCTAAAGTATATACGCTACCCTCTATAGACACCAAATAAGTGAGCGTGCCTAGTGAGATAATGAAACTTTTCGGTGGGCTATTATTTGGTATTTAATTGCCCAGTAAGCCCGTGGTGGGCACACTGCTTCGCCTTCCACAAATACGTTCATTACAGTCGCAACTCTTGCTTGAACAAAAAAAAAAAGAAGGGTGGAAGCAGCATTGGTGGCTAACTGCCCTACGTGAAACCGGTTCCCATAATGAGTTGAATCTGCCAGTATCTTTTTCAATATTTTACTTTTGCCAGCTTGTCGTGTATATTCTGATTACTTCCACGTAAGTGCCAGTGCAATTGTGGATAATGTCCCTCCTTTATATCAATTTCTGTATTCGCTCTCTGCTGTCTGGTGAACCTCCCTGCCTTCTTCCTTTTGTGTTCCTTCTTTCTCTCAAGTCATCGGTGAAAAGTGTGACTTCAAACTTTATAAGGGTTTCGCTTTCCTTCAAAATCAAAATTCGTGTCGTTTAGATTGAAATTCGCTCATAATGGCGTGGCTGTAGTAAATGAAGCATGTGGGAGATATATGATGTGCAGAAAGAAGGACATCTAAACGGTAGGTTGTTCCACTTTTCCATAAAAAATATGTAAGACTAAAAAGAGAGAGAGAAAGCGAGGTGAATATGACTGAAATAACATGCGAACTGTCGGCGTAGTAGTGAATGATTCTAGCAAAGTATGTTCGCTCAGCTTTATGCCGGCCACAGCAGGCCGAGGTGGGAGGTATGGTGCTCAGTGGATGGAGTCGTGTCACTTCCTGGATCGCATCACTCCCTGCCATTATTCTTGCTGCACGCATTTCGCCGAATATTTTAGCCTGCGACACTTGAGGAAGGGGTGTCTGTCGTTCGGGAGTTCAATTACGTGTAGCACTTGCACTTTCTTCTTCTCCCCAAAGAAGTATGTAATAAACTCACGAGGCCAAGAATAACCTTTAAGTGCTGTTTTTGGAATGCGAGACTTAGCATCTACGTGTGAAAAAAAAATGTATTTTTTCCCAGCGCATGAAGTTTGGTTGAAATGAAGTCGCAAAATCATTTGTCCACCTGTAATTGAAAGTTTGCGTAATTTCACCTTGGTGGGTTCAGATATCAGCAGCAGAATGAGTGCTTTATTGTTCACTTCAATGCTCCTCAAATTGCGTCATAATCATTACTCTCAATTAAAAAGCAGCAAATGGCGTCCCCCACGCTTTCCTTGACTTTATTGTCTGCTTTTTTCAGTTGCTTTATGTAAGGAGAGAACGAGTCTCTTGAACAGTTCCCACTTCTTCGTAGTTCAGATTTGACACTTGAACAACAACGTGTAGGCGCTAAGATGAAACATGAAAAAATAGGTAAAAGCCATATAATATATAAAGAAAAATGAAAATAATACAAATGACTATCGAACGATAAACGTTTATTTTTCATCCTCCTTCTTGCAAATACCTCTCACCATCTCTTCATGCAACATGCAGTGGTCACTGCAGCCTTTAATTTAAGATACTTCGAGCGCTAAGCAAGTTTAGAAGTAGTCTCTTGTCCTATATTTCTCTTCTTGCCTTCCTAAAGAGAGTAATGCTGGCAACTAACAGCCAGTCATGCGAACAACTCGCACTCCAAAACAAGTGCCAGTATAGTTTCCAGAGGCGAAGGTAGGAATAGGGTGTAAGATGTAACTCGGTTCTTTTGAGCACCACAAACGTACTTCTCGGCAAACCGTATTGATTTAGACTTGACGTCGACTGACAACATGGATATGCCGACTCCTATGTAAACTGCCTCGTCCATTATGATAACGTTGAAAAAGGCGGCTGTTTGTAAGTCATGTTTAAAACAAAATTGCTAGCATAGATTTGCCCTTATGACGCCTGACATATTGTTGATGCAACAAACCAACACAACAAAAACAGTCGTGAGACAGCATATTAGGTTAATAGTATCAGCAGCACCTCTCTAAAATGTGCTTTTTTGCGTTAAAAAACGCTATAGGCTCCGGTGTGTGCTCTGCAAGCTTCGCGTGCAGCGGGCGATTTGGACAGAAGAATCATCTTTACACAAGTAAACATCGCGTAGCCGAAACGCACCTGCTAACCCTGCAAAGCGGCGACTCTCTTACACGTGAACCATCTGTTGCGTGTGCTGGTAGTGTTTCGTGTGGATCTTTGTTTCTGGCTTTTTGCCTCCAGAATTCAGAGGTATAGGCCTATATTTGCCGCAGATATTCGCGAAGCATAACGCGCGGATGGTCCGCGTTCTCAAAAAACTGGCTACTTCTGCCGTTTCAAATGTGCACCAAATAAAAGTTCCCAGCACAGTCTTATGCTACCAGAAATAAGGAAGGATAGCTCCAGCCAGCAATTAATTGTGGCGCCCTTGCTTTGAATGCGGTTTGCGGGTTCAGCAGGCCAACCCAGGCACTCGCGAAGAACGCCCAAGATCCCGCGTGGTGTGAGCGCATTAATGATGCTCTTAAACGTCCCTAACTTTCAAATCATAATGACAACCGTTTCTAAGGGACGTAATGTGTCTTGCGTTACACACACCACGTGTGCGATGTTACTTGCTGTTTCGGCTCCGATGTGCGTACGGTGGAACTGCAGTGAAACTGACACTCTTTCCGTTTTCGGTCGTGATTTGAGATTATGCTGGCACAGAGACTCTAAAGCTGAAACCAGCGAGCAGAAAATCAACTTTGGCACTTTCCAAACAAAGCAGGGGAGTAGGTACTTGATTCACCGCTTTGAGGGAAACACCCTGTTTTCTACACCTTTGCGCCCTGTGCGAGACGAAAACGCTTCGTGCATCTCGGCTGCACAAGATGCTCATGCAAGCAATGACAGTCTTTCCCTCCTTCTCTACTCTTTCTCTTCTTATAGAAGCTTCCGCGCTGTTTCTACTAGACACCATTTTATACAAAAATGACTGGTCGCCGAGGTACATGGTATACGGGTTACGGCGCCCGGCTGCTGACCCCAATGTCGCCGGTTCGATCTTGGCCGTGGTGGTCGCATTTCGATGGGGAGAGAGAAAATGCTTTATTGAACACATTAGGCCGGCAATATGGTTCCGGTGGCTTTAGGGGATGGCTGGTATAGTCCCTGGACTCGGGCGGCATCCTCGGCCCAGAGGTGGTCGTTCAGCTCTGGGCTTTGGAGGGCCGCCTCCCAGTGGCGGCGACGCAGGCGAAGAAGGTCCCCCGCAGCTCCCGCAGCCGGGGCGGCGGCAGGAAGGAGTGAGCTCGAGGCTTCCTGTGATTTGGTATTGATGACCACTATAGGCGCATGGAGGCGAAATCTTTTAGGCCCGTGTGATGTAAGCGTACGTTAAATAACAGTAGATGGTCAGAATTTTCTGGAGCCCTCTGCTACAGTGTCACGTATAATGATATCATGGTTTTAGTGCTCAAAATCCCCACAATTACTAATATTAGCATGGATAAGTGCGTGAATGGTTTTCGTACATGGTCGACATTGGTCGAGTTGGTGCGGTTCCAAGTGATGCTAAATAATTGCAAACAATAACGAAGCAAACTTTGTGAGACTTAGCAAATAATTATGACTAACTAGTGTCCCTGTTGCGTGCGCTCCTTCAATCTTAGAGGTTTTTTTTTTAAGTTTTGTATCAGCTTTCATGAGAACTAGTTTGAACTTGACTAAAGGCGAACTTCAGCTATATTTCGACCATGTCAAAGTAATGGTGTTTCTTTGTTCCTGACACACTCTTGTCACGAGTTCAATAGCTGTAACGCTTAAAAAATTCGAAACTAATTCTTATAAGCAAGAAGGTACAAAACCAAAACCCAACCAGGCGCCCTGTCTGCATTTTACGTACTATTTGGTAAGAACCGGAAGCCGCATACTGGTCCCGCCGGTGCGTAATATGAAAACTGAAAGACAGACCAGCGAAGCACCGACCTAACATAACACAGAAAGGAAGAAAGCTTTCCCATGCTATTGCTGTGCCAAACACCACCGCCGTCGTCTTGTGGTCAGTACAATAAACGCTGCAGCGGCCAAAGTAGCGTTGCCATCGGCTGCGTAACTTCAAATGACATGCCAAACATGACGTCACATAGACAATGTGGCCAATCATTCTGGCAAGAAAGGTGAGCTTTTCGAAGCAATCTCTAAAATTCGTTTGCAAATGATCAGCGCATCTCTCAAGCCTGCAATTTAGCATAAATGATAGAAATGTGCAAACAAACGTACCCAGCAATTTGATTGAGATACACTGACCTCGAAAAATCGCTGTAATTGACCTTTAAGCGTTGAAATGACAGCTCAACAAGCGAATTCGTCTCCGAGAAAGCGCAATGTACAGTCAGCGCCTTAAAATGAACCCAACCATGCCTTCTTCTTAGCATTAACTTAGCTACCTAGCGTCTTATCTCCTTCTTATTCAAATGCTGTTGCGTTATTATTTATGGCAAAAATGTGGGACGCTAGGTTACGTTATGGCCGGCTATCGCAACATCATAATAATAATATACAAGATACACACAAAGATAAAAAGTTGATAAGAATCAAGAGAAAAACCATCAAAAGCACTATATGTATGTATGTACAACATATGGCGTAGAACACCTAGCTTAAGTATTTCATTTAAATCTAGCGCATGCTATCAGAGTCTCTCAGCAACAGAACGCTGTTATTATTTTTTTTCCTTCATTGATTTCACCTGTGCAGTTTGGTCGAAACATCATGAACAACATTTTAGAAATAAGAGACTCTGCGTCGATGCTATGGAGCTGCGCTAGTAACATTAGGGAAGAGCCTGGCATTTTAATTGTTTTTCACTGAACCTAGGAATGCCTCAAGGAGGGATGAGTTAGTTTACATAAGCGCGAAACTTTGTGATTTTGAAAGTGCTGGTAAGTACCAGGCTTTTAACCCGTAACACAAGAACAACGTCATCGAAATACCCGCGCATGCGGATGTGAGTGCATTAAATATCTGGAAACATCTGATCTCACGTTTTAATTTTAGAAAACGGTGACTATGCGACAAAGCAAGAAATGATTCCGAGCCGTTTTCCCGTATCGACTTCTCCTGTAAGGCAGGCCTGCACGAAGGCAAAACCGAGCAAAGAGCAGCACGTGTTTGCGGTGCTCATTACGAAATAAGGGGTCGCTTGAATTATAAGCTCCTGTGCTGTATAACATATGAAACAAAGAGTAGAGGTCCTGGTGAAGATAACACGGATAGTCGAGGTGATTTAGATGCAAACATCACCGTGCTAGCAGTTCTTGGAGCTCACTGTGTGCTGTTCCAACCGATCGATCTTGTTTAGATCGCGTACGGGTGAGGCAATTATAAGACTTATGCTCAAGTGGTGTTCTGTGCGTAAGTGCCGTCAATTACAAGTCAGTCATCAATATTATGAGATCATCGCGTCCAGTAAATGCACATCTGGTTTATTCCGCCAGCAATTTTCACTGTCGCGTACAAATATTGCTTAGTCTTTAGTATGAAAAAGAAATTAATACATTAGTTATTTCCACAAAGCTAGGTAATCACAAACTACTAAAAAATGGTGCTTTATGTTTGGCCGTTGAATCCCTTATAGCAATTGTTTATTTCACCTCGTGGTGATGTGCCTACTGCACATTGACGCAGTATTTTTCTGAAGATAACCCTATGAAGGAGCACGCCGATAATGCCACTCGGGCTGCTCTTGGTAACACACGGGATGATACCACACCACTTTCAATGTCTGACGCGGCCACAAGTATTCGAGGGCTTTCGCAGGAGATCACGCTCTCTCTATGGTGCCCACTAAGCAGACAAACCAATCATACCTATCGTCAACACCGCCAGAGCTCTTCGGTGTATCTTTATATGCCAAGTGGACCCCGCCGATGAGAAGTCACACTGCTTTATCAATTATGATTAGGCTGGAGATTTACGAAATCGCATTCCTTCCACAATGGAATGGCCGACAACGCTCTCTGCAATGTCTGTAGTTGTGAGTAGACGCTACGCCACAATCTTTGTCACTGTATAGTCTATAATGTTCACAGGAAATCACTGGCGTCCTTTATTGCGCACCTTGATAATAGATGAATTTCTGTTGAATCTGCTCTTGCATGTCGTCGACAGAGGACAACGCAGCTGAAAGTGACCACAGAAATCCTGAGGGTTTTGAGAAAAACGGACTTGGCCAAGCGGCTGTGACATTGATGTCACGTTCTACGCCAGTTGACGGACTGTTACTGACTGCGTGCCAGTGTACGTGCTGTGTGGTGTGCTATTTTTCTATCTCTTTCCTCTCCTTTTAATATCCCTTATCCTGTTCCCAAATGTAGGGTAGAAAACCTGGCTTCCTGGACTCTTTGACTTACCTACCTCTCCTTTATTACCATCAGAAAACAGCAGTAGCAGCAACAACGACTACAATAAGAAGGACAAAGACAACAAAAAACAACAATGATGACGACGTCTGCATGGTCCCTCGCCCTCACTGTGTTGTTGTGTTCCTTAATGTATTTATAGTGTTCTCTAATGAAATTCCATTGTATCTTCTCATTCTGAGAAGTGCATAAAGAATCACCAACATTGTGTCACCACTAATGCCGCTATACAGTCGCCAGTTATGGATGAACGCATCGCGAAGACATCGAGGCACATCAAGATCCCAAAGTATCTGAAAAGCGCTGCATATGGGAGAAAATAACAGAGTGTTGACGTTCAACATTCGGATCACGCGAGCCATAAAATGCTGACGGCTGCTTCGAAAACCCGCTCCAGGCCATCGCTGCACGCACCCTGGAAGTGAAACCTTAGCATGCGCTGCAATGAAGACATGTATGTTTTCGTGAAGTTTCCTCTCATCGCCCGAAAGCATCGCGCGTCCGAAGAAGCTGACCCTGGAGCGTGAATGGAGGATTGCTGTGGGTTGGTTTATCCGTCGAAAAGTCGTTATCGTGAGCGAGAGAGCTAAAGAGAGAGTAGGGTAGGCCGGGCAGCCTCTAATGTTTAGTGCGGCCATACAAGAGAGAATGTCACTTAGTCACTCGCGCGTGCTCTCTCCCCGAGTCGGGGGATAAGTCCACTCACGGAAAGCCTCCGTCTTACAAACTGGCCAGCACCATGACGGCTCGTGAGACCCAATAACGGCGTCGTCATCTCTCGCTGGCCCCACAAAAACAGGCCGGGGGGTCCATCCAGGGTACATTTATTTCCGACGTTAGAGTCACGTTCCCAGCGTCGCCGAGAGATCGTCGAACCCGCGAAGGTCCACTATCTCGCTCTTAGGATTCTGCGGGACAAGCCGGCGAGCGTGCACATTCCACGCGAGGCACCTTCTCAGGTTGCCCGACAACGCTAGAAGCTGCCGCAGAGGAGGCACCGCCGCCGCTGACTGGAGGGGGTTCCCGAGGCAAGCAATGCGAGCACCCGCAGTGCCCTAAAAACCGGAGGCTCCCTCTGCAAACTCTCACATGAAGTCGCCGCTTGATTGGCCGAGGAGCTTCGAAAATGCGTGCGCTGACGCTGCCTCCTCTACTACACGTGTGCGGGCGGCCCGCATTGCCCCCCTCCCCCCTTCCAACGCCTTTAAATACCGCTAAACGCGAGCGTGCGGGCGAGAAGTTACGGTGCGGCCACGGGGCCGAGAAGCGGGAGTGCTGCGAAAAGACGTGGACCGTGCGCGGAGCTTCTTTCCTTTGATTAGAGCCAGGGCCAGCTGTTCTTTTGCACTCGCCTCCTTGTTAACGTTGCCCAGTGTCCGCTACCACCCACCTCCTCCTTCGAAGCACGCGTGGCATTCGGGGCGCGGGTGCGCTTTAAAAGGCTTCCTTGGGGGATGGCGTCACCTGTTGAGCATTGAACTAGGAGCAGAGGGACACCGCCTTATCTCCTTGTTCGGCTATTACGAAGGAGTGCCCGGCAAGTAGGCGTATTCCGGTTCGTTCCGGCGAAGAGCAACCGTCTTCTTTGATGTCCGTGGAATGTGTCTTATTTTTTTGTTCTCTCTGTGGGAGTTTTTAGGCATCATCATGCCTTGAGTTTGATCGCCGTTTATTTCACTGCATTCTCTCTAGTACAATGGTGATTTGAAGCACGGTTGCTTATGGTTTTGTTCAAAATGCACATGCGCAAACGTAGAAAGAAAAGTCATCTAATAACCATAGGTTGGCAAACTCACTCATGAGTTGACTCACTCGCAATCACTCCGGCTCAGATAGAGCCGTGAGCCTGAATCTGAGCGAGTCAAGGTGAGTAATGTTTTTGTGAGTCGTTTGAAGAAAGCTTTCGTGAGGGTGAGTCCGAACGGGTCCGGCTACGTAAAAAAAGTTCCTGTATCTGAGTCCCTGTGAGTCGAAAGCTCTAATTGCATTTCATGAGTGAAATTGAGTGAGCTCCATAAGTTTTGCCGACCTATGCTAATAACAAATGATCACCTTGCTAGCCTTTCTTTTATGTTTTATGTCGGGCTCTACCACGGCTCCTCCACCTTACTTCCGTCACGAAAGTGACGTTGAAAATTATACACTAAGAGATTGCAAAGAAAAAAATACAAAAAGGCTACCAGCAGCCTCTCGATTCTCAGCGCGCGGCGCTAACCACTACGCAATAAAACGTACTCTGTCTGGATTGATCATGGCAAGCCATTTACATACACCATGCACCGTTTGGCTGTCTTCAGAGCTTCGAAGCTTTAGCGCGCTTTCATTATCAGTGGCGAGTTGGCACGATGGGCTCGCATTGAGCGCCCTCTTAATGTCGTCGCCTCCACGAAGCAACAAAGCGCAGCCTCCACGGAGCGTGGTCTCTCCTGCTCGCGTGCTTGTCAGACTCGTTATTCAGGAGAGGCCAAAGGTCACTTCGCACGCTGCCGCGGCCGCGTTTATAAAAGGAGCACGCTGCTGACACACGACGCAGGAAGAGTTGTGACAGCAATTCGCGCTTGTCCTTAGCATACTTGTGCGCTCGTTTCGTGCGTCTTTCTTTCAGTTTGAACAACGCGCTTTAAGTGTCAAGTTGTGACATATGTTAGTTCGAGCTTCTCCTGTGGATACTAATTTCGTGCGTGCTTTCTGGTTGAGGTGTGCGCTGCAAGTTTTAAACTGCTTGCCATTCCTAACGTGACTTTTCAATTAGTTCCCGTTGCTTAAACAATGCACAATAACCGCTCGGTTACCTTTCTAAAGACACATTTTACTTTCATGTTATACCGATTCTTATATAGGGGGATCAGTCACGTTTCTTAAGTAAATCTTGAAATTCAAGGTGATATGCCGTGTGTCATATCCCAATTTAATGTGAGTCCAAAGTAGTGGCTGGCATGGCACCTTAGATAATTTTTATGAGAAACCAGGCAATCTACTCGCATTATTGCATTTTGGTAGACAGAGATTACACTGACAGTTCGACGCCTGAAAGTGGTCAGTGGCACTGAATCAGGATGCTTAAACTATCAACAACTTACGCTTACGCTAATTCCCCAGTACGTAACAACTTATACTGCTCAATCTAGTTAGGTACACCGTTTTGTTGCTTAAAGGGGCCCCGCCACACTTTTTGAGCATGCTCAGAAAGCACTGCTGATCGGTAGTGGCGGCTCTTGAGAAGTTGCCTCTCAAATATTATTGCTTGGCACATGGCCTGGAATTCACAGAAAATTCTCGGTTTGCTGAAATTCACTTTCTGTTCTCTCGACATTTGTCGCTACATACTCAAAATCACTACGTCTCATGCCTAGTATCAAGCATTGGCGGATTTGAGCATGGCACGCTCGGTCGTCACTGGGGCCGCCGCGTGGGGCCGTGACTCGTCCACGCGTGTGCACTCGAACACACTGGAAAGCCGCACATTCGATATAAACAAAAAGATGCGTGACGTATTTTCTTCCTATGTGCCATCCCTCCATGCTTAACTTCCAGTGCTTTTGACGGACGAGAGAACAGAGAATGCAATTGCAGCGTGTGACAATCTTTTGTAGTTCTGTTCGTGTTAGACGAATTCTGAAAATTTTTGCGGTGGTGAATTCATGAGGCAATAAGCTCCTTTAGAAAATCCATCGCATGGCTACTTAGAAAAGTTTTGCATGGCTCTTTTAGGCTGTCAGATGTTATTGCTAAAATTTGCCCAGTCGGGCTGGTCTTTCTTAACTAGAACCCTAACAGCCTGAGTCATCACGTTAATTTTAGTGAGCAGCTTATTCTCGTAACGCCCAATATAATTCGGTTCACTATATTTCGAAACACGGCTTATACGAGTAATTCATACCGAGTGTTCGCGGTCCCCATTTGTGAGTTAGGACAATGAACATTTGCTTATCTACGCTCCTAATCAGATGCTGTCACAAGTGCTAGCTATAGAACCTTCGGTGTAGTTTCTCTGCAATAAGCAGCGCTGTACACAGGAAATGATAGGCAGGAATTTTGAAGGGCACCACCTTCAGTCCGTGATTATCTATGTCACGCTAAGTGTTCTATTATGCCAGTGCTGTCTTTATGATTGGATTCGTTTAATATTTTCAATTATTTGCCCCCAGTCTTCATAACCATCTGCCAGAGTACACACCTTTCGCCCCCTAAAGGCCCATATGACTGCGCCCCCTATTTACCATGTCTTGTGCTTACTGGGGCCATGAGAGACGTGTGACGCAGCGTAGGATGGCTCAAGCGTATATTAGTAAACAGAGTGCTCAGATGACTGACATCTTGTTGCTCTCTTTTCTCTTGCTCTCTCAGATTGAAGATATCGAGCAAGTCTCTTACGATAAAACTTCCACCCCTAAGTTTTGTGACCTTCTATACGAAACCCAGACGCGGCATTCCTATGTCGGGTGCCAGAATCAACCTCGCATAACCCCTCAAATGTCGACCTGTTTGGACTCAGCCGACTGACCCGTTCCGCAACGCGACCCCATATTGAGCCCACAGCGGGTTCATGCTTTTGCCGCAATGTAATGACAATGGTTTATGTAGGAAATGTGCGTGCGCTGGATGGAAATAAGCGCAAGCAGAAACACTGCCTGAATTTGCAGTGCATGAGTTGTCGCAAACTCACGCAATGCAGCTGGATCCGCCCATTACGTGGTCGGCGCAACGACCCGTGTACGCACTGCATTTATGCATGTATAAACTGTACCTGCTTCGTACTCTGGAGTATACTTTTACGTTTAGAAGTTTACTCATCCCCGCTCGTATACCTTTTGTAAGTAAAAAAAAAGAACGTTACTTCGTAGGAGCTAGGTGTATACCAATATAGTGCTTAGTTTTTGTATACGCACAGCGATATGGGCGTTCCGTACATGCTGTGTTGGTCCCGCTGGAAAGTAAGCCTACTCGGTCGTTCGCCAAAGCGGACTGCAGGTACATCATGATATAGTTACGAGGACCGCTACGGCACACTTCGTGCAATATACTTTTGAAGAAAGGCTTGTAAACAAAAACAAAAAAAACAGATAAAGGAGGGGGGAGGGGCACATTGCACCCTGCTCAGTCTCCGCTTCGAGCGCTCGCATTGTCTTCGACTGGTCTACCAATTAGCTTCTGAAGCCTGAAGCGAGCAAGGCAGCATGTAGTTAGGCTTGAAATTAATTATTAGGGGTCCTGATAGATTGTTCACATATACTGTTTCCTTCCATTTGGTACGTGCTTGACCTTTTGTGGATGTTTCGCGCACACGTATACGCATGCAAACGCCTAAGCACTTGAGTTTTGATGAGACACCCTCATTAAAACGTGACTTTCTTTATTTTTCTATTTTTGCTTATGCTGACCGTTGCGTTTACTAGTATAGAGAAGGTTGATTGCCATGCTACAAGCTATCAAATTATTGATGATGTGGCTACTGAACTGCCCTACCTCTTTCAACGTCCGCACCCCGTAGATGGTCCCACAATGCTTTGCGACTGTGACTCTCTTACACCATGTCCCAACCAAAGGTAGAAGCTCAAAAATTGTTAATCAAAGGAGCTGAGCATGGTGGTCAGTTGCAACAATATTGAATCTGCTTCATTAACGTTGAATTTGCATAAACCATTTCAGTTCCATCACGTTGCCCAAAAGAGTATATCATTTGCATCACGTTTGCATAGCTAATGTACCCTAACATTTACGTAACCATAAAGCTCAATAAAGGGGTGAATACTTTGCTCATTCTAGTAGTGAGTGACTGAACAAATTACGTGGCCAATTGTACATGGATGCTTAGTTTTGAAACGGTGCGGAAAACACTCAAATTTTATATATAGAGTTATATGTTATTCAGCCGGCATACAATTCAACATACTGATCAAAACTGGACGCTTTTGAAACGGGAATTTAGAGGCTCTGACTCCGCACTCCCCATGTTATACACTTTGTTCAAAGAAAAAAAAAAAGGAATGAGAGAGGTACAAAGAGGCCAACGAAAACGCGGATTTTCTTTTATATACAGCAAAAAGTTCTACTTTTCACATCAATAAGGTGGTTGAGAAGGCTATGTGGTTTCAACAGATAGTCATTATACTTACTGTTGAAAAACTTGTACGTATGACTATTGAAAAAAGGTGCCATATCTACAATCCGCCCTCTCCATCAATACATTAAACAGTTTCTATTATCGCCATCTTATACATGATCAGCCAAATGTATAATTGGTCAGGGACATCTACAATGCCAAACACAAGCTTTCTTTATCGTTTATCAAGAATTACTTGGCTATATTTCCACATAAGGGAAACTGTCAACGCTTGATGCCCTCCAGTGGTTTCTAGAGTCTTTAGCGTCACCGTACAAACCTTAAATACAGAGGCTTGTGATGAGACCAAGCGGATTCACGCCGACACCGCGCTTCAAGATCACATCGTACAGTCCACAGCATTGAATATTACGGCAGTAAATGATTACTTCGAAGGCCTTATTGACACAATACTTCAGTGCCAGCCGGTATAAACGTGTTGGTGTATTACATTGGAGAAGCATGACCTCAATGTTTTTCTCACCATGCAATAACCATACCATGCCAGATTGAGCGACGCACTGTGACTGCATACTGATTATGTGCATGTTAATTAGACAGTGTCAGTTATAATCTGTGGGGCTTTCATTGACTCTTTGCATTTATTCCCTCATACGCTCTTTCTCCTTCTCAAGTACAGGGTGGTAGACTGGACCAGGTAACTTACCGCTCTTTCTCTCTCCATCTCACTTTCCCTCTATCGGCTTGTGTAAAATTCATTAGCTTACACGTGAAAGCTAATAACGAGTACCTTTCCCCGTCTCTTAACGGCAAAGGGGATTGGCTGAAGGCATAAACCAAAAAAGGAAAAGACAACCGGAGAAAATAAAGAAGAGGAAGACATTATGAAGGGGTGGTCAGTTGTATCATACCTGCAAGCCCGGAGCTTGCCGCAAAACTCTTACGTGAGGCACAGGTAATTGAAAAGTCATGACTGCCTTTTCTCGCCCGTAATCTATCCACCAGTAGTGCACGAAATAGATGGCATCCGGTGGAGTGGCCTTTAGAGCGTAGGTCGAACCTCTCTCGCGTTCCGCGCAGAACGGACCACATCATGCCTCCCGGTAAACATGGCTGTGCCCGGTCACGTCGAATTAAAATTACGGCTGCATCTCGCCGCCCACTTGCAGTTAGAAGCGAGAGCAAAGGAAAGAAAAAAAAAGATTAGCTACGCGAGAGACTGGATTGCCGCAGAAATGTTGCACAGGCCTTTTCAGAGGCCTGCTGATGAAGATTAACGCACTCTCAGAGGTGGGTAAAGTCGGGATGAGGTGAAAGAGCAAAAGAAAAAAAAACTCCTAATGCTTTGCAATGAGGGAGACCTCAACAGGGCGAGGAAGCAGCAAATGCGGTGTGCAGGTAAGGATATTTACTCGTTGGGCGATGATGCCTCACCACTTTTACGCTCATGTATTTTGATTCTCGCCATTTGCCACCGCGCGTCTCTCTCTTAACGCCGCAACTATCGCATTGCTGATTCGGAAGCGTGCGTGCTTATTTTCTCGTACATTTTTATTTTTCGTCTCGTTGCACGAACTGCGAGCGAACGGGAAATGTCAGAGTTGTGATTCGAGGGCTGCATTATATCTTCGCCATTTGGTATCCCACATTTATTGCTCATCACTTCGCTTGGAATCTCATTTTTTTCTTGATTGTTTTACTTCGTATTTAGTGTTCCGAGTATGTGCAACCGTGGATGATTTTGTTCAGCAGAGATAGTACACAGCGAAAAATGGGAAGCATGAAGACAGACATGCATGCCTGCACACGTACGCATGTGCGCGTGCACACACGCACCTTCACCAACGAATTGACGCAAAGGCGATATACTAACATTATATAATGACAAGGAGGTACAGTTGTAACCTTCGGTGAGAAAAAAAAAGATGCTAGTGACGTGTTCACTATAGTAGCATTCGAAAATCATACGTATTTGGTTGTCTGTTCATTATGTTCACTTCACATTAAACCTCATCGGGGAAGTTAGCCATGCAATACAAAAAGTAGTAAAAGATTAATATTAAATGCGAAGCATTTCTTAGCGAACTTCGGCGACTTCAAACGTATCTATCTATCTATCTATCTATCTATCTATCTATCTATCTATCTATCTATCTATCTATCTATCTATCTATCTATCTATCTATCTATCTATCTATCTATCTATCTATCTATCTATCTATCTATCTATCTATCTATATAGATAGATAGACTGATAGATAGATAGATAGATAGATAGATAGATAGATAGATAGATAGACTGATAGATAGATAGATAGATAGATAGATAGATAGATAGATAGATAGATAGATAGATAGATAGATAGATAGATAGATAGATAGATAGATAGATAGATAGATAGATAGATAGATAGATAGATAGATTTCGCGCAGCCTGTAGCTGCGCGAAATCGAAAAGACCAGCATGTTTGCGCAGTATACTCACCAGGTCATTACGCTCATTGGTGCTCAGAGACTTGTCAATTATTGCCATTATAGAGGTGTCCCTGGCGTGAAAATGATTGAAATCGGGCTTATCCGGAGAATCACTTCTCTGTGCAAGGATGGCAAGGGAGAACACCTGATGTTGACGGATCTTAGCAAGTTGTAGACCCTCTGGCAGTACCGAAGGTTCATTGGAGCCGTTGATCACCCACAAACCAGTATGCCCTCGCACAACCGACAACGTACAATAGGGTTTTATAACAATTTTCTTTATGCAGCTGAGGTGAATGGGCTCTACAGTGGCATCAAATGTCGTCTCGGTTGCAGGTGAACTGACGACAGGAACACACTTGGCCGACAAGGGTGGTACAGTTGTGTCCATGGACACGCTAAGGGTGCTTTCCATACAGGGCGGGCTTTCCATAAACGCTACAGGAACATTTGAATCTACTGTAATCTCTTCTGTGCGGCAATCGACAGTGGCACCACAAAGATTCAGGAAATCGAGTCCTAGAATTACATCATGCGTTGAATGAAAGAGAACAGCAAGATCAGCGATAAAATTCTGGCCACCCAAACTAACAGTCACTGTGCAGACACCAATAGGTTGTAATACATCTCCGCTCACTCCACGAAATGTATCATCACGGTCCCAATGGAACATAACCTTTCGTTCAAGAAGGAGTTTGAACGCTAGACTCATCACTGATATGGTTGCACCTGTGTCCACTAAGGCTATTTTTGAGACACCGTCGATTAGCACACGGACCTTATTTCGAAACATGCAAATGAAAGAGACATTTCTGTGGAAATCGAAGACTGTCCAGCGACATCACCTCCATTGGTCGTGCCGACAAGTTTTCCGGCGGCGGCGAAGGGTAGAGGCACCTAGGAGACGGCGACCGATTGGAGCGAGGGGCTGGCGGGGGTGTCAGACTGCGGTCAGAGGCCGGAGAACGGTGTAGCAGAGGCCTTCGTATCTTGTAGGATGCGCTTCCAAGGAATATTGGTGCTCGTGCAAAGCCAGGCAGGTGGGATCTCGGTGAGCGGTCGTACTTGGCGGCTGCCGGTAGTTGCAGTACCTGGCATTGTGGCCTTCGACGCCACAGTTGTAGCAGATGGGTAGGGGTCGTTCGCCGAACCACTGCTGAGAGCGCTCCGCTGTGTAAGGTCGCCTACCCAAATGGAGTGGAGCAGCTTGCTGAACGGGAACTGCCCACCTCTGTGAAGCGGGGCCGGTACGAAGGCGTCGGTCATACCGCTGGTCAGGCGCGAATGAGTCTCGGCGTGGCCAGGAAGTTCCAGCTCCGCTAAAGTCCGTCGCACATACCGATGGTGGCATAGGAGCGAACGGCGCCGGGTAGTAGGGTGAACAGGTAGGCGGATGATGGATGGTGTCATCGACCAGTGTGTCTTGTCGCTGTAGCTCTTCGCGTACTATTGCCCTGATAGTAGCGGCAAGGTCTGCAGGCGGGCTTACGTCGACGCTGGCGACCGTTGTGACATTTGCCAGCCTACCAAATTTCAGGGCAATACGACGGGTCTTCAGCTTCTCGAAAGTACGGCAGTGACGTTGGACGGCGGAGACGGAAGTGAGGTCTTCCCTGCCTATCAAAAAATTGTGGACGTCGTCAGCTACACCCTTCAGGAGGTGTCCGACCATGCCCTCTTCAGACATATACGTGTCTATGATCTTGCAGAGCATCAGAACCTCCATTATGTAGCTGGTACACATTTCTCCAGGATGATGATGAGCCTTCAGCTTTGCTGGCACTCGCCCACCAAGGGGAATGGGCCAAGAACCGGGAGGCAGGATCATCAAGTGTGCTAAGTCAGGCATTCAGGTAGTCTCGTAGCCGTAAATAATAATAAACTGACAAGGTAATCTTTTCTGTTGCCATTACGCACTCACACACGGCAGAGTAAACCTCCCTGTGGCTATGAGTCTGGGCTCTTCGAGCCAACGTGCGCTGCACACTTTTCTTTTTCGAATCAGAGTCGTGGAAGCATTTCTTGAGTTCTTCGGCGAAACGATCCCACGTTGTTAAGGAATAATCGTGGTTTTCGTACCACATCAAAGCGGTTTCTGTGAGAAACAGCACGACATTTCCCAGTTGGTCGGTGGGATCCCAGGCGTTGTACCGGCTCACCATTTTATAATGTGTCAGCCACGCATCCACATTTTCCCCTGCGCTTCCCGCGAACGGGCGGGGTTCCATATAGCGATACCGAGGTGCAGCCCTCACTGACCTTTGCGTGGTTGAGAAGCCGTGACCTTCGCTCTCGGTCATGACGGTTGTTATCGGTGCAGACCAGCAAGACGATGGCTCCGGCGAAGTTCAAACAGCTGTGGCTCCGTGGTTCGTCGACTTGCTGTGCCCCGCACCTCCACCATTCTATTACGTTTAGTAATGTGTTTATTACGCTGTAGCATACTGGTAGACTTGAAGGGGTCGTGCACCGGAAGCCTATCTCGCTAGCCGAACGTCCTCTTCTCTAATCTGCCTGTTCCTCGCAACCCAGAGGCTCATACCCAAATCTCGTATGCATAACACTATCTATCTATCTATCTGTTTGCTTGTTTGTTTGCATGCATGTCTGTACGTCAATCGCGATCCATACGTTACTGCTCGCTATCTTTTAAAATCCATCGACCAAGGAAGGTGATCTTTCCAGTCGGCCAAGCAGTCAGCTAACTAATCGGGCTATCATTTCACCGCGATATGCAATCAACGGCGCCGCAGTACTATACAGTTATTTTTGGCGACTGTTGCAGAGGTACCCTCAACTGTGGCATTTGGTTGATTGATTGATAAGTGGGATTTAACGTCCCAAAACCACTATATGATTATGAGAGACGCCGTAGTGGAGGGCTCCGGAAATTTAGACCACCTGGGGTTCTTTAATGTGCACCCAAATCTGAGCACACGGGCCTACAACATTTCCGCCTCCATCGGAAATGCAGCCGCCGCAGCCGGGAATCGAACCCGCGCCCTGCGGGTCAGCAGCCGAGTACCTTAGCCACTAGACCACCGCGGCGGGGCTCAACTGTGGCATTTGTAGTAAGCTTCTGCATTTAATTTTCCTGGAGTGCAAACTACAGCCTTTGCCAATTAAGTGCCTTGCGCTGCAGCAATGTCGTCCGCAATAGAAAGAGTCATTACAACGTGCACAGGTTTACTCGAAATGTGTTACTTGATAACCTGAGCTCCAGGAAATTAAGACATGGTAACTAAAAGAGCAAGCCAATTATTTCAGTTGGGAGTGTACGACATGTACGTTCGGTGATTTGAAGAACGCCAACCTGGGAAAAACAGGCATCCAGCCATGACACTCATTTATCATCGCGTACTCACGACTGGATCGCGTGCCTGTTAGAAAAAAGTAAAGAGAGAGAGAGAGAAAGAAGCGAAATTGAGCTGTCCGCGCCTTTGTGTATCCTGACGCGGAACGTCGCTTGTGTTTACCTTATAGCTCTTTTTTTTCAGTGTGCCTGTGAAGTGAAGTGGGAGCTCCGGTATAGTTCATTAATAACACTTTGCCGCGTCACCATGACGCTGACCACGCACGCAGGAGGCGTCAATGACCCTGCCGGAGGCGACACTGAAGAAGCGAGATCCTGCAAGCCTGCTTGAGCTTCGCACACGCATAGGACACGCACAGGGTTCCCAGCAGCTGCCGTGACGTGTCATTCGAGCCTCTTGTCCAAAACACCGGTGGTCAGGAGAGGCGCTCGGACTAGCGGGGTCCCCCACCACACTCTTCGCGCAGCTTAGTCACTCGGCGTGCAAACGTATGCCGTGACGAGGCTTCATTACAACGTTACTATATATAGGCCCGGCACGGCGTGTTACTCGCCGAATAAGCCGTAAATGTCGCGTGGCGGTATACTTTCATAGTATAGGGGGCATCGTGAAAAAAGTGAGCCCACGTGGACGGTGACGAATTATTCATCTGTATATGCTTGCTCAGAGAAGGATGGCTCCGCTATTGTTCGCATACGGTGTGGTTACCGGAGGCTTCGCCTTTAAGGACGGTTTGTGTGTGCAGGACCTGGCGATTTCGTCAACGCACGGTCAAACACTTGGTGACACTGGGAAACGCACTCTGCTTCCGTGTGCAATGCGACCTCGCTGGACACGCGCTAATAACGTGTGGTGATGAGAGCGGGGAAGGAGTCTTTACAAATGTGAGTTGGCATATATTCGAGTATACGCGAAGCCATCGCCAGACAGAGTCACCCTGCGTTATTTCAATGTGCGTGCTGTTCCCGTGTATGACGAACTCAAGTATCGGATATAGTGGGCGTGTTGATATTTGGAAGCGTTAGCTCAGGTGCAGGTACAATGAAATTACCCGCCCTGGTTCGCCAGCTTTTTTTATGGACAATAAAGTAAAAGTCTTCATCATCATCACCATCACCGGCACTTACCGACCTCTCAACAATGCCTAATTTATTTTTAATGCCCAAATAGTCTTAAGAGAAAAATCATGTTTAGCTTATAAGGAAACAAATGTACTCTAATTAGAGAGTGCTGTTGTGTATCTACTTGGAGACACACTAATCGGTGTCGTAACCTACTTTAGCCTTGTTTCTCGCTTGTCTTTCTTTTTTTATGGCGTCTCTTGTATATTGCCACGTTCCTTTCCTCAAGTTTTGTTATCGCCCCGTTACACTATGTTCAGCGTGAACCGCGCTTATGGTGTTGAAGAAGCTTCGAAGCTGTAGCAGATCGTTTTGTTAAGGTTACGTCCACTTCGTGAACCTTTCAGATTATTCTGGAACCTACGTCGCCGCTGCGAAACGCTAGAATGTTCGATGGCAAGTGTATAAATGACGACACGCTTGATCGACGGCCAACGCTCTATTCACCGCTACCAGTCCAAGACTGCCACTGTAATCCGAATTTCAGTTTACTGGACACGCGTTCGCCCAAATAAACAGTTTAGTATTCGACTCGCAGTGTGCCCCATTCGTCCACATCATGATTCCGTCACATTTCTTTTCCATTTCCTCTTTCTCGATCACAAGGTTGCCAGCCGGTCTAAAAATGGCTAATGTGCCTGTCTTTACGTCTTATCTTTCCTCTCCTCTTTCAACGCTGTCGCACATCTCGAAATCATATCAGAACAAATTACACAGAACACCTGCGTTACCGCCACCCCGTGGTTTGATTCCCAAAAACTTTGCCTTATGGTATAGGCGCCACCTAGTGGATGAATATATTGAAAAGTTGCCCTACGGCAAATAAGCAGCTGCGGCGAAAGAGCCCAGTTTGGACGTTTCCGTTTCCAGGTGCGGGGCGCTCATATTAGCACGCATGCCAAGAGCGGGTGAGTCTGGCGGATGCGTGCCTACGCCGCAAATTACTCGGGCTTTAATCATTCCCAACTGGAGCTCTGACGGAATGCACATCTCATTGAAAGTTGAGTGCCCACACAAAGCGAACCCTTTTGGAGTTAGGGCGAAAGCATCTGGTCTTTACACCGTGCAACCGTGCAATTTTCCCGATAGGAACCGCACTCATGCGGAGGATGAACGGCTTGTCTTCGGCCTCCCTATGACACCGTAAAAAATTCTCTCCATCTGCCGCAGTTTACGCAGTTTCTTACTTCGAAAGTACTAGTTGGAACAGCCTTGTAATATGAACGCTTTAATTTTAAGCACAACATAGTTATCTGTGAAAATATAACCACATGCTTTCCGGGTTGGCAAAAAGAGCGGAAATGGGGGGAGGGGCCAAACACATTTGCCCGCATGTTTGGGCACGTGCGAAGGTGTGCCCGCGCGCTACGAAAACCTAGCTGATGAGCTTTACTCAGTGGAAGAGCTGTGCTAGTGCGTCTGCTTGTCCTAATTAATAAAAACATGATTAAGATCTTGTTTCAGAGAAACCTGGTCCTGGACGAAGAACTCCATCAAGCATCGTTCTTGGAAATTCAGTCATTTGAACTTGTACCAGCACCGACAAATGCACATTAACGGGAAGTGGCCACGGAATAATAATAATAATAATAATAATAATAATAATAATAATAATAATAATAATAATAATAATAATAATAATAATAATAATAATAATAATAATAATAATAATAATAATAATAATAATAATAATAATAATAATAATAATAATAATAAATTAAAGAAAAAATAATTACAAAAATAAAGAAGTGAGTTACACAACCGAATCACTCGATAGAGAGTGAATAAACTGTTAGTGAGAGGTAACTCACCTTCACTTTCAGAAAGAAACCACGCATCCCGATTAAAATATATATATCAAATCATTAATGGGCATTACAAGGTAGATATTGAAAAAATTATTTCATTTTCTTCAGGTTACGCCAATAGGCAACGCCATGATCGTACAAAAACTCCCCTCTGTACCCACAATAACTGAATCAAATATTCTTTTTTCCCCAGAACTGTGCAAGATTGGAATAACTTAAATAACCGTCAAGTCACAACACAGTTTTTAACATCCTTTGCCACTAGTGTGAAAAAAACAAAATAATTTTACTTGTGCTAGTTTTGTTTTCTTTTCTTAAAATGAGAGTGATTTGTCATCGGTCGATTTTTGTAATATTTGTTTACGTTGTAAAACGCAAGCGATAGTTATTTGTTTGCTTTGTGTTATATGACTGCCTACTATATGAAATGTGATAGGCTGTTCCATCTGCTTGCCTGGTGTTATATGCTGATGTGTACGTCTTTTGTACTCACCTGCTAAAATTCCTCCAGGAGATTGTAGTACCAATAGATAAATAAATAAACAAACAAATAAATAAATAAATAAATAAATAAAGAAAAACAGTGTCAGCACTTACAGCCATATCTTAGAACACACAACCCAGCAATAATACTGACGAATGACACTTGTATGACAGGGAATGCAGTACGGAAAGTCATGAGACAGGGAGACGATGTGTTTTACTGCGTTGCCTTCGGAATCCCCCCCCCCCCCTCAATACTTGCCCCGCCGCGGTAATCTAGTGGCTAAGGTACTCGTGTGCTGACCCGCAGGTCGTGGGATCGGATCCCGGCTACGGCGGCTGCATTTCCTATGGAGGCGGAGATGTTGTAGGCCTGTGTGCTCAGACTTGGGTGGAAGGTAAAGAACCCCAGGTGGTCGAAATTTCCGGATCCTTCCACCACGGCGTCTCTCATAATCATACGGTGGTTTTGGGACGTTAAACGCCACACATCAATCAATTATCAAACCCTCAATACTTTTTCCTTTTTATTTTTTCCCCGAAATCGAACACACCACACACCTGGTTACAGAGTCGGAGTGGAGGAGCGTTAGAAAAGATCATACTCCCACATCCATTCCCTAGCCCCAACAACGCAAAAGGTCTATTTAAATGACGGAACATTGAGTGATGGCAATATTTAGCGTCTTGAGAGCTGTTTTTAGACCGTGCGTGTGTGAAAGGTGCGACATGCTTCTCTTTACTTCATCGCTTATACTACTCAACTAATTAATGTTGTAGAGACCATGAGCATGATATGATAAATGTCATCCACCATCTCTAAAAGAAGTTTCTTGAGTATAGCTGCAGGAGCGATTTGCGACTGTGGCCTGTTTTGTTTGTTGCTAAAGCTAAAATGTGAAACAGCATTCGATTTTTCATTCCAGTTCAAGTGCATGGGAGGAAAACGCGAGGTCCAATCGTTGTACTGCGATAGCAATTATATGGATCTCTCGGCTGGAATTCACTGCTGGCGTCGGCGTCGACGTGTACGTCGATGTCATGCACCGTATGTGTATACACCAGAACACAGTGAATTCAGTTCTTGTCACCATTATGAAAAGCGTGTGGCGCCATCTATTGCAAGCGCAGTGAAGCAACACCCTCAGATGCCACGCACGCAGACGCTCTGCAAATCAAACGCGAAGCTTCACAACCTCAATCCAGCTGTAAGCATGTTTCGCGCTGTTCTATTGCTGAAATTTTATGCTGATTTCGTGGGAAACGTCGAGGAGACCTTTCTCGACAGTCCGAAATGTCTGCAGCATGTGTAATGCAGACTGCGGAAGCAACTTAATTAGGCACGCATTGTCCGACTGAAATAAACACGAACAGCGGAAAGCGTTAACTGCGACGTGCCTTGGCTGTGAGAAGGCAAAATTTGTGCTATAAGCTGGCGTCAACGTATATAGCGCTAGAATGTGGCGCCAACTTACGCTCATGCACCACATGTGTATAAATTGCCAGTCCGGCGGGTCACTCGGAACACACACGCGATGCAAAAAAGCCAGCCAGGAGAAGATTTTAAAATGCTACGGTGATGCCGGTCGAAAGCACATGTAGATTAGCCTAGTGACAGTCAAGGCATGTCGCAGTTCGACCGAGTTGAAAGCCATGATTTCCGCGCGCGTCACTTCTCTTTACATTGCGATAGTAGACCTTTAAAGTTGTACTAAACATGTGCGGTGTGTGCATCGAAGCGTGAGTCGTAATACGTATATTCTAATATTGACATGCGGCCTGCGAAAGAGTACAGTAATAGTTTTGTGCGGCATACTACAGGCATACTGCACGCAAATCGATGCTGTAAAGTAGAACAGCTGGAGTCGTGCTTGAATAAACGCAATAAGTATACTTGGTCGTACACTTTACTGGGCTCGTAGTTTTCCCTGCCGATTGCGATTATATCCTAAAGCGGCGGAGCTCAGCATTTTCGTTGTGGACAAAAATCTCTCCAACATCTCCAATCGCAAAACACCGCACCAGCACGATTCCCACGATGCGCTGTTAACTTAATAGGCAGTGCTCAGAAATCTCTTTTTCTTGCGCTGGTTGTTTTCGCATCAGATGACAGCACAGTGGTACTTGGATGACATTTTATAAGCGGGAGCAGCGTGAACAGGCGTTCGCTTTTTAAACTCCCAGAGCCACTGCATGCTATCAAGGCGCGCCTTGGCAGTTCAAAACAAATAATGGAGTCTCTGGGAACGAGCGTATACCACCAAAGGCGCCTGGGTGCGATATGGGCGTGCTCTCGTCTATACGTCTTTATATATGTGAAAACGCAAGAAAGAAAGATATTCCGAGAAAAATGACCCCATATCTGCGTGTTTCACTGCAAATTTCATCGAAAGACGATAGTCTTGTGTGTAGAGAGAGTCAACGAAACGTTTATTTGATGTTCTGCGCAAGAAAATTGGGGAATTGCATTCTGGGAGCACTGCGTTAGAGAGTCTTGATCCGTGCAGCGAAGGCGAACCAGCACATCGAGGCACATTAGACACGAGCGCCATCTAGCAATTATCTTCGAAAACGAAGGAAGGAGTGTGCACCCGCGGACAAAGATGCGTGGCTGTCTTGGAGGCGATAAGGTGTAGAACCCAAAGCGACGGCCAAGTGCCACCGCCATGTCGTCTTAGCAATGCGTTGGAAACACTTGCCTTTTTGAGCATCGCGTTGCAATATCAGCGCAGCGTGACAAACGCTACGGTTCTCAGAATTACTTGTGTGTGCCTTCTCTAGTATAAAGACACACATACAAAACATCGGCGTGCTGTTATTAGGCCTAAGATATGCGCAATAATTGCTTTTTAATTGACGATTGCACCAGTATAAACGCTGAAACGTGAGCAATATTGGTGGGCGCTGCGGATGGGGTTGACCGTTTCAGGTATCGTTAAGTGCTGTTTGGGGCATCATTACCATGGACAAACAGACAAATATACAGACAGACCAAATTTTAGCGTCGAAGGTCCCCAAGAAAGACTCTCATCTTTAAAGGGACACTGAAGGCAACTATGAAGTCGACGTGGATTGTTGAAATGGGGGTTCAGAAACCTCGTAGAGTTACTTTTGTGCCAAGGAAGGGCTTATTTAGAAATAAAATGACGTTTCAGTGGTGCACATCGGGTTAGCGCACTTCAAATTACCCGCCTCAAAAAGCGGTCCGACTGTACCGACTCACGTCACTGTTGCCGTGCACAGCGTTGCCCGGTTTTGCTGCGCTAGCGGCAGTAGACCGAAAGCAGCGGAGCCACAGCAGCAACACCGGTCATTGATCAATATCCTGCCATTGAGTTCAAGATAGCGAACGTTTTTTTTTTTTTTTTGACTGCGCTACGTTAGATGGCACCACATGTCCCGTGTAACCACGCGAAAATTGTTGTGTAACCACGCAAAAGCATGGCGCTATAGTAACATGACAGAATCACCTAATGAAGTGCACGCGTCGGCTTATGCCTCATAAAGCATAAGCCGACCCGCGGCCTAATACTACGGAAAACTCAGTAGCATTTTCCGTAGCTGAGTTAAGCGTGCCTTGCCTTTTGAAGAAGCTTTGAATTGTGTTCTCTTCTTAGTAGACGCAACACGCATCCGTGGTGTTTTTGCCTACAAAACGTGCCTGGCTTACATGCACGACGTGGAAGGCAGCCACACACCTTCTTTTTGTTGTCTCGCAAGGATGCCAACATGCTTGTTCTAGACACATTGCTCGCAAGCTGTTTGCGTGGCTTTTTGGAAACAACTGTTGTCGGCTGGGTGCTTGTCTTCAGAAGCGAGGGATAGCGTGATGGGTTGGCCGTTGTAACAACAACAACGATCGGTGCTCGCGGCTCCTTTAGAGCCTCATCTCGAGCGCTCTTGTTCTTGTTTCCCTCGATGTTCTCCCGTAGCTCTCAGGAGACGCCCTGCTCAGTCTTGATGACTATAATTGCCGTTTTAATCTTCGTCTTTATCGTGCGCATACGGGCACATTCACTACCAGATGAGCATAACGCAACTCGTTTGTGCCTGCGGGAACAAAGAAATGTTCTTAACAAAGTGGGAGCGCCACTTGTAGTGCGGCTTTAGTCACATGGTTCGGCCAGTGCCGCCGGAGATAAGAACAAGAGCTTTGGGGCCCAGCGCAGAAGTACGCTGAAGCGAGTAACGCATCACCAGTCACTGAGCGCAATATAACAATAAAAATGTAGAAAACAATACTGTTTCCGAGGCAACTGACAAGTGGGCATCAATTTATTAATGCTCCCGCGAAGATATCTTCATGTGCGTCCGTGTGTGCTACCACTCGGTTAGAGATAAGGAGGCACCGGCGTCCGCGGCACATGTACGAGGTGGGAAAGGCGGACATTTGGCGCCACACGCGTGTTCCAAAACACAGAAGATGAGAAAAAGTCAAAGTGGGAACTGGGCAATGTTTACGACGCTGAAAAGCACGGTGTACATTTTTTTCTTTTTTCTTTCTTTCTTTGTTTGTTTTTTTACGTTGATAACGAGTCTATATTGCCTTCGGTATTTTGCTAGTGTCGTCATTGCTTTACACTCCACCACCCAGCTTCTGTTTTTGTTGTCAAGCCGGGAACGGGCAAAGTGTGTGGTGCGAAACTGCCACTGGCGCGCCGCTATCTTGAAACCAGAGAACACGATTGTTTTAAATTACGGCGCCTACATTTACGAGCTATTACTCTTAATTACATGATCTGGAAGACAGACCATCTGTTTCGCAGTAGCGGCAAAAAAGAAAGGCAGGAGGTATGTATGCAAACGCGTCAGGGGATGGAAAGGAAGGAGAAATAAAGGAGCTGATGCCGAAGCACTGAGGTGTACGCGCGCATACAAATTCAAAAGATAAAAAACGTAGAAAAGAAACAACTTGTTAGCGATAGCAAGAAAGTCTATTTGGCAGCTAAGATTGGGGAAAGAGAGAGGTAAACGAGATTAGTAAGGCAGGAAGGATTGGAGAACAAGTGAAGGCAATATGTGTGATATGAGCCAGCTGGCTCGTGAGTGCGCAATATGAAAAGCACACGAGTTGAAATACGTAACACGAACAGCTTGGGAAGAAAGAGCGGGCTTACTTTTGACGGCTACTGTATTGTCGCTTATTCATTTTTGAGCTCCGCTTTTGCAATTTATTCTGCACTAGTCCGTTCCCTGTTCAAGCGTTTTCCCGATGTGCTTGTCTCCTTTCGCCGACACACTCGTATTATGAGTCGTATACCAATTATGTAACGATCATTACTGTCATAAGTAATACTTAGAAGGGCAAATCTGTAGGCTTTACCCGCCGAGGTGGTCCGTAGGTAAGGGTGCGGATCTGCTGACTCGAAGGTCACGGGTTCGAATCTCGCCCATATGGCAGCCGCGTTTGGACGAAAATAAAGTGCTAGAGGCTCGCGCGTGAGCGTTAGCAGTGGGGTGAGGACGGGGTACTTATCCTACTTTTGCTTCCCCCACTCGTTGCTCTAGTCATGTTTTTGTGTGTTTGTCGTGTTATTGTGCATGTTTTGGAGTGTATGGTAATATTTTGACGGATGTCCTAGCGTGTAGATAACGATTGATGTATCGATTCGGCGAACGATATTGGTGTCGTTATAAATGAGTTAAATAAATGTGTGTATCGTTGGTTTGTACCGACCGTGTCTATACTGTGTCCTTTCACTCCGAGAGTGTGGTGCTCGCTCGCCAATTCAAGACCTCACAGAGTTCACCACCCTAGGAGAAAGTCCTGCCTACACTCATAGGCCTGGGTATTTATATTTAGATGCGCGAAAGCTCAGGTTGTCGAAACTTCGGGAGCACTCCACGATGACGTCCCTCATAATCATATCATTGTTCTGGTACGTGAACCACCGGCAATTAATATGTGACGGCAGGTTTCATGTATATGTCTGTGGGGCATAATTAATCATGCATGTCTCTGGAAAAATGCTTAAGCCATTCACTATAGAAACTGTCACCGGCTTCGTGCTAGGCGACATTGAGTTTACTCGCGTGTATTGTAGACCAAATACAGTTGTATCACTCACTCACTCACTCACTCACTCGCTCACTTTTCGCCTTCGTGTTTTGCAAAATGTTGCATGGGATAATCACTTTCGCACATAACAGAGAAGCAGAACTATGGCTTGTTTTGCGTATCAGTGATGCTTCGATAAGAAATAAAGAATAAAAGAAGGGAAGAAAGAATGTAATTTAGAGAGGGAATAAAGGGAGATACACGAAGTAAGAGAAAAAGGAACAAAGAAACAAAGATAGGGAGACGATGGGAACAAGAAAGAAAAAAAAGGAAGACAACTTCAGCGCACATTACACACTATAGCGGTTGAGTCAACCATACTGAAGATAAGCTGGCAGCCCTTGTCACCTGTGGCGTCTACGATGTCACTTCCTGCCTCCAACGATTGCGGCCCCTGGTCTGCAAATTAAATGCGACAGGCCCAAGCCACAAATTAAAATGAAAATAAAAAACAAAAATAAAAGATAGAGCACGTTCACAGTCAAATGCACCCCATCACGTGGTCATACCCAGCCCCCTCATTCTCCGCCATCGTGGAAGCTATCGGACCGCGAATAAGGCTGCCATAAAATAAATTAACGGCTCCCCGTTCTTAATGACCACGTAATATTCTACTGATTCTTTTATAACTTGAGACCTATGTATTTGCCTGTATTCAAATTTAAAACGGGGAGGTGATGTCAGTGTGCTTAACTTCGCTAAGGGTTTACGCATCTGCAGCTCTAGTACTGCTATACTAAAGGGCATAGTGCGTACGAGTATACATACATACACACACACACACATACATACATACATACATACATACATACATACATACATACATACATACATACATACATACATACATACATACATACATACATACATACATACATACATACATACATACATACACACACACACACATACATACATACATACATACATACATACATACATACATACATACATACATACATACATACATACATACATACATACATACATACATACATACATACATACATACATACATACATAAAATTATTTCAATTCTGAACAAGAAGAAAAAGAAAGAACGTTTCTTGTGGGGGCAAGGTAAACATCTAGTGTAGAATATCGAAGTAACGAGAGAAGCGATAATGGCGAATGAACAAAGGACCTGGTGGCGGGGAGCGTCACATGGAGCGTGAAAAATGCGCGTACATTCATTAGGCACGCTTTGTCAGGCGGCAGGACAAGCTTTCCGGGACACCTGACCGGAGATGGGGACGATCGAGACGTAAATTAAAAGCGATATCTGACAGGAAGGAAGCCACGGAGAACGTAGTAAAAACTGTCAAACGTGCTTTCGATCTTATCAATTTTCGCAGACTCTCTTTCGGCTGCGTCTAAATAACTTCTTGTTTTCTTATATACATGGCAGCGTAATTTTTTCCGTTTTCTTACTTCAGTGCGTGTTATTTTTCGCCACACTTTTTCTCTATTTGTGTGTGCGGTAAGTGCAAAATGCGGTAATGTGGGACAAATATGTGAGGCCGGAAAGCGTGATTAGTCAAAAGAGGTGTCTCTGTAAAAAGAAAAATATATCTTCTAATCAACAGCTTCTTTTCTTACAATATTTTCATGAGTGTGTAATTTACTGGATAATTCTCAATCATAAATTGAGTATACATATAGAACAAAAAAAAATGGCAGCATATCCACGGAGTGAATGATGCAGAGTGGGGCGAAGCATTCGGCCGTCCATGCGTCCGTCTGTGTGACCGTCCATGCGTCTGTTTGTGCGCCCGTCCCTGCGTTATTTCATGCATCCGCCCCTGCGTCCGTTCATGCGTCCATTCATGCATCTGTTTGTGCGTCCGTTCGTTCATCTATTCAACACTCTAAGTCCCACCATCTCGCATCTTTTTATCATATATTCCCCATATAGAAGCACCGCCATCCAGCGGACATTCCAAGGACTAAACGAGAGGTGGCACACGCACACTTTCTTACGGCCTGCGCTTTGGGTCCACTTCCCACCTTTAACCACCTCGAGTTCATGGTATATTCTAGTTCACTGTATTCATGGCACTGCGACCAAACGCTCGCTAAACCTTTCGAAAACCAAGGAGGTTACGCCCAGCGAGTATAACGTAGCAACCTTTCCCTGTCAGATAGGGCTCAATTTACATGCCAATGGCTGCTAATGAGAAATGAGAGACAGGAGAATTCGGCTTTTAATTTCTTACGGCTTGCGCTTCGTATCTACTTCTCATTTTTAACCACCTTGAGTTCATTCATGGTATATACAAGTTCATTGTATTCATGGCACTGCGGCTCAACGCTCGCTAAACCTTTCTAAAGCTAAGGAGGTTAGACCCAGCGAGTATAATGTAGCATCCCTTTCTTGTCCGATAGTGCTCAATGTACATGCCAATGGCTGCTAATGGGGATCGCAGCGTGCGCGTTGACTAAAAGCCGAATGCTCATGTCTCTCATTCCCCATTAGCAGCCATTGGCATGTACACTGAGCACTATTTTTTATTGTTAAACAACGCACAGAAGAAATCTCTCACTGGCACCACCTTGGAGGTCAAGTGTTATACCTATTTCGGGTATGTGCCACTGGTGGTTACATACGAGGGACGCCCAAGCCACGCCATAAGGAGCTTCGCCCCTAAAAGATCATTGCATGTCCAAGAAGTGAATGAGGATGAGAGAATGAAGCAATGGGACCGTTCGGTGTTACCGTGAATCACCCGCGACACTGACCACTCGCGTGTGTGAGTGAGTGATAAACCGTTGTGCCGTTATATACAATGTTTGTTCGTTATAAATGGTATGTTGTACTCAGTTGTTAATTTCGCTTTGGCTTCATTATTGCTGCTTTGTGGTAATGAATCCTACTGAAAATTGTAAAGACGAGGTCTGTTAACGTTCCCCTGGTGGTAGTTGGTTGTTTCAAGTCATACGAAATGGATCGTAGAACATATCGAGAGGTCATATACTTCCCAATCCAGTCGCCCGTGATCACAGTCGACCTCGTCACCAGCGTAATCGTCATGGCGTACAGTGGGTAGCTTGCAGGTGCTGTACTAGCGGTGGCTACGGCGCGACAGTGGATAGACCTTGTTCAAAAGCTGCTTTGCATCTAAAACCCTCCAGGGCACCAAAGCTGTTTATTATCTCGTTTGAACGCCCTGGCGTTCACAGATCGATGCATGACGATTCTAGCGGTTACCTCCGAAATGTTAGCCTGGTTTATCGCTTGCCTTGCTACTCCAGGTTTCGGTAATGACTATAGAAAATTGGAATTGATGAGTTTGTGTCTACGGAATGCTGGAGTCATACACATATTAGATAGACAAAAACCCTTGTGAATGTTGCTCCCGGAGCTTGAAGTAGTATTGCGTACAAAGCAAGTTTGGTGGCATCATTTAGCGACGTTTTCAGGTGGCGTCGGGAATTATAGAGGGATCAGTTGGATGCAAAAGAAGGTTGGATGAATTCGTTGCCATGGTCACACCAATAAACGTTTTCTCAGTGGTGCAGCGTCAATGGAAAAATCTCGGTTTTCACATAAGATTGCGACATGTTCGCGCAATGAACAGCGTAGAGCGAACAGGAAAACGAGAGAAATTCACAAGGGCACAAGGCGCTAATTTCCTGCGATGTGCAGGACAGAGACCTCTGTCCATGTGCGTAAATTATTTTGTGTTGCCATTCGCATTGCAAAGGTAATGCGCAAACAAGCCCGAATTACAGCGTTACACATACGGTTGCTCCAATACAAAAGTACAGGTAAGCAGTGAAAGTGGTAATATGTTTGAAACTAGCATACCTTGAGTACACGGCTTCATCCGGCCTCTTAAATTTGGAGTGATGCTCTGACATAGTGAGAGAGCAAGAGTAAAGGCCAGCTGGTTGTACATAATGAAAACTTGTAGTGTGCTATTAGGAAACGAAGGATGGCGTGTGGAACCACAGGGGACAACACAGGTCTTCTGTAGAACGACAGTCCTCTGTGGTTCTATCGACGACGTCTTTCGTTGCCTAGGAGCGTGCTGAAAATTTTCTCTAACTTATGTGGACAATGGAGTGCACTGTTTATGCATCAAGCATATGAAGGAAGCAATGAACAAAGTGATGGGTGGGATTGAAATATTTAGTACTACTTTAGTTTCACGCAGCTCTCCTTTTGGTGAATGTTAATTTTGACTTCTTAGGCTATAATATACTAAAAAGCTTACCCACGATGTTTAAATGCCATAGATTACGTTCAAGTTGGTCATATAAGGCAGCTGAATAAAGATATTGTCTTCGATAGACGCTCACACGGCTGTAGAATGTATCGAAAGTTTACTTCTTCGCATAACTTGTAATCCTCAAACCTGTGATGCTGTCCGCCTAACGGGCGTTGCGATCTTCCTTTCAGCATCTCGTGCTGTTCGTGAGGTAACCATACCAATAGACAGACGACCGGGGTGAAGGACACGAGAGTGTGATCTCGGGCCATCCATTACACTGCGTGGCTCATCGTAGTGGTGTGCCTACGCGTTACATGGGCCCTCGATCAGGTCTCGACTTTTATGCCACCAGCCATGGTTTCGCTGTTTAGGATGTGACCGGGAGCGTCGCTGGACTCCATAATACATGTGCGTACTTTGGAAGAAAGTTACCTTGTCTGTGTGTTTTTGTTCAGCCCGACCAAGATTTTTTTTGTAGGCCGAATCAAGCCACGTTTTTTTTTTTATGACGCGTGGGCCCATGGCGGACAGACGCGCTATTCGGGTTTCCCACTGTGCAGGGTTTCACTGGTGGTCACTCAGTGATGTTGCCTTCAAGAACTGCTGCAGGGCTCATGTGGCAGTCTGGGCTGGTGTACTTTGAGACCATGCTCCCAAGGCACGTTCGACACTGTGGCTAACGGTACCTCTCGAAATATTGCTTTTAAAATGAAATCTGTGAACACCAGGGCACACAAATGTGTTCACGATTAATGAATGAGATGCCAGGGAAACGTGGTGCGTAGAGCTAATGTTTGTACGAAGCGTCAGCGTCAAGAAATAAGTGTTTACGAATATCAAAAAAGGTACCCCTAATTGCAATTTTGAGCAATGTTTGCTTTACACTAGACGCAACAGGATCTTCAAAGCAATATACAGAATCAGATAAGTCAGGCTTTCGCACTTTTCCCTAACAGCAGACAGCAAAGCCTCAATTATGCCAACGTAACGTAAGATTCCAAGCGTCATTTATATACAGTGAGGCTTTTACGTAACAGGTTATTGACTTTTGCTTGCGTTTTGTGAAACTTGTTATGCTTAAAAGCAAAGAAATAACAAACGGAAAGAAAACATTAATCGATTCTCTCGTGTCTTGCTGCGGCAACGCTGAGCTGTGAACACTGAAGCTGTTCCGGTCGCGTGTGTGCCAAAAACTAGAATAAAGTATTTTTCCGACGTTCCCGGAAATGGCGACCAAATTGCGGGTGAAGAGCAATTTCACCCGAAGCTCACGTTTAAGTGCCCACTAATCGCTTTAGAATGAGCCTGCGAGCTCCCTGCTATGAAGCAGGAAGTGTACGACAGCCAATATAAACAGAAAAGACAGAGCCACATGGTGTGGCATAGCCACATGCCACACCATTTCAAACAAACCAGAATCACCCATAATTTCACACAAAAGAGAATTGTGCATACGGTTGCCTTATGTAACATAATGACGGGGTAATCAACAACAACAACAAAAAAAGAACCACCAGGCCTGTCGGTTTGCGCAGCAGTGTCATAGCTAAATCTAGAAGAGCAGTCTTTGAGAGCCTTTTTTAACACTCTTTGGGTAACCGCTGTAAGCACACTTGCAAGGTACCCACTGCACCATGAATTATTGTGTGGTAGGTAGGCATTCAATATGCCATAATTCGTCCTTCTTCGCAGATGCATGGTACCCTCTCCACACTTGAAAGACACATTTTGAAATTATTAGATGTGAAGTAGCTCTTTGACTAGCCTGTGTAACCATGTCCCGTGCGCCCAAACGAACTTTCTTGCCACAGGTGTTGAAGCGGTACTAAGTAGGTCAAGTTGCAGCTGTGCGTTGACGTCACTCTCTCCCTCACCTACTGCAGCTGCAGGCTCCTCCGCCCACTCACAACACACTGCTCTCTCACTTCACTCTCTCCACCATCTGCAAAGCTCGACCACACGTCGAGTTGAAACACTCTCTGGGCTCGTTTATTTGCGATGAAACTTACAAAAAACCCAACCAGCCTCCCATGTCCTTGCGTTTCAAACAAACGTTTACTCGAGTAAACGCTACACCGAGTTTCGCTTCAAATCGTTCTTCGATGATCCGCGTTGGCGCCTGTTTCAACCGGGTCCACGCCATGCGCACCACCGCCGTTTCGCATCCCATCATGGTTCCCTTCGCGGAGATGGTCCAAATTTTTGTGCTGTAGCTGACGATGATTAAAAATTGTTCCTAAAACATTTTTATTCGCCACACCCCTCTCCCACAAAGAGCATTTGTGCTACAGTTAATAGGTGAACAAGATCAAGTGGTTGTAAAGGGTTGGAGCATTCGGCGAGCCACTCGTTGCGCAATTTGCATTGTGTGACCGCTGGTTGTTCCTTGGCTGTAATAAGACGCCTTATTAATCGTATTAAGGCGATTCCTTTTACGACATCATCCCTGCCTAAGGCCAGTTTGCAAAGGAGTCGAGAGCACCGGCGTGGCTCAATGGTAGAGTGCTGGGCCAGCACACAGGGGACCCAGGTTCGAATCCCATTGTGTTCTTGGTGTCTCTTATTTCGTGCGGTAGTGGTTACGTATGCTGGTGGCGGGAGCGGCGGCGGACAACTGCGGCGCATGTGATCCGTGTTGTGATATCATAAAAGCATTCGCTGTAGAACTTATTTGTAAAGTGGCACTTGAAAATACATACAGCCTATATTTATCGATTTGCGCGGAAATGGTGCGAATAATAATAATAATAATAATAATAATAATAATAGACAAAACTTAATAAAACGTTTGATGTCACGTGTGTAACATTCGCGTGTAGGGTCGAGTGAGTGAGTGGACTGTTAATTGATGGAGGAAAAGGAGGAGCACTGGGAATACCACATTTACTTGCCCACAGTTAGATGTCGAATCCAGCTTGACGCCCATAGTTCTGCGGCGTTAGGTCCCTCGTGTCTTAGAAGGGCCATTGAAGCTGCTCTATTGAAACGAGCGAGCATCCACCTCAAATTCGGCAGGTACTGTTCTATTGCCAGATCTACCAGGTAACCCCGACAAGGCACTCGGTATAGTGCGTGGGTACGCTTATCGAGTACCCACATATTACCAAGTACGCATAGACTATGTTGCTTATTGGCCTTATGCATACGTGCGTGATGAAATTGTTAAGTGGTTACATGCAGTGCAAACAGTGCTAACTTTCTAACATCAGGCGATCTATGGTCGCATGTGCGGACGCACTTTTTTTTGGGTCACGGAGAGCTCAGAGTGGGGATTTGTGGAAATAGTGATACTGTAAAGCGCCTTTCACTGACTGAATAATCTACAGACCAGATAATTTAGGCGTAGATTTGTTTAGTTATTTAAAAGGATTGCGCTCATTATCACTCATCTTTGTTTGTTTTGATGATATTTAGGTACGATGTTGCTTTACCATGTAGTCCTGCGGATAACGAGGTCCGCATCCAAAACACCTGTGTATAATAGAGTTCTGAGGGGGCTATAGTATACGTTAAAACTTACGTGATGTGATGCGTATATGCGTTTACTTGGCGATATTCTGTGTCAAACTTTCTAAATATTTCGTTCTAAAAAGACAGGCGCGGAAACACGGACTCACGAAAAACGTTACAACACCCCAGATGCCAACTAACAAGTGAACAGATGGACAACGGGGTAAAAGAAGGCTCGAAAACTTACATCGGACATGCTCATGCAACAGGTGAACCAATTAATGCGGCACGCGTGGAAGTCTACATGAAAGATAAACTGTAATGCCATTTGATTTCATCTTTATGCGATTTACTCGACGGTTTGCTTAATTGAATAAGCGCTACCACTATTTCATCAATATGTCGTGCATCAATTATCATACGCATTTCTTCATTTCTATGGCCATACAAAACTGTGCATTCATATACTTTCAGCATGCCCTTACACTCCCGACAATGTGAGTCTGCCGTGAGCGATCTCTTATGTTCCAACTACCTCTCGTTAATGCAGTGACCCGTCTGTCTTACGTAGAAGCGGCCACTGATGAAAGGCAGCAGTCTCTATTTGTACGTGTGTTTTACGAAACAAATATCTTCCGCTTTTCGTCCTTTACTTGCCTATTCTTTCCCTGCACATCTGCGCAAATCTTACATAGTTTACTTGAAGCTTTAAAAGCAACATTAAAGCCGCAACTACTTTCTACTTTTTTTAGGCTGTGAAATATAGAATAAATATACGGTAGACCAATGACACGTTTTTTTTCCGTTGCTTTCGGCAGTCATGCGCGGACTTGACTTAACGGACATTTTTTAAACATTCGCGACAGAGGTACTGCCATTAAAGGATAACCTATATCTAAAGGAGGTGCGTATTATGTATGTTAAAGCTATCGCTGATGCATCTTTAGGCTCACACGACTTGGTGAGCACAGACTTAAAGCAAGACATGACTCTACCATTTTTTTTACAACCATCAAGTTCTTCGACAAAAAAGTAACAGTGGTTATAAATACTTGGCAATCAAAAGCGAGAAAGTTTTGTGAAATGCGTAACAGCTCAAATCCGCATCATGCCATTGTTCACTTCATACAACGGAGTAACGTTATGTAGAAGTTGTGACTGGGACACGCCTGTCATCTATAGTTCACTCACTCACTCACACTCTCACTCACTCACTCACTTACTCGCTCACTCACACTCGCAACCACCGTGGTGGTCTAATGTGCAACTAAGAATTAGCGTTCACTGCTGACTTAAAGGTGGCGTGGTCGCATCCTTGTTGCGCGTCCCCATTTATATTGGGTAAAGGCCAATGACCCGAGTACAATAAGGGGCTTGTTAAACAGCTTCAGGTAGTCGATGATTCTGGAGCTCTCCATTGCGGCGTTCCCCATAATTGTATCTTGGTTTTGGTAATAGTTATCAATCAATTAATCAATCCGTCAATACCGGGAATCACTTTTACCCTTCTGTATGAAATTATTTCACTTGTTCAACACAGCCTCAAGTCAAACTTCGAAGTTTGTGCAAGCAATCACGCAAGACTATCGGGCGTGTACCAGAACAACCAACGGACCAGAACAACTATCGTTTCTCCGATTACATTTCCCACGCGAACTGCTATTGCGCACCAACCGGCAAGTGTGTGGCAGCCTTCCGTTTGTACAACGAAAGCCTGCTGTTATTCGAATAGATGTGGTATATAGTTGACGAAAAGACAAAAAAAAAAAAAGCTGCTGCTGCGGTGGCGGGAAGCCATTCGCGAGAAACGGGATGATCGGGACGACATCCAGGGAGAGCCTCGGCTGCCGAGAGGTCGCGAAGTGCAGGGTTGACGCCCTCCCTGGGTACGTGAGTAGTGCCGGAAAATGGCTCCCTGGCATCGGCTAATTTATTCATGCAGCATCTGTGAAGGGTCCGCGATGGTGGCAGCAGCAGCCGGCTGCTCTTCTAGCCTTGATAGATCCCGACGTCGCGTCAACGAAAAAGAAGCATTGCCTGTCTGTGAACGAAATTCTTTGTTCAATTTTTGTTTCGGTTTTCAGAATTTTTTACTGGCTATAAGTACTGCGTTTTCCGTACGTTTTGAAATTGAGCTGTCATTTATCGGAGTGCTGGCGCTGCAAGTTTTCGGGTTTTTTTCTCCACTGAATGTATCTTGTTAGAGGTAAAAAGTCACAGTATAGGGCTCTTCATACCTATCACTGTACATTGAAGCGCGCATTAATAAGCAAAATTTGTTTCCTCCAAACCCCTCCGGTAATGTCTTCATTGCGTTAAACTATTATTGTTATTAAAAATATTATTAGTGAGATCTCATCTCTATCCCTCTTTTTCAGTATTGTTAGCTTCGTTCGAATAACAGGACTATCCTTCGAAGACGCATCATGTGGCCCATTACTATTTGAGCACGTCTGTATTGTGGCCTGACATGTGTATTATTATTATTATTATTATTATTATTATTATTATTTAAATGTAACGTCACTAAATAGAGGAGTGACCTTTGCATATACGCGACGCGTCACATGTGTTTACAATCAACTATGTAGGTAATTGATTTCTGCGGTGTCAGGAGTCCGAGAGAGAGAATAAAGATGAAGAAAAGACAAAGAGGTTAACAATGGCTGAACCTGGTCAGCTACCTTGCATTGGGGGGGGGGGGGGGGTAAGGGAAATAAAATTAGAAAGCGAGACGGAAAGAAAAGTCACTCCTGCTGTCGACAAACCGGCAGTTCTGTGCTTAACAGAGATGGTGAGTCATACCCGTGTCTTAACCAAATGAGCACATTCGTTAACCTGCCCCACCGTGGTGGTCTAGTGGCTAAGGTACTCGGCTGCTGACCCGCAGGTCGCGGGATCGAATCCCGGCTTCGGCGGCTGCATTTCCGATGGAGGCGGAAATGTTGTAGGCCCGTGTGCTCAGATTTGGGCGCACGTTAAAGAACCACAGGTGGTCAAAATTTTCGGAGCCCTCCACTACGGCGTCTCTCATAATCATATGGTGGTTTTGGGACGTTAAACCCCACAAATCCATCAATCAATCAACATTCGCTAACCTAATTTGTATGCGCGGTCCCATGCACCCAAAAGCTTTCCGATGGTGAAGCCTTGATGGTGCTGCTTGCCTTCTAAAGCAGCAAACTTCTAAAGGCTTGCGAGAACTGGAGTGATGATATCAAGCAGCTGCAACACGCTTTGAGCTGTCGGTGTCTGAATCTTGCTCAGCAGCACGCTCATAGCACTGACCAGGGTGCTGACCATGCCGATAACTTGTCCTTCGTCCGTCAATTTATGAGGTACCGATGAAGTGTCCCTCACTGTCGAAGTCTGATGCCTCTCATCAGGCGCATGTATCTTTGGGAGTTCGGGCTAAGGGCTACCTTCATTCATGGTAGAGGCATCACTGTCCTTCGAGACCACTGCGTTCGGACTGGGTAGTAAGAATGAAGCGTCTATTCCACTGCTAGCAGAGGCGCCTATGTACTTAGAACCGACAGCCCTTGGCCTGAGTGGGAGATGTGGAGGTGGTTTCGGGCGCGCTTCTCGAGGTGACGAGATTTTAGAGGCTTTGTTGCAGCGCCAGCGACGGGACCGTCGTCGCGTAATGGGTGCGCCTTTTTCTCGGTATGATATGTCATCTTTAGCTCTTTGCTTCAGTACTATTACCTCTCTTCGAATAAAAGGACAATCTTTCGGAAGGCCACTTCATTGTCGTCACCTGGCACGTGTCCTTGTTGTGGTGCCTAGTGCACCGGGAACAGACGGTAGAGTTCATGCACATACCACTCAGGTGACCTAACTTCGTGCACTTCTATCACTGAAGTGGCTTCGGTACAAAAGTGTGAACAGGGTAAGTGGTCGACTTTTATGTGTGATGAAAGTGATTCGCCCTTAAATGTAATTCTTACGCATCGTGAATTTCCAATACAACATATACTTGTAATTATGGCATCTACCGAAGCCAGCTTGATAAAGACTGGTAGGTCCGAGTTGATAATGGTTTCGGCAGCATCATATATCACTCCTGTGCTCACTTCTTAGCCCAGCGTTGTATAAGAGCGGACTTTCTTCCCATTAAGTTCCGTAACTTCACGCGATCTTTCAGGCGCAGTCGCATGATTGACGTCAATTGCTAGGACGTTCTTGCGAATGTTCACTCTGACTTCTTTCACTTCGTTCTACCGGTGCCTCTAGCTTTACAGACACGGCTTTCCGGTTAAGGCGTCTCATGTTGTCATTGGCGAGAACTGGCATGATAAGGGTGGTTAATACCTCGGTATTCCACGAAGATCGCATGGTGGGCTCGTGCACTAGAATTGGGTGACGTGCTCAGAAATCGCCTCGGTCGCTTGTGGTTTCTCACAAGCTCGTAGACGTCGTGCCCTGATTCTTCAATGCTGACGTAGTAGGATACAGTGTGATCGCTGTCAGTGCCACTCTCGGAGCTGTAGCACTTCTTGGAAGCAACACCCTTGGTCATTCTAGTGTCCGGTAGTCTTCCGTATGGCTCTACCTCCACGGCACACCAGCAGGAGACCGCGCTTGACAGGCGAAATGAAAATTCACAAAAATTCATACAACTCAAACATTTGACATTCTGCGACACTGGCACTTCATCGTCGTCCCTCCTTCTGAAGTAAAAATAACGATATGATTATGAGACAAGCCGTCGGGTGGGGTGGCGAGGTAAAATTTTAGAATAATTTTAACGAACTGGGTTTTCTTAAGGTCATCCAGAATACAAGCACATGGTATACCAGCATTTCGTTCGCCTATAAATGTGGCCGCCGGCTAAGGGAATGGAAACCACTTTCGCGAGCTTGACAGCGCGGCACGCTACCCGCTAAGCTACCATGGCGTGTCCATACATGCATTCGAGGGTCGAGTTCTGCAGCGGAAGAACCTTCCAGGGCAGCTATGGGGGCCTTCTATTGACTTTAATGTCGGCTGTCCTGGAATATGACGCAACATTCAGATGAAAAAGGGTGCCCAAAGATAGGGAGAGATAGGGAAGATATCCCGAAAACAAATATCTGACTTGGTACCATGCACTGGGATAGAGGAGATAGAAAAGAAGGGAAAAGAGGAAGGAGAGAAGGAGGCGTGGATGTAGGAATACGCACGCAGACAAACATGAGTGTCACAATCGTTCAAACAGGCAGGTTGCTCGCAGGAACTTCAATAGCGCTTTAGTCGCTTTCACGCGTGAAGCTCGGTCTTTCCGGCGTTCCAAGATTTCTTTCTCAGAAAGCGGCTGGCTGTCGAGTCACGCAATCAGCGCTTCTAGGAACTGCCTCTTATAGCTGTATCAAGGACATTGACATGAAACGTGCTCAATTGTTTCACCAGTTCCGCAATGTTCGTTTGCAACACTGTCTGCCCATTCGATGCGGCAGTCAAAGGCTTTCGTGAAAGATACCTCAAGCCACATGTGGCAGAGAAGAGGTGCACAGGAAAAAACGGAGAGGTCAGCTATACGGTGTACAGTTTCTTACCCTACACACGAGGAAGGGAATCGGCGGGCAAATGAGTGGGAGACAGATGAAGAAAAAACAATCTGTGTTCACTGAGTGATGTTTCTGTGGGACCAAGCTGATGATACCTGGTCAACAGCACACAACGAAGACTCGTAGTTAGGTACTTCAAAAACAAATGCTCGAACGTTACATATGAATCCACAATGCCCTACTTATATAAAAAGTATCTGACGCAGATTGATGAAACACGTGGGGAGATTGGAATATGTGCTACATGATTCCTTGGGCCAAAGTCGTCGGCATCTGCATTCTTTATTAAGAATAGCGGCATAAGCTTCACTGACAGAGATGGATTAGGCTGGGTATCGAGCGACCAGGTGGATTTCAGTCTTACATGTGGTGGTTGTTTACTAAGCGACAGAGAGCTATCGAGCTTTTTGCTAGGTAATGAAACGACATATGACATTGTCTGCTTAAGTATTAAGGTATCTATTCAGCTAAAAAAGCCGCAGCAACCCGCAGTCTGAGGTGGACTACGTTGCACGTTGCACATCGATGTATAGTTGGTCCTGAGGAATACCATGTACTAAGGATGCACCCTATTTCATTAGCAGAACTGATTTGTTGACGCTAATTCGAGTGGCTCTGTTCACAAGTTGCTAAGCAGTAGCGCGCTTGACTATTTGGTGCATTGTGAAGAAGAATAAAGCAGCGTTTTGAACTGGAGGAAGTGAAGACGACAGACATTGTGCTGGTAAGCAGGATACATAAATGTAAGCAACAAATTAGTTGTACTTCTTTATCCTTGTCTCCTATTCGTCAGTCTCTTTAGCCCTCGTTATTATTCTGCTCGCCCCGGCCGATCATCTTTTATGAAAAGCGGTAGCCTTCAAAAGCCACGTGGGCATCGACCTGCCAACCCACGCGTGGTGGCTGATTTCGCAAAAATGCCCGAGCCACGCAGGCCAAATCCATTGACATGTAAAAGAACTTGTTGTTGGGCTAGTTGGTACAACATTTCTAATAGTTAATTCGAGCACGAACACACGGCACAATCACTCACACACGCACACACCCAAGCATCAAAGAAACACGGTCTATTTGATGCCTGGGTGTGTGCGTGTGTGAGTGATTGTGTCGCGTGTTCGCGCTCGAATTATTTTTTAGAAATACATTTACGTGACACCATCTCGCGAATAAAAAAACTGACATCAAGCTGCATGCGACAAAACCTCGCGTGGAGCGAGGTAGTTTCCAGTGAAGTGAAATGAACTTTATTTGGCCCTATAGTATATATATATATAGAGAGAGAGAACTGGTCAGACACCTCCTCCCCAAGAGAAGTCCGCCGCCGTCCACACCACGTCCACGCCAGGACTGGAAGACAGACACTGTGCCGTGCTCCCGACCAGGTTGCAGAAATTAGGTGCCTTTTTCTCATCTTCTAACCTCTACCACCACTACTGGAAGACCATGGCCCTCCACCCGTCTGCAGGTTTATGGTAGTGGTTAGAAGATGAGAAAAGGCACCTAATTTCTGCAACCCGGTCGGGAGCACGGCGCAGTATTGGACTGAGAGCTCAGAGCTTTTAAGAGCCCTCTCCCAGTCTGACGCACCACGAAACACGCCAAGCCACGGCGTTCCCAAAAGACCTCTGGGGGCCACGTGGAATGTATCGGAATACAAAACGGCACTCTACTTTTTCGTGTTTCGCCATTCGTGCGTTCCGTAGAGAGAGAATGTGGCGGCCTAGCGAAGCGGGTCGGAGGGAGATCCGGGCTTGACAGTTGAATGGCTTCGTTCAAGGACAGCTTATCTTGGGAGGCCCACTTATGCTATTCGTGCTTGGCCTTGCCCTTGTCAACCAACTCCTGCTATGCGCCTCTTCCCTCCTCGCCTCGTCCCGACGGAGTTGGTTGGAGGCAGACTTTTAATCTTCTGGCATGAGCTGTTTTCCCGAACAGAACCCCTGGAGTCGTCTTCACTGGAGCTGGTGCCGTCTTTCGGAGTCGGCACGCGTGTGCGCAACACATTTTGGGCTTTCACTGTCAGCTGCCTACGCCCCCCCCTCTACAGATACGCTTGAATCGCGATTTATTATTTTTTTGCGAATAACTAGTTAGGCCTAGCAGGCACGTTCGCTTGTTGCATGTTAGAATCCCGAGAGGAGATCCACAAATAGTTTCGAGGACGTTGCAATACGGGGAACGTGAATTCTAAGAACGAAAATAGTCGGGTTCCGTAGATAATTTCTATAAAGTCTGTATGCGTTCCTTCGATGGAGGAGTATAAGTTAAAAAGTACCTTCAACGTTATGAATTGCTCGTTATTTAGCGAATTTCGGCCGTTCAAGAGCATGTATTAAAGGACAGGTTTAGTTTCCCATCCACAGCAGCTATATGGGCGTAGCTTGTCATTGAAAATTGCTAGCAGGGGGCGTCCGTACGACTGCTACGAACGCACAACTAAATATGTCTATTATTACATTTGTCCGTTAAGGTACCTTCTATTTCTTAATGTAATACGTGAACTTTGGGTTCTGTGGGTGCCAATGCACACTATTGCACATTGACCGGAAAATCAAAACTTGGCATTTTATCATGTTATTTGAAAGCAAAGAATGATAAGATTGATACATACCAAAATGCTTCATCGAGTTCATATTTGGTGCGTATCACTTACTATGATGAAAAGCTACGAAACACAACATGCAATCTCATAAAGAACAACACTGTGCAAAAAAAGCGTGAGGGCTATAGAAGGTTGCGTCTGTTGTGTTTCGTTATAGTCATCGTGCTTCTTGAATCATGTTTTTTTTTCATGCGAATGCATTCTTATTTGGGATATGTCAGGCGCCCATCGGGATCCGTCCACCGCCCTCTCCCGAAGCAACAGCTGCGGGCACGTGATTCCCTAGCAACCGGAGCACCACCTCCTTGACTTGAACGTGACTCGCCACCACCTGAATGTAGTGCGTTTAAAACGCGTTTTTAGTGTTTGTGCTGCCAGCGTTTGTGTAACATTTGTGTTGATAAGACACTGTCATTATGGCCGTCAGGCACAATGACAAGTGCAGCGCTTCGCTGCTCCTTCTCTCGCTGTTTGCTCTTTCTCTTCCTTCCCGCACTTTCCCATCCGAAGGAGGGAAGCGCACGCCTCACTCTCTGCTGTTCGCTGGCTGGGTGCCTCTCAAGGCGATGGCTGAAGTCGATGCAGGCGAAGGTCTGACGGCCATGGTACCCTCTCTCGGCGCAGCATTCGCATTTCCTTACAACTCCCTTCGGGGAGCTGGGGGCATTTTTTTGTCTTCGCTATCTTATACCAACTCGTACACATGAATCTCATTCGGCATCATACTTAAGCTGTCACTCAGAATAGGGAGCTTGCACGATCCGCGGCGACGCTATGCACTCTGGGTACAGCCTTTTTTTTTTCTGTCAGAGGTGGCTGGAGGGTTCAGCAGCGCATTCACAATTGCGAGCGTTGGCGTAGCTTGTAGGCGTGATCGAGTGCGAGTGCAACGCAAATTTAACTCCAAGGAGTGTCGCGCACAATGTTAGCGTCACTGGTGGACTACACTGCAATGCTGTACCAAAAAGACCTTGAGTGGTACGAAGAAGGAGCGAGAACCGGCTGAGTGAATCCATTCACACTTCGTGTGGGCGACTGTGTAAGCGACGGGTACTTGTGGCTGCGCGTTGACAGCCCCGACGGTCATGAATTTCTCTTTCCGAGAACGACGTTTATTACGCGGGAGCAGAGGCCGTCGAGGACCACAACTTTGTGACAAGTGGCTGGGTGTGGGAGCCGTGGGTGAAGAAAGTCGCCGCCGACACCGTAATCGTCGTCACTCAAGTAAGACGTGTTAAGCTGAGGAGCGCTCTTCTCGTGCACGTACGCCACGTAGAAATACAGCGCAGTGAGAGGCAAGCAGGTTTCGCCGTTCCCGGCCATGAGTGTACCGTGCGCGGCAAGGACCTTGACATCACTCTTGCCTATGAACAAGACGTCAACGGGGGCTTGTTAACGCACTGGTAGTGGTTAACCTAGGACAGAAATAAACATTAGCATCTACGGCAAAAAAAATTAATTTGCGCGGCTTACTTCAGTGACGACGATCACGGTGTTGGCGGTGACTTTCTTCAAGGCTCCCCCACACAACCACTCGTCACGAAATTGTGGCCCTCGAATGCGCCTTTCTCGACTTCAACTTTTGCCGGGTAATCAAACTCGTCCTCGTAAAGCGAAATTATGAAAATATCAGAGCTGTAAATGCACTTCCACAAGTCGACGTCACTTACAGGCGGGCGACTGTGTATATAGTCACCCGCGCGAAGCGTGAATGGCTCCACTCATCAAATTCTCGTCTCTTTGTACCGCTCGAGGTATTTTTGGCTCAGCGTTGCAGCGTAGTCTTCCAGTGACGCTGACATCCTGCACGACACTCTTCGGAATGAAATTTCTGTCACGCTCTCACTCGATCACACCTTCAAGCTCGCAAACACGACTGCACTGCTGCACTCTCTGTCCGCTTCGCCTCGCTCGCTGTATTCCGTGCCGACCGGTTGTGCCCTCGCGATCTCCGACGACAGCATAGCTCTGGCCGATTGGGTTGGTCCTACGCCACCTCCTGCCGCCGGTCCCCAAGGATGACGACAGGGTAGCACTGACCGACTGGATTAGCCCTACGCCATCTCCTGTCGCCGACAAGAGCTCTCGCCAGTGGTGCCCCGTCTTCGGAATCCTGCAAACGTGTCCTCTTTCCTGTGTCCTCCTAACTTCCGTCGCTCTCTGTCCCACCACCTCGCTCTCTCCTTCCTCTCTCTCTCTATTTCTCTACCTTTTGATCTTATCCTTTTATTCCCTTTTCTACTCCCATTTTTCGTGAGCTACTGTGGAGGTGTCCCGTCCCTGAGAGACAGTTAAGGGGCTCACTTTTCTTTTCTTTTTAAAATCACTTCCCCTTTCCTCTGACAAAAAATGGCTGCCCAGTGCCTACCCAGAGTACATAGCGTCGCCGCCGTTCAAGCAAGCTCCCTATCGAATGATGGCAACCACATGGCGCTAGCGGTACGTCGAACCGCGAGGTATGTGCTGATGCCTAATTGGCATTGTTGAACGTGTTTTAGATGTATTTCTGTCACTGTTGTGAACGAACTGCGGTTCTCTTTAACTACCGAAAATATTTCTGACTTCTTTGAGTGTTCAGACTTCACCACTTTATGGCCCTGAGATGGTCTCTTGGTTCCTCCAGCACGAAGCGTAACCTTCTGCAGCAAATAAAGCTCGTAGTAGAAACCTTAGGGATCGCGTTCGAAACCACTGCACCTCTCTAAGACCCTTACTAACACATCATGCGCACCGCATATTGAGATGTTGTTCCCGCCTAACTAGCAGTTTAGTCGTATTAAGCTCTCCCTCTACCAGCTGGCATCAACCCTGATCAGTAAGTGTGCTGGAACTTGCTAGTGAATACGCTGGTCCTCCTTTAAAGCACCGCACAGTGATCGGCCAGTAGATCGGAAAAGAGTCTAGAAGATCGAGATCGTGAGCATAAATACATCGTTGTGTTGCACATTCATCCACTGAAGTTATTTGCTGTCTCTTCAGCAGCGAAGGATGTTTCGTAATGACTAGCTCTGGCATCAAAGGCTTTTACGAGTGACAATGATGCCCACTGAGTTGAACCTGATAAGAAAAGAATACTGAGTAAGGAGAGTCAGCGACGTGAGTGCCTGAGAGCAAGACGAATAAATGCAACACGATGACGTGTCCTTAGCGTAATACACAAAAGCACCGCGTGGTGTTCGTTTATGCCGGCTTGAAGAAGAGAAAGACGGTAGGCGGGTAGCATTCTTCGCATTGCTTTCACCGTGGTCTTTTCTTTATTCTATCTTTGAGGTAAGCGAGGTAGGAGAATGGGCCAGTCCTTCTGAGTGTGTACTAAGCGGCAAGTGCGACGCACTTCCTGCGCTGCAGGTAGTCTGTGATTAGTTTTCACTCGCTAGCCAAATTGATTAACGGCGGCTTATAATTACAAAATGTAAGGTGCCACAGTTGCGCGCGAGGGGGGCGAGCAGATACAAGTGCGGCGTGCTTTTTAAGTCCGGAAGAGATATAAGAGGATGCGATGAGAGATGAGATTAAACGGTGACCAGTTTAATCTGGTCACACTGCGCTTCGGCGCCTTGCCTAATCAAGGTAAACTGGTGTGGGCAATTTTAAAGAATGCAATTCAGTAACCTGAGGAGCACTGTTTATAACTATACTTCTGTTGGAACAGATTTAACTCGGCGTACCTATAGTTAGCTATGGCGCGGCACGTGCAGTGTTGATTTAACGTAAATAGGTGGTTTCAAGGTTACACTGCTTATGAGCGTTGCGACGTCTCCGATTAGGACACCTTCCAGACCAACACTTATTCGTATACAAACTTATTCAGCGGATTCCACGTACCTTGGAAATAGATGTTATGCGGAGCATGCGGATCCAAGGTGAATGTGCTTTAATATTTTTTTTAATAAGGCCTGATGAAGTGGCTCTAGCATAGGTAAAAATTCACGCACAACAATCGTTAAGCAGCCATATATGTTTGATATTTGCAGTTTTGTAATGATGCTAACTGCAATATGATTATTAGCAACACCAGAAGCGGTCAGATAATAAGAAGCGCTGGTGTTTGCACCGGGGCTTACGAGGATGTTAGCCCTCGACAGTGCTACAAAAAATGAACTTCAGCGGATGGCGCCTAACCACAATTTACGTTAACCTGACATGACCACTGTATCATAGAAGCGCATATGTAGTATTTATAAAATTTGGTAGCCAATACTTCAACTGGAATGGACGTTTCATGAACAATAGAGTTCATTTTGCAAAGTATTTCCGAGACCTCGTGTGGATCTCTGGTAGAATACTTGAGATGCTAAGATTCAGTTCCTGCTGGGACCCAGACATTTATTCTTTGCATTCGCCTGGTCAACACTGCCTATGTAAGCTGTTTTTTAACGCTCAAGCGTTAAAATTTTTCATGTGTGTTATCGCCGTTTCTGGGTATACACCACATACTAGTAGAAAAATTTCAGCAACAGAAAAGTGCCTCTGTTTTTTTTTTTGACAATGTTCTGACGACGTAGATAGATAGATAGATAGATAGATAGATAGATAGATAGATAGATAGATAGATAGATAGATAGATAGATAGATAGATAGATAGATAGATAGATAGATAGATGGATGCATGGATGGATGGATGGATGGATGGATGGATGGATGGATGGATGGATGGATGGATGGATGGATGGATGGATGGATGGATGGATGGACGGACGGACGGACGGACGGACGGTTAGATGGATGGATGGATGGATGGATGGATGGATGGATGGATGGATGGATGGATGGATGGATGGATGGATGGATGGATGGATGGATGGATGCCAAACGTGCTTGCAGTACAAAAAAGTGATTGATTGATATGTCGAGTTCAACATACCAAAACCACCACATGTTTATGAGAGACGCCGTAATGGAGGGCTCCGGAAATTTCGAACACCTGTCGTTCTTTAACGTGCGCCGAAGTCTGAGTGCACAGGCCTACATCATTTTCGAAAACTTCGAGATGGAAAGTACTGTTCTCTCAATGAATCCCCAAATAAATTTTCGGCGCTGTTTCGGTGGTAGTGTTCGTGGTACAGTTGTGGTCTTAAATGGTTTTTGATCTCTCTGAAAAGACGCTCCAGATATGACTCGAGTCATTGACACAAATGCGACTCTTGAATGTCATTCTCAACCCATGCTGGAGCATACAGTACAAAGAGCACATGCATTCAGTGCATACTGGAACCGAATAAGGCAAAAAGAGCACAAAAGCTTAGTGAATGACAACAAAATCACTGACCAAGTGACACGCTCTTCGTAGTTATTTATTTATTTATATAGAGAGAAATTGTGGAAAGGTACGCTACGCTAGAGACGGATATCCCAGCACCTTGGCAGTCATGTACAATATACACACAAAAATACGAAAAAAAAAGAATTATGTCCGGTATGTCCGGTTATTCTCGTCCGGCATGTTAGGCAAACTGACGGAACGTCGCGATGTGACTGTTCTATGACATCTTGGGCGTGTATTTCTCGTGTAGTGCTATTTCCATGGCTTAGTAGTGTCGCTGGCATAGGCCAGTGCAGGGAGGCTGCCACCTTTATACACACTACAGGAAGTGCGAGGGGTGGGGGGGGGGGAGTGCGAAGTCTGCCCAATACGTTAACGAGCTTGTAGGGGGACGCGACAATGACCCCTCCCCCCCAAACGAAAATACCTCTGCGCACCTAAGGCCGTCGCAGACTCTGATCTTCCTTCATTCTTTCGCTCCTCCTTATCCTTCCCAACTGCAGGATAACCTACCCGTCCCTGCATTACCTTTTACTCTGTTTTATCCTTGCAACCAGATAGAGAAAAAGCTGCGTAAGTCAGCAGTTTCGTGTAAGATTTTTGATATTGCAGTTTTCTTTCAGCCCTATAGCATAGGCACAGTATTGCTTCGCGATTATAAATGTATTGAATGAACGGAACTTGCCGTACCTAGTGATAATGCTATCGGGGGCCTTACGTGCCAAAACCACTATATGACTGTCTGGCATGCTGTAACGAAGGGGTCCGGACATTTCAATCACCTGTTTTTTTTTCTAACGTGCAGCATTTCACTTCAATCGAAAGGTGACTTTCATGTTACCATCTGAGCCCCGTTACCGTTGTATCGCTGAGACGCTCCTTGGTGAACAATGTATCAGACAGAATATCTGCGCATATGCAAATATCATGCAATTATTTATTGTTTTGTTATACAGAAACAGACGTGTGCCAATAAGCGACTTTTGTGCAGGCCAAATAAACATATAGGTGTAGCCAAAATAAACATATAAACAGGCCAAAATAAACATATAGGTGTAGAGCACTTAAGCAGTCCAAGGCTGTCACAGGCTGTCGTACGCTGTAGACTCTTGGCGTAATGCAGGCGAAAGCGCAAAGTTGAAACACCGGGAGCAAACGAGAAGTAAAAAGAAGAAGAAAAATGCAAATAAATATGAATAAACAGAGAACACTCAAAACAACTTGAAACGAGAGGGAATCTTTGGAGCACTTCTTTTTGTCATGCCGAAAATTGTAAAACTCAAAGAGAAAATCTACTAGAAGAAACCCTACGAAAGTTGGGCTTAAACTTGACACTTCCGGTGATTCTTTCATTTGGCGCAGTCGCATTTGGATTCAGCCACAGGAGCGTTTTTACCACTGTAACGAATTTCTTACGAGAATCTAAAAGAATGGAATGCTAAAAATAGGTACCTTCAGTTGTTTTATGTATAATTTTTTTCTTTTTGTATGTTTATATGTTTTCTTTTCAAGGTTCTTTTTTTAAATTTAACAGCTTTTTATTATTACCTGTATTACCTAATTAATCTAACCCTCTCTTTCAAGAAGTGAATTAATTCAAAAAGCAAGGCACCGTCCCATTCATGGCCTATCCCCCTAGGTGGGTTGTGCCAAGGTGTTGAGGAACCAACCAACCAACCAACAACTTGAAATAGAGAATAAGAAAAACAGGAGGAAAAAAAGATGATCGAAGTGAAACGAGGAAGGCTGCCCAGCTCCGCACATCAATCAGGCTTGGCGCCAAAAGTGTGTAGCTGCCTTAACTTCGTTTGGCTAAGCATTCATTCGCTTATGCCCCGCCTTTTTGTTAAGCTAGGAATGCAGCATTGTACCGGGTGAATTTTGTCTCTTTCTCCAGGTGCGAAGCAGGTGCACACTGAGGCTTTGCGACGACAAATTAGCATTGACAACTACAAAAGTGGTGTCCGCGATGCTAGATATACATATCAGGTTCCAAACTCTCGGCTGTCTTCGATATAACACTTACGGGAATATGTAAGCCCACATCGACGTCGGGAGCTGAACAAGAGCTTGTCTTCTTTTTCAAACATGTCCGCGCCTTGCAATAAGCTTAATTACGAGCGGTCCTTCGTGCAATCTGCATGTTCAACGGCCAAAGAAATTTAAAGGCGAATCTACGTATAATGACTAACAACGCATGCTTAACGGGACAACATTTTGCCGCGCTACAGCGTGATGAAAGAGGTAAAGTGAAACAAACGTTCCGGCATTCACCATGTACTATAGTCACACAAAGGCATAGTGTCCGGTTCCTCACTGTCCTGCCTCTCCTTCTCTTCATCCTCCTCCTCCTGTCCGATTTAAGGCGAAACCTACAACATGAAATAAAAAAAGAGAGAAGACTGTAGAATAGGAAGAGCAATATCCTATACACCCCTTGCAAAATGTTCGCCCCGAGGCACCATCCGCAGTGCTTGCAATGCCGTCACCCACCTTAATTAGGTGTTAGTTGCCGCGAAAGCGTACTGGCTAATCTGGTTAGTAAATCGGTGACTGGCTTATTCTGCCGAAGTGCTCGGCTCTGTTTCATACCTCGCTCAATTTACGACCATTATCTACGCGCATGCGGTTTCTCGTTCTTCCCACTAATTCCCAACAGCCTCGAACCACAGCGCACGCAGTGCAGGCGTGGGTTTTGCAGACGCAGGAAACACCTTACGGGAGCCTAACTAGGAATGTAAAATAGTGAAATAAACAATCACAAGACTACAGTCAGTGTACAGGCAGCTTCTAATTGACGCTAGCACAGTGCTTCGTTAAACAATAACTGCGGGCATTTGTTTGGGGAATGAACCACGCGTAAAGAGGACGCGGCCGGTCGAGATTTTTCGCAGAATCGCGCCAAGTCTTGATGCCTCGTGCAACTACTGAACGCATTACGCTCCTCATTAGGGCCTCGAATGCACTACCACCGTAGACTCCCGTGCCTGATTCCAAGCCTGAACAAACATATAAAAGATATAACAGAGGTGCGGCAGGGTCTATATAATGGGGCCTCTTGCTGTTTTGCTTCGAGCGGCAAATCGACGTAAAGCTTCCTTGCCACGTTGTTGTCATTCTGCCGTGGTGCCAGCAACAGAGTAACAATCGCATTGCCGGAGAATGTAGGGAGGTGGCGTTACACACAGTGGCTATTGGGCACCTCCCTTTTAAATCCGGCTTAACAAGTTTGCCAGAAGCGGGAATCGTGTGCGTGGTAGCGCGTATAAAAACTTCGTTGTTAATTCGCCGCTGTAGAGCAACAAGCGTTGAAATGTCGCCTGCCAGGAGCAGCGTCCAAAGTGGGCACAAAAACAATTTCGAGCAGCGATTATTTGTCAACAGAAAATAATGTTCGCAAATTCCATCAAGACAGAACGCAGGGCGTGACATGTAGCGATCTCATAATCAGTTCTATTCTTCTCTTCATCACTTCCCCGTTAAAAGAGAAGACATCACTAACGCATGGTGCCTAATCTACTTTGTTAACAGTATCCGTCGCAACATTGAACATTGGCCATCTCATTTTACAAGCGACGAGACGTCGAGACATGCATGACGCACCTTGCTATGCTCCCACACTTTAGTGCAGAGAAAGAAAGAAAGAAAAAAAGAAACAAGGAAGAAAGATAGAATGAAAGGAAGAAAGAAAGAAAGATAGAATAAAAGAAAGATAGAAAGAAAGAAAGAAAGGAAGAAAGGAAAAAAGATAGAAAAAAAACAAGCAAGAAAGAAAGATAGATAGAAAGAAAGAAAGCCGTGGCTGCTAGTGGTAAAATTCAGTTAAGCAGAACCAGTTATAGAAGAAATTTGATTGACTCACCATCTACACAAGCGGTGGTTTCGTGTCTGGCAGTGGCATGCTCTGCGAGATGCCCCATTGTTTCTCTTTACCGTCTGAAAGCGACCATTAATCGTCAACCCTTGCCGTGCCATTCATTGCTGCTCCCCGCACAAGCGGCCCGATAGTCTGTTTCAAATCGAAATTGTTTGGTCTTTCTCGAGGGCACTTGAAAGAAAAAAAAAGAAGAAAACAAAAGAGAAACCACAAAAAAGCCCCTCTCAAAATCTTGCTGTGAACTTTGCCGACCGCTTTTGTCGACGCAGCATCTTCTCCGCGTGGTGACTTCTCCGGGTTCCTCTTTACATCTGCGCTGTGCATCGCACGAACATCGCAGTTTTCCTTTATGTTGCTGTGGTTGCTGTTGCTTTTTTGTTTGTTTGTTTCCAGAGAGATGACGAAACCCGATGGCACCATGGTTGCAGTTGATACGTGCTTGGAGGCTCACGCTGAGATTATCGGTTTGCTTTGAGCTTCCGAATTTCTTCTCTGCAATTGACCAGGGGGAAAAAAGCACGAGGTCAGAAACACTACTGTGGGCACTAAACCGCAAATGAACGTTTATTTTGTATCATACTATTTTACGTAAACCTGCAAATATTTGAAGAACCGATATCTTCACGTACTGGGCAGCCGAATGTAATGATTCACGTAATACTTTGATCACATCTTTAAGAAGCTCAGCTTTATCTAGTATACTCCAGAAACAGCCGATTGACATATTTATTGAAGTTTAAACACTACTAGACATTTGTCTGCGTTTTTATAGCTATGACATATCTACGATTCACATTAGGTCAAATTCACCAACTTTTCCATTATGCGATTGATCATGTTCCTGTAAAGAAAAGAGACATGGTAAATTTCCATCAAGCACTGTGTTCTGTTGGCCTCAGTAAATGCCCCCATGCTGCTACTCTCGTTTTCACTGTGAGACCAGGAGCACGGCGTTTCGGTTTTGAGAGTAGAATGCTCTCAAAACCGGTTTTGAGAGTAGAATGGGGAAGAAGAAGTGAATGGAAGAAGCCCGTAGCTTTATTTTGCTGTTTTATTTCAATTATTATATTGAGTTCGGGATCTTTTTACAGTGTGTGCGGTGGGTGGACTGTCTCCAGAGTGGCAGCTAAACATCGGTGAGTCGGAGTTTCACTACGCATCGCGATCAGAATTGCCCCTTAGCGGGCCCGTGCCTCATACCTGGCAAAGCCCGGGTATGGGGGACAACGAGATGCCGCTAGCGCCAAGCGGAGCACCACTTATCCATTCCGCTCGACTTCAAGTTGCTGCAGGCTCACCAACAATATCGACGTCCCATACAGAGAACAGCGAGGCCTCGCAGTGCAAGAAAAGGCGTACAGAGGAGGAAGAAGAGGTTGACAACGATGACGCTACATCGACGTACTGCCTTAATAACTAGACACAGATGGATACAGAAGCACCCAAGGAGGACGAGGGAGCTTACACGGTGGTCACCCATCACAAGAACCGAGCTATGGGGATACCGGTGGTGTTCACACCAATCGCTGCCGAGCACTCCTTCTGGAAGGTGAATCCCAATCGCATGACATCTGAGATAATCTCTGCTATCAATGAGAAAGTGACATCATCAATAATAAACAGAGACGGAAGTTTTTGTGTTGGAGTACGGTCTTTGTACTCGGCAAACAAGTTGCTGCTGATCAAGAGTGTGGCTGGATTGCCTGTACATGTGATGATACCTCAGTCTTACATGAAGACCCTAGCAAAGATAAGAGATGTTCCACTCGAATACAGTGATTATGACCTACTGAAATATCTTAAAGATGCTGGAGTAATCTCAGTCACACGACAAAAGAGATGGGCAAGAAATGAAGATGGAAAAGCCACAATGCAGCCCATACGTAATGAAATTCTCCAGTTTAGACATGACATGCCATTGCCAAAAAGAGTTGCTCTCGGCTTTACAGTTCACACTGTCGAGGAATACATTGAGCCGGCGGTAAGGTGTTACAACTGCCAGAGATATGGGCATAAGGCTAAGACTTGCAGGGGAACCAAGAGATGCAAGGTATGTGCGGGCGCACATGATTACAAAGAATGCACCTCGAAGCGTCAACCTAAGTGTGCCAACTGTGCTGGACCACATCCGGCGTCGTTCTCAGGCTGCTCTTGAAACCGTTTGGCACCAGCGGCACAAAGAGAGAGAATTGTAAAAGGGTACCATAAGATACAAAGAGGTCCAGCACCCAATGCGGATATAGTCGAAGATGTTCCTGCGGCACAAAGAAATGCAAAACAGTGGCGCCACGACTCTTACTCGGAAGTATTGAAGCGCTCAGCACGAAAACATCGCGTTGGCAAAGAAGCCCGGGCTCAGGAGCATGCTGAAGTGGAACTTTCTGCCGGGCCAGACACAGCCAAGGAGCCACTGACTACCAAAGGGAAGGGTCACAGCAGCTTGCTGAGGAAAAATTCTTCAAGAAATGCGATCTCGGTGGAGACAGCCGGAAACGAGCAAGGCATTTTGCCAATAATTTTTGCGGCTCTTAAAGCAATTCTACGATCCCTGCCACAAGCAGGTTCTTTACAAGAAGTGAAATTGCTGCTAGATGTTGAGCATCTTCTCTTCTCGTAATCATGGCTACCGGACTATCTAACTGGTACAAAAGAAGTGCGATATTCCACTTGAATTGCAACGGTTTGCAGAATAAGAGTGGAGATTTTTGGAAATTCGTCGCTCAGCACGGGTTTCCGATTTTGCGTATTTCCGAAACAAGAGTATCCACACACTTTCGCTTGTCCAATTATGTGATGCACCAAGCAGAACGTCCTGCTGCAAAAAGCAGAGTGATGTTGTGTGTGAGACGCGATATTCCGTCGACACTTGTGGCTACTTCAAAAACAGATGCGCCGGAATTTGTTAGATTCAAGGTGAAGTTTGGTAACGTTACTGTAACCGTAATTAGTGTTTACGTGCACCCTCAAGCAAACGTTTCATACGCAGAGTTGGCTGCAGTGTGTAGATCTGACCATGATCCCATAATTATATGTGGTGATTTTAACGCGCACCATGAATTGTGGGGTAGTGAGCGTTGTAGTGTAAGGGGATCTGCTATAGTAAAAATATGCGAAGAATATGGTTACATTATACTAAATGATGGTTCTCCGACGTTTCTACGGGGGCATAACTACTGCAGCGTACTAGACATCACTGTGTGCTCCTCTGAATTAGCGGCTGGAGCAGACTGGACTGCAGACGCTGATACAAGAGGAAGTGACCACTTGCCAGTATTCATATATCACCCAAAGTTGAAGAAAACTAGAAATAACCGCACAACAAGAATCACAAATTGGGCGATCTTTCGAGAACTACAGAGACAAAATCTTGAACCTTGTTCTGGTGCAGAAACGTATGCATCGAAGATAAAAAATTTTCTAACAAAAGCAACTCGTGCAGTACCCATTCCAGATGGGTATTCGGGTGTTGACGCTGAGTATGAGAGGCTTAGGGCAATACGACGCCGATCTGAAAGAAGATATCGCAGGTCGGGTAATTTAGAAGATTTCAAGGTTGCACAGAAAGTACATTCTGCAATGCATAAACAACTGCAGAAGCTTTCAACCAAAAGGTGGCAAGATTTATGTGCCTCACTTTCTCCATTTACCTCGGCACCTCAACTGTGGAACATGGTACGCACCCTCCGACAGCCAGTAGTCCACTCGAGACCACTACAAGCTCTAGCGCTGTCTAGAGGAGTTAGCGAACGTGTGATTGCCGAAGAATTTTGCGATCTTATACTGAGAAATGGAGAGACCGCCCAAACTAGCGAATATAAATCCTCAGCAGAATCAGCTTCGGTGGTTGTAACAAAGTTCTCTGCGATCAGTTGATAAGATCTGGATGACAGCTTCACACCAGAGGAACTCCATTATGTGCTGTCTTCAGTAAAACGAACAAGTTCACCAGGAACAGATGGAGTTACATACGTTGCTCTTGCTAATTTGTGCGAAAAAGGAAAATTACACCTGTTGGACATCTATAATAAAAGTTGGCAAGAAAAAAAATTCCGGAAAGTTGGAAGATATCAAAATTAGTACCGTTGCTAAAGCCAGGGAAGAGCCCTATGCAGTTGGACTCGTTTAGGCCGGTTAGTTTGACAAGTTGTTTTTCAAAAGTGATGGAAAAAATGACCAATGAACGAATTTTATGGTAGCAAGACATAAAAAAACTACTACCAGAAAGCATAGCCGGCTTCAGAAGAGGTAGATGCACAATGGACTGCATTCTGGATTTGGTCACAGATGTGGAAAACCAACGAACGCAAGGAAACATCACTGTCGCTGTATTCCTTGATGTCAACGAGCATACGACACATTGAGTCACGTTCACGTTCTGGAAGGCCTGGCGTTACAGGGATTCAAGGGCATGATACTGCGGTGGATTGCTGACTTCCTTAAGCACCGGGAAATTTTTATACTTACGCAGGAGGGCCCAACATCAGAACATGTCGTCAACCAAGCAGTGCCACAGGGCAGCGTGCTAAGTCCTACTCTCTTTAATGCAATCATGGCGTAGCTCCCGTATAATCTTCCACCTAACATCAGATGTTCAGTAAATGGTGATTATATAAGTATATGGACGTCTGGTCCATCGTTTTTGGGTGTACAGCAAACTCTACAAGAAGGATTGTATTATGTAGACCATTTTCTAGAAAAAAGAGGTATGGCACTGAGTCTGGCTAAAACAGCCATACTTCCGTTTACATTAAAAAGACCTGGAAATTTCTAGATTATTCTGCAAAATCAGCTTGTTCAAATGGTTAAAACTCATAAATTCTTGGGAGTAATTTTAGACCGGAGACTAACATGGTCACCTCATGTCCAGTCCCTGGAACAAAAAGTTATTCAGGCCAATCGAATCCTCCGGCATCTCTGCGGGGCCAAATGGGGTGATACTACAGAGTCGTTATTAGCCCTACATGTTGCTTGCATACGCCCCATCGTAACTTACTCACTGCCTCTGCTGCACGGACTCCCAGCCTCCACCGAAAGGAGACTTCACTTGTGATTGGCAAGGAGCTTGAGGGTATGTCTGGGTTTACCACGGTCAACTTCCAGTGCTTTAGTGTATGCGGAGGCTCGAGAGCCACCTTTGGCAGTACTCCGAACTAAAGAAACATCTCGAAATTTATTTAGAATTTTCACGCAACACGAAAGTCATTTTTTATCTGGTGCACTAACACAAAGGACGGCAACGAGACTACAGGATACTATATCATCATTTCAAGCAGTAGTATCAGAATTTAAACAATGGAAACCTTCAAAACCACCTTGGACGCTGCCACTTCTCAGCGTTATCCGTGAAATAGACGGCATAGAGAAGAAAGCAGACATGGCACCACTAGTAGCGGCACAGTTGGTATTTCATCAGCTTCATGTAATGCATAATAAAAAAAAGAAGGTATATACAGACGGATCATGCACAGAAGAAGTGTCAGCCTGTGCTGTCTTTATACCCGAAATTCAGAAAAACAAGATGTACAAATTATCGCACAAATCTTCATCGACTACAGCAGAATTGGTGGCTATCTTTGAAGCAGTTAAGCTTATCTGCGAGAATCCTGAGCAACGAAAATGGGTGATATGCACTGATAGCAAACCTGCTCTTCAGCTAATCAGAAATGTGAGATCACCTTACAAAAATGGTGAAATAGCACTATGTATCGCAGAAACTGTGGAATATGCCTCATCGCAGGGTCACAATATCGTATTCCAATGGATACCCATCCACATTGGAATAAAGGGAAATGAAGATGCTGATAGTCTCGCAAAGAAAGCATTGAAGGAAGGACGGGATTCCGCAATCCCTATGTCTGGGGTGGATATTCGACATTTTATATCGCAAGGAGCTAACCATTGTTCGATGGAGAAGTTGTTTGAGAGCCCTAAATCAAAGGAAACGGTACTTTATGAAGTTGACCCACACAGAAAACTTTTCATGGCGACAGACCTCCCACGACACCTAGAGACACTAATCCACCGACTTAGATTTGACGTAGCCTACACAAACAGCTTCCTGCAAAGATACATCGATCCAGCTCACCAGAATGCCATTGTGGTCATGCAGAAGAAAATGTTCGCCATATTCTTTTGGAGTGCGTTAAATACGCGACTGAAAGAGAAAAATTAAAGAACAAGTTAGCAAGTTTGGACAGACCGCCCCTCACAATAAAGAAACTACTTCGACCATGGCCTGAGATGCATCTCCAGAAAAAGGCAATAATCTTCCTGACAGACTTTTTAGTGGAGACAGGACTGGTCAAGCGCCTATGACTGACAGCCAGAGATGGGTATTATGTAAAATGTGGTCATGTATATACTGACATTACATTAGTAAGGTGTGCGTGTAAGTAGTTTATGACTGTGAACTGCGTGAAGAAAACTGCGTATTGGCATGATATTTGAACTGGTTTCAGTGTGCTATTATGTTTTTTTTTCCTTTCCGTATTGTTAATTTTTGGGTACCGTTCTGTATTATTATTTTATTTTTCGCTGCAGAACTTTGTTATATGGAGTAGCCGAGGCAATAGGCACCTCAGCTTCTCCACAAAACAGTTAAAACAGAACTGAACAGAGCAGAGAGTAGAATGGAAGCCGCTGAAAGGATACGTGCACACCTATTACCACAGGACGATGAAGAATCTACAAAAGCTTCTTTTTAATGTGTGTCTTCTCCTCAGCCTCCCAAAGAAGACATTTAGATCCGAAAGCTGCCTAAAAAGGCGAAAAAAAAAACTACTTTTCCCCTATTGGTAAATTACTCCGTCACGATTCTAAAATCATCACACTTGCCGTAAGACAACGCGTGATAAGTGAGAAAACGGGCATAAAGAAAATGCTTGTGGTGATGCCACATAAAAATTACAGCACCAAACGCCATGACATTTTAAGTTTTGATGACATCAACTTATCCGCGCGTAGTCTGATCTGCAGAAATGAAGTGCAGTGTCCTCTAGGGGTGTGGCAGACTGAGAATTGGAAATTTACAGGAATATTGTTGAGGCAACGCAGCCGAAACACACGAAAAATGTTCTATGTAATTTGTGACGTGTCCTGTGGTGATTTCGAAGGTGATTTGATGATGAAACCTTGACCATGACTTGTGCCTCTTTTAATATAACAAGCATGGACAAATGAACAACGTTAGTTTCCGGAATACAATTGATCAATTCGATTCAATGTTTCAATTCAGTGTCCCTTTAGAAATACTATTCATCATTTCAGCGTGGTTCTTCCCAGAGAGTCTATATACAAAAGACTTCAGTTTTAGATGAGCCTGCATAGACGCAATGACATGAAGGCCAGTGGCAACAAGGAGTACGACAACGAGTCGGTACAAGTCTGTCACTGCTATACAAGACCATTTTAGCATAGGACATGGCATACCACAAGTACGCACAGATGTTTGCGCACGTCGCCACCAGACAAACGCATTCTTCGCTTCAGTTAATCGAATGTGAGACCTGCATTTCTAGCGGCAACTCGCCATATAGTGATCTAACCACAATCGCGTGCTTGCAGATGTACAGACGGATTGAGATGGAACGCGCGTACAACGAACAGCTGGCACTCACATGTGGTGTCACGCTAGGTGGGGGTGACTAACCCGTACAACATGCAAGCCCGCTAAGTACGTTAGGTGTTCTTCCACTGGCGCGACACCGTGAAATGACAATGGACACCACTTGTCAGGCCGTGTTCTTGCAACTTTTTTGTTTGTTTGTTTTTTCACGACGTCTCATTTTTACTTTTTTTTTCCTTGTACGCATGGTACGACCCCGTTTGTCAGTGTTTCTTTCATTACAGCGCAAGTGGCGCGTAGATAAATTGGAATCAGCGTATAAAGTTCATTTCACGCCTCTGCGAGACGGTATTCTCGAAGAGACCGTTACACATCAACGCCAGCATGCGGCAGCTCTACTTTGCAACGTGTTTGATCGTGCTGCGAAACGGTTCCTCGTCGGTGGCCTCTCTGTCTATGGTGAAGTGTGAATGCGTCTGTTGCGCAGCGCAGGGAGCTCGCATGATAGAGATAGCGAAGCAGAAATCGTTGTAAGGGCCGTTAATAAATCGTGAATCGAGCACAGACTTATGAGCCCACGTTGATCGATGAGACGCTGCTTTGTTGTTTGTTGTTTCTTGTATGTGTGTTGAAGCAGAGCTGCTAAGGTCCAGAATTGCCGCGTGTTATGGATATAAAATTATCATCATCATAGACCCGCACGCACCAATTTCATCGTCTTGTTTCGCTCTGCTTCCCTACCAGAAGACGCTTGCCGATTTGTCCGGTCAGGGATGCAAGGGCTGGATGGATGAGAGAACGAGTATGCAGAGAGAGAGAAAGACAGATAAACACATGAATAGAAAAAAAATGTAATGTTTTTATTTCCTTTTTCTTTCTTTGGTGCCATTCGAACTCGCGTACCTAGGATATTCCGGAGGCGAGCGTTCCAAAGACTCCGCTATCCGGGCACACTGGCAGCTAGAGCAGAGCATAGACTTGTATAGAATAGCAACGCGATGTGGCGGGAAAATTAAGTGAGGGCGAGAAGAGAGATGAGGCTTAGGAGCACTGAAAGGAGTTTGGGAGACTGAGTACAGAGACCGGAAGAAAATGAAAAATACAGAAGCAAATCAATAGATAAAAAGAAAGAAAAGAAGCAGAGAAAAACTTGGCGAGAGACCGACAACGCAAAAAAAAAGACACAAAACCAGGGATATCGAAAGAAAAAAAAAGCAAAAAAGGGAGACGAGTGAGAGAGAAAAAGACAGAAACACAGAATGATAGAGAAAGAAATAGCTAGCGAGGAGAAATAAAGCATCGATCATACAAAAAAAAAAATGTTTGGCAGATCCCACGTACCTTAGGAATCGACGTTATGGGAAACATGCGGAGAGAATGTGAGCGTCTTGTAATTTGTTTTTTTTTGTTCTTTTACCGATACGTTATGAAATCGTGCTAAATATACGTACAAATGTTGCACGCTTAGTTATACTTTGAAGAGTTTCAGATGTTTATATAACCAGTTCTTTGCACTTGCGCAATGATGCCAACAGAACCATGAGTACTAGCAACACTAAAAGCGATAGCTGATCTGCAGCACATGTTAACGTGCTCGTGAGCATGGTTGCCCTGGACACTGCTACATAAGTCAACTACAGCAGATGACACCTAACTTCAACTGACGTTAACCCGACGTGAGGGCTGAATCGTAGGAGTACATATGTAGTGCTTATAAAATTGGGTAGTCAGCCCTGCAACTACAGATGACGTTTCACGAACATTAGTGTCTATTTGAAAAGTAGTTCCGAGACCTGGTGTGGCATGTATTCACAATTCCTCACGATTCTCTTCGGTGAAAAGGGGCATTTTTTATTGACACTCACGCGTTAATATGTGTCCATGTCCATGTGTGTTCTCATCGTTCCTGGATAGATACTAAGTGTTAATCACCGGTGGCATACCAGTGGCATATACCCGCATATACCAGTGGCATATACCCGCCCGCGGGTGTGGGCCACTGTCTGGTGTAAGATGTTTGATGACATACGCGACGGGATTGTGAGATTATTCATGTCTTGACCAGCGCGTCATATTTGTCTAATCATTTTACCCTCCCGTACTAATGTTGCTTCAAGCCAAGTTATGGGGGGGATCACGAAAGCACCCATACTCAAGCGGATAGATAGATAGATAGATAGATAGATAGATAGATAGATAGATAGATAGATAGATAGATAGATAGATAGATAGATAGATAGATAGATAGATACAAAAGTACTTGGAGTACGCAATGAAATGCTTCTAATTTTAAAAAGAGTGAAAGCGTAGCCATGTGTGTATAGTACAGTTTCTCGTGCGGCGAATAAAAATTATATATTATCTTCGTGAACAGGCACGCTGCCTTTTCGTTGTCTTCTTCAACTTTGCGCTCTTCTGTTTCTTCTGCGTGAAGTCCCCCAGCTTCACTGTGTCTCAGCCTGGCTTGATAGTGCGATCTGCGCTAATTTTTCTTTCTTTTTTAGGGGCGATGCATCTTAAAGCGGCACCCGTTCGTCCCTCGTCGTAGTACGTAACATGACTTGCGCTTTGGCCTGCAGGGTGGTGCTGGTGGAAGATTTCTCCTGTGTATTTTTGAACAATAAAGAATTCGCAGCGTGCGCGTTAACTAAAATCCGAATTCTCCTGTCTCTCATTCCCCATTAGCAGCCATTGGCATGTAAATTGAGTACTATCTGACAAGAAAGGGTTGTTACGTTATACTCACTAGGCGTAACCTCCTTGGTTTTAGATAGGTTTAGCGAGCGTTGGGCCGCAGTGCCATGAATACAGTGAACTAGTATATACCATGAACTCTAGGTGGTTAAAGGTGGGAAGTATACACGAAGCGCAAGCAGTAAGAAAGTGTGCGTGTGCCACCTCTCGTTGAGTCCTTGGAATGTCCGCTGGATGGCGGTGCTTCTATATGCGGAACATATGATGAAAAGATGCGAGATTGTGGTACTTGGAATGTTGACTAGATGGACGAACTAACACACAGACAGATGAATGGACGGACGCATGGATGGCTGCACGGACGCATGGACGCATAGATGGCTGCACGGACAGATGGACGCATGGATGGACGCAGGCGCGTATGCATGGACGAACGCAAAGACGGACGCACGGATGGTCACACAGACGGACGCATGGACGGACGGAAGCAAGAATGAATGGACGGACGGATGCTTCGCCCCATTCTCCATCATTCACCCCGTGGATATGCTGCCTTTTTTTATTTTGTTCTGAACGATAATATTAATTTTTTTTGGTAGATCGGAGGCATTTCGTAAGTGGTGCACTGTTAATCTTCCCGAAGGTACGCGACCGGGGTGGTAGCTGCTCTTTCACCTTGATCACATTGCAGTCGGTCTCGTGATGCCGTCAAATAGTAAGAGATGCTCGTGTGCTGGCGTTAACTTGACTCCAACGTATCGTAACGTCCAAAATGACATCGAACGCCTGAAATCCGGTCGCATTCTTTCGCTCAAAGCGGTCGCGTGCATTGATATGCCTAATACAGCAACATCACATTCGGCTCACCTGGTTCCATCACATTCCATCGGGTAGCCGTGTTCTTAGTCAAACGTGCCCTTCTGGGGTTCCCTCGACAACGGCCGTGACGTAAACTTTAGCACCGTGACTCACTGGAGGGCGGAATATCTTGCCCACGACGGCTTGTGCAATTCGCGCGCAGGATAGAGTGGTATCGTCGACTAATGGGGCACCCAACCGTGATCGATCGAGAATGCGGCTTCATTATTCTGGACACACTAAGTATGCAGGGAAGAGCGCAGCTAAGCCGTTGAAAGCAAATAAAAGAATACTGGCTACGTGACTATAATTGCCACTTAAGAGTTTTATTAAGATCCCCAGATCTTCTTACGGCCTTATTTGGGCATAATGTGCGCAAGAAAGTATTTCAGTTGTTTCTGTATATTGGCTCAATGTGTTGCTTAATATAATCCTCGGCATCATGAATATATTAAGCTTAAGTCCCAAGTATTACGTATGCGGTATTCACTATCGACCACATCTATTCCCAGGGTTCCTGCGTAAGCTTGCAAGCACGCCGTTACACGATTATTCACTGAGCTTCGAAGCCCCTCCGCAGAGTTTAACAATAGGACGTCTCACCGGTTCGCTGCCAATTTACCCGGATGGAAGCGCTTTGTTATACAGTGTGTTTCAATTTTTCTACCACCGAAACTCCTGCCGTACTCGGCTCCGGAGTATATACGTCCTTTCTCTGGCTGTACGCAAACGAGTACGCCATCCTCTACGGACGAAGTGGAGCTCATCAATCTTGTGAGCCTATGCTTGAACTTAGGCCGCAGCATGTGAAAACGTACTTCCCGTACGTGTTGCTCATTTTGCATACCTCTTGTACATGAAATCTCTAAGTAATAAAGAAGAAAAGTAGCATAAGAGCACGAATCACCCATTTGGGGTAAAATTTTCTGCAACCTATTCTTCGATAAGCGGTTGCATTAAAATAAACGAAAAATACCGTCACAGTAAAGGCCGCAAAAATGCATATGACTGCCATGAGACTAGCTGAACTGGTGTACTGTAGCGGCAACATACGGGTAAATAAATGCAAAGCAATTAAAAATATACGCATGCTTCCAGACATTTGAACTTTATGAGACTAAGGAACGAAAAATATTTAATGTGGTATGTGATCTGCAATAAATAAGCCGTTGTTGTCACGCTTCAGATATTGTAAGGTACGGATTTAAACATCCGCACCCCGATATGACACGAATGATAGTTTCGAAGCGACTGAAGTCGAAGGAAGAGGGGGAATAAATGTTTATAGTTCGCAACGGTATAGCGGTGCATGTTCCGCTTCTACACATAGGTGGGAGTCTCCAGGTCTCCTCATTCCAGGAACCTTTCAGTCCTCGGTGCCTCCTCGGCCCTTGCGGCGAGACTTATGTCGCTTTTAATTGTCGTGTAATCGAGTCCAAAGCTAAAATTCTTCGCTAGCTGAAAGGACCAACAAAGTAAATTTATATATGCACACAATGTTTAAAACTTCCCGGTAGCTGACCAACATATGCAAGAACCAAACCACACGAGTCAGAGACCCGAGAAAGACCACACGTAATACTGCGTGTTTTACGGCAGTTGCTCAACGGGAAATTTGAACGATAATGTTTACTTGAAGAACTGACCCACGCGGCCTGGACGGCCAATTGCTGCGAGCGTGACACATGCGCACAAAAGCGCGCCCTCCCGCAGGGAGTCGTGCTTCTGAATAACGGCGTTCGATCTTCTTCAAATCTTTGTGTTCGGTCGGCCACATCTACTTGCTGAAGTGCGTGGCTTGTATATGAAGAAAAGAAATGCTAGAGAAGGAAACAGGTAGGAAGGCCAACCTGCTTAGGATAGACGGTTTTCTACCCCACGAATGGGAAAGAGAGTTATCGTAGGACGCGGGAGAGGCTCGGGTGTGAATAAGTAAAAAAAGTGGAATTGAGCAGGATAGAGTTCTGATGCGCTTACTGTGCGGCTCTTCTCTTCCCGGAGGTGGATGTCTTCTTTTTTGTGGATTATTGCCGCTGTCGTTCATACCAGCACTTGCGGTTTGCGCCTTTATTTGGATTAGTTTAGGCCCCTTAGTGTCTCACTCTCTTTGTTATTTCTCTTTCATCCCTAATGACGTCGCTATTGAGAGTTTGGGACGGATCAAACCGAATGTGCGGCTGGCTGACCTCTGTCTTTTTCGCTCCATAAGAGTCTCGTTATTTACGTCTCGTTAAACCAAGAAGACGAGTTGATTAGTGAGTTGCAGAGTAAAACCAACGAGAAAAATGAAAGTCAATAGGTTATGACAAATAGCATATTGTAGTTGTTTGTACGCGCCATGTTACATGCTCAAAGTGAAGTTCGTTTAGTGAACTGTACTACCAGGATCCCACGAGAATACTTGTAGGACAGCATGGAAGTTTTCAGAACGCGCACATCATCAGGAATTGCGTTGAGAGCAAATAAACAGATGTTTTGGGGTTTTAGAAGACAACCATTAGAGCTTTCAGCGACATCTACAGAAGCTCCACAATGAACTTATCAAGTCACTGTTTTTTTTTTCTTACAGCGAAAGCTGTTATGAGATCACAACTCGGGTCACGCGCAGTTGTCCACCACCGCTGCCGGTGTCCGTAATCACATCACGCGAAATTAGAAAAAAAAACCTAGCAACATTGACACAGTATTGCTCGAACCCGGGTCCGTTAAGTGCCAGCCCAATATTCTACCACTGAGCTACGCCGTTGCTTTTTACTGGTTGGCAAACTTCCCTTAGGCAGGTTTGATGTCGCCAAAGCAATCGTGTTAGTTTTACTCGTAAAGCGTTTTAGAACAGCGAACGAAAACCAGTAGTCGCACAATGAGAATAGCGTAACGAGTACGCCGTTTAATGCTCCTACCCATAAAAAAAGCGTGTTCTTGTTCATCTATTAACTGTGGCGCATACCCACTTCAGCCATAATTCCTAATCGTCGTCAGCCATTGCATGAACAATCGGCACATAATTCCTTGCAAGTGTTTAGCAGATACCATGCTTCTCAGAATAATGACAAAAAACAGCATAGCGAATGCCAGCCGACCACCCCCCAAAAATTATTATTATGCCCTAGTGTAAGCCAATGAGCTTGCAGTAGTTACCCAATGAGTGTTTTGAAAAGGCTCTGAAAGGCCGCTCTTCTAGCTTTCGCTGTGACTGTGCTGCGCCTTCCGCGCTCGCCTGGCATTTTTCTTTTTTTTTTTTTAAGGGGCGAAGTTTCTTAAAGCGGCACCCGTTCGTCCCTTGTAGTAGTGCGTAACATGTCTTACGCTTTGACCTGCAAGGTGGTGCCAGTGAGAGATTTCTCCTGTGCGTTGTTGCACAATGAAAAATTCGCAGCGCGCGCGTAAACTGAAAGCCAAATTCTCCTGTCACTCATTCCCCATCAGCAGCCATTGGCATGTAAATTGAGCACTATCTGACAAGAAAGGGTTGCTACGTTATGCTTGCTGGGCGTCACCTTCTTGGTTTTAGAAAGGTTTAGCGAGTGTTGCGCCGCAGTGCCTTGAATACAGTGAACAAGTATATACCATGAACTTGAGGTGGTGAAAGGTGGGAAGTAGACACGAAGCGTAAGCCGTAAGAAAGTGTGCGTTTGCCCCCTCTCGTTTTGTCATTGGAAAGTCCGCTGGATGGCGGTGCTTCTATATGCGGAATATATGATGAAAAGATGCGAGATGGTGATACTTGGAGTGTTGCCTAGATGGATGAACGGACACACAGACAGATGCATGGACGGACGCATGGATGGCTGCACGGACGGATGGACGCATGGACACGCAGGGGCGGATGCATGGACAAACGCATGGACGGATGCATAAATGGACGTGTGGATGCACGAACAGACGCACGCACGGACGGGCGGATGGATGCATGGACGGTCACACAGACGGAAGCATGGACGGACGGAAGCAAGAACGAAGGGAGGCTTCGCCCCACTCTCCATCATTCACCCCGTGGATATGCTGCCATTTTTCAAAGACGATAGTCTTTCTTGGCAACCTCCGACGCGAAAATTTTGGTCTGTCTGTCTGTCTGTCTGTCTGTCTATCTGTCTGTCTGTCTGTCTGTCTGTCTGTCTGTACATTTGTCTGTTTGTCCACTCTTAACGGCATCGGGTACTTGAAACTGCCGACCCCATCCGCAGCGCCCACCTATGTTGCCCAAGCTTCAGCGTTCATGCTTGTGCAATTGTCAATTAAAAAGCAATTATTGCGCGTGTTTGGGGCACCATAACAAGGCGTATATATTCTGCATGTGCGCCTTTTACTAGAAAAGGCATACATAAGTAATTTTAACGACCGTAGCGCTTATCACGCAGCGTTGACCATCCAAAGCTTTCACGGAAAGGCGATTGTTTCTAACGCTTTGATAAAACGAGACGGTGGTGGCACCTACCCGTCGCCTTGCGTTCTACACCTTATCACCTCTGAGGCGGGCGCGCACACCAGTCTCAGAGCCACACGCTTTGTTTTTGAAAAAACTGCCAGATGGCACTCGTGTCTTACGCGTGACGTATTAAGTATTACGGCGTGTGAAGTAATACGGCTTGGTGGTGTTAGCCACCGCCCGATCTAAAGGGTAGAGCCATATCAATCCATCGATCCATGACGTGACTTGATGCGCTCGTTCGCCTCCACTGCACGATCGATCGAGGTACTCTAACGCAGCGCCTCCAGAATACCATTCACCTATTTTCTTGCGCAGAACATCAAATAAATGTTTTGTTCACTCTATCCACACGCAAGACTATCGTCTTTCGACGACATTTGCGGATTAAACGAGATACGGGGCCAGTTTTTGTTTTGTTTTTTTTTGTCTACATACGACCAAAGGAATCCAACACGACGATGGTATAAACATGATTCATTGCTGCCAGCTGAACCATAAGTGGCAACCAAACGTTTATCAATACAAATGTAACTGTAGCAGGATCGCTGACAGGGCTACACGAATAGCGCCAGCTTCTAACCAGTTAGGTGAACTCTAATGCATGCGTCCGACAGATATGGGTATTTTCGTGGCACCCTTAACAGCCTCTACTTCCAAGAATCAGGCTCTAACATCAAGCGTCGGGCTTTTCGAGCTTTTCGAGGGAGTCCGCCTGTTTATGGACATGATCATGCATATATATGGTTGCTTATATCCGCACTGCGGTCACTCCTTGTAGTCACGCGATGCGCAACGACTGAGCCGCTCTCTCGCCGCCGATCGTCTGAAGCGTGCGCATGACTTGTGGGCTCACACCCGTTCCGCGACAGTTGAGTGCAACGCGTGAGAAACGGGTGAAAGCCTCCCATGTGGGAGAATTTCAATCCCCGTGCCCCACCGGACACCACCATGCCTGCGTTCTTGGAAAGCAAATTTTGTCAATCCCAAAGCCAATGCAGTTTGACAGGCTGTATCCACAGAGCATGTTGTCAGTTGTAGGCATACACAGGTAGGTTTCATACCACCGCTGAGCACAGGCTCTCAGTTTTCGGTTTTAATATTTCTGTTGAAAGAAAAAGCAAGCGCGGCCTTTAAAGTAGTTTGTGTTATATGCCTCAGGTGATTATGTGTATGGTTTCTAAACTTTTTTGCGTTGCAATGCCATGAATGACGTAAAAGGCAAAGAGGCCCCTAAATGAGCGTGACAAATGAAAAGAGCGTTAGGTATACAGCGTATAAACAGTGAGTAGACCATATTTATTTATTTATTTATTTATTTATTCCTTTGAACAGTCTTTTTCTCAAGGTCGCGCCTGAAGGCAGGCACCATAAAAAAAGCCAGCTTATGTGATTCGTTTAAGTGGACAGGCGCATTGCACGTGCGTGGTGATTGCAGATTCTTCATTAGCGGGCTATCTCACAAATGAAATTTACATACTTACGAAAAACAGGCTAACATACCACTGCCTGCATCTTACGCAGCTCTATTTCGCTGCATGTACAGCTGGCCATCCGACACTGACCAAAGTTGGTTTGCGTCAAACCAAACCAACTTGAGCTGCTCTGTAATGATAACGATAACAACAATACGTCCCAAACTCACCATATGATTATAAAAGACGTCGTTGTGATGGGCTCCGGAAATTCGGACCATCTGGTGTTCGTAAACGTGCGCTGATATTACACAGTACACGCGCCTTTACCATTTCACCTGCATAAAAATGCGGACGCCGCGGCTGGGATCGAACCCACCACTTTCGGGTCAGCAGTGGTCTCCACAACTGCTCCACTGCGGAGGGCTCAAACCTGCTCTTTATCGAAGATATAACGTAGGCCATCGGTGCCGACACCTTAGCCTGTTAACCGAATGTTTTCCTGTTTTTGTATGTCGCGACGCAAAGTAGTATTTTAGATCAGGAAAATCCGTTTGCCCCGACCCAACCTTTCTCATGCGCATGCGTCTATGGTAGCACTGTTCGTTTTGTTTACAAAAAGGGCAAGGTGTAAAATTCAATATGGTGGTCCAGAAGGTATCCTTAGAGTAGTCAATAGATTCCCGGAGAGTAAGGTGATGATTTGTGGGGTTTAACGTCCCAAAGCCACGACGATATGATTATGAGAGACGCCGTAGTGGAAGGCTCCGGAAATTTCGACCACCTGGGGTTCTTTAACGTGCACCCACATCTGAGCACACGGGCCTTCAACATTTCCGCCTCCATCGAAAATGCAGCCGCCGCAGCCGTGATTCTATCTCGAGACCTGCGGCTCAGCAGCCTAGTACCTTAGCCACTAGATTACTATGGCGAGGTGGGGAGTAAGGTGCATGACTTTTTTCTGACTGTCACTTACTGCCACCGGCACAGCTGTTACATGTCAGAAGCTTTCTCGTAATCGCACCGGATGGTATTAAAAGAAGAAAAAAGCGGATGTCATAGGGTAGGAAAAGTTCGGTGCAGCGTGAGCGTTTCGTGACGATCGCGCGATTCGTAGTGCGTGCTCGTGTTTGAAGGAGCCACGCGCGTTGGCGAACCGTGAACGAATGTATTTACAAGTCACCCGGTGTTTGCGTTTCGCTTCTCAATGTATAGCTGCATCACGATGTTTGGACGAAGCACGAAGCGTGCATTGTGTCGCAGGTCTTTTGGGTTTGCCTCTGTATCAACAACCGCTGCTGCATCTCCCCGGACGTGAAACCGGCTTTCTTGCGAGTGGCGTGTCTGAACGTAAACACTCCACTGGCGCGAACTGGGCCACGAAATTGCATGCAGCACGACATAAACCTTCGCCGCCCGGTTCGCGCGGAAAGAAGGACGAGTGAGAAGGAGCACCAAGATTACTTTGTCTCATCTTACGCGACAGCGCACTGTTTAAGCAAGACCAATCATTACGAGTGAGCAAATAATTGACGCGACGGTTTGTCTATACGCATGGAAAAGAAACATGAATGTCTCATGGAGAAAAAATAACAGAGTGAAGCAACTTCTTTTTCAACGGTATGACACTGACGGTTTGATGCGTGGCTGCCAGGAACACGGTTTGTGTATTCTGCAGAGTAGAACGAGGCAAAAACCATGAAGTTTCCTACTTCACAGTACACGCCTGTACAACCGCGTCAGAGCACAATCAAGGCCCCGCCACTTGAAATTAGCGATCAATGGGGCGGCAACGTCCGCCATCAATCTCCAAGCTGAGACCCGTCACAGTGAGCACGCGGAAAAAACTTACGGATTTATGAACTAAGTGGTCGTGTATGCTCGGTCGTAAGCAGGCTTATGGGACAAAAAGAGGCGGCGCGGTGACAAGGCATCTTTTTTCCTGACGCGTACGTTCTTCAAAGCTCTGTAGCGACAGTTTAGTGTAACGCTTGCCTTTTTTGTGCATAGCTGGACCTCCGTGCTATTTATACAGATAGAAGAAAAAATTTCTCGTCTTAGCCATCACTTGCATCGGGTCACCCTCCATGCGAGCGGGAGGACAACGTTTTGAATTAGCAACCAGGAAGCGTAACGACGAAGGGAACCGTACATCCTGATATCCGCCCATCGCCACAGCCCTGTTTTCTCCCCGACTCTCGATTCTTTTGTCGAGGGGCGGAAAAGTGTCTCCGCGTCATCGCTGTGTTGTCACTTGTCGTTGCGAGTGCCGAAAGACGCTGCTGCCTCTTCGCATCGATTTTAGGGGCGAAGATTTTTAAAGTGGCACTCGTTCGTCCCCCGTCGTAGTCGTAGTGCGTAACCAGTCTTACGCTTTGACCTGCAAGGTGGTACCGGTGGGAAATTTCTCCTGTGCGTTGTAGAACAATAAAAATTCGCAGCGTGCGTGTTAACTACAAGCCGAATTCTCCTGCTCTCATTCCCAATTAGCAGCCATTGGCATGTACATTGACACTATCTGACAAGAAAGGGTTGCTAGGTTGTACTCGCTGGGCGTAACCTCCTTGGTTTTAGAAAGGTTTAGCGAGCGTTCAGCCGCAGTTCCATGAATACAGTGAACTAGTATATACCGTGAACTCGAGGTGGTTAAAGCTGGGAAGTAGACTTGAAGCGCAAGCCATAAGAAAGTGTGCGTGTGCCACCTCTCGTTTAGTCCTTGAAATGTCCGCTGAATGGCGGTGCTTCTATATGCGGAATATATGATGAAAAGATACGAGATGGTGGTACTTGGAGTGTTGAATAGATGGACAAACGGACACACAGACAGATGCATGAACGGACGCATAAATGGCTGCACGGACGGATGGACACATGGACGGACGCTCGAAGAGACGCGCGTGCGGACGGGCGGATGGACGCATGGACGGTCACACATACGGACGCATATATAATGAAAAGATGCGAGATTGTGGTACTTGGAGTGTTGACTATATGGACGAACGGACACACGGACAGATGCATGGACGGACGCACGGATGGCTGCACGGACGGGTGGACACATGGACGGACGCAGGGGTGGATGCATGGACGAAAGCAGGGACGGACGCACGGATGAACGTGGGGACGCACGAACAGACGCACGCACCTACGGGCGGATGGACGCATGAATGATCACACAGACGGACGCAAGGACGGATGGAAGCAAGAACGAATGGACGGACGGATGCCTCGCCCCACTCTCCATCATTCACAACGTGGATATGCTGCCATTTTTTTCTTGCCTGGTCACTCCGCAGTTAATATAGTGTTGGGTTAGTCTCTTCTTGTGGATGTGATGTTCTAAATGGCTAAGCTTGCCTCGCCCTAGTGCTCTTCAATGCCTTCCTTCCTTACGTTCTTATTCTTGCACGACTGTGTTGATTCAGGTAGCGTACGTGCACAGAGTATGAAGTGTCCAGAGTTGAAGCCATGATTGCGCAGATAGTAGATGCATGCACTGATGCTCTTTAGTCAGCGATGCAATGTGTCAGTTCACTTGGTTGCTTTATTATACTTCTAGTCTATATTGTTACTAATGTTTCAAGAAAAAATGTCATGAATTAGTTGGGGTGCTCTCATTTAAGCTGTGTTCATGCATGATCTGCGCGTAATTGTGGCCTTCTCAGTAAAAAATTAATTTTAATCTGTGAACGTTTCATTGCCATGCTTTTCTTTTGATATGTTTGTCGTTTTCCTGACTGCTGACTTATTTTACACCGTCAGCATTTATGGCAACTGTTCCTGAAAAACACACCATGTGAAACGAGGTAGCTGAAGTGCGCCTTACCTCAACATCTCAACATCTCCACTATAGCTCATTGCTAATTGAACACTTTCACTGGTACGTTTCGCCTAAGTTTAATTTAAGACAACGAATCTATAATGCAGCTCTGGAATCTCTCCAGTTTCGTGCCGGCATTCGCCTTAATTTTTGTAAGCCATCGTTCAAGTACACGGTACTACTCTTCATAAAAAAAGAGACAAAGGATTGAGCCACTTACTCCACTCTGTAAAGGCGTCTGACCAACGAAGCTGTGTCGAGCATGGCAGAGGTGGTAGAGAATATTGATCCCTGAAATACAGAGCCACAGAAGTGCACCATGCAAGTTATTTTTTTATATACACAATTATTTATTCAGTCACTTACTTATTTGGCAAATAATAATCAATTTATATATATATGTTCTGTGGACCAGTGGTGAAAAACAAGGTATCGAATGCAAGTATCGAACCGGCGGCATGGCCTGACAGACTGCCTGCAGAATACGTGCAATGGGCATGGAAAGAAGCGCGGACATTCTGTATCTACTTTTTTTAAGATGATAGTCTTTCTTGGGGACCTTCGACGGAAAAATTCTTGTCTGTCTGTCTGTCTGTCTGTACATTTGTAAGTTTGTCCGCCCTAACGATACCTCAAACGGCACCAAACGGCCAACCACATTCGCAGCGCCAACCAATATTGCTCAAGGTTTAGCGTTCATAGTTTTGCGATTGTCAATTAAAAAGCAATTATTGTGCATATCTGAGGCACCGTAACAACACTTCGAAGTTTTGTATGTCCGCCTTTATACTACAAGAAGCACACACAAGTAACTCTAAGGAATGCAGCGTTTATCGCGCTGCGCTGACAGTGCAGCACGATGCTCAAAAAGGTGTTTCCAACGCTTTGCTACGACGTCACGGTGGTAGCACCTGCCCGTCGCTTTGCGTTCTACACCTTATCACCTCCGAGACTGGCGCGCATCTTTCTCCGCGGGCGGCACCCCTTCGTTTTCCAAGATGACTGCCAGATGGCGCTTGTGTCTAACGTGCCTCGATGCGCTCGTTTGCCTCCGCTACACGCTCGAGGCACTCTAACGCAGCGTCGGGAACCACCGCAACAATGGTCGATTTTCAGCGACTCAAGGGCTGCCCTACAATCTGTGCTCTCAGCACTGCGTCGTGGCCCATACGAACAGCTTGTTTTCGAAATTCGATGCCTTCTCCACACTTTACTCGAGAAAGGGCATCATGTGACGCTTCAATGGCTGCCAAGTCATTGCGGCATCATAGGAAACGAACATGCCGATACTGCCGCGCGGGCAGCCCTTGAAGGAACACGAAAAGAAGCCATACCACTTTCGAGGACTGATGCTGCCAGTAATCTTCGACGACTTGCGCGTGAAATCACGTTTTCACTATGGTGCCCACCAAGCATCGATACGAATCGTCAACACCACCTGTCCTATTTGATGGATCTGCGCATGCCCACTGGACTCGACCGAAGAGAAGCCACCCTACTTCATCGCGTATGGCTAGGAGTGGCATTTACAAAATCTTACTCCTTTGTCATAGGAATGGCCGACAACGCTCTCTGCGATGCCTGTCATTGCGAAGAGACGCTACACCACATCCTGTGTGACTGTCCATTGTATGAAATCCAGAGACAGTCACTGGCGTCTGCTTTTGCGCGCATCGACAACAGCCAAATGTCTGTGGACACTATTCTGTCAAGTGCCCGAGAGAAGACACTGCAACAGAAGGCGACGAAAGCTCTGTTGAAATTCCTACGCGACACCGACTTGAACAAGCGACTGTAACAGCAATGTCACACACCGCGAAAGACAAGACTGGACTATGACTGAGTGTGCGCGCATGTGCTGCCAAATGTGCTGTTTCTATCTTCCCTCTCTGCTCTCTTTCATCTCCCCCATCCCTCCCCCATGCGCAGGGTAGCAAACCGGCTGCCTATAGGCTGGTTAACCTCCTTGTCTTTCTTTTCCCTCTATTTTCCTTCCTTCCTTCCTAACGCAGCGCGTCCAGAATACCATTCACCGATTTTCTTGCGCAGAACAACAAATAAACATTTCGTTCACTCTCTCCATACGCAAGGCTATTGTCTTTCGACTACATTTGTGGTGTAGCATGCAGATTTGGAACCATTTTTTTTTTTTGCTGTTTGCATATTACGGTGATGTGAATCACCCAGTTATATACTTCGTTACAATTCAACTTCTGATACATAATAAATGCCAACTTGATGATGGCACTGTGTTGTAACCTCACCAGCGTTTTGTTTGGTGCAAATGACTGAACCGATAGGATTGAGTCAAGACTCCTTCATAAGATGAAAGAACAGCTAGTTCCATATAATTCGCAACAGTTGGCAACAGGACGCATAGCCTGGATTCGCAGATAGAAATTTTTTGGAGCTCTAGTGTATACTGCCTTCTCATCGTGCGTCAAATATTCATATCGAGTAATTGCTTCGTTACAGTAATTTCTTTGTTTGCATGTAGATCTTAATATCATTCACCTTAAAAAGCAAGCTGTGCAAAGCTTTTTTGTCATCATTAGACCGAGTTCTCTGGTCTATGCCGCTGTCTGACGGAGTGCTGAACTATGTTACGGCTTGTCAAAGCGATACAGTTCCGACTATTCAGGAAGTCTGTAAATAGTTCTTCTGTAAGTAAGCTTGGCTTTTACGTCCACTGATACTCTTATATTATCATCAGGATATCAGCGGTAAACATGCACCATGAAGAGTTCGTCCCATTTTTACGGAGCGGTTACAAACCACACATGTATTTGAAGAAACTAATTCCCCAGTTCTTAATCAGTGGTCTAAACGTTGCTTTCTCGAAACGTGCCAAAACATGGTTTCAACATTTGGAACCGTTCCTTCAGCTCCAATGCAGAAGCTGCAACGTGAATTCTCCCTGTGACGCATGATCAAAACAGCGACCGACTCAAAACGCACATACGTTACCGTATTTAAATGTAAACCTGTTTTTTTTCTTTACTACACGACGAGGAACGACAGTTGTTTACGCCGATGAAGCCGAAGGTGTGCAGACTACTACCACAGCACGTTTCCGACTATTCGAATTCTTCGAATTTCTTCACCACTTCGAATAGACTGCCGTTACGAATTCACGGTGTCTCTGCAATCCACCTCTCTTCGGTACTGCCATTTATTTTGCCGCATTATTCGTGGCTTCCATTCGCTAGCTCAGCCACACTTTTGGATGCGCGTGCAAGCAGCTGATGTTTTTGAGTTTTCAAATTCTAGAATGTGGATCAGGAACCGAATGTTTCTCTCCGCATAATGCGTCTCTTTCATTTGTTTGTAATCTTGCTACCGCAGAGATATCGTGGTGTGGAATGTTGAGCTCCCGCACCGATACGTTACAGGCCTCGCTCTGACACGCTTACTCACTTCAGGCTCATTTATCCATGCGCGAGGCTTCGGCTGTGAAATCTCGCGTTCTGCATTTTTAAAATGTCTACGGCACACGCGCATTCATCGGCGGTGCCCATGCAAGACGTTTCGAAAGTACGTGATGCTTTCCCCGTTATTGTATGCGCGTTATCTGGCGTCTTAATTCCAGTTTTCACGTTGTTTTACCCTGAAAAACTTCCTGCGACGGAATCGTTTTGCGGTGGTGCGTTGTTCACTGTCGGTGAGAGAAATATCCCGAAAAAAGACGTGTCGTCTCCCAAAAGTTGTATGTAGGAAACACAAACCTTCCCACTTTTGGTCTTTCTTGTTATTGCGGTAGAAATTACTTGAACATACCAGGCGCGTTTTTGCAGTCAACATCGCCTTGAGACTGCGCATAAAGTACAGGGGCGACAAAGTCACATTGAACGTCTCGTACACTCTTTGTGAGAGTGAAAAAGTGTGGGGGCAAGGGACGATCGCGGCTCAAGTGGAAAGGAAACATGCTCGCAGTGTTCCCTCATGCGAAAGATCCATGGCATAGCCAGGAGGTGTCTCCGTGGTAACGGCAGAAATTGCGCAAGTTCAGGTTTGGTGTTCCCCATCTCGACAGGGATTAGCCAGTGGCTCATACCGCGGTCTATACAAGTTTTTACGATAGCGTACAGTCATTGCATTGTCTTCAAGAGTGCAGCTACTTACAAATTAATCAATAATAATATTAGAGATTTTCAGGTGTTGATTTAGCGTCAACAACAACTACACCATCTCCCGCAAAAGGGCACCATGTCTGGATGCGAAGCAGCGGGTGCAAATGCTTACGCTGGCAGCGACGTTGACGCTGGCACTCATCGCGGCGTTGCGCAGGAGAGAAACCTGCGAAGGCGCAAAGCACGCAGAGATAGCTATTTTTATACTGGAACATGCCAATCGCTGCTAATGGGTAATGAGAGACATGCGACTCCGACGCACAGGAGAAATCTCCCACCGCAACTACCTTGGAGGTCGAGATCCAGTGCCTATACACATACAGTGCGGCCAGTGAACGGTTGTGCAGCGCGAGCAGGCGGTTTTTAAATGCGAAGCATTTCTTAGCGAACTTCGGTGACTTTGAGCGTATCCATCCATCCATCCATCCATCCGTCCATCCATCTATCTATCTATCTATCTATCTATCTATCTATCTATCTATCTATCTATCTATCTATCTATCTATCTATCTATCTATCTATCTATCTATCTATCTATCTATCTATCTATCTATCTATCTATCTATCTATCTATCTATCTATCTATCTATCTATCTACCTATCTATCTAGCCGTTTACGACCATAAGCTGCAAACATGTATGTCATGAATGACATGATTTACATTTCATCGTCTTGCGGTGGTTTCGTTCACATGAAATGTTCCAAAACTGGTGTGGTATGACATGATTGCATGGCGAACAGAAGCGACAAACCCTAACATGAAAATCGTGACATGCGTGTCATGTAACAACATGACAACACGCCACACTCATGATGCGCTCACAGCCGTTTCGCTAGCTTTACATATTCCAAGTTTGGTATTACGTGACGTCAATGAATGACGAAGGTATGTGACTGGTGCAAACATGACAATCCTGACATGCGTGTCATGTAAGAGCATGACAACATACCTCTCTCATAGCGCGCTCGCGGCCGTTTCGCTAGCTCCACATATAATAAATTTCGCATCACGTGACGTGAATAGATGACGAAGGTCAACGACACATCCAAACATGATAATCATGACACGGAAGTCGTGTACGGCATAATTTACCTCAACCTCTTAACGTTGTGGAGATTTGAGAGTGACATATCAACCTTCCTCATTCGTGCTTCGCATACCATTGATTATCACTGTACGCGGGACCTGCCAATTATCACTGTACGCGGGACATGCCAAGAAACTCGTTAGCTGGCTGCGTCGGCAATGCGGGGCGAGACAAAGGGTAGTGTAGGAGAGGAGAAAAAGGCAGAGCAGACGTCCATGCGCAGGAAGGATAGTCACGCCGCACACTGGATTGTGCTCGACCCTAGGCTGCTTCGTATCTAAAAGTTAGTGCAAACACTGCTTAGCATGGATGAGTATGGTCAGTTTTTTTTTATTCTACAAAACTCTCACAAGGAGAGGCTCACTCCTCGGACCAGCTGTTTTGCAGGAAAGGTATGCATCCCACAACTGCAATGTCATATGTTCAGGTGTAGCCTGCCTAAGGAAGCATGAACAGAGGTGTTGGATGCTTGCGCATCACCATGCGCTCATAGCACGCCATGAGCCAGTGATAAGGAGATTGTACGGCTTTTTTTTTTTTGGGGGGGGGGGGGGGACAGGCAAATGATGTGCGCCACCTCGATCGGCTCGACAAAGGCCTGTGTGTGTGACAAAGTGTCACACGACGTGGCTTGAATAATGGCGCTGGCCACGTGGCATTGACCAATGTGCGGCTCCAACCAGCCTCGAGATGCGCAAGCAGTCAGGCGGGTCTCTTGCTGCACGCCAAGTATTTATACGGGGAAGGAAACAGTGCGTGGTGGGACGCACAGCAAAAGTGAATCTGTTACTTACACATAAAAAATGTATGTAGAGCAAAAACTCAATCACATCAAAACGTGGTAGTGTGCATATACGTCGCTTCCCAGGAATCTCGTCCTTTCATACTCTGTCTTTTTTCTGTACGTATTTATCTTCGTTGTAGTCGGGCTCTGAATGGCGTGGTGAGGGCGACGGGGCATCAGAATTTCAGTTAAAGACCCACTGATGTACTTGTAAAAAGTGCAGTTCTTCGGTGCCCTGCAGAGCGCTGTGTCAGAGGATGTTTATTAGAGCTTGCACAGACACTCACTTCATAACCACTGCTGTCTGAATCGCGCAAAAGCTGGGGAATATTACCGAATTTTTCAAAACATTATTCATAAGCAGAAATTCACATTCAAATGAGCCGCATTACGAATACAAGCGTTCCAATTGTAGTTAAACATTTCAAGTTTTTTTTTAGCTCCAGATAACAAGTTGCAACATAGCTATTTCAATCCCTTCAACAAACTTCTTCCACGCCCCCATCAAAGTTCGTTCACGTGAAGTTTCACTGTATTGTGTAATACACGGTATGGCGTATTCGAGCTGCTACTGCAAGGAATCCGGAGCTGCCACGTACGGTTACGCATATACTCTACATGATCGATTTCCTTTCACAGAGTTCATTTATGTTTTGAGAAGACTGTGTTTTATATGCATATGTAAATGCAAAGTATTGTATAAAGTAGATCAAGCTTTCAAGAATAATGGTTGTGTCAACATGAAATATTATTAGCTGAAACTGAAAAAAAAAAGAAATAAAAGAAGGCTAACCATACTAATATTACGTAGGACATACAAGCTGCCTTAGGAAACTGTGATCATGACAAAATATACATTACAGCACTAGAAAATTTTAAAACCAATGTGATGACTACAGAATTTATTCGCACAATACCAGCGCTGTTCTAATGTTGATTATCTGTAAGCTAATAAGCGTCGCTTTGAGCTCTACGCTTTTAGAACAATGTAATACATTGATATAAGCCTAACCCCACGATTATGTTTCACCGCAATAATTGCCTGGCATGCCATGAAGGCTTCCCCATAAAAAACTTGCCATGACTTTTTTTTTCTCCTACCATCAGAAACATGAGCGTCAGTGGTTCTCCGTGACAGAGCCCGGGTCTTAAAAGTACATTTTCCACATCACGCGGAAACGCCATTTTTCAAGAGGGACACGTGCCCAGCTGAAAGACTTGCCTTTCTGTCACTTTCTTCACGACCTTGAAGCCGCGCATCGAACGTTCGTCCCGGATGCCACACTTCCGGCACTTGAACCGTAACTAAGCGCTTTCGTCTGCACTGTTTGCGTGTGTGGCTTCTCTAACTACTTTCTTTCACTTTTTTTTTCTTTTAAGATGAGCTAACGCATGGAGTGGTATTGACTGAGCTAGGAGACTACATCAACTGAATGGTCGAGGTCATAAGCTCATCATTACAGTTAGTTGGTAAGCCCGCAAGAATGTAATGTATTCCGAAACGAAGACTGGGTAAAAGCGTTGATGGTCACGAATGGCAGCGGATTTCCGCTAGCCGGAAGATTCTTCCGTGTGCACTACTGAGAGGCATCCACGGAGCAAAATAAGAAAAAAAAATTAGTGCGAGATGCAAAAGTTGGTAATTTAGTCGCAAAAAAATAAAGTGAAAAAAAAAGAAACAGTTTCCGCAATAGGGAACTTGGCTATACCAGCATGTCTTGTGTAAGCTTCATTTCTTTTTTTTTTTGTTATTATTTTTGAAATTCAAGCAGATAGATTGGACCATGCATGATGGTAGTGAAAGATGATGCCTTTAACTTATTATTAGTAAATATCATTAGTATTAGTAAAAACTCACATAGTCCCTCATGCATTCGCCTAAGACGACACGAAGGCTAAGGCTGTATTCTTTTTTTTTTTCTCTATCGCTATGTATTGATTCTGGCACACCCTCCTCCGAAAGCTTTGTGCACTTCACTGTTTTTTCACACTGCCTGCATGATTAGCCCGCCAGTGACCAATCCATGATGATTTCATTACTTGACGTCACGTTATTTGGTGTCGTAGTGACGACGTCATGTTGACTGCAAAAGAATCGGATATACATGACGTCATGACGGCATCATGTGGTGACATCACACGACGAGTTTTCGCACCATGCGTGTTGAAGGCAATCGTCAATTTACATGTTTATGAGGCATACGCGGTTTTCGCCTTCATAAGATAGTATTGCAGTAGCTGTTGCAGCCGACTGAGTTGGGCATTTAGAGGCCTGCTTAGTCGTACGCGTTCACATAATCTGTAGCCAGAAATATTTTTCGGCATGTAAAGAGGGGGGGGGGGGGGGGGGCGTGTCGAAGGCCTTCAAAAACATCTTTTTTTTGTCAGTAAGACACCCACCTCCATACAAATTTCGGTGGAGTGGCCCAGGCCTCAAGGACCTCCCCCCCCCCCCCCCCTCCTTCCAGCTTACGGGCCCGAAGACGCCGTATACGACGTGAGGCCGCACCTCAGACCTCTTCTTTTTGTTCTTTTTAGCGATTCCTTCACCACGCGGTTAAAGTAAATATACGATTGGGAATGGTCTGGCCTCTCCATTTGAAACGAAAGTTGTCATCGTATGCTGTAGGCTGTGGCGCTATCTATAAAAAGATGGTTCTGTTGCACTTTCTTAGTACTGTAGAACATCACCTAACATAAAAGTGTGGCAGCTTGGGCTAGTTATATTATGACATGATGATAGTTTTAGCGCGAGAACAGAACTAACACACAGAGACAAGAAGGTGTCCTTCGTGTCCTTCTTGTCTCTGTGTGTTCGTTCTGTCCTTGCGCTATAACTATCATCACCTAACAGCTTAGCAGCTCTGAACTTCACATGATTCGTAGATAGCTTGGCTTTGTCTGAACTGTTTGAAAGTTCATAATTCCATTAATAAAAAAGGGCGTGGTTTCAAATTTTTGACCTTTTGAAATTTGACCTTGAATTTTTGAGTGCCTTGGATGACCCTGCTTCTCGCGCGTTTATTCTCTCCTCACTTCTTCCTGTCTCGTGCAATCTCGACATTTTTGGCTTCGAAGTGTCCGCAATGTCGGAGTTTTGCTGATTTAGAGTGGTCGCAGTCATACTTAGACGTTTCTGGTCAACTGACGAGTAGCGCTCCTGTTTTGCGAACTAATCGGCTTGATTGATATGTGGAGTTTTACGTCCCAAAACCACCATATGATTATGAGAGACGCCGTAGTGGAGGGCTCCGGAAATTTCGACCACCTGGGATTCTTTAACGTGCACCCAAATCAGAGCACACGGGCCTACAACATTTCCGCCTCCATCGGAAATGCGGCCGCCGCAGCCGGGATTCGCTCCCGCATCCTGCGGGTCAGCAGCCGAGTACCTTAGCCACTAGACCACCGCGGCGGGGTAACTAATCGGCTCCTTCTATGCAATTGTTACGTTGAGCGTATGCGGTGCGTGCGGGAGGAGTGCTGAAACGTAAACCCGAAAGTATCCTAAATGCTAAAAATTAGTTCGGCACTGCCTTTAGGGCTGCATCGTTCACTCTAACCTATACCAGTTAAAGTGAACAGAAAATGTTTATGCTCAGGTATTTTCCCCGTAACTGGGCAATAAAGCGTTTCTTTACTACTACATATTTGTGCGTCTATTTTTCTAGTGTGAGCCCGACGTAAAAATGGGCCTTTATTTGCGTAGGTAGTCTGTGCATACACATGATTTTTGGTGCCTCAAACGCGATGACAGGAGCGGACCAAGGGACACCTGGAGTCACAAACATCCAAATGTCCCCCCACCCCCGCACAAAAGAAAAATAAGAAGAAGGCGCTGATACAAGTCTCCACGATTTCCTAGTGGCACGTGGCTAACAAATTCGGAGGCCAATGACCACCAGTTTGATTTCGACGATGTCCTCTGGAGGTGCTGTTCGGACCCGGAAAAGGCTGATCATTGTGAATTCCTTTGTAGTTCGGTCGTGCTTTTTTTTTTTTTTTGCGGATAGCGTCCCTTATTGACTCTCATTTCTTGTATAAAGTCACATTGAGAAAAACGACTTCACCCTGTGCCACAGAGTCAGAAGCCATTGCACGCAACTCTACAGGCATCTTTAAAATTCTATAACAATGATAACGTCTGGCACATTAAAATTTCCATAATTAATTCTCGTCAATTGAACATTTTAGGTACAATCCTTCTTTGGGTTAGTTGTTTTTTTTTGTGAAGTGTAGATTTGAGAATTGAATAATAATATTGTGTGTTTCTGCAACAACAACACACTGTATAAAACTAACCATTGTGGAGTAACAGCACATGTTACGTCCGTACTTTTTTCCGGTAATGATGGCGGTAACGCGTTATCTTTGTTTTTTAAGTAACATTGGGTGGTAACGCTTTCTTTTTTTTTTTGTTTCAGCAAGGAGCAACGTAACTAGTTACTGTCTTTCATTAACGTGTACTACACTCACTACAGCCGTCCAGGATAGCCTATAGTAAACTTCAGTTTGTAATTTTTCGAGCAGCTCCTTCCAATGCAGGATAACAAACAGGACATTTCTTCTTGGCAGCCTTTCTGCTATCCCTCTCATTCATATCTCTTTTTCCTCCTGTATCGCTCTCCCTGTCTTTTTCTTGCTTTTTTTTTTACAGCATGTTCTCAGCGGATACTACTGCATAGACATGAACGTGTGAGAACCTGCCGCCGTGGTCTTATGGTTGCGGCGCTTCATTGCTGATCCAAAGTTGGTCAAAATTTTAAGAGCCCTCCACTACAATGCCCCTCAAAATGAGAGCGTGGTTTCCACATGTAGAGCCCCAATAATTATATCAATTTCCGCCTAGTAAGTTTATATCGAACTTGGCGGTGCAGATAAACGTGTCGATACTGCAATATTTGTTACTGATTGCATCACTATTTTCTAAGTGGCGTCCTCACCCGCCTGTCGCGTTGTGTGGGAGTACTAAAGAAGCCCATCTATTGACAATAATATTGCCACAAAAGGGCGCCTCCTGTCTGAAAGCTACTAATTAGGAGTCGTCGGTTAGAGCAGTTGGAGCAAGTTCTGTGAGAACAGGAACTGTCTTGCTACGACAAACCTTACGAGTACAATGCCAAGTCGGTCGCGGTGGTGCAGCTGCGTTTCGTCGGAGTGTCCTAATTGACGGGCCGCCCTTCTCAGTGAGTATTCGAGTAGCGTGAGCGCAGGTGATGTGGGCGATGGGGTATAGCCTCTCGGGAAGCACGGAAAATAACTGGTAACAGCGACGGCCCTACTCCTCGTTCGCTCTATATTAACTCGCGCCAAAACATTCGCGTATTAGTCAAGCAAACACGCACCAATTCATTCAGTCAAGATTTAATCTTGTCATTCAAATAATAAGACATAAATTGAAGGACACTTTGGTCTTTCAAATATCGTGAGTTCAAACGTAGATCTTCAATAGGATCCAGGTTTTGAAGGAACACCGCCTGGCAGACTGCACATGTTCTCTTCTTGACAGCGAACGAACACTCTACGTAGTTAGAACAAAAACAGTTTTTTGACGTCGCACGACGTTTGTAGAAGGAAGGGCCTAAGTCGTTTAGTTTATATTTAGCAGAGTACCTGTAAGGTTTTTTTAAACATTATAAAACGACCTTTGTTCAAACTGTGGCGAGTATTGTTTTTTTTGTTTATTATTACGCTTGGTGCCTATTTGGTGCCTATTATTAGGCTTGGTGCTTTTTTCTTGCGTCTTTATCTCGGCGCCAGCCCTTTCTTCAGCATCAAACTGCGGATTGTTGATAGGAAACAAAATCTTGCAACAAAATTGCATATAATTTAGTTTCTGTATTCCCCCACTCCTTTTTTTGTGGTTGAGCCCACGTACACGGCAAACAATTGATAAAAAATTTTTATGAAGCTATTTGGTAAAGGCCAGATGGTATTCAATTGTATTGGCAGACGTATTATTAGTGATGCTGAGGCAAACAGCGTCGGGCGACCGTTTGCGACTTGCAATCAAGAAGTGAGTCTGTAAGCGACTGACGGTCACTCCAGTGCCCGTCGTCACAAAGAATTCACGTCTTCTTCACATTGTGATTACCCCGCAAAATAAGCTGGAGTCCTGGTCCTGCACATTTGGTGATTGATGATTCCAGAACGCTGAACTAGTCTGAAGAGTTTCCAGGAAGCACAATTGTAAATCGGCTCCTAGGGTACACAATGGCAAGGGTGAAATGCAAAAGTAAAATATATAGTAAAATTACGCACAAAAATATTGCTGCCAGCCATCAGAAGCGAAATGAAACTGTTAACAGCGATGCTGGCATGGCTAGAAAGAAGGAACTTTGGATGTGAGAGCACACCACCGACCTATTTTCGCCACCCAGCTACTTGCAGGTTCTTACGCTTAGGCTCAAGGTATACGGGCAACAACAGTACGAACATCTTAAATACAGCTCCAAGCCTTTTAGCAAGCAGTAGTTTTCCGAGTGGCGCTAAAGCGTGGAGCTGACGAGGGTCGTTACAACAGCGTATCTTAGCGCAAGCCAATCTCTACAAGTTCCCCCCCCCCCAAAAAAAAACATATATAGGAGAACAACTTGTAGTGGCGAACAGGCCGTGAGCACTCACACATTTTGTTCCCTTTTTGCAAAGACAGGTGTGCCACTGAGTTTGGAACAGGAAGCATACATTTTGCGGCGAAAAGGGTCGTCATTTGCATGCTACACGAATGAACGCCTCTCCCTGCTTGACATTAGCAACTTTCCTTGCGTTATTCTTCGCAAGCCTTGATTCTTGTAATGCTCTTCTCGCAGACCTGATGAGTTAAGTACTGCCGCATCAAGTGCCTGTACTCATAGCGAATAAGCACGCTCTTCATGAAGTGCCCACTTTGGTCAGCATTTTTTTCGGCTCATTTATCAGTAAGTAAAAAAATGAATGGCTTCATTACACAAGGCTGTGAACAAGCATGAATGCTTGCAAGTTCACCCACCACAGGTTGCATACGCATATATGGATCTAGCTAAACACAAAGAAAGGCACGAACGTGTTCATGCATCAGGACTTTTTTTATTATATTTTATGGCTGCATGCATGCACGTTTAACACGAATAGTTATGCTTACGTACTTTCTTGTCACGACTTGCTTATACCAAAGGATGATACGGCGTATAGTTAGGTAAACATGAGGTTATGCGACCTATTAGCACACCAGAAAGTATATCTTCAGCAATTTGATCATAACGTTGAGAGAACAGCGTGCAGTACTTTTTCTCGATCTTTTTCACGTCTCTTTGTCTTTCGATCTCGTCGAGTAGCCTAGAAGAGGTCGACCAACTCGGGCGATAGGGACTTTTAGCACGTCTACTGCAACGGAAGAATACGAACTGGTGTTATTTTAATATATGCTCACGCTGTGCTCCTAATATTCCTTCTCTCCCATATTTCCAAACTGTGGCTCAGAGCAATCCTTTTCTTTGAAATAAAGGTTCCATCCATCTATTCATGAAAATTATACAGCAGTGCATGCTTTCACCTGTCGTGATTGTGACCAACAATAGTGTAGCTGTGGTCCCGTACTAAATATTTCATTATATCATCTTTCTACTTTGTCGACCGCGTGCTTCAGTGTATAGGCTAGCAAAGTCCTCATGAAGCAGCTGTCATCGAGGTGCCTGTCACAGATCATTATCCTATTTATGCAAGCATAGGCATCTCCAATAATAATAAAATAAGTCGATGCTTCAAGAATATCCTAAATACTGCATCATTCATTAACATCATCGAGCAGTGTGATTGGTCGGCAGTTAAGAAATGCAATAATGCTCAAATAGCCTACCAACAATTTTCCTCTATCATTTCAAATGCAGTCACGGCCGCTTCAACATTAGTAGTAAGCAGAAAAAAGTACCTTGTCCCAATTAATCCGTGGTTGCCACCTAACCTGTTATAATGTCTGCGGAAAAAGGATAACTTATACAAAAAGACGAAAAAGTGCCCTTTCAACGTTCACCTTCAAAAGCGCTATAAAGAATATTCAAACACATTAGGAAAGTTACTTAAAGCCACTAAATTACTGTATTTCGAAGATAAAATAAAGCGAGCCGGAAATGACGTTAAGCAGCAGTGGAAAACTGTAAACAATGTTCTTGGCAGGACTACGGTACATTCAGATATAACCTTGATTCACTCAGAAAAACGTGTGATCGATAACCCATCTGATATCGCGAACTCTTTCAATGACTCATTCGGCATTGATATTCCTCAGTCGACAGCATCCCTCGAACACACTTGTTTACGATTACCACATTCATTCTTCCTTTATCCGACGTCACCCGAGGAAGTGTTAACCGTTATCAATAGTATTAGGAATACAAGCGCTGGTCTCGATAAGTTCTTTGCTGCCGACATGAAACTGATAGCTCATTTAATCTGTGATGCATTATGTCATATTATAAATCTTTTATTTGGAACTGGGTTCTTCTCTACATCTCTGAAAAAAGCAAAAATTATTCCCGTTTTTAAAAAAGGCGACAAGCGTTTAATCTCCAATTACCGGCCTATAGAAATTATTTCATTCTTCAGTAAGGTCATAGAAAAGCTTTTTGCGGGACGTTTACGGTGTTATCTAGACAAGTTTCACATTCTTTCTAACAAACAGTTCGGTTTCGGGCCCGGTTACTCATCTGAACTCGCCATGATATCGCTAACAGAGGAAATTAAATATGCTATTGACAGCGGTAGTGTTGTTGGAGGCGTTTTTCTTGACCTTTCAAAAGCATTTGATTCTATTTCGCACGACATTTTATTTCAGAAACTAGAATCAATTGGTGTATCTGGCGTCCCTCTAGAACTAATTCGTAACTATCTGCGTGATCGAGAACAGGTGGTATATGTGTCCGGTACCTTTTCCAACCCTAAAACCATAAACATCGGTGTTCTACAGGGTTCAATTTTGGGCCCGCTTTTATTTTTAATTTATATAAACGATCTTCCTCAATGTCTAGCACATTCGTCCTGTATACTCTATGCGGACGATACCACTATATTAACTACAGATAAAGACGTTGACTCGATGTTGTTTAAACTAAATACCGACCTGATAAATATCGTTAAATGGCGCTAGAAGAAGAAGCCGAAGTGTGCGAACGCTTCCACTACGGCTCCTGCTTTTTTCAACGTTTTTGCGACGCCACTTTGTGATTTCAACGTCATATTAGTGCAACGACTTCCAGAAGACACAGGGACTCTGCCGACACAATTTGGGCGCAGTGAGTGCTTGCTTCTTGCATTTTATTTCGCCTCCACCATCGACGTTCGCCCACCGACAGCTAGCCCTGACGAGTATCTTTTTTGCTCTAACGTGGCGCGTGCTTGCTCGCGCGCCCCGTAGCCGCACTGTCTCGCTGAGCGATGGAGTACCAAGTGACAGGGGAAGACATTGACCCTGAAGAAATCACGCCAGACCAAGGCTGGCAGACCGCCTCGTGTCGCCGAGCAAAAAATGAAGGCTCCAAACGTGTGCCGTCATATAGCGCTTTGAAACGCAACGAGCACAAGCCCCGCAACAGAGAAAATGTGAAGAACAAGATTATTCGAGAAAGCCGAATGCCTCACCTACCAAAGAATGACATCCGCATTATCATTAGGCCCAGAGGGGGTCTTAACATCGCTAGGGTTGGCCCAACGACAATCGCTGAAGCCATTTCGACTTCGGCAGGTATCAGCCCATCGGAACAGCAAGCAGACACGCTCTGCCCCAATATTAAACAGAATATCTTAGTAGCAAGCACGCCGAAGAGAGAAAATGCTAATCGCTACGTGCGCGTTAAAGAAATCCGCATCGCTGACAAGACCTATGAAGTTAGTGCCTACGAAGCGGCACCACATTCTACATGCAAAGGTGTCATTCGAGGGATTCCCGTGCAAGACGGTTCAGCGGACATTGATGCGAAGATTGTCAACGACCGCAATCCACTAGCTTTGGCTGCCAAGCGCATCGGAAGTACCACTGCAGTGATCGTGGCCTTCGATGGACATCGTGTGCCCAATTTTGTGCGATACGGATCGGTGCTACTTCAATGTACACTATACCGTAGACAGATAGATATTTGCTACACCTGTGGTCGGCTCGGCCATCGAGCGGACGTGTGCCCGAACCCTGGAGACGTTATCTGCAGAGGCTGCAGCGTGCCGAACCCCGAAAAGGAACACCGCTGCACACCAACATGCAAGCTTTGCGGAGGAACCCACCTCGCTGCCGACAGGGAATGTAAAGAACGCTACCACATTCCATACGTGGTGCGCCGACGACGATGGGAGCGAGTACACTCGACGCGACACAACAGTTACGATGCAATGAACGAGTTCAACCCAACCACTGACGACGACCAGGCCTCGAAGCTTTTTACAGATGGTCGATCCGATGGCAGCCGATCCCGGTCCCGATCCCGGAGTCGTCCCAAGAACCGCACAATGCGTGTATCGAGGTCCCGGAGCCACCCTCGGACCCACTCCCGCAGCGGGCGAAGTGGGACCCCAACCAGATCTATATCGCGAGGCTACTCCAGGTCTCGTTCTGGTTCACGTCACGGTTCCCGTTCAGGTTCCCGGCACGGGTCACGCTCCAGCTCCCACTCAGGTTCCGGGCCTCATGCCGGTTCCAGGCCTCACCCCAGTCTCACCGGGGTCTCGCGTCAACGATCGCCTAGCCCATCGGCACCACCATCGCCAGGCAACGTCAGCAAGAATAAGCGGGGACCTCTCACTTGGGCGGACGCCGTCCGGAGAAAAGGAAACACTACATCACAGGTAGGGTCGGGTTCACTCCCAGAGCATGATACACACAACACCTCTGAGATAGCGATCTTAAAGCACGAAAATGCGATGACGAAAGAAACAATACGCAAACTCACAGTCGCAATTGCCGAACTAAAAACTGACAGAAACGCACGCGCTGCTATGCCCCCAACCGACAACGACGACAATGCAGTCACTCCGTTGCAGCCGCAACCCGTAGGCGTTGGTAACGACGACGGCGAGAGCGCACCCAAGAAACGCGCGGTCGCCCACGACCAGCCAGCTTTAAAGGAAGAGTTAGACGACATTAAGAGCACGCTATCGGCGATTAAGGAAAGCCTTCGCTTTCTTGGCGAAAGCATGGCTCTCGTGCAGTCTACTCTCGCGGTACACGGTAATCGTTTGGGCCAAGTGGAGCAATATCTTGATCACGTCGTCGCCCCTGCCGTTGCCGCGGATAAGCCGTTGTCGCAACGTACAGCCGTGCCCAGTCCACCGCATCACGCGGCCCTTATGCACCCGCCGGGTGCTCAGGCCAACTCCTAAATGCTTCAAGATGGCCAGGCCAATTGACGAGTTGCGAATCTGGCAATGGAACTGCAGGAGCTTCACCCACAAGAAAGCTTTCCTGCAGCAATACCTCCGTAGCCACGAAGCCAAACCTCACATCATGCTATTACAAGAGACTGTAGTACCAACCGCCACGTTTTCCGGATACCAGTGGTTGCCCGGCCCCTCGGGAGGACGCGGTATCGCCACCTTGGTCGCTAACAAGATTACCTGCACAGCGCACAGTCTCAATGTGCCCGAAATTGAGCACGTTATGGTCGAAATTCTCCCTGGAAACATATCACAACAAAGCGTATACATGCTCAATGTATACAGTAGTCCCAGCCGCCATAGACAAAGATTCACACGCTTGTTCCAGAAAGCTGTCCGCCTCGCGGGGCCTAACCCGCTAGTGATTGCAGGCGATTTTAACGCTGCGCATAGCGCCTGGGGCTACACGTACGACACACCCAAAGGTAACGAGCTTTGGAAAAGTGCGAATGACATGGGCCTTATTCTCATTACGGACAAGGCCTTCCCCACTCGCACTGGTACGTCCACGCAAAGAGATACTACGCCGGATCTATGCTTCGTCAAGAATATCTCCGACGCCCACTGGTCCAACCTCGCGGTAGATCTCGGTAGTGACCACTTCATATTGGCTGTACACCTCCCCACAATAAGCAGGAAGACCAAGTCGTACACGTGGGTCGACTGGGACCTCCTTCGTAAGACCCGCGCAGAACGACCTCCTCCCGATACCCCACCGAGCCTCGAGATGTGGACGGCCCAGCTCAAAGCTGATGTAAACAAGGCAACGAAAACTATCAGCACAGACCTTCCAACCGAAAGGATGGACAGTCGTCTCGCCCACCTACTAGAGGCCAAACAGTCTCTATTGGCCCGGTGGAAGGGCCAGCGCCTTAATCGGAGGTTACGCAAACGCATATCTCAGCTGAACAAGACCATGATGGATCACTGCCGCATCCTTTCAAAACAGCAGTGGGACGAAATTTGTAATTCGATTGATGGTCAGGTTCGAAATGGCAAAACGTGGAACTTACTCAAACACCTCCTCAATGAAACCAACACCCGCACAAATCAGCGTCATTCGATCGTGAAGATACTTCATCAGGCTAAACGAACAGTGTCACCGGAAGATGTTGTCAAGAACCTCGTGGAAAAATATCTCCCGCTCCCCACGGGCCCTGTGACCCCTCACCCTGATTACTCTGGCAGCGACAACACTAACTTAGACGCCGAGTTCTCTATTGAAGATGTGCGCCGAGCTCTCCATGAGCTCAATGGCCGCTCAGCCCCTGGCCCCGATGGCATCACCAACAAGCTCCTACGCAACCTGGACGATTCTTCCGTCACTTACCTCACTGACACTATCAACGAGATATGGAAAAAGGGTGAGATACCCGATGCTTGGAAACTAGCTCACACGGTTCTCATACCCAAACCGGGAAAGGCGCCGAGCCTAGATAACCTACGCCCCATATCTCTCACGTCGTGCGTGGGCAAAGTGGCTGAGCACGTCGTCCTCAACAGGGTTGGTCGATACCTCGAAGATAACGACTACATCCCGCACCACATGATTGGCTTCCGACCAGGGTTATCCACTCAAGACGCCATGTTACTCCTAAAGCATCAAATTCTAGATGGCGGAAACACTCGGGACACTCGTGCAATACTCGGTCTCGATTTAGAAAAGGCCTTCGATACCATAACGCACTCGTCAATCTTAAAAGCGATCGCAGCCCTCGGCCTAGGTCGTCGATTTTACTACTTTATCCGCTCTTTTCTCACTCGGCGCAGAGCCGTCCTCCGCGTAGGAGACCTAGTGTCGGAAGAAGTGGAGCTCGGACAGCGGGGCACTCCTCAGGGATCCGTCCTCTCACCCACGCTCTTCAACCTCGTGATGATTGGGCTTTCCGAACGACTTTCAAAAATAGACGGGCTAAACCACACTATCTATGCGGATGATGTAACCATATGGTGCTCCACAGGGTCGGATGGCTTCATTGAGTCCGCCCTGCAAGAGGCTATCGACACCACCGAGTCTTACCTCGACCACACCGGTCTCAGGTGCTCACCTGCGAAGTCGGAGCTGTTGATATATTTGCCCAAACGCCGGGGTGCCAAGCCCAAAGGGTGGAAACCTCCGGCGGAACGCAATATCACCCTCCACACCAGAGATGGTCGTACTATACCCAGGGTAGACACCATCAAGGTCCTCGGCATGATCATCGAGTCCCGCGGAACCAACACCCAAACAATACACAAGCTCAGGACTAAGACTGAGAATGCCATACGACTCGTACGTAGAGTAGCCAACAGGCACCATGGCCTCAAAGAAGACAACCTGCTGCGTCTCGTACACGCGTTTGTTTTGTGCCATTTTACGTACGTTGCCGCTATACACAAGTGGCTACGTGCTGAGCGCGATCAACTCAATGCGCTTATTCGCAAGGTGGTCAAACGAGCCCTTGGCCTCCCTATCACCACTCCAACGTACAAACTCCTCGAGCTTGGCGTACATAACACGCTAGAAGAGATCGCCGAAGCTCAGGAACGTGTGCAATTGACCCGACTCACTACCACCAAGGCGGGCCGCCATATTCTGCGCGAGCTCGGCTTCTTCTCCTCGAGGGCCAGGGACCCCCCAGAGTTGACTCTAATTCCCCGTGAAATCCGCGACCTTATTACGATCGCTCCCATACCACGAAATGTACACCCCGAATACAACAGAGGCAGGCGCCTTGCGCGGGCGACCACCATTCTCAAGCGCATAGACATGGAAGCGGACAACGTCTCGTTCGTGGACGCCGCTGCCTATCGCAACAACCAAGCCTTCGCCGCGGTCGCGGTATCATCCGCGCAGCAGACTCTTAACTCAGCCACAATCCTCACCCGAAACCCCGAAGTAGCGGAGCAAGTAGCTATAGCTATAGCTATGCTCGACAGCAAACGGGAATTCATCTACAGCGACTCCAGGCCGGCCATCAAAGCCTTCGAACGCGGAGTCATCTCCGACCAGGCGTTACGTATCCTGCGCAATGCGGACCCGAGTGCCCTGAAGCACCACACTGTCATCTGGTTCCCCGCCCATCTCGGCCAGGTGCCGGGTGCCCTATCCAACCTCAACGAGATCGCCCATGATGCAGCGCGCGCACTTACCGACCGCACTGCCACAGGGCAACCTCATCTTGCTGGGTTGGATACCAATCGGGATGCACCAATTACGTACAATGAAATTACAAAGCACTTTTACTTGGAACGCCGCATTTTCCCACCCCCACATCCGAAACTTAACCGACCGCAGGCATTAACCCTACGCCTATTACAGACACACACGTACCCAAACCTTGCCACGCTTCACGTTTATTATCCCGATGCATACCCCAGCGACACATGCCCATCATGTGGACACACAGCGACACTCGAACACATGCTCTGGGAGTGTAGAACAACTCCTCCCGACTCTACCTCAAGCAAGTGGGAGAGGTCCCTCAGGAGCTCACTTCTCGCCGACCAGCGATGGGCCGTCCAGCAGGCCCACGAAGCGGCCGCCAGGTACTCCCTGTCGGTCTCTACGTGGGAGACGCCCGCTACGCGCTAAGCGCGTCCTGCAGGACCGAAATAAAGTTTTTTCATTCCATTCCATGGTTCAATAAGAATAAATTAAACATAAATGCTAAAAAGTCAAACTTCGTTGTATTTTCGTCACCTAATCAAATTATACCCAGGAACCCCTCTGTCTTCGTAAGCGATACTCAAATTCATTCTACCTCTAGTACAATGTTTCTCGGGGTCAAATTAGATGAACATTTAAAGTTTAATTCACATGTTTTAGAGCTTACGCGGAAAGCCGCATATGCCATTCGAATATTTCTAAATGTTCGCCCGTTCTTTCGTTTTGAAATATTGTTGTCACTTTACTACGCTTTCTTTCACAGCAACATAATCTATTGCATTTCATCATGGGGAAATACGTATGCCACTCATTTATCAGCCATCCAACATCTTCAAAACCAAGCATTGAGAATAATAACGTTCAGTGGCTTCATGTCCAATGCATCATTCTTACTCTGTTCGCATGGAATTTTATCAGTTCAGAAGCTGGCTAAATATTTTCTCGGCACTTTTATTTACAAATATGTGAATGGAAAACTTCCGATTCCTTAACTACACTCAAGTCAGTTTCCTCAGGCGTCATCGACTCGTTTTGCAATGGCTAATAACTTCCTTTTGCCCAAACCTAGGACTAATTAGGACCAGTTTACCACAAAATTTTCATCTGTTTCCCTGTGGAATTCTTTACCTTTGGAGATCAAAAATAGATCCCTCGAAATGTTTTAAAAAGGCTTGCGTTCACACTTATTAAATTCTTAATGCATGATATTATATGAATTGAATGTTATTGCATTTTTCTGTTAGTTTTTTGTGCTCATCGGTACACCTTGTATAACTTATGTTCGCTATTTCATGTTTATCTGTACATTTTGTGTATCTTAATTTTTCTATCCTTACCGTAATAATGCTTGATATTATACAGAGTGAATGTTATTGCATTTTCGTGTTAGTTTTTGCATGCTTAGCTGTACATTTTTTTATAACTTACCTTCGCTATTTCGTGCTTATCTGTACATTTTGTATACCAGACCCGTCATCTCAAGCAAGAAGAACTGGCCCCCCATCGTCAAGCTCTGCAAAGACGGGTACACCGAAAACAGAATCAGGGTCAAGACTCCCACCTCGCGAAGAGCGGCCGTCACTTCCACGAACACAGCCTGTTTCAGAGGTGCATCAATCCCCGCCAACCTCGATGCCATCATGAACCACTGATGAAAAGACAACTGAGGATCGCCAGGTCATCAACATGTTGCAGACCCTTATGAGCGCAATGCGCATGCTCCTAAGCAACATGAACACCCCATCAGCGCAGAGCGCACTCCAAGTGCTGGACACTTTGAGTCCGGTGCTTGCAGCTCTAAGGTAAAACGATGGCCCGCAACATGTTATTCTTTCGAGAGGAGGTCAAGAATGCATCTGTCCTTCAGTGGAATGCCAGAGGACTTAGGGCGCGTATGTCCGAGTTCCGGCAATATGTATTGACGAACCAGTTCTCCATAATTGTGATTTGTGAACCAAACCTGTCAGCTCAGATGAGACTGTCTGGATATGAGGGCTTTATGTCTTCTACCCACGGAGAGCGCAGCAAGGTCGTTGTGTTCATACGGCGCGACTTTACTTATGTTCATCACCCTGTACCCCCTGACGAAGAAAACCAGTACGTTTGCCTAACGGTAAAAAACAAGAAGACCACATTCACCATCATCGGAGCCTGCTTACATCCATCAAGTCGTTTAGACCGTGAGCGCTTGCGCGGAATTTTGAATTCAACTCTCCAGCCATGGGTGATAACTGGTGACTTCAATGCCCACCACTACTTATGGGGAAGCTCCAGGGTCAACACTAGAGGTAGACAGTTAGTGTCTTTCGCTTCTGAATGTGAACTTATCCTCGTGAATGACGGCAGCCCTACTTATCTGCGCGGATCGGCCTATAGCAGTTGCCTGGACCTCACTTTCGTCTCACGCTCGTTCACACGCAGAGTGCACTGGTTTTTGGATTTGGAAACAAGGGGTAGTGACCACATCCCAACATACCTGAAGATTGACGGCTTTCCAAGTCTCAAGTCCTCCAGAGCCGTCCAGTGCACCGATTGGCAAAAATACAAGTTAATCATGGAAGACTATGTTGGCGCCTCACCTTTCAATCTAGAGGACGCAATAAAGAGTGCCCTACAGTCAACGACGCGTTCGCTTCCAGTGAGCTCATCTCGCACTGATATGGACATTGATCTCGAGAAACTCCGAGCGATTCGTCGTCGTGCAGAACGACGTTATAGACGCACGAGGTCACTTGATGATCTGAGAGTGGCCAGACGCACACAAAAGAAAATACAGCGTCACATGGACAAGTTGGACAAGCAACAATGGGTATCTTTTTGCGAGTCTTTGGATCCCAGAAAGCCTCTGTCACTAACCTGGAGAACTGTCCGGGGTCTTCATACAACCATTACTCAGCGCTACCCATTAAAATCTCTGGCACTACACTTACGCTGCGAAGAGATTGATGTCGCAGATTCTTTCTGTCGAAGGATTGCCAGCGGCTCAAATTCAACTGGGACAAAGACGCCCGACTTTTCTGTATCCTCACGTGATCCCCGAATGGAGATTTCATTTTCAATGGACGAACTAAAGGCTGCGCTTGCTGTGTGTAGACGTTCTTCAGCGCCAGGACCTGACGGCATCACTTACCGCGCTCTGTGTCACCTAGGAGATCAAGCTCGGAAGGCACTCTTGCAGCTGTACAAGGACTCCTGGCAAACTGGCATGGTTCCACAGGAATGGAAGTCAAGTCGCCTGATTCCACTTCTCAAAGCCGTCAAGTCACCCTTGGACATTTCCTCTTACCGCCCGATTGCCCTCGCGAGCTGTGTGGGAAAAGTTATGGAAAGGATGATTTTAACGCGTCTGGAATGCTACTTAGAGTTCTACGAAATATATCCAGATGCCATGTCCGGGTTCAGACGAGGCCGCTCGTCAATTGACAATGTAGTTGACTTGGTGGCATATGTAGAACACCAGAAGGCCTGCAAACGGTTATCTGCTGCTCTGTTTCTTGACGTTAAAGGGGCATACGACAATGTCACCCACGAAGCCATTCTCAGCGCACTAGAAGGAGTGGGACTCGGTGGCAGGATATATACGTGGGTTCAGAGCTACCTACAGAATAGATCATTTCACGTGCAGACAGAGAATGGCCCGACACCCGAATATTACTGCAGCTGAGGAGTCCCGCAAGGCGGAGTGCTAAGCCCGACGCTGTTCAACCTAACACTCATTGAACTAGTTGGCAAGCAACCAAGCAGTGTACGATTTTCCATTTATGCTGATGACATCTGTGTGTGGACATCAGGTGTGACTCGACTTCAACTTCGCGCTCGACTTCAGAAGGCAGCATCAGTGACATCGTACCACTTACGCAAACAAGGGCTCGAAATCGCAAGTGAGAAGTGTGCAGTCGTGGCTTTCACCAGAAAACCAATGTCCGGTTACGGCATATCAATTAACGGGCAGTTGGTGTCATGCAGCCGGAGTCACAGGTTCTTGGGAGTCGTAATCGACTGAAACCTGTCTTGGACACCCCACGTAAACCACGTGAAAAAGCGGCTGACTGCCATTTGTCACTTATTCAGGTTTCTTGCTGGGAAAAGTTGGGGAATGTCTGTCGAGTCTATGCTACAGCTGTACAAGGTATTATTTACTGGATTCCTGCGGTATAGCCTACCTGTTATATCTAACACGTGCAAAACGAACCTGCGCACAATCCAAAGTATTCAAGCCCAAGCGCTTAGGATATGCCTTGGTTTACCCCGCTGCGCATCGACAGCTGAAACAATTGCCATTGCACAGGACTACTCGATCATAACGCACATCACCATTGAAACGATGCGTACGTACCTCAGGCAACATGCTAGGCATCCTTCCCACCACTTGGCAACCCTCGCTACTGAGAGGCCCTGCACGAAATTTAGTGCTATTGTCTGTGCTCATCGTGCGTCGTTTACGTCAGGTTTTACGCCTGCTGAGAAACTGGTATATCCTCCGTGGTGCCTGACACTTCCACAAGTACGTGTTTTAATTCCAGGAATACAAGAAAAATCAAATTTGCCTTCATCAGCCCTAAAACAATTGAGCTTGAGCTATCTGCACGAAATGTACAACAACCACGTGCACATATACACCGATGGTTCAACCACAGCGTCTGGTTCTGGTGGTGCGGTGGTGATTCCAGCTAGAGGAATCACTCTGCGAATCAAACTGTCACATGTCACTACGTCTACGGTGGCAGAACTTGCGGCTTTGCGTGGCGCCCTAGAGTACATCAAATCCCAAAGACCGAGTAAATGGGCTGTGTTTTCCGACTCAAAACCAGCCCTACAGAGCATGCAGACAGTCCTTCGACGAGGTTGCCATGAACAATTAACTTACGAAGTTGTCAAGCTTGTTCACCACGTCACAGAAACAGGCCACGAGGTCAAGTTTCAGTGGATTGCTGGCCATTGTGAGATCAGTGGCAATGATTCCGCAGACAACGCGGCTCGCACATCGCACCAAGAAGAACACACCCTTCCGATTCCTTTGTCAAGGACTGACACTGCAAAGCAACTTCGTCACCTGGCACGTAGTCTGAGTCTGCAGGAGTGGAACACCCCAAGCATAAGACATACGAGACTATACCAAATAAACCCTCGACTGGAACTTCGACATCCATCCGGACTTCGTCGACGTGAAGCTTCACTTCTTTGTCGCCTTTGGTTGGGGGTTGCCTTCACAAAAGCATATAGAACCCTCATCGGATTGACCGACAATGCGGAATGCGACGTCTGCTGCACCAAAGAAGACATCGACCATCTGATATGCCATTGCCCTCGATTTGCCTCTGAAAGACAGAAGCTTTCGGGTGCATTGCGACAATTGGACGATCGGCCACTCTCTGTGCAGATGCTACTGGAACACCGTCATCGCCTTTCGTCGGCTCAAAAAGCAGTCAAATCTGTCTTGTGCTTTTTGAGGACTACAGGCCTACGTGACCACCTTTAACTTTTGTGTAGTGCCACCGCTGCATACGCGCCAGCCGATTGACTGACAATCCTCCTTTTTTTTTCTCTCTCTCTCTCTCTCTTTCTCTTCTTTTTCCTCTCTCTTTCTCATCTTTATGCCCCCTTCCTATTCCCCCAGCGTAGGGTAGCCAACCAGGCATGTGCCTGGTTAACCTCCCTGCCTTCCCTCTTGTTGTTTATTCCCCCCCCCTTAAATTTTCTTTCCTTACCACTCTTTACAATTGCGTTGTATCTCTCATGTATGATTTTATAGGAGGTCTCACTCACAGTCTCGTGACTTTGAGACCTCCTTCTGTATTTGTACATAACACATGCACTTGTATCACTTGTATTTCAATTCTGAATAAACTGAACAAACCATACTTTGATTTTTAGCGTGTACCTGTATTCCCCTATCTGTTCTCTCCAAGCGTATCTCCCAAATGTATTCAATTATTGACTTGCTTGTTAGCATTGCTCTGAATTTCGTTGTAGATCTAGTATGCCCTGTAATCGTGGGTGATTGATAAGTGGGGTTTAACGTCCCAAAACCACCATATGATTATGAGAGACGCCGTAGTGGAGGGCTCCGGAAATTTCGACCACCTGGGGTTCTTTCCCTGTAATCGTGGCAATCGAGGCTCTATTTTGTGCGAAGCAGTCGCGAGTCTCTTTTCTTCCTGCACAACCAAACTTTATTTTTATTGTAGTTTTTGAGCATACATTGCTCCCAGATTTCGTGTACGTGAGCTTCTTATGAGGGGTGCTGTCCTTCTCAATTCAACACCTGTGCTGCACCTAATCTCCTTAAATTTTTGTATTCTCTCGATTGTAGTCTTAGCTCCACACTTCCCTGTAGCTGTCTCTGAATTGCTGTAACATGGTTCTCTTAAGCCTCTGACGTACTGGCTGGAAACGTCAGCCTTCAAAATTGGTGCACGAATGATCACTCTACAAGGCTGACTAAGTGTGAAAGTCTCTCTCTCTCTCTCTCTCTTTCTCTACACTTTTATTTTTTTAGCTCATCGTTCACTGTTCTCCAGCACAGGGTAGCATACTGATAACGACAGAGAAATTGTACGTACGTTAGAAGCGTGGCGGTTTGGGCTAGTTGATATGGCATGACGATTGCTATAGCGCGAGAACAGAACGACGACAAAGGGATGAGAGGAGCGCTCGTCTTCTTCTTGTTCCTTTGTCATCATTCTGTTCTCGCGCTCAAACAATCGTCTTGTTGGTACGGATTCATGATAAAACAAGCACCGTGTTCATTGTGTTGCGTTGCTTGTGTTTGTGTTATCTCTTCTTGTGTGTCAATGTCTGGGTGTCTACTTCCTTTCATATAGCATACTGTACATTTTCTTCTAGCTACTGCCTTTCACATCTGCTTTCTCCCCCTTTCTTATACTCATTCCCTCCCTCTCTCTACCCAAAATGAATGCTGCTGTCCGCGTGCGGTATTCCCACTAAGTGAAGCGCGTAAAACCCCCTTGAATATGCGGGTTCAGCGCTATCATAATCACCGTCCAGTCATTTTTTTTTTGTGAATAAAAGACTCGTTGAATGAATCGGTCTGGTGCGGCGTTGTTAGGAACATCATAATTTCTTCTGTACTCCCCCTTACCTCCTCTTCGCATTGTCACCAATGCGAGCAGCGATTTCCGCTTCTCCACATAAACCATAACGACCCCATGACGCCCCTAGAAGGCGTGGCCTCCCTACCCGTTTTCTGCCAGTTAACCGCTTTTTTTGTCAGATCACTTTTTGGAATAAGGCGTACACTCTTTACGCGAATTGTGGGCAATATGCGAGAGAGGGACATAAATTACACGTACGAAGCGCTAGGACAAAACACGAGATTTTAAACGACGGAAATATAGGAAGAAAGGGAAGCAAGGGCGGCATGGTGCTTAAAAGAAGCAGCACCGTGGACTTACACCACGAGTCTCGCTTATAGCCTTAAAGCTTTACCCCACTTGGATGGTTCATCTTCCCGCGCAGTTCGTGCGCTGCAAATCTATACATGTTCGATGCTGCGAAGGCGACTTAATGACGGGTGCGGCTCGTGATGTGAGCCGTTAGCGAGGTCTTGTGGTTTGATCATAACAGCGGCCCCACACGTCCTGTTTTAGGAGCGAATAATGAATGTTCGATCCGACTGCTGGGACTCACCAGCTACGGTCAACGATATGATGGGCCGCTTCTCAGCAGCTCTCGGCAGCAAACTTCTCCTCAGCTCCCCCCTCGGGCCAAAAAACAGGGTGGGGGAGCGGAGCCGCGATATTAATCTCGATGTCCCTTCACTCGTATGCCTTGCAGTCACTGCGTGAAGCGGCTTTAGGCTGAATTAGAGGCCCCGCGTGCCATATATATGGCGTGGCGGCGGCGGACGTCCGTCTGTCTTTTGCGGCTGATCTCGTCTCCCCTAATTGCGTTAGCCCTAGTTCGATGAAAGACCGTATCGTCGCATTTAATTTCGCGTCTTCGTAATATCCTCCAGATCGGCGGATATGACCAGCCTGCATAGCACGTGGTGTATGCATTACTGAAACCAGATATTCTTGCGGTAAAACCTCGATATCGCGTGTCTGTTTTCGAGTATATACGCTGCACTGAAAACGTCAACAAAACTCGTTTTCTTTTTATGACGAGCACGAGACGCGGCTTCGGGGACAGTTATCGTGAAATGTAGTGCGGTTCTTTTGGCTGTTTGAAGGTTTGTTGCTGAATATGAGGCCGCGAATACTCGGCCGAAAGAAAGTCACTATGGGGAGCAGTTGGCACCCAGAAAAAACTATTCCCGTTCAGATCTTCTGGTGTTCAAAAGTACCACGTGTCTGCTTCCTTCCGCATTCTATGAAATCCATGCCCCCATTTGAACGACGTCTGACGCTGCCAGATTACACTACCGCGTCCCTCATAATATTATAGTGGTTTTCGGATAGAAAGGCTCAAAATATTATTATTGTATTATAAATACTGTCAAATACTTAACAATCAATACCACTTTGGTAGCGTGAATTATTGGAATGTTAAAAAAAAATAAAGGCAGCTATGTTAGTGACAATGTCCGCCATGGTGGAGGCAGCCGAGCGCCATCGTCCGCGGTTCTCGGCTGCTGATTCGAAGGTCGTGGGGTCGATCCCTATGAAGGTGTAATTGCAGAGTGCCGTGTACTGCGTGATGTCAGTGCTTGTTAAAAAAACACCAGATGGTCAAAGCTTCCGGAGTTCACCACTATGGCACCATTACATTCATATCGTGGTTCCCGGGCATAACAGTCCCCGTATTACTATTAGACTTATGGCAATATGGCACAAAAAGTTTTCACGTAAATGAAATATAATGTAATTAGGGACTCCAGTGACCACGTACTTTATTTTTTTCCCTCTGTCAATGTTGTTTCCGCTATGGCCAGCCTCCTGCGGTGAAGTGAGGTATACATTTGTAACATTTTTAATTTGAAAAGGAACGTGCGCGTGTTATCACACATTACATTCAATATTTTAATTATTTGGCACAATCAGAAATTGGATGTTTGGGCGATTGTATTAGGACACTTGGAAATATCGCGTATAACAACAGGACTACTGTGTAATGCGCGAATAAATTAATGTAAGAAAAAGTTCAGTCAAAAATTCGACGACCAATTTTCCAGAAACCGGTAAAAACCAACTACATGCCTCGTATGCCGTATAAAAACAAGGCGAAGACGATAATTAACGTATTTTACTCTAAACAGATAATTCTTCTACAAACTTCAAAGTTCTGACATTTATCACAAATCAAGTGACCTTCAATCGCTCGAAGTATTAAATCTTGGAGGTTAGCTAAGACCGAAGTTGTAAGCGTTTAGTATAACGTCTGTAAAGGAAGCTGAATTGAAGATCTAACAATATTTATTCGACCTCCATAGCTTGCGCACGCTTAATGATGCGCTCGAATACTCCTCTTAACATCCCCCATAAATGTTCAGAATATAAGTCACGTTAGGGATCCACCTCAGGGCACTATCAAACACTATGGTTTTTCTATGAGTCGGAGAATGCCTCGCATTGTTTTACTTGTACACCATCAATTGACTGTCGACTGCTGATAACTCCATCATTACAATGATTCATAATTATGTAAATTAAGTATTCCTTTATTACAGAAGAAGCATGTAAAAAGACTACGTTCGCCGTGAGATGAGGTTCGATGAAAACATCAGTTTACAGCCATATGGCCAAGTGAAATCTTCACCTTTTAAATTCTTTTTCTATGGCTACAGCCTTATTAGAATGCTTCAAAGTTTTTTTAAGCAACCAAATCCTTCATAAGCACCTTGGCGCACGGAAGCGTGGAGTAGCACTGGGGACGTGCATTTGCAGGTATATGCTCTTGAAGAACGGGATAGACGTAGCTACCCTAGAGAAGGCAATAAACGCATAAAGGCAATGGTAGACATCTACACCCCTCACATAATTCGAGGATTTACCGAGTGCAACAGTTCGTTCAGCCACTAATGGATCCACATCAGTTGAGTCGAACGCAAAAGTCATCTTCCTTTTCATCTCAATCGATTCTAGACCCAACGTGGTTTTGTATTGCCTCGGGGATTGGAGGCACTGAAAGCTTTGTTTACCTCGCGTGGTTCGACAGGGCCTCCAGGATCGGCCCGCTTTTCACCAAGCGATGATGTTATGCGGTGAAGTTGTCACAAAATTTGGCGACCTATGAAGTGATAAATAGGTTGACGTCCTCCTCTGATGATGATCATTTGCATCACTCGTCTTGACGTCAACGCCATCGACGGTCTCCTTCCGTGTTTAATGAAACACTTAAGGCCTCCGGCTAAAAAGGAAAGGGACGGGTAACTAATTTGGTGCCATGTGATAAGTTCTGACACGAGCGAACTTGGCACGTGCCTGCCTCAGAGTTCCCTGTGTGCTAAATTAATCAGCTGGAACTGATTGATCGGGCGTGCACCGGTACTGTAAAGTACACGCAATCCCGATAGGTCGACGACGAGTCAGGGAGAAATTCGTTTCGCGTTTGATATGGGCAGGGACGCTGTGTTGCCGCAAAAAAGGGCGACGTCAGGGCAGTCATGAAAGACCGGAAACGGCGTTGGCCGGAAATTATTCGCGCCGGCGCCTCGTCGAGACGACATGCTCGCTTACAGGCGCACACATGGGGAGATATTGAGGGGATCGTCTCCTTGACAGTAAATATTGACACACGGATTCATGGACCTCGTTTCGTTCGCTGTGTTTTTGGAATGCATCGTATAGCTTTCGAAGTCTGTTCGGGCCTCTTAAGTACATGCACTGTGAAGTAAGAGCACAGCTTGTTATTATTATTTTTGTGTGCTTGGGTGTATGTGTTTGTATTGAGTTTAATATCAGCCACGATTAGGCATGACACAGATTTATTTCATTGATGTTTGACCTACCAAAGCAACGGCGGGACAGTGAGAGATGCTCCACACTAAAGGACTCCTCCCTATATGTGTTCCACAGTGGTTATATAACGAGTCCATAAATCTACCTAAGACAGTGAAATGCGGATTTGTGTCAAACGAAAATCCTCAAGGTGTGCCCGGATTAAAACAAACGACTGCTTTTACAATTAGAGGCGGACACAATTCTTGCAGATCGTCAATAGCAGTCGCATGAATCATTTCGGCCTCACGCTGGGATTTCCACCACCTCGCTGCGTCTTTGGGCGGAAACGAGATCCTTATGCTACAAAACACATTGCAGGAGATGTGCCATTTTATACCACGGAGCAAGACAGCAAAGCGGGCTGATTCATTTTGATTCACCGTATTTAGGATAACATCGCAACTTTTAATGTGGACAGTTCCACATCGTGTTCGCTTTCCTTTGTGCACGTCATTATTTGCCATGCTACCCACAGTAAGATTGTTTACATCAACCAACCGTTTTACGAAAGTTTCACTTCTCGAATATACCTGCTGATGGTCTTTTGCGTGGCCGCTATATACAGCAGCCTTCACTCGTCAGTATGCGGCCACTGCGGTCGGCAACTAAACCCGAAACCCCAGACTCAACAGCAGAACGTGTTAGCCACTTACTTAGTCGTCTGTGGCGAAGTCGCCACGAAGCACTGTAGTAGCGTCATGAGTCAGCAATCAGGAGTTGCCTACAGTTGGAGAATGTCGAGGTTCGTCTGTAATTACGGCTTCATCGTGGTGTCCCTGCACTTAAAAGGAAGGAAGGAAGCAAAAAAGAAGGCAGGGAGGTTAACCAGAGAGGTCATGTCATCCCTAGTGTGTTTGCCTAAGACGACTCGTTTTCCGTATTCTTGTTCACCTACTTTTGTGGCTCACACCTAAGAATTGAATGGGCTCATAAAATGTTATAGAATTTTGGAATACGGAATGTTATAGAATGAAAACATCCCAATTTATATATAAAATTTATCATCTCTGAAACGCACAAAAAGTATTGCTTTTTTTCTTAGTAATAGATAACCAATTCTATCGAGACCCCATTTTCTAAAAATTCTGTGTCGACACAGAAGGATAATAATATAGGCTAATAGTTTATTGTTTGGTTTCATTGCGTTAACTGCGCGCAGCCACGAAAGCTTTCGTACTGGAGAACACAAAAATAGGGACTCCAAAAGACAAATCACGGGCACAGATGAATTCATTCTAACAGCACGTAAAGGCCTTCTTACTTGGTTCTTCGAAAGCCACCCTCTTCTATTTTCTTCTCAGTCGATTCTACACAGCAAAGCATTGATGCTGTCGAAGTGGGCACAAAATAGCGTGGTCGCTTCACACGGAAAGAAGTCCACATGATTAGTCCAATGTACCGTAGTATGTGCCTGCCACCGCCTAGCCTTGCGTGTGCGGTCCACTTATATATCGTATTAGACGGTATGGGCGAACATAGCGCTTTTAGAAAAGAAATCGCCCCGTAAAAAGATTGCGCCACGGGTGAGGGCAGGTGTACTGGAGGTGACCATACTGGGAAGTCAACAATGGCATGAACACGTTGAAACGCTCAGCATAAGTTTCAAAACACCAGGATGGCATAGAACGTATACAAAAGTAACGAGCACGGTGGGGAGCATCCCGGCGTAATTGTACCCGCATAACGGTGAGAAATTGGATAGCGAACGTTGGATCCCAGACATGGACAACAATCACTGCGATGTTATTATCGCGGTTGTTAGTTGCTGTTACTTCCCGACCCCCCAAGAGTTCGCGTGAAGCTTGTGAACGAAGTGATTTGGTACATGAGCTTCAAGGGTTTCAAGGGCACGTACCGCAATGCACATAGTGAAATCGTGGAACAAAGCTGTACTTATAGTAAAGGTTCGTGAACACATCGAACTAGATACAGGTAATCTGATTACTTAATAATTTGTGATACAAGGTCGCTGGATAGGCTCCGTTTGATTTCGTTTGAGCTGATCGAAAACGATTGCATTAATGCAGGCACATCTTACCATGCATTCCATAATGAATTATTCACTTTGACTGGGTTGTCCCACCATTTTTTTACTCTAGTATTGTTTAACGGTGGAAGCTGTTACGAGATCATAACAGCAGCCGAATTCGGTTGCGTAGTTGACCCCGCCACCACCGTCACCAGCGGTGTCTGTAACCGCTATCCAGAAACATAATAATGGAAAATACGAAATTAGACAAAATGGTTCCAGACCAGATGAGAGTTTAACCCGGGCTCGGTGCATGGCACTCGGCTGTTCTGCCACAGAGCCACGCCGGTGCTTGAAACTGCTTCACACCACACAGGTGAAATGTCGGGCAAGGAATCGCGTTAAGATTGGTAATATAACGTAGTTCAAGAGTGAAATAACAACCAGGTGTAACACAGTGCTAATTGCGGATCAAGTGCGTCTCCGAATGCTTTCAAGCCATTTGAAAGGGCCCAGCCTTAACTCTTCATCGTCATCAGCCGCAGCATCTGCTCATAGTATTATATAGATGTTTAGAGGGTATGACGCTTCTCCGCCGAATGAATAAATGACATGATGGGTGCTTGTTTACTTCGCAACAGTTATAATTGTTCATTGCGCAGTGAGTAGCTCACAAGGGTGTATCTGCCCCAAGTAGGTTTACAACGAGGTCTAGAAAGGCTGCTCTCCCAGCTTTTACTGTGGCTATGCTGTGTGTTCCACGCAGGATTGGCGTTTCTTCCAGTGTCGCATTTGGCAGTGATATGTACAAAAAGGGAGACGAGAACGGCTGTCGTCAAGGATTGTTTGGCTAACCCAACCTGTAGGATATGCGTACCAGCTAACCAACCACGTCGTTCTTAATGTGTGCACAGAAAGTCTAAAACTGACAGAACTTCGCACATCGCTAGTATGGCGTCTTCACTGTATGGCGTCTTACATGCTCAAGCCGCCCCTCTCCCAAAGGAAGAGTACAAAATAAACAAGGTCTTGTAACTGCCACCATTACTGAAATACATTCTTCATAAATCTGTTGATATACGTTTTGGGCGGGAACCACCGCGATTACTGCTTCAGTGTTCCCTACCTTTAACCGCGTCCAAAACGATCGTCTCTTCTCGTGACAAGGACCTACCGTACTGATTTATAGTGAATTACGGCCACAACCTTCGCATACAGTCCGAATGCTTCGAGTATTGGAATTTTTATGTTGTGTCATTCGAACACATGTGCTGAGTCGGACATGGCAAACGTCTGCAGGACCGCACTTTTTCATTGACCGCGCATCTAAGCGATTGGTGTTTGGTCTCGCCTGGGAGTTGACAGCGTTGAAGCTATGAGCAGGAAGGAGTAGTCACGTAGTTTGTAGCCGGCCAGCACAAAGCCATTACGTTCACCTACAAGTGTGTCAGATGCGCATATGGGCGAAGCGCGCTATGTCGAAAAAGGCAAGAATACGAAACAAGTGCCGTGACATAGTTATTGCAAATCACTTGTGTTTTCCTTTCATTTCATTGCGTGTAGCTGTAGCTGATTCTTCATGAATAATTCCGTCATTTGATTCTCTAGCTAGCGCATATCAGCACTTTGCTTTCGTTTTGAGCTGCCGTGAAAGCCGTAAGGTTATCAACAGACAAGTATATATATATATATATATATATATATATATATATATATGCATTTGTGCAAAGATTCAAGTACGGCGCACACAGTTAGCGCAATAAATACATTGCTCTATAATTTTTTTTCAGCAAGCATAAATAAATAAATAAATGATGTTGCATCGTAATCGTATACCCGTCTCAAGATCATCATTGAGAGTGTTTCTTGCTTAGATCAATTTATTTTTGAAATAAATGTATATAAGAAGAGGTTGGTGCCAATGGGTGGCGCCGGCTACTCCTCTTCTCTTACACAAAAGTCGACATCGCATATTTTGTAGCAAACACAAGGCTATACATATGTACATAGCACAATGCTGACGCAATGAGTTCACGTTTTTCTACACTGAGTGTCCAAACCACACAGAAATGTGAGCACACTACATAGAAGTGTGTCCGCACCACACAGAGTTTGTAAAACTACAAGTAATCTCAGTTTAATTGTAAAAAAAAAGAACTTGTGAACGCATCTGCGAGCTAGCATGTTTCACCAAATATTAATTAATGCAAAAAGTTTCAAGCTATATTTTCCAACAGTTCTTTGCGCCCCGTACAGCAATATTTGCTCTATGGAAACTTCTGGCAGCCATGCGACATTGTCATTCGATATGCAGTTTCCGTACTTTGGGTTTCGACTGATATTCGAAGTTTCCTTGAGAAGTGCCCTAATAAACTCGGATACATTGGGTATGAGATCCTAACATCTACATAAGCACACCTAGTGCCTCCGACTATTGAATTCCCCTCATAGACTAATAGTTTTTCTCCTCATCAAGAATTGATGCATTGCTCAGTTACACATGACATCGCTGATGAGCAGCAATATGAGTAGTTTTGCATTATTCATCAATTTCACAACGCTTCACTTATAATTTCACGCTACTTATATTTTACCCTCTCACTGAACTAAAGCTTCTTTACAGCCATAGTTACATCGTATATCACTGAAGTTTATTTGTGACGAATCACACAAATCCTGAGTTAAGGCACTCCTTGGTCACACCTGGCCCTCGCGCCAAGAGCATCACATTACGATGCTTTATTTTGCGCTTTTTTTTTTCTTACAGCCAGTTTAGAATAACGGGACCTCGAATTACTCCAGTTAACATTTTATGTCGCTTATGAACCCACTAACAAGGACACCATGAATGTATACAGTATACCCACGAATTTAAACGCGACACCAATTTGTTTTAGTACAGAGAATGTTTTTAAGCAGTTCCTCGTGCTTTTGGAATCTGGCCGCTAAAGTAATGACGGTTCTGATGAAAGAGTTCGAGGCAAAATTAAGCCGACATGACACGAACTGTGACGCTAGAAACAAAGACACGAGCATTAAATAGCCCTAAATTTTTGCGTTTCAATTCTTCAGTACTGGACGCAGTTAAGCAAGGCATCATGCAGGCATTCTGACGAGGTAGACAAAACACCTCTTTCAGTATGAGGTGCACAAGGTGCACGCTGCATCTCAAGCAAGGGCCTTCCTGTATAAGTCCCACCACCGTTGCTTACGGAGGTGATCTCATACCAGCGGAAGTCGGAAGGGCACGCGGCAGGCCCGCTTTAGTCAATTAGTGGGTTTTAATCATTCGGAGCGAGTACCCGACCAGGAGCTGCGGGTCTTATCGAAAATGGAGCTGCGCCGGTCGCAGCCGGGCTTTAGGAGTATGCGTCATCTTCTCGTCAGCTCTCGCTCGCTGAACGAGAACTGTTCATGGCGCCCCCCTACGTCAGTCGGCTCGTACTTCGTGGCGCCGTGACGCAATATGCGGGGCACAGCTTTAATTACGCGCTGACGTATCGGTATAGCTTTGGCTGGGCTGTAGAGAGGTCGCCCTTCACTCGAAACGGACCTGTGGCAGCGGGCAGGAAAGTTTCTCTGGAAGAGTTGCATCGGTTGTGTACAAGTTTACATTTGCTGGATACATGAGCGTTAATTCCAACAGCGAAGCTGTTAAATCTCGAGGTGATGTGGACGATCACAAGAACTATCATCATGATCAACGGGTACGTGCCACAGAAATTCGACAAATCTCACTGGTCCACCAAATACGAAGAAAGCAACAGTTAGTCCAATAGATTTGGAAGCACGTTGAGAAAACCCAGGTTGTCTTAATTTCCAGAGCCCTTCGCTACGGCGTCTGTAATAATCATATGAGGGTTTTATGACGTTAAACCACACATACCAATCAATCAACAGTTAGTCCTAGAAATGGCTATCGTCACGAGCATGTGCCACGGAAATTAGTCAAAGTCCACTGTTCAATACTGATCCACTAAATGGGCAAACTGCAGTAGCCATAGGCGAATAAATGGCTGTGAAGCAAATGCGGTGAGCAAAAGACCCCGAGGACATACGGCGAGGCAATGTAAGGGAACGGGAAAAGTTGCGGGGCCTGCAAGACCCCAAAAGTATGGGCGTCGGCAAGGAGTTTCAAAGGAGGGCACTTGCCCCCCCCCCCCCTCAAGTCACGCCAGTGCTTGCCATCCACTCAAGCTAAACCAACGTTCCACGTCTCCTCAAGAAGCAATGAAAAATGAGTTAGGACCCCCCCCCCCCCCCCCCAACAAAAAAAAAATCCTGCCTACGTCCATGTCCCGAGGCGACGGATACTCTATACACGAGCGACAATGTGGCCGCAGATATATGAAATGCCTGAACGTTCTGTTTCAGCACGTGGTTCTGCCTCTGAAGTTTGGATACGCGAATCATGTCTAACTGTGTCTCTCTCTGCTTTAACTCGAACCTCTCTTCACTGAGAAGCAGCCTAGAAACAGCCAACAAGCAAGCAGATCAGACTTCAGAATCACCATGTTTTGCTCTTTCAAGCGTTGTGGGACTGAATTCAAGCTTCTTTTTTTTCTATTGTTTTTTTTTCGAAAGCTTACAAACGCGGCAAATTGGTGCTAAAAGTAAATGTGGCAGTTGTGCACTCTGCAGCACTCACAGCATCTCTGAGGCAATAGCCCCACAGAAAAAGGCTGCAAGGAAAGATGGCTATAAAAATAAAACACAATAAAACAATTCTCTCAGCAGTGATCAACCAACACATATGTTTAAAATTCAAATTTTATATGAGCAAGCAATAACTTATCAATCAATCGGTCAAGCAAACAAGTGATGAGGTGAGCAAGCCAGCATTTTTTTTTCTATTACAAGGGAGAAGGTATACTGACTGATATATTTAGACGAATAGTCTGAATAAATAGTGACCAAGTCTTGAGCAACATTAACTGCTAATACTCTACTTACTGTTGCAAATAATAAGTGCATATCGAGAGGAAAAGTCATTTTTAGATGTGAACGTACAAAACACCCACACACACACACAAACACAAGGACAAAAGGAAGAAGGTATACAAACACCGGCGCTCCCTTTGTGCTTGTCTTTTTTTTTCTTGCGCTCATATCCAAGAAAAATTACAGACGAAACAAGCTTCCATCGCTACCCTCGTCAAAAAACGTCAAATCTCGCGTTCTAATAGGCAGAAATTACTTTTTGTAGATTCGAAAGAAACGTTATTTAAAAATATATGATGTGGCTGCCCATGCTGAGTCAAAAATAATAACAATCTAGCCAAGCTTGAAACACAAGGAAATATAGAGCCACCATGTTTCAATGACAGAGGTGCCGTTTCCGCGAGTGTCTGCTTTCTCTCGAAGCCAACGTTTCCTCTGCACGCTCAATCGTATACACTCCGCATGATCCTCCACTATCTACAACATGGCCCCGCATATAACGACCTCATTTCGCACGTATATATACGACTGCTTGATGCGCCCACACAGAACGATTTGTAATACTCAGTAATAGAACAAAGGTGAACATATCACTTGAAAGGCCTGCTAGCTCTCTCACCGTATACCTGCTGAGGGCGGTTACCCTTTGTTAATTGCTGCTCGCGAAACGCGCATACGCTGCGTGGCCTAACGCGTTATGACCTCCCTTCTCTCGACCGCTAAAACAGACCTCACACAATCGCACACACAATAGCAGACGCTCCGCACAGTGGTTTAGGTCATTCATTCAAGGTAAAGGATCGCCTGGAGGGCATTAATTCTTATTGCCACATTAGGTTAGCCGGGTTGCGGACAACGACTGTGTGCTTATTGTAAGTGATCCACGGAGAGGCCTTCTCTCTTCTTGCTTCCCCATTTCTCTCCTTCCCTTCTCACCCTTTGCTATTTCAATCACCGCCTTTTGAAGCACGCTACGAATGAATAGCTGCCTTCTTCCGCGAGCTGTAATTGCTGTGGCAAATGAACATGCGGCCGTTGAGAGCATCACTGGCAAGGGTCTCTCGCGTCGCATGATATAACTGCTTCAATCAACTCGTGAGCCATATGACACATAGCACTCTGAAGATATTATTTTTTTTTGCTTCATTAACCTGCCTAACGCTCTGTCGACTATAAAACCAGCAGAGTTTCGGGCGGTTGACAGAGAACTGCGTAAAGGATGCCCCTTAGTATTTTTTATGCGAAGAAGCGTGGGCTGATGGGTTATGTTGGCGATGAGCACGCGACGCTGTTTTTCCCGAAATATTTCCATACATAATCTAGTTATGTACTCACGTTGTAGTTCTTTTACCAGTAACACTTCCAGTGAAGGTGGTAAGTGCATCAACTGTTAGGAGTCTTGTCCGGAGAGCCTTATCATCGGTTCCTATCTGGCCCCCACCTTTGTACATATGGCGCATGCTTTTGAGGGAGGAATGTGAGTTCAAGTTACAAATGAAAGACAACAGTTTCTTTGCGTAAGTCCACGGCGTTCACACACACACACACACACACACACACACACACACACATATATATATATATATATATATATATATATATATATATATATATATATATATATATATATATATATATATATATATATAGCTGTCGGCTGGGTTACCACGGCTGGGTTGCCACCCCGCCGACAGCTGGGTAGCAACCGTCAACGCGATAGCAATGCGCGAGGCCTGGACGGAATCTCAGAAATTGACCAGCTGAGCACTCCAGTTCTCCACATGAGCTTCCAGACTCGTCGCTGGTACCGGACACAAATTCGTGTCAGCCATCGGCCACCCCGTCTTCTTTCGTGGGGGGAGACACAGAGGGGCACAGGGTAGCTGGACCCATCGTCAACGCACCCGCTACCATATATCGAGCTCAAGTGGGGCGGCAGCTCGATGTCTCATCGCAGTCCTCCAGTCTGACAACAGGCAACAAGACCACCCTCGAGCCTCAGCAATTGGCATCGCAGCCTGTCCAGAACGCCGACAGCAATGAACACCAGTGCCCCAAACTGTACCAACGGAATTGCCTGCTAAACGTGCTGCGACCGCTACGAGATAGCCATGGACACCGTCCACTGATGGTCCGATGGGCAGCTGAAGCGGCGGCCGGGTTGTTGACTCCATCGTGAAAGAAGCGTGAACGGCGTTCCTGGATGGAAAAACCCGCACTACCGACGAACTACGAAGACACGTACCGGTGGCTTCCCGCAGAGGGTTCACTTGTCGGCTTGCGCTGAAAGCAGAATCCATGGCCAAGGACGCGTGGACGGCGTCCCTTGTGAAATGGTACCGGTAACGTGTACTGCAGCTGCCGAGGAGGCCTTGACGCCGTCCTCAAGCGGCGCTTATCGCGGCTGTCCTGGATGACGAAGCCGAGACGTATGACTTCTTCTTCGTCGAATGCGCCAATGTGATGAGCGAGACAGAGAACAAGAGACAACACTCGATCCTGGGCCAGCTGTTCTTATTCTGACCTCGTTCTTCTTTTCCTTGCTTTAGCTATCCACGCGCCGGAGCCCCAGTGTCTTTCTTGGTCATGACACTATATATATATATATATATATATATATATATATATATATATATATATATATATATATATATATATATATATATATATATATATAGAGAGAGAGAGAGAGAGAGAGAGAGAGACGACGACGACGACGACGAAGAACATATTTGACAGGTCCGGGTAGTTTTCCTATCGAGAGTAGTTACAGGTAGGACACATTGAAAATGACAATGCCTTTACTAAAGTTTCAGCTATGGCACGGCCTTGCTTAGAGTAAGTAAGTCTACGACACTGCAGCCACTTTTATGGGCTCACGTGTCAAACTATCAGTACATCAGCTACTACATTGGAAATAAAAGAACAATTGATATTTCGTTGCGAAAGACTGTTAACATGACAAGCATGATATGTACATGAATATACAAGTTTGATATGCTCTTTGCGTATAAAAAGGCGGTGCACGGTGTAAACAGATGTCCCAGCATGAATTACCAAAATACTAATATGAAAAGCTATGCTATTTTATTGTGAGACAGGAGATCCTTTCTACGTTTTCATTGATACCTGAACGAACAGTATTAAATTTATGAATCAAGAAGGACTATGTCACTTCCCTATCCATCCAAGGTTCGTTTTTGAAACCGGACTGAATGATGGTACTCCTAACTTTATTGGAACCATGGTCAGGTGTATGCTGACATGCCTGGACAACGGTAGATTAGAGAGGCTTACGGCATGTGCACGATGTATATTAAATCAAATTCCGAAACTGCTCTCCGTTTACCTATTTATTAAGATTGCTACATTCTATACTGGAAGAAATAGACGACATTGGTACTGTCACATGTCTAGTTACCATTGATAGTTAATAAAAAGTTGGATGCACTACTTGAAACTGTTATTGATGTGGTCGTGTGCACGCACACTTCACAACGTGGTTTGTTGCAGGTATGACAACCTTCATGACCGGAACGCTTGGTTTTAGATGAAGTTAGTAAATCGCGGAGGTTCCGCGATAGTCGGTAGACCACGCGTGGTTATTCCGTGAAGATTTATTCGAGGCGCTCACTTCGTATTAAAATATTGAAATGTTTGTTTAAGGTACGGTTGACACTTAGAGCTGAAGCTGCATGTGTTAAAAATAGGTTACTACATAAAGTGTTTTTTGGATTTTTTGTTAGTACCCAGCAGATCAAAATGATCGCGCTCTTCTGTGCGGTTTATTGCCTCTGTGATTATGTTGGACGGATAACTTTGTTTCTGTAGCGCGCTTCGAAGTTGCTCACAGTTGCGGGAAAATTCTAGGCTATCAGAGCATATCCTTCTAAAACGGGCTGCTGGGCTGTAGGGAATGCTAGTTTTATTGTGTTTAACGTGACTACTACTAAAATGAAAATATTACTGCTGATCTGTGGGTTTGCTGTACAGATTAGTGATTAGCTTCGCATTACGTAGAGTGACCGTGACATCAAGAAAGTTAATGTTAAAAGGCGAATACGAAAAATAAATTGTCGGATGAGCGTTGTTGAAAGCTGCTATGAAAGAATGAATACACGATTCACTGGAATGCCACATTAGAAAAATTTCGTCAATTAACCACTTGGAGTAAGATGGCTTATAGTTGTCGCCCAAAAGAAACTGGTTTTGAAGAAGCCCCACGAACATATTCGCAAATTTAGTCTGATTCTCGTGCCTCTAGTTGTACCACTCATTTGAACGAAATGTGGTTCATCGAACTATATACCAAATCGTATATCTATAGATCAATAAAAGATATCCCATATATATATATATATATATATATATATATATATATATATATATATATATATCTATGGAACGAGCCGAGGCACCATATATTTCTATCGCAATAAAGGAAACAAAGTGCTAAAGGAACGTAACGAAACTCGCACAACTTTGCTGCGTGCCATTGACTAGCAAACTTAACATTCAATGACATCATCTTTCTGCCTCGGAGTTGGGCAAAGTAGGAGGTAAGATGGCTAAACACTCTGTCAGAGGCGGTATCCACGCTTGATCGTTACACACCATAAAAGAGAGCTTATGCGTAATTTTTCACATCGTAATGGCATATTCCGTAGTACTATATACCAGAGTAACACTACTTTCCGGGAGAGTGCTGGTCTACCATTCCGTTCTACCATATCTGGTATACAGCGAGCGAGGTCTGATAGAAGAAGATGCAGAGCGTGTATCCCCTTATGGAAGCGTTCGCGCATGCAATTCATAAACGAAAGCATTTACATTGTGTAACACTATCTTAAGATGCACCTAAATAGCTTACTCTCGTTTTCTCAGCCAAATTCTTCCCTATAAACACCAAGAAATGTTGGCGGAACTCCGACTAAAAGTGTTGTTAAGCGGATGTAAGTATAACAGGCGTGAAGTAGTTCTTACGCTATAATGAGTGAAGAAAGGAAATGTGAAGGCTAGCTTCGCAGTGAATAATGAATCGACAAAATGCATCAGGAACGTTAATTATACCGTTTAGGAATATTACAGTAATTGGGATGCAGATGCGAAGAAAGCAAAAAGGATGAGAAGACAGCTTGCCACTAGACGTAACTCTTACGGTAGAAGATGATATGAATATATCATGAAACAGTTGTTCCTTATGACTGCAAGTGTAGTGTTATATAAAACATCACATTTACGAACCATGTGACTTTGCCCAATGCGTATTTATTAAACTTATGCAACAGTTTTAAAAACTATAAACACCACATTTACGTCAGCCATGTGTTTCATTTTTGCGGGTTCGTTAACTTCTTCAATAGTGACAAAGTCCCAAAGCTTAAATTTGTAGTTTAATAATGCAATGTATTTTAACATGTCTTTGTGTTCCTGTCAAGATGCCAAGACTTCGCACTTATCACTAATTGGCGCCCCCTCCTCTTTTCGCTTTGCATTCCCTACCTCCCTTTCCATTCTGTATCTCTTCTGTGGGTACGGAGGCACGATGGAGGTAACAACGAAAGGTTTACGCATCTGTCTTTTCGCTCTGGAGTTCGCCGTGGTCGCGGCCGGTGCGTCCGTGTTTGGCCTTCTGAACGACTTTCCACCTGTCACAGAACGAGCGCTCAAAAAGGGCGCGCCGCCAAATTCTCGCGACGAAACGCCGGAGTGGCGCCGCGAGGTCAACGATAAAAAAAAGAGAGAAAACAAACATCTAAAGACTCCCCGTGCGCGCGACTCTCCCCTCTCGGAAGCGTAGGCTCGCCGACGAACCTCCTCACCCCACAACGGTGGCCGAGCAAGCACTCAAATTTTCTAGATGGAAGGGGGCGTGGAGACGCCGGGTTGAGTCATCCAACGCGGACGGCCTTCGAGCCATCTCGTCCTCTCCCCAGCCTTCGCTGCGTATCGCGCCGACGAAAGGACGAGAACTTTCTGGAATCTCGCGCGGAGGGTATTTAATCGAGCAGCCGAGGTGAGAGATCAGGAGAAGACGGAAGTTAGCGCCAGAGCGCGTAGGGATTCCACCATGTAGTCGGCGAAGGTTTTGTCCGTAGAGACAAAGCAGGAGAAGAAGATGATTTCCACCTGAGGGGTGACGACTCGAGCTACAGGCAAGAGTGTGTGTTTACCGCTATCGAGCGAAGACGCGTGGCAACAGCTGCGTGTGTGAAGCCGACGTGTTTCCGGCGAAGGAGTTTGAAGCTTGGAGAGTGGCCTATTGAAGACGCGAGGTTTCCTGGAAGAGAAACTTCGGGGCAGCGGAACGACAACAACGCTGGACTTTGAGTGAGTAATTCTCGGAAGAGTATCATCTAGACTTTTGTTCCAAGAACTATGGAATGAATAGGTTTTCTATCTCTTTAGTCTTTAAGTGTCTTGGTTGTTTAATGCATGCGACTGCATTGTAGTGTGTATTGTTGTCTGTGTCCGTTGTTTTGAGTGTGGCTGATTGTACTGTGTAGTACATTGTTTGATTGGTGACATATTGTACTCAACCATTGTGGAGTGTGCATTCTTGTGTATTGTTTTCGATCTGCCATTATTGAGAATATAATTTTGTTTGTTTATCAACTCTCGGCTCTGGCTTGTTCTTTGCGCCACAGCCGGCGTCCGCTGGCGCGCCAAAAAGGACCACTTTTAAATTGTCCCCGCTTTCGTGGTGCGGTTCGGGGGGCCGATACTTCGGCCCTTGGAATTAGCCCGTCGATCGCCTCCCTAATTAACGGGACCCGTGACACCACCCTTGGGAGGAATTTGCGAGGCCGCGCCTACCATGGATCCACGCCTGTTGGAAACAACTTGCGTGAACCCGTCCGAGCACATAAATGCCCCCCTGGAATATTACCGATGCGTAGCCGCGACGACAACGTCATCAAGTTCGGAAACGATATTACCGAGCATCCAGTAGTATCTCTTCTGTGGGCACGGAGGCACGATGGAGGAAACAACGAAATGCTTACGCATCTGTCTTTTCGCTCTGCAGGTTGGTTGCTTTTCCAAATTACCCTCTGGTAGCTTCCGATCAGATGAACATTTCCTTGTCGTGCTTCCGTGCCCTGAAGCAGTTCGCGAATGTGCATTGCATCTTCGGCGCCTCCTGCTCCTGGGAGGTGACATCGAAACAAATCCTGGTCCTATGACTTAAACCCAGGAAGGGAAGCTTAATTCAGTTTTTGATAGTGTTCAACGTATTGAAGATAACAATGTGAGCCTTCTCGAATCCGTGAACCAGGTTTTGCTCCTACATGCCACCTTAAAAAAAGATTTCGAATATCTGACGCAAAGAGTAGGCGAGCTCGAGAACAAACCTCAGTCAATGTCGACACAGCACTCTTCCGCGAATGCAGAGAACATTTCCAAGACGCACGTAATAATCGATGAATTACAGTCAAAGGTGACCGGGAGCAATTCCGGGCTTGGCCCCACGCATGAAAAAGAGCTTTAGAGAATTCAAGACAAAATAGATGACTTGGAAAACCACCACCGCCGGTCTAACTTTCTTTTTTACGGAGTCGCCGATACTGACGGTTCCAAGTCATGGGGCGCCTCTGAGAGAATCGTAAAAGAGCTCTGTTCAAACCATTTTGGCATATCTGTTTCGTCTATTTCTAGAGCTCACTGCCTGGGCCGGTTTTTTGAGCGGATAAGAAGCGTCCAATCATTGCAAATTTTTGAACGAGAAGGAAGTCGATTCCATTTTTATCAAGGGCTTCAAACTGAAAAACACGACACTAAGCGTAGCACGAGACTATTCTGAGGCCCTGCGCGACAAAAGACGCAAACTACTACAGTTTTGAAAGAGATTTAAAAAGGACGGTGACCGTATTCGTCTCGTTTTAAATAAGTTGTTCGTTAACGATGACGTTTACATGTGGGACACAGAGTCGAATCGTGCTAAACAACTTTCAAGTCGCAACAACACTTGACGCATCTCCAATGTCCATCCCCCTGTCTTCACGTATCACCAACCAGTACCTTTATATCAGCCATCTGAAGCAAACGAATCATCAACTAGCTTCCTTGATCACGTACACGGCTTTCATTTTCCTTACAACCAAGCCATAAGTACCCTCAGTAAACGAAACAAGAAATGTTCATCCCTAACCTCAGGAGTTAAGGCGTCGACAATCCAGGCATCACACGAAATAACTTTCGCAAATGTGAATGCGCGCAGCATCGCGAACAAATTGGATGCTTTAGAATCGTTGCTTATCAGCCTAAAAACCGACTTCTTGGCCGTTACTGAAACGTGGCTAACAATTGATATCGAAGATGCTGAGCTAACACCCCCAAACTACGCTATCATACGCAAAGATAGACCAACACGAGGCGGCGGCGTAGCTGTCTTTATAAGTAAAAGAATCCCCTTCACATTACTTCCAGACGCAGAAGGCGTAGAGGCTGTTTTTTGCAAACTGAAATTCACAACCCACGTTATCGTTCTCGGGTGTGCATACCGCGCCCTTTCATCAAACCTTGAGTGTATGGATGCCCTGTGCACGTATATGCGGCGTCACGCATCTAATCCCAGAGTTATTCAAGTGGGGGACTTTAATCGGCCTGGCTTCAACTGGGAATCATTGCAGTACCACAGCGCCTGCTCAGAAATAATTTACGATATAATTCTTTCTTTAAACCTTTCACAAATAGTGACGCAGCCTACGCGTGTAGAGGGACACAACTCGAGGGTGCTGGACTTAATATTTCTCACTGATAGCTTTCCGGTACATGAAGCAAAGATAGAACTGCTAGACGGCATTTCATACCATAAAATAACTTATTGTAGGATACCTATAAAGGACAGTAAAACGCCTGCATACGCTGAGGAAACATTTCCAGACTTTTGTAATGCCGATGACGGAGCAATACATAACTTACTGTTCGACGAATTTCCATCATTTCAAGAATTAGCCTCTGACTCCACTGTGACTATAGGAATGTTGTGGCATAAATTCAAAAAAATTGTTCTTTGTTGCTTACAAAACCAGGTTCCATCAAAGAAAAAGAAGACCAGAAAGATGAATCCATGGGTCACACGTGTCGTTATACATGCTAAAAGAAAGGTGAAGCATTTGAGAAAAAATCTAAAGGAGAAACCGAATATTTATAGCCGACAAAATCTGAGCGCTGGTATAACTAACATGAAAAATAAAATAAAAGCAGCCAAGTCTACTTATTTTGAGAAAACTCCACCTCGGTTCATAAAAAGTTCCCCAACGAAATTTCGGCAATACATGAATCCTAAGGTCCGTAAAATGACTCACGAAATGCCTGAAGAAAATGCCTAATTGGCAAACGTATTAAATAGCTATTTCCAATCAATTTTTACACTTGACGACGGAAACAGCCTCACATAGAAATTAGAGACGAGAAATCCATTAACCGATTATTCGTTTCTGAAGAGGGAGTTTTCAACTTACTATTGAAGTTGGATGGCAAAAAAAGTTCCGGACCAGACGACATACCTAACGCATTTTTAATTAGATATGCCGAACAGATAACAAAACACCTGTGCCTGCTTTTTAACCAATCATTGTCGTCGCGTACCCTACCACAGATTGGAAAATAGCAAAAGTGATTCCTATACATAAGTCCGGAAATCAAAACGAACCTTCCAAGTATCGTCCCATCTCATTAACATGTACGGTTGGTAAACTGCTCGAACACATAATATTAAAGCACATAACGAAACACTTAGAAGAACACAAAATTCTGTCCCCTCCTCAACACGGCTTCCGCCAGAGCATGTATACTGTAACACAACGCATTGAAATGGTCCATGACGCCTCATTAGGCATCGATCGCTAAAAACAAATTGATCTTATTCTGCTAGATTTCTCGAAAGCATTTGATCGGGTGTCGCACAGCAAACTCATCTTGAAACTCCAACTTCTTCTAGGCAAGGGCCAAATTGTTGACTGGATTACTAACTTCCTAACAGACAGGAAGCTGTTCGTGGAATTGAACCATGTCCAATCTTCAATCACACCGGTGACCTCTGGCGTACCGCAAGGCAGTGTTTTGGTGCCGGTATTATTCTTAATTTTCCTGAGCGATCTTCCTTCATCTGTTAGTGTTGGATGCAGATTATTTGCAGATGACTGCATCCTGTACAAACAAATCCACTCACACGATGACCATAATGCCTCAAATACAGCGCTAGACGCAGTTTCAGCCTGGTGCAGTTATTGGCAAATGAACATCAACGAAAAAAGTCCGCGCTCTTCTCTATAACTAGAAAAGAGAATCCATTCAATTTCAATTATGTCATCAATTCAGCTACCCTTTTTAATGTCACGAAACATAAGTATCTAGGAGTCATTCTGTCACATGACCTACGGTGGAACGCTCATATTCATTACATCACATCATCTGCGCTGAGAAGATTGTTATTTATAAAACGGCTATTACAGCAAGCACCACCACACACAAAGTTACTGGCCTACAATACACTTATACGACCTATCCTGGAGTACGCAAACACTGCCTGGTTCCCGTACACAAAAAAACTAACCAGCAAGCTCGAAGGTGTTCAACGAAAAGCGCTTAGGGTCATCTTTAACAAATTTAACCGAACAGATTCATCTACGGAGCTGCTTAAGAAGGCTGGACTACTAATCATAGAAAACCGGGCGATATTGGCACGCTTAAAGCTCATGTATCAACTGTTACATGGTCAACTAAACATAGACAAGTCCCGCTACATAAAGCTATCCGCAGCTAGAACTACCCGCCACAAATACTCTCATACCTTTGCCCCTTACAGATTTCACACAGATGCCTTCAAATTCTCGTTCTTCCCGCTTGCGATCAGAGAATGGAATAACCTGTCCCCCTCCATTACCAGTAGCACATCCTTAGCCACTTTCACGAAACTAGTAGAAAGCGACTTGATAGCCTCGCAAACGTAATATGGTGCTATGTGATCTTTCTTCTTATTTAAGTAAAGTGCCAATATGATTGTACTTTCACAATTGTGCTTATATGTTTTCTTTTCTGTTGTTGTTTTGTTAATTTTTTTCTTATTTTTTAACTTTCTATTGACTGTACCTGATCACTGCCTTAGAATTTCCACCTGTTATAATCCCTCTGGGATTGACAGTATGTAAAAATAAAATAAAATAAATAAAATTATATTTTTTTTCTTATCGTGTCCTCTCTTGTAACATCAGTTTATTTGCAAGCATTTCTTTTCAAAGTTTATAGCACAGCGTTCCAAACTGTGAGTTTTGGCAATGATGGCGTGTGAAGAAGACATCTTGCGTACCATTTTGAGAGCCGTTTATTGCTATTTTTACTTTAGGGAAGCCAGAGACGCTGCAATCACATGAACATTTTTCACCAAAGAATTTGCAAGAGATTGTTCTAGCCAATCCTGATTCTGGACATATAATTAGCAAAGCCGGCTGGCCAATAGCAAGAAAAGCACCTATAGGAAAGAGGCGTTTTGCGAATTTCGCCCTTGGCTACCGAAAGCGAACAATTGTCGGGGTGACCTGCATGGTAGAATTGCCTCTTACCAATCAAGGCCCACACTCGGTCACGGATGGTGGTCCGCACGTTGATGAGCCCATTCGCAGTGACACCCTCGTTTGCCCTCTTGTCCGTGACATGTGTCCAAGAGCTCGTTCGTCTTGTAATTGAATTACAAGTGGAAAGGAGAGAACAAAACCAACCGTGACATTGTGATGCATGCGGGTGAGTGCTTGGCCTATTATACGCGGCGAGCACACCTATCCCCTCCTCCAGTTTGGTTGTTTGTATCATTCCTTCCTTGATGAGATGGTCCGGGCATTGAATGCAGCGCATACGACACGCCGCTGCAATCAGCGAAGTGGAGTGGAAGGAGACGAGACGCATTGTCGACGAGATGGCGAGAACTGTATACGGGATATCCGGAGTCCATTTCCAAGTGAGGGTCAGTGATTTGTCCATGCGCGGCGTACATTCGCCGCATACGGTGCGGCTAGAGTGACCAACAATGCTCGGCGAACTTGCGGTTCAGAAACTATACCTATAGCTGGGACGCCGTCTAGTTATGAGCCATCTGGCAGCTAACTGGCCGACGCACCATCTATGAGAAGGCGTGAACTGCAACGCCTGCTGCTGTCTGCGGAGTGCAGACATCGCTCATCTGTGTTTCTTCGTTTCCTGATATTTCGCCCACTTTATTTTGTTTTTTTTTTTATAAATAATAAGAGACTTGTTTCAAGATAGCCTGAAGCCTAAAGTTCGCATAAGCCTCTGCTAAAAGCAAATTTCTAGATGGATGGGAAGTGCGGCTTCACCCTTTTTTTCTGCATCCCTTTACCACCTTTGCAAAAGGAAATAAACATTTGTGACTACTTTTCCTGTCGCCTATGCAACACTCAAACTACCCATGAATTTCGACATCGTCTTTTGTTTCGTGTCTCTTGAACCTTCTCAAATAAACACCTTCATTTTCAACAGCGCGATTCATCTTGTGTAGAGTGAGCCTTTGAAATTGTTGTTTCGAGTTGTAATTGTTCTAAATATGAATTTAGCAACTTACTCTTCGTTCCTACATTGCTGTGCCCTCACAGGCCTGTGTATCTTATCACACGGTAGTTCTCATAGGTGTTGCTGAGGTATGGAAGCGTCGTCATGCTCGGGTGTTTTTTTGTCGTTTTTTTGTGATGAAGAAGTGATTGTGTTTTACATTCGTGCTAAAAAAAAAGTTGCGTAACAACGAAGAAGAAGAGACGTGCTCTGTGGTCTGAGCTTTTTTTTTTTACAATATTCGCTTTTACGAAACAGCACTACGCTGATGGTTTGTTGCTTACGCATCAGACTACCACAACACCTGGAAGAAAAGAATACGAAACCACGAAAAGCTACTTTACGTTCGTTTTAGCAACGGGAGACCTGCTCGCATGCATCGGTTGAAAGTGTGGTTATGTATCGCTCTAAGCACGCGCTGTAGGGCATCGAGCTTTTTCTAATCGTAGAGCTTCTAGAACTAGTCAGCGGGGTCTTTCACACACCTAAATATTTTCCCTGTTCATTCCGTTCAAGAAAACTATCAGAAAAAAGAAAGAAAAAACATGCCAACTGCATGCACTGCGGAATTACTGAACTCCAGTCAGATTGCTCATCTCGATCTTCACATGCACGCCCAGAATGAGAAAAACAAACGCACATAGAGCATTCTAATACGCACTACTGATGCTCGTCTTACAGAAAATAGTATAAAGATCGGCGTGTATAGCTTCCCAGATTCGCTTCTTGAGAGTTCGCTGCTCCTTAACGAGTCGTTATCATTTCGCTTACAGTAGGCTACTTCACTTCCGCTCATATAGCAAAGGTATGAAACCGACAAGTTGAGAAAGTCAGCGAAAAAGTTTGCTTTTGAGCGTGAAAGTTTAAATGCAAATCTTGTACCTATTATGCCTATCGACTGTTTTTTGTTGTTTTGTCGTTCACACCAAACCTTTTTTTTTAAGAGTCGTGTCATTAGGAAGCCGTACGCCATGCGTTTAATCCGAGTCGCACATGCGGGTCCTCGGACGGCGCACGTCGCTATGGTGGACTACCCAAAGACGCTGTTTTATACAAAACGTCCCCGCGAATGCGAGCTCACGTTCCCTTAACGACGGGACGCTGCGGAGATTCGTCTCCGAGGAATTTGCAGCGGGGAATTGTTCTCAGCCGTTGTTGTTGCATCCTTTGTCTAGCCCCGCTTGCTTCAATTTCCTATAAAAAAAATTCCACAAAATGTTCATACACTCACAACTTCAACCACCCGCCATTATATGCACACAGTCTCCCTGCGCATGCGCTGTTCGTCTATGATTTCTGTTTCACCACACACGAAAGTTATAGTTGACGTTCTCTCCATTGCGATGAGGCTCGGCGACATCTTTATTCGAATTACATACGCCGCAACTTGGTATATACAGCAGAACTTTGCGCGGGCGTTATACATACGTGATCTGTTTTTAAAGCATATTGTACACACACGCTCTTTTTTAGGCTCGTTATAGAGAAATGGGACCCTCGGCGTCATCGATGAGGCTTAGTGGTTGCTGTTTTTCTAACCAGCGAAATACATCAAATATATTACATTTCAGTTGTTGATAGGCTTGTCGGCACTGAGGTGTATATATGCGCAATGGCATGCTTGTTACTAGTTGGAAGTTTTTCCTGAGTGGAACGCTGGTTTCAGTCTCTGTTATTTTTTCTCGTTTTTCGTTGATGCTTGTGGAAGACGCCGTTCTTCTGCCTGCAGAAATGGACGTAGAATCACCTGGGCCTCCACCCATACCTTCCACGTCGTCTGTGGCCACTCTAAGAAAGCGCTCCGGCCACCCAAGTGACGTCGACAGTGAGGACACGCTGATATACTCTGCGGCCAGTGATGAGAGCTCCGATGAAAAGGACTTTGTGCCCGTGGAAAGACGCAAGGTGGAGAGGAGGCTACTTACGACATCTCGTTCCCAAAGTAAGGCCACCACGAATATTCAAGAGCCACCGGTTTACACTATTTTGTTTGTCCCGCTGAATGCCGCTGACAGCATGAACCGACTTAATCGCCAGGTCACGTTTATGTCACTTGAGGCGCTCGTTCCGGGACAAATAACAGACGTGAGAATCAATGGCCGCAAGAACGTTCTGGCGATAGACGTTACGCAACGTACTGCTCTCGACGTATTGACCAAGGTGAATGTGCTGGGGAACATCAACGTACGTTCTTTCATACCAGATGGCAAGGACTCTCGGGCAGGCGTTATATGAAATCGATACTTCTATCAGCGATATTGATTTTCCCATTCTAATCAAACCAGTGACGGAGGCTAGTATAATCTTACAAGCCAGCCGTCTCGGGAACTCACGATGCGTGAAACTAGTTTTCAAGGGTGACAGTCTCCCAACTCAAGTAAGAGTTGGTCATTTTCGACACACAGTACGGCCGTTCGTGCCGAAACCTCTTCAGTGTCGGAAGTGCTGTAAAATAGGACACGTGAGTGCTGTTTGCACAAGTTCTGCTGTGTGCTCCCGGTGCTCGGAGTCGCACAACACAGAAGCCTGTCAAGCAGAACATTGCAAATGTGGCAATTGCCAAGGTCCTCACGAGGCGTCATCACAGCAGTACCCAAATGTGAAGAAGGAGATGCAAGTGCTGAGGCAGATGGCCAGAGACGGTTCCACGCACAGAAGGCTGCTGCCAAAGTGCGACGTCGGCGTTCGTGCCATAGGAAAACTCCTAAGATATCCTTTGTCACAGGGATGCACCGCTACCCCATATCACGCACTCACCACCATAAGCATCAACAAGTGCCAACAACAAGCATCTCCAGAAAGACGCAAGAAACATTGACCCTGACGCGTGGCCAGCACTGCCGTCAGTGACACCACAAGTAGAGCCGCAGCATCGCTCGCTGAAAGCTACTTCAGAGCGATTAAGTCGTGACAGTCAAGATGACGAAATAATAGACGTGATTAAGACCCTCATGAAGACAATTCGAGTACTCCTGAATAATATTCAGACTCCGGCTGTCCACAGCGCTCTTCAAATATTGAACGCTTTGAATCCGGTGCTATCAAATCTAGAGAAGCACCGTGGCTCTTTTTCTGCAGCCCTTCCGTAAACAAGCGAAAGAGGCATCAATTTTCCAATGGAATACCCACGGTCTTAAACCCCGCATTTCGGATTTTTGACCATATGTTATCAAGAATCAGTTTCCAATTATCGTAATTTGTGAACCACGTCTTCACAATGCTATACGACTTTCTAAATACGAGGCTTTCAGATCTGCTACCCGAAACGAAAACAGTAAGGCCATTGTTTACATCAAGTGCGAACTCACATTTATTGAGCATCCAGTAACACCGGACGACAGCAACCAATACGTGTGCCTGACAGTTAGGCGTAACAACGTGAACTTCACGATAGTGGCAGTATATATTTCGCCTTCAGGCCGCTTCGACCCAGCAAGAATCAGCGCCATTATATCAGCGACACCTGGGCCATGGATTAATACCGGTGATTTTAACGCTCATCACACGCTGTGGGGAAGCCAGAAGATGGACCGTCGGGGAAGAGATGTGTCCTCCTTTGCATCTGACCAGAAACTATATTGTTTAAATGACGGCACTTTCACGTTTTTACGGGATCTCACATATAGTAGCTGTCTCGACCTAACTTTTGTGTCAAGTAGCCTAAGTACTAAGGTGCAGTGGTTTGCGGACAATGAAACGCATGGCAGTGACCACCTCCCCACCTAAATAAAGATCAAGGGGCTAAGCAAGTCACATTTCGCGTCAGCTTCACAGATAGACTGGTCAAAGTACAGATCATCCACAGAGAAGCAATGATAGAGAAACCAAGAAGGTTCTCCTGAAATCCTGGAAGGTATAATGAAGGCCAATATTCAAGAGGCAACGTTTAATTGTGGACCTTTGCCAGATTTTTTTCAAATATGAGGTGGAGTTGGAGCGACTTCGAGCAATCCGTCGTCGCGCCGAACGACGTTATAGACACATGAAATCCATCTGCGACTTGAGGGAAGCGAGATGTCTACAAAAGAAGATTCAACGTCGAATCAATGCACTAAAGTCGCCAGGATGGAAGTCACTATGCGAGTCGCTCGATCCCCACAAACCTCTTTCGCAAATATGGGGAATAATCCGCGGCCAACGAACATTGCCACAACAACATCGCCCGTTCAAATACTTTGCTCTCCACCAAAGCCGACGTGAAATCGATGTAGCAGAAGACTTCTGTGCCAGGGTTGCAAACAAGGGGTCCGGGATCAACATGAGTAACCTACAAAACGCGCCGGCGTTCAGAGACACTCGGATGGACAATATGTTTTCTCTAGTGGAGCTTCAGGCAGCATTGGCAGCATGCAAGCGCTTGTCATCTGCTGGACCCGATGGAGTCACTTACATGGCCCTTGCTAACCTAGGACAAACAGCTTGGCGTGCCCTTCTAGCTGTATACAATGGCTCGTGGTGCAACGGTTTGGTTCCTCCTTCGTGGAAGTGCAGCCGCCTTGTGCCCCTGCTCAAATCAGGCAAATCGCCTCTGGACATGGCCTCCTATCGCCCCGTCGCGCTTGCCAGCTGTTTTGGAAAGGTGATGGAGAGAATGGTGCTGACTCGCCTGGATAGGTACTTGGAACATAACAATATATACCCCGATGCTTTGACCGGCTTTCGACGTGCATGGTCTTCCATGGACAATGTTGTTGATCTTGTCACGTCTGTACAACAGCAGAAAAGCCTAAAGAGATTATCAGCGGCACTTTTCTTGGATATTAAGGCTGCATATGACAACGTACTACATGAAACCACCCTGAACGCCTTGGGCAGCATTGGATTGGGAGGCCGCGTTTACCAATGGATCTACAGCTATTTGAAGGACAGAACCTTCTTCGTTCAGACAGAAGATGGTGCAACAAGGCACCATCATACTTATCGCGGCGTACCTCAAGGTGGGGTCCTAAGCCCCGTATTTTTCAACCTTGCGCTCATCGGCCTCGTTGACGTCGGGCCACACTCCGTTCACCTGTTGATATACGCGGACGACATCTGCATCTGGGCATCAGGGGTCACGCGTCTACACGTACGAGCCAGGCTTCAGACAGCGGCCACACTGACGTCAAACTACCTTCAAGGACGAGGACTGGAACTGTCATCTGAGAAATGCTCACTTGTTGCGTTTACGCGCAGGACAATGACGCCATACCGCATCAAAATTAATGGACACACGATCAGCTATCAAAAGACCCACCGTTTTCTGGGAATAGTAATAGATCGTGACTTGTCTTGGAGCCCTCATATCGCTCACGTAAAGAACAAACTGACCATAGTCACCCACGTCCTAAGGTTTCTTGCGGGAAAATCATGGGGTGCATCGGTATGAGCCATGCTTCAACTGCATGCTGCACTTTTTCTTAGCTTCATTCGCTACAGGCTACCTGTGCTTGGCGGGGCCCGCATAACAAACGTACGCGTCCTCTAGTCATTACAAGCTCAAGCACTGAGAGTATGCCTCGGGATTCCGAGATGCGCATCCTCAGCAGCGACTGTCGCAATCGCTTATGAACACCCTATCACAACCTACATTCGTGCCCTGATAACCATCCCCGGCATGCAAAAGGAGAAAAATTTGTCAAATTTGGCCCTAAAACAAACAACATTACTGTTTCTGCATGAGAAACACAGTGGACGCATTCACATTTACACGGATGGGTTGATCACTTCAACAAGTTCAACAGGTGCAGTGGTAATTAGGGAGAAATCCATCACGATAAAGTTCAGGACCTCGCATCTGACAACATCCACGACAGTAGAATTCGCCGCCATTCGTACCGCTCTGGAGTTCCTAGTTGAAGAACCGCAGCAGACAGGGTCAATCTTCTCCGACTCCAAAGCAGCCCTCCAGGGCATTGCCTCGCCATATCGTCATGGACCAAAGGAACAACTACTTGCTGAAATACGACTACTTCATCACCGGGCTATAGAGAAACAACATGACATAGCGTATCAATTTATACCAGGCTACTGCAGCATTGATGGAAACGACCGTGCAGATGAAGCAGCCCAATCTGCTCGTGATGATGCCCCTTGTGCAGCTATACCATTATCAAGAACGGACGCCGCTGCAAAGCTTCAATCACTTGCACGAGAACTGACAGCTCAGTGGAATTCACCGGCATTCACCAACGTACGCCTTCATAATTTGGGCCCACACCTACAGCTCCGTCTTCCATCAGGAATAACCAGAGCTGAGAAGACACTTTTGTACCGTCTATGGATTGAGTGGCCTTTACAAATGCTTATTCGTTTCGAATAGGAATGGCCAGCAGCCGGACATGTGACAACTGTGGCTGCGCAGAGACTTTCTCCCATCTTCTCTGCGAGTGTCCTCGCTTCAGTGCGCCAAGAAAAGAACTATCGAAAGTTTTAGATAGACTAGACACTCTCCAATTGTCGGAAGAAAGGGTATAAGGACACTAGCCAGGACCGTCCTCTGCACGCAAGGCATTGAGAGCGTTGTTGCGCTTTCCTCGGGCAAGTGGTCTTAGAGACAGGCTGTAAGCAGCGTCGTGGATCGTCTGATAACCTTCTCCCTCTTTTTTTTCAACGTCTCTTTTTTTCTCAGCATTTATCCCCCCTTACCCCTTCTCCAGAACAGGGTAGACAGCTGGTCTGAAAACTGGTTAACCCCCCTGTCCTTCCTATTTCAATCCTCCTTCTCCTCTTTGTTATACTAGTTATAGTACGCTTTTTAACATCAATATCCAGCAATGCAGGCAGAAATGCTTTATGTCCGTGTGTTCAGATTTGGGTGCACGTTAAGGAACACCAGGTGGTTGAAATTTCCGGAGCCTTCCACTACGGCGTCTCTCAAAACCATAAACCATATGGTTTATGGTTTTGGGACGTCGTTCATGCTCATCAATCATTAAATAAACATCATAGTCCACTCCGACTAGATAGACATAAATACTTGAGTCGAAATAATAGACACCCCTTTAATATATAGCAGTCTATACGGACACATTTGCGGAGAGGCCAAGCACTCGCTCGCCGGATTACGTGCTGACTGGTTGTGCTCGCGCGACTTCCGACGACAGCGCAGCTCAGGCCGACTGGGCTCGCCCTCCGCCATCTCCTGACGCCGACAAGAGCTCTCGCCGAGTGGTGCCCCGTTTTCGGACACCTGCGACCGTGTCCATCTTTCCTGTCTCCTTTTTACTTCCCTCGTTTTCTGTCGTTCGCTGTCCCTGCGCCTCGCTCTCTACTTCTTCTCCCTATCTATTTACCTTGTAATCCTATAGCCGCAAAGAAAGCATCATTGAACTTGAAAGAAATTTACCGCGTCCGTTACCGTGTCTTTTTTCGGTGTTTGAACAGCCCCTCCAGTCGAGTTCGTCGAAATAGAAACGGGTGGTCCTTGGACCTTGGAATTCGCATTTTGCATGCCTCTTCAGCGCATGCGCAGACACCTGGTGGTGCCTCTGGGAAACGATTTTTGAAGCACCGTTACAGACGCGGCTTGTGTTTTCACCTTGGCAGCGCTGGTGAGAGTGGAGTGGGCGGCACAAATGAATATATCTATACCCGACGACAAGTTTTCTTGGCACTGTAGGAAAGGCTACGGAGGTGGAGCTTCTGCACACGTAGCACTGCGCGAATCGGTTCGTTTTGGCTCGCGTCTCGTAATGCCAATGAAAGGGACGGGGGTGCACTATCAGCGTTTCATGTAGATGCAGATGCTGCTTAGCATTTGAGGTCCACGTAAAAAGGTGGGACTTTCTCGCGCGCTAATAAACATGAAGTCAGGACGAATAAATTAAAGTAAATACAACTATCTTAATGGTGGGAGCTGCGTTCAGTCTCAAATATCTCCACGTAGAAAATAAAGAGGGAACTTTTGTATATTTCACGGTGAAAATACGGGCGCTGTTCTGAAACTACATTTACTGGCAATACGATGCCCGTGATTTGGCTATGTAGCCTTCGCTCCAATGCCAAGAAAAGTTGTCGCCGAGTGTAAAATGTGGTTCTGTTAGTGCAATGCCAGCAATTATACTCTGTTTCAGAAGTTCCCTTCAGCATGCACTGTGGAGGCTACAGGCCCCTCAGCCATATGAAGGGTGCTTCGCCCCTCCACATGTATTCATTCGCACCGTGTCGTCTGCTGACCTTAATTGTGGCGTATATCAGCAATATCAGCAAGATGGCGCAGTGAGCGTGCGGTGGCTCTCATCTCTCACGCGTACTCTGGCCCGCGGAGAGGAGTTGAGTGGACGATCTCTCGCGCGTCCTCATCTCCCAGTGGAGAGGATCATGTGTCTGGGCTGGCGTTGGGCTTGCACTGAAACGATTCTGGATTCTGTTGTATTTACGGGGTGCACAAAGGTCACTGCAACTGTTGCAGTCTCTCCGTTTCCGAAAAGGGCGCGCTTTCTGAAAGAGCGAAGTAACAACTGAGACGCTTATCCGCGTTCATCTGCACCTGCGAATACGTTTCATGCGTCGTTTCCGCGTGAGAAACGCGGGGCACGTTTCGATCATTTTGCAATTCTGCGCGTGACCTTCCAATTTGTTGCTATCGCGTTCATTGGTTCGTCTTTGCGGCAAAGCTGTGACTCTTGTTTTACAATTGCACGTTTATGACACCGTTTACAATTGGTCCACTCCTATCTTACCTTTGCCGTGTTGTTTGGACCACCAAAATTTATAGCGCGTGCCTCATTGACGCCGGTAGGCAAGCACGGACGGCCTACGCAGAAGAGACCCATTCGGAAGCCACGAAATGCTTTATGGCATATGGTCACAGAAGAAAATATTTGTCCAAAAACATTTTTGCGTTCACTTTCACCCGTATAATTACCGCAAAAGTTTGCGAGCGTTCGTGTGAGTGTGTTCAAGATCAGCTTCACTGGCTCCAAAACATAGCTGCCGTTTAGGAAAAAAAGAAGCAGAACTTCTTTTCAAAAGAAAGTTGACAATTCTTATTTACTTTGTAGCAACCATTTTGTACTAAGTATAATAAAATCTACCATATTTAGACATTTCTCAAAATAGTTTCCTTCGCTCTACAAGTTTCAAACAATTTTCCTTCACTGTTGTGCATATACTTCGTACAAAGATGTCTTCTTTGTAACATTGATATTATTATGTTACATAATTATGAACCATAGAGAACCACTGCTGATGAAATCAGTTCCTACCTGTTCAATGTGTACGATATTTCTTACCTCGTAATTTATGCAGCTAAAAAGAAAAACTCAGTTCCTTGTGAGGGTACTGACAGCTTTATGCGTGAAATATGAAGTACTCGATCACATCTAAAATATAATTTTTCAGATTCGTGTCGATCTCTCGTGGGATGACCAGTTTGTGAAAGTTGCGTAGCCAGGCGTGGCACACCGGGCGCGTGCGACGAAATAATTAACACCCTATAATAAAGGACTACAGGTCACACTCCCTATGCTACTCATTTCTACGTGTAGCCTCAATAGCCCTATCTAACAAAATCCACACCCTTCCATGCGTTTTCTTTCTTTCTTTTGTTCCTTTGAAGAAAGCCGCAACTCATGACTGTGACAAGAATACAAGCAGGTGTGTGTATCATCATCATCCACATCACCATCATCATCAGCAGCAGCATCAGCCTGATCACGCCCACTGCAGGGCAAAGGCCTCTTTCATGATCCACCAATCAACCCGTTCTTGTGCTTTCTGCTTCCACGTTGCACCTGAGAACGTTTTTAAATCTCTTCGGCCCGCCTAATATTCTGTCTCCCCCTCGTGCGTTTGCGCTCTCTGGGAATCCACTTAGTTACCCTGAAAAACCAGCGGTCATCCTGCCTACACGCTACGCGCCCGGCCCATGTCCATTTCTTCTTCTTGATTTCAGCTATGATATTCATAACCCCGGTTTGTTCCCTGACCCACACTGCTCTCTTGTCTCTTAAAGTTACACGGATCGTTTCTCTTTCCATCGCTCGCTGCGTAATCCTCAATTTAAGCTGAACCCAATTTGTAAGCCTCCAGGTTTCTGCTCTACCGGCAAGATGCAGCAGTTATATACATCCTTTTGAGGGTTAGTGGTAGATTACCACTCATGATTTGAGAATGCTTGCCGAATGTGATCCACCCCATTCTTGTTCTAGTTATTTCACTCTCATAGTTCAGCTCCACGGTTATAACCTGATCTAAGTAGACATGTTCCCTTACAACTTACAGCTTCTCTCCACCTATTGAAAAATGCTGTTTTCAGCACTCTCCTGCATAATACTTCAGTTTTCCGTGTCCGATTCAGTAATCATTCGTCCACTGAGTTACTCATCAAGACAATGTCATCAATAAAGTGCAGGTTACTAAGATACTGTCCATTAATTCTTATCCATAACTCTTCCCAATATAGGGCCCCCAAAACTTCCTGTAAACACGTGAAAAACAGTCTTGGAGAGAGCGTGCCTTCCTGCCCTGCACCCTCCTTTATTGGTATTATGTCGCTCTCTTTGTAGAGAACTATGGTGGCTGTGGATCCGCTGTAGATTTCTTCCAGTATGTTCATGTAGGGCTCGCTGATGCCCTGATTCCATAGTGCCTACATCACTGCTTATTTCTCGACTGAGTCAAACACCTTCTCGTATTCTACGAATTCTATGTATAGAGGAATGTTTGTATCACGTACATTTCTCTATCACCCGATTCATAGTATGAATATGGTCTATTGTGAACCAGCCCGTACGAAATCTTGCTTGGTCTTTGGTTGATTGAACTCTATTGCCACCCTAATTCTATTACCTACTATGTTTGTAATTAGACAAGCTGATCGGCTTTTAATTTTTGAAGTCCTGTATACAAAAATACCATGATTTCCTTCTACTGCTCTTAAGCAAAAAAAAAAAACTATAACACAAACTACAAGTGCCGGTATTTTAACAGTGAATGTGGCCCTGAAAAGTCCACTGGTGAAGTAAGTATTTGTAGGTGCCGTTTTCCAGTAACAGATATTCTTTCGATATCGGCATCCTTGGCGATCAGCCGTTTTTTATGTGGCAATCTGATTTTTTACAGAGGTCAGTTGTCATTTTACGTTGCCCTTATTTTTTTGTTGCCTGGATGTGAACGAATGTTCGTTGTTTTTGTGTGCAGCAACTAAACTGTTGCGCTGCTGTGGACGTGGATGAAAGTCTGACTACCGGCATTATGGAAGGAAAAAGTAAGGAGGGGGTGTTATGAAGAAAGAAGAAAGATGGAAAGAAAGAAAGAAACAAAGAAGAAGGAAAGAAAGAAAAAGAGAAAAAGAAGGAAGGAAGAAAGAAAGAAAGAGAGAAAGAAAAAAAGAAAGAAAGAAAGAAAGAAAGAAAGAAAGAAAGAAAGAAAGAAAGAAAGAAAGAAAGAAAGAAAGAAAGAAAGAAAGAAAGAAAGATATATACCCTGGACTGCACGGGCGTGCCTTTACTGATAAAAGGAGGGCGCCTAAATTATCACTTTTTGAATGTGCAAACGCTGTATTATCACAGTTCTCCGTCGACGTATGCTCATATGGACAGCGACCTCGCGCCTTTACATAAGGCGATTACCGCCATGAGTCTCGCGACAACCATCGAACGCACACGCTTCGGCTGGGAATGTATGGAGCCGTTAAAAGCGCATAGAACTCAAGCGCCGTTGTTGCTGTTCTTCCTTATACAACCGTTACTCCTGCAGCGCTTCAACGCCGCAGCGTGGTCTCGGCCGCTGTGGCATCCTTGCAAGACACCACAGAACATCGCCTTCTGCCACCTACCAACCTAAGGTACACTGTGGCTAAGGGTTCACGGCGTAGCTTTATCCTCCTTTCGACGCTGAAAGCTTTTTCACGATGTCCTTGCATCGCAAAGTGTACCTTTTCTACACACTCTGTTTTCGTTGCGCTTCGTAAAAACCCAAAAATTGCTTCCCTTGTCATCATTTCTTGTTTGTCTCACCTCCGTGCATCGTGGTAGACCTCCGTCGGCCACCCACACACCCGCCACACGGGGGTCGTTTGGTTTTACTGCAGGGGCCTTCTTAGCAGGCCGTTCCTCGTCTTTCCCTGCTTGACCTTTTAAATTTTGAGAGCACTTCATTCCGTGCTTACTTTACGGTCTAACCCAAGCCCGCAAAAATTACCCTAAAGGCTGCCACGTACCTCATATATTAACAGGGTGCCTCGCGAATTGGGAGATTCCTGCATGATGTCTTTAGGGCGTTATAGTACTGCGTTGATATTAATTTCAAGATGTGGTACCCAAAGCCGTTCTCACCCTTTTTGGCAGGCGGTAAATGGGGAAGCACGCAGTGTGTATTGATTGGAATTGGCAAAGGGACAGACAAGTGAATTGGAAAAGGGACTGACCAGTCTCGTTCCAAGTACTGCGGTTATTGGCAGTGCAGGGAAGACTACACGTACGAGGGTGGTCTGAAAAGTTTTCGGCCTGATGTAAAAAAAGCGTATGGAACCTTCAAAATTATTTTTAATTTTCAACATAGCCTCCTCTCAACTCTACACACTTGTTCGAATGATGTTCTAGAGCTAGGATTCCATACTTGAAATTACTTTGGGGAAGTTCTGAAAAATACTCATTCATAACAGAAATCTCTTCTTCATTTGATCAGCAACGTTGTCCACAGAAAAAAAATTTGAGTTTTGGGATTAGGTGGTTGTCTGACGAAGCCAAGTCAGGAAAATAGGGTGGATGTTTCAGCAATTTGAACTTAAAATGATGCAATTTAGTCATTGCGACATGCCTTTTGTGCACTGGTGCATTGTTTTGATGAAAGATGATTTTCTTCTTCGAAAAATCTGGGCTTTTCTTGTGAACTTTGTGATCCAATTGACTTAGAAGGTAAAAGTAATACCCCCGTTATGGTTTTGCCCTTCTTCAGATAATCTACAAGCAGAATGCCGTTAGCGTCTGAAAAAACAGAAGCCATAACTTTCCGGTGGAAGGAACTGACTTCGCTTTCTTCGGTGCAGAAATCCCGACTTAAGTCCACTGCTTCTATTGTTGTTTTGATTCCCGTGTGTAATGGTGAATCCAAGTTTCGTTCATCGTTATAGGCCTGTACAAAAAGTTCACTACATTTTTGTTATATACAGCTCCAACGCATGCTGTGACATGTGCTTGCGTTTTTGCTCAGGAGTAAGCATGCGTGGCCCCGATCTTGCACAGTGCTTGTCCACGCATAGTTTGTTTGTTATACAAAGTGTGACCTAGACGTTCCACTGAGATGCCAACAGCCTCGGAAATTTCGCACAACTTCACTCTCCTGTCTTTCAAAACCACATCGTGCACGCGGTCAATCGACTCAGGAGTTGTTTCGTTTTTGGGCACCCTTTGCTTGGGTCATTTCTCAATGCGCCCTCCCCCGTGCTTAAACACAGCAGCCCATTTCTTGACTGTGGAGTACCAAGTGGAGCCTTGCGGGCAAACTTTAGTGACTTTCGTTTGGAGATAAGCCTTTTTTCAGAAATAGCTTTATTACCGCACGGTATTGACGCTTCTCCATGCCTTATGGTACTTCCCAATACAAATATACTGCAATCTACTGTCAAATACGAACTGCTAGTCGGCACTAGATGAGTCTGAGTCTGAGTCTGAGTTTAATCTGAGTGTACCGTATTGATCACCTGCCCCTTTACCCACCCAACCCTTCCAAAAACTTGTTGAAACTGATGATTTTTCGCACTTCTTCCAAGATCTAAAAAAATTTATACACCTAATGTGTTTTGCACAGCCTCTTTTGAGCAAACGACTATGCTGCAATGACGTCACGTTATGACTTCCATGATCACCTCACAAATTCTGACGACGTGTGATGTCATGACAAATTCACATTACATTGAGGTCATGTGACATTCCGTGTGCCGACTCCACATACACTCGCTTCATTATCGTGTCAACTTCGACCGACTTTTCTTTGTTTCGTCCGTGTTCGTACCGATGCCACCTTCAAGCAACGTATCGCCGAATATGAGCAGGTCTTACCGAATCTCTAAAACCTCTTGCCTGAGGACACACATAAATCTTTCGCCTTAATTCAAATATAAAGCTAGAATTAGGCTAGACAGTGGCTGCAGTGTTCAAACAGCAGCAGCAAGGACTGGACAGCAGGAGGCAGCGTATCAACAGAAACAGACCATGCAAGCTTGAGCTAATCCATCGTGGACGTTGGGCTGGTGATATGACATTCCTCTTCACTACATTAGCAATCGTAATCATACCAGGAGATGGTGGAAAGGTTTGAAAGCATAAAGAACAGTAACGTCAATGTTTAGTATACTGGGGGTACTGTAGGACGTTTCGCAAACTGCGGGGAAGGCGCACACCGGTCACAATTTCTAGTCATTCCTTTGCTACCATGCCTTGCGATTACGCTTTCCTATACGACCACGTGAGCCACTCTTCTTAAAGGGAGCGTGAGCTCGCAGCCGTCGAAGTACTGCTGGCTGCGCCTTATTCACTCTCCCGTGCCAGCACGCTCTCGGCGAGATCTTTCTTTTCCTCTGGCATGAAGACATAAAACTAGAGTGCTAAGCTTCATGTTGTTCTCATTTACTGTTAAGGAAAACGTAGGTTTTTCAGAAAGCTAACAAAACAATCATAATGACAAGAAAAGCGCACTACTCTACCCCACTTCGCGGATGTGAAAGAGAGAGCGAAATAGTCCTGGAGTTAACAATAAAGATAAAGAAACATGTTTTTTGAGATATCCCTCAAATTAAGTTCTGCGCACTTTAGTGCCTTGTCAATAAACACCTTCGATGTGCATCGTGTACGACTACCGAACAGTGGCTGTCACCAATATTAAAAAAAAAAACCCAGTACCTGTACGTTTCACTGCAAAAGTCGTCGAAAGACGACAGTCTTGCGTCTGGAGAGAGTGATGTTTTGCGCGATAAGATCGGTGAATTGCCTTCTGGAAGCGCAGCGTTAGAGAGTCTCGATCTGAGCAGCCAAAGTTAACGAACACATAGAGGCACGTTAGACACGAGCGCTATCTGGCAGTTATCTTCGAAAACGAAGGAAGGAGTGCGCGCCTGTCTTGGAGGCGATAAGGTGTACAACGCAAAGCAACAGGCAGGTGCCGTGCCGCTTTAGCAAAGCGTTGGAAACACTTGCCTTTTTGAGCATCGCGTTGCATTGTCACCGCAGCGTAATAAACGCTACGTTCCTTAGAATCACTTATGTATGTCTTCTCTAATATAAAGACACACATACAAAATTTTGACGTGTTTTTATGGTTCCTCAAGAACGTGTTGTTATGGTGCCTAAAAACACTTAAAACACACTTTTCGGACATTCAAAGAAATACGTTCTATACCACAATAAGTTTATATATTACTTGATAAAAACATTAGGCAGCCAAACAATTGCGAATTGTTATGCGTTGCAATGTCGTATTAAAGTAGTTTTCATTATATTAAATCTGAAGCACGCAAGTACCGAGGAGAGGAACCTTTCATTCCAATTTGGCTTCAAAAGTCGGCTGCGCACAGGCAGCATTGCTTACAATATATCATGCCACTCCGCACGTGCATGACTCACCAATGAAGATCTACTTGGCCAACACGAGCTCACAGAAGTTACAGTTGACTTAACCACTTGACTTACAGTTAACCTTTTGACTTACTTACAGCTCCCCTTTTCACTTACAGTCACTTTTAGTCGACCCCATAAATCAGCGAATGTTCACTGGGTTCATTTGGTTGACCTCCCTGCCTTTCACTCAACCTTATTCTCTCTCTATTTTGCTCTCTTGGGTTCATTCAATATTGCGTCAACAACGGCGTAATTGGCAGCATTGGGTCCACAATAGAACAAGTCCGACGGCCAGTGCATCCTTGGGGGCTGAATGTGTGTACCTACATTCACCGACGGCTTGTTTTTCGCGAACGATGCTGCCACCACCGCCTTGACCCGTAACTCACAAAAGCATTGTTTAATAATTATAAGAGCAAGACTAAAATATCAGTCAGAAAGTATTTGCTGTCATTGCGTGCCATTATTTGTTGAACAACAGGTAATGGGACGAGCCTCATTACAAGTTGGCCGTGTCCACTGTCGTGTGTCACCACGTGGCGCGGCAACTGTATCGCGATGCCACTGTATCGCAGGGCTCCTCCGCAGAGAAACGGTGCAAGCAGCGAGGGGAGCTACCTAAGCGGTGGCGACAATGGTTTCGCCTTCGTGAATGACGCCTCTGGCAGCCTAACGACGTTGAACATCGGTTTCGGCTTCCTTTCCTTCACGGCGGATGTCATCTGTCTCGGACAATTCTTTACCGTTCGGATTCTGTCCTTCTCTGTCTCCCTGCATCGTTCGCCGACAAAAGGCTGCCATATAGCCCTAACGGATCCTTCGGTTTGCGCCAACGGCCCGTTGTGGTATACAGTCAGTTCGAGCTGTATAGTTTGTCTCCCTATCACTGAGTACATAGGACTGCGCACATATTCCCCATCAGGGGGGAGGCAGGTAAAGTTTCTTCTCAGATACCTCCTTTCCTCCTCTCGTTCATACATCCCAGAAGACATGCTTCCTTGTGGATGAATAAATGCAACCTAAGTAATCACGTGCTTCTCTCAATGGCCTGCGTTCGATCTGCAGCTTTCCAGGAGGAGAGATTGGAGGTTAGCAGATCTTGGAAAAGTATCAGGGGCCTTCGGCCGCCATTGTCGTCAAATATTTGTGTGTCCATAGCCCGGCTCTTTAAGAAATGACGGGAAGGGTTAGACTCGGTAAAAAGTAGGAGGTGGAAGTTTCCCTCTTTCTTAGGTGATTATTCACAACTTTCATCTACGTTGGCGCCGCCACACGGCAACCGGCGAAAACCATGATGCGGTGATAGAACAAAAACTTGTCTGGCAACCACGTACAAGCCGTGCTTCGTCATCGTTGTGTCCCACAACTTCTTCCACGTGCGATAACTGAATTACGACAGATTCTGTTAGTGCAAGGTAGTTTAACCTTTGAGCTTCAATAATGGGCGATTAGTACAGGAACAATTGCGTGGGCTGCGGGCTTCAACGCTTAAACTGTACCATGAAAGGTGTCATAAGCGTGCTTGGTTTTCTTTAGATCTAGCGACGGAAAAAGCAATGGGCTATAAGAGAGTACACCATGAAACTTGTCAACAATGTGGTTATCAGCGTGCACTTCTAATCAGCTGGCATCTGGGACGGAAAAGAATTGCTGTGATTTTATTTACCAAAACCACGATATGGTGAGAGACACGCAGTAGCGATGACCTCGGAATTAATTTTCACCGCGTGGGGTTCCTTAATGTGCTCTTAAATCTAAGCCCACACTTGTTCCATTGCATTTAGCCGTATCGAAATTCCACCGCCGTGGCCGACAATCGAGCCCACCGAACTCGGTAGCACGGCACCTATAGCGTACTGTGCTACCACGGTGAGTAATCCTGAGTCAAACACCCCTGCCATGGTGATCTAGTGGCTAAGGCACTCGGCTGCATACCCGCAGGTCGCGGGATTGAATCCCGATCGTTATGGCTGCATTTTCGATGGAGGTGAAAATCCTTGAGATCTGTGTGCTTAAATTTAGGTGCATGTTTAATAACCCCAGGTCACCAGAATTTCCTGAGCCCTCCACTATAGCGTCCCTCATAATCATATTGTGATTTCGGGACGTTGAACCCCAAAATATTATAATATTCTTATTATTCATCCACAGACAAACAGTAGAGTGATCTTGTTTTTCGTTTAGCCTACAATGAAATGGTTAATACAACTATGCTTTCACGTGTGAAAAACAGTTGACAAACTGCTTGTCGCAGCTGACCCATTCGAGCAGCAGCTGGGCAGACGTCACTGCCGTCCGCATTCGAGCGCAAGCCAGTCTAGGGCGCTCAAATTTTAGCAACATGATTGATATTTGTAGTCTTAAGCCTGCGTCGTTATACGCAAGCAGCTACCTCGACAACATCAATATGAAGAGTGAATATGAAAGCAACTTAGTAAGCTGGGTGGGTGATATGGCTCACAGTGTAGCATGTTTGTCTGCGAAATGTCCTAGCATCGTGGTTCCCGATCTCTCTCGTAGCTTGTAAGCCGGCGCTGTCTTGAATAAGTGGCACACTAGAGCCCGGCTTTATTTGACGACGAATTAGTTTTCACAATAAAACAATGTAGGCTCACCTTTTTCATGCCAGTGTTAGCCCCACTGCCGGTAAATGCCTCGGCATACTCGGTCAAAATGATCAAAGTGGTAAGAAAATGACCGGCAGCACAGACGGCTCCACGTCACCTGTCTCCCATGCCGTTGTGGGTGTATTAGGCCGCGCGATCACCGGACTCAGCGGATGGCGAAAATCTCCCGAGTTTTACGCAGCTGAAGGCCTGATCCGGCAACCCAGTACGATGAAACATAATCGAACCGGCTGCTGCACCAGCACGTCGGACGTCGAATCCGGGGCAATATCATACCGCGTGTTGTCCACTTCATGCACTCAATCATGAACTGCCTCCTTCATGGGAATTTCAGTGCCATGGAATATTTTCCTAGCCGCATTGATTGATATGTGAAGTTTACCGTCCCAAAACCACCATATGAATATGAAAAACGCCGTAGCGGAGGGCTCCGGAAATTTAGACCACCTGGGGTTATTTAACGTGCACCCAAATCTGAGCACGCGGACCTACAGCATTTTCGCCTCCATCTAAAATGCAGCCGCCGACGTCGGGATGCGGTCCCGTGACCTGCAGGTCGGCAGCCGTGTACCTTAGCTACTAGACCACCGCGGTGGGGCATTTTCCTAGCCGCAAGCGGTGGCTACTTTGCAGTGACAACACCTGCAACGAAGGCTCCGCGCACGCAGGTGATCACTCCGACGACAGCGATTTCAGTTTTCTTGTGGCGCCCCGTATAGCAGCTGAAAGTTGCGAATAGGTGGCAGCCGTCACCCCTGCAGATTCACAGATTCGTGAGATTATCGGCGGTGCTTAGGCGGTGCTTAGGCGGTGCTTAGGCGGTTAGTCGTCGCGCCAAATGCATAAAGTTACGATGTCAAGCTATTCGTGCGTGCAGCCGTGGCTGCTGCTGCCATGGCGGTAAACACGACACTGCGACTACGGCGCAGTTATAGTACTGCCGTTGAAGCCATTTGCTCTTGATACATTCCACACGTATTCAAGTCGACCAACTTGCTAATATTCCATATCAGAGAAACTGTCATGTACCATTGATGCTCCTTTCACCTCGTCTGTATTCACGTCAGGCCTTTTTTTTTATTCTTCTAGTCTGCAGACGCTGTGCTCCTCTCGGGGACAGAACACGGCCCGCTCGTTGCACGTACATATTTTATTTGTGATTAGCACATTGCCATCCCTCGCGCTTGGTAAACAGAAAAGGTTGTGAAGTAACATGCGCCGTCACCGTTACTGTTGCTTTTGAAGCAGTCTGGGGTCATGGTTGGTGAGCAAGGGCTGAAGCACAGCTAGTCAGTCTGCCGTGAACTTAATTGCCACTGTGTCCACCCTACAGTTTCTTGTTCGTGTTGATAGAAACGCCAGCTAACTCAGCAACCGTGAACCTCAGAAGCTCACTCGTCTCATATTACGCGGAAAGCGTGCAATCATATTAGACTGCTCATCGAAGCGTGGCTGGATAACTATGGGCACCGAAACGAGCGATGGAGGGTTAAAAAGATTATAAAGTGAGAGAGTACTGCATGACCGCACGTTAACTTCAACTTTGTATCACATTGGTTCGTGCCTGCTGGTCTTCATTCTTGCCTGTCACGTCGGCGCGTGCATCGCGTCATCTGGCACATGCCTGTATGTCTGAACTGCCTGTTTTGGTACTTATATCTATTTTGTGCCTCTGCGTGCTGTCGGAACAATTCATATGAGGAAAGTCAAGAAAAGAAGTATTGGAGACGAAAAATTAAAACTGCGTTTTTTCTTGTGTATAGTTTCAGATACAAAAATAAAAAAAATCAATTGAAGATTATCTACGATGTTAAGATGGAACATTTAGGAGGAAAAGAATATTTCTTCAAGGGCATATTTAATTACGTTCGCATACAGTGGAGTGAACAAAGCGTTTTTCTCAAAACGCAAAACACTTGCTCTTTTCAGCCTCGAAGGCGATGCATGGTCGCTCATTACTATCATTCAAGTCGATTCATTCTACAAGAGAGTGTTCACGCTAATTAGCACACGTACAGGTGAATACAAGCAAAGGAATACCGAGTGGAAAGCAGCGTACCATGTTTTCATTTGATCATAGTAATTACCTTCAGTAGTACAGAAAGCTGAGCTCGCTAGTAATGCATTCATTCTAAAATAGCGCTAAAACGCACATGTCCTTGCGCTGTCCTTGCGCTGTTTTACAATGTAATTACCTTCTAGCTCATCAAGCTTGTAATAATTTTGCAAACCCCAAATGCGTATCATCACCACCTTCACCAAAAATTCTCGAGTGCGGTACCCCACCGGGCTTCGGAATTGCTTTTTTAAATGGACTGCAATCAACGAAGTTATAGGTGTTTGCTTTGTATAAGAGTCACCAGTTAGTTATAATGGCAACAAAATAGTTATTTCGTTATACATTCGCCAAGACGACTCAAACACGAAAGCCATGCACATGGAATCCCCTATATCATCTATGTTATTTATCACCTCTATTTCACGCTTTCGTGAAGGCAACGTGTGGTTTTAGGGGTTTTAATGAAATGAAGACGCTCATTTCTGCAGCCCTTTAGGTAGCACGGCGTGAAAGGTACGCGAGCGACAGCTTTTATTTATTTATTTATTTATTTATTTATTTATTTATTTATTTATTTATTTACGTACGCACACCGCGAAGGAAAGTGGACGAAGTTAACGGGAAGCTCGCGCTCTTGGAGCCACAATCCGCGTAGGTGGCTCCAGGCTTCTTTGCTGCGTTTGACTTTTGGTGCCTTTCGCGTGGTCGCCTTTCACTTGCTCCAGTTCGTGGGGCACGTAAGGTTTTTGCCCCAATAATTGCAGCTTGATAACGCGTGTTCTTTTTCCGCCATGCTCCCGCAAATAATAGTCTGCTATAGGGAGAACTATACATAGCCTTCGTAGATTACGAGAAGGCGTTTGATTCAGTAGACATATCAGCTGTCATGCAGACACTGCGGAATCAAGGCGTCGATGAAGTATTTAACATCCTGGGAGAAATCTACAGGGGATCCACTGCTACCATTGTGCTTCATAAAGAAAGCAACAGAATACCAATCAAGAAGGGTGTAAGGCAGGGGGACACAATCTCCCCAATGCTATTTACCGCGTGCTTACAGGAGGTTTTCAGAAGCCTAGAATGGGAACAGTTAGGGATAAGAGTTAATGGAGTTAGTAACCTCCGCTTCGCCGATGACATTGCATTGCTGAGTAACTCAGGGGACGAATTGCAACTCATGATTACGGAGTTAGACAAGGAGAGCAGAAAGGTGGGTTTTAAAATGAATCTGCAGAAAACGAAAGTAATGTACAACAACCTCGGAAAAGAGCAGCGCTTCGACATAGGTAAAAGTGCACTTCAAGTTGTAAAAGACCATGTCTACTTAGGACAGGTAATAACAGTGGAGCCGAACCACGAGCTCGAAGTAACTAGAAGAATAAGAATGGGGTAGAGCACATTTGGAAAGTACTCTCAAATTATGACAGGTAGATTGCCACTATCCCTCAAGAGGAAGGTATATAACAGCTGTATCTTGCCGGTACTTAGCTACGGAGCAGAAACCTGGAGACTTACAAAGAGGGTTCAGCTTAAATTGAGGATGACGCAGCGAGCAATGGAAAGAAAAATGGTAGGTGTAACCTTAAGAGACTAGAGGAGAGCAGAGTGGATTAGGGAACAAACGACGGTAAAGGGTATCATAGCTTAAATCAAGAAGAAGAAATGGACATGGGCCGGGCATGTAGCGCGTAGACAGGATAACCGCTGGTCGTTAAGGGTAACAAACTGGATTCTCAGAGAAGGCAAGCGGGTTAGGGGGAGCCAGAAGGTTAGGTGGGCAGATGAGATTAAGAAGTTTGCGGGTATAAATTGGCAGCAGCAAGCACAGGACCGGGTTAACTGGCGGAACATGGGAGAGGCCTTTTTCCTGCAGTGGACGTAGTCAGGATGATGATGATGATGATGATGATGATGATGATGATGATGATGATGGTGGTGGTGGTGGTGGTGGTGGTGGTGGTGGTGGTGGTGGTGGTGGTGGTGGTGGTGGTGGTGGTGGTGGTGGTGGGGAGAAGGGAAGAAGAACCAATAGGACAGGGAACCAGGACTGAAGCCGGTTCGCTAAACCGCATTGAGGAAGGAGAAACGCAGAAGTGCCGAGGGCGCCTAATTGATTTGACCATAAAAAGCGCCATCGGCCGTTTCACTCACCTCTGCCAAGTTCCTCGCTCTGTATTCTTCTTCCGTGTAGTTCAAGTTCAAGCAAGGCATTCGTTGCGCGACAAAAGCATGCTTTAGAATCACTGGCGTGTGTATGTGTGTGGGGGAGGGGAACTTTCTTTACCCTAACTCTTGTTAATTAAATATGAATAGTATGCAGCATCGTACAACTATCACGTGAAGTTTTTTTCTTCTTCTTCTTTAATTCACCTTACATTACCTGCCTCTGCGCTTTAATATGAATGCCCTAAACGTAACTCGTAATGGTTCGAGGCGGTGACGAGACGGGGCTGGTTTGTGAATGTCAGTTGCGCGATAGGTGAGTCAGCTTTAATGGATGCACTCAGGCAGCGACTACGATCAACCACGGTAAAGAAAGAAAGAAAGAAAGAAAGAGAAAGAGATAGAGAAAGAGAGAAATAGACAAAAAAAGAAAGATGTGGGAGTAGGTGGCAGGGCCTCGGGCCAGCAAGCCAGCCAGAGCAGGTGAACGACGCTGCTTTCCCAACTGGTCATGGTGCCGGTCGCCGGTGATCTGTCAGCGCGAGATGGATGGTCACGTAAGCGTACGTGCGAACTCGTTTAAAGCTCAATCGCAGCGCCTTCAAGTGCCTTGGCACAGCGACTACCAACGGAGCAGGATCTTAGCCATTCGCCACCAGCGCCTGCGTGCACTGACAAAGTTCGCGGCATCCTTTAGATGTCGCGATTCGTTATCAGCTTACCTGTTTTTTTGAGGCTATTTTAAGAGAATTTTGATGCTGTGCACGCAGCGATCGTAGCTTCAAAAGAAACTATAAGAAAGAGAAACATAAGAAAGAAATGTAGTGCTGCAGCAATATATATACATTTGTTTTCTACTAGCAAAAGGGCTCTAAAATTATTCTGATGCTTATTTTGTTCGAAATAGGACACAATCATTCTTCTGAGAAGAAAAAAAAAACGCAGAAGAAAAGCATGCTGTGTAGGAGCTTTTCCACCCGACTATTGCTTCCTGTATGAGATTTTAAGGGACTAACTGTTCCTCGCGTTTCTGAGTTCGAGGGGTTGATGAACGAACTAGCTCAATGCATTTCGATAGGAGGCCAGACGCAAACAACCATATACTTAGATTTAGGTTTTCGTTAAAGAGCTTCCGGGGATCGAAACTGATGATACGGATTCCTCCACTAAGGCATGCCTGTTAATCTTACTATTATGGGAGCAGAAGGCTCAGCACAAAGGCACATTTAGTTTTCGGATGATTGAGCTGATGTCACAGCCATGATGTCCGAGCTTCTCTGTCTCTTCTTTTTTCGCGGATGAGAAGGGCACTGTCCACTACATGGCTCTCCCCTCTAGCGATTCTCGTATAGCGGTTAATCTGCTTGAGATGGCATTGCCAGCGTCCACGTGAGCTTGTTTCAAACCGTCTATTAAAAATTTTCTTTTCGCATCTGTTAACTAGGATAGTGAAGTACTTAGGATCACACTTGAGGACCTCAAAATGACAACCGTAAGGCGCTTGTAGTAGAGTACGATTCACTTCCTGACGGATGAAGATATGGCTGGTATGAAATAATGATATGCTTGTATAAACGGTCTTGCAATCATAACGAATCGGCGGTGGTACAACTGTACCTATAGTAGTTTGCAGGTGGTTGCCGTTGGATTTTAACTCAGCCGATGTCTACTCCGAAGCAAAGAACTTGCCGGGAACGCGAAGTTGTGCCGAAAACCATCTCTGCGGACAAGCACTGTGTGCTTTCTTTCACCGTGGTGCGAAGGCCAAACAGAAACAAAGGCGGGCGTTCAGTCCATGTCATCGTCGAGTTTTGCACCCGTAGTGATGCTTTGAGTTGACGGTGGAGGCGTTCTAACATGCCATTCGAACTAGAGCGATAAGCCATAGCTCGTATATGTGCGTTGCGCCTAGAAGGTGAGAGAGAGCCTGAAAGAGGGACGATTCAAATTGTCTCCTTCTGTCTGTCGTTATGGTGTGTTCGACTGATCTAAGTGTGCATGAGAGCCTGTTCTGTGCAACAGATTCGGCAGCGATGTTGCTTAGCAGCATGGCTTCAGACCAGTGGGCGAATTCGTCGGTAAATATAGCTTTAGCACGTAAACAATTATTAAACGACTGCTCTTAGACATTTCTGTACGTATAACTGAACAGAAGAGGAAGGGTTATGAGAAAAATATTATTGAAAATTACACCGTGCATTTTGTAAAATATTTTATCACAAATAGAGAAGGGTGAAATGGTGACGTCATTACGATGCACTGGTGTTTCGCGTTGTGTAGGTCTTCCTGCTAGTCTGAGTCGCTGCGTTCAGGGGCCTTCGAAGTTATAATTAAAACATTTTCCAGACGTGGCAGTGCAATGTCATTTTCGCTATTGTGATGTCATAGCAACAACTACACAAGCAAATAACTGACTGAAAACAGATATACAAACTCAAGAAACACTGCATCAACCAAGTTGACCACGGTGAAAAACGAACCAGTGCAAAGCGACACTCTGTATCTTTTATTATGTATTTTGTCTCATGCCATTATAAACATGTATACACAAAAACATTCTCTTGGAACAACAGGAGCCTCATATTTTATTTCTGCTTAGTTGTTATTCCTCTGTTTCCACAACCCGTGCTTTCGTGCATTCACGACTGGTTCACTGGAAGCCTGGCTTGCCTGCATTAGACCACGACCGCACTGCCGCTCGCATAGTGGAGTACCAAGACAGACCTTGTCATCATATACATTGCCCACCCCTCTCCAATCCCTGGCTAAGCCGAGGTTAAAATAGGCAGCCATAGGGCGTACAGTTGTTTTTTCTCTTTGCTTCCCTTTCTTATTTGGGGGGGGGGGTGTAAGGGGCACGGAGGAAAACCCTGGCTATATGCTCGACTACCATGTGAGACCGACACCCCCGAGTCATTGTTTCCATCCTTGCCGTTCTAGCTCTAAACGCGAGAACTATGCAGTGACGCATTGTCGCAGCGACCCGCAGCGTGGCACTGCAGAGTCGTGACACGACGATGTTTTGTTTCCGGTAGAGTTCTCTGCTTCGACTTGTACATGTAGTATTTTGCGAGCACACGAAATGTCTGCACTGACGCGCTACTCCCGTCAAGAGACACTAAGGTCTAAACAGGATATAATAAATTCATGTTTTTGAAGGTACGCTCAGTAACTGTGCTATCATAGCAAGCCGTCAAGCCGGAAACGATTAAACTGATTTTGGCGAGCTTGTACTCAGCAAAACAAAACACGCAATATAAGGGCAGAAGCGAGTACGGTCGTCAAAACACAGTTCTATCAAGGACTAACTGCACTGTCGTGCTCAGTGGGACTTGCAACTGCAGAGCGTGTTGCTTCACAATCTCGGATATGGCACATGGCTTCAAGTCACCTTTATGTCCACAAGAAATGATATTTTCTTATTGGAGATTACTTTCAAGTTACGCAGCGTAATTTAGCTATGGAAATAAAGGCTAGTGAAAGCCGTGCGCAATGTTTGAGCTCATGAGGCCGCCTGCTGCCGTGTTGAAACTCATGCTTGACGCGGCTGTTCATACCAGCACAATCACTGGTGTTGGTATAACAGCGCACTTTGCGCTGGGCATGTTATTAGGGCCCTCTTAGCCCCGTTAATTCTCTTTCCGTACCTACGGTGATGCTGTTCAGGCTGTTGGTAAAATGTGCTCCATTGGGAAAGAAAACTGTCATTATCATGAACTGCACGCTCTTTTATCATTTTTACAGCGAACCTATTCTAGTCATAAAGTTTCCCAATATTAACTATATTGATTTCTGGCGCTGTGATTGTTAATCCAGCATAGGAATGGGGTGTAGTGCACAGATTTGCCCAATTTCCATGCTTGCGGCCTATAGAACACACTCGTGGCTTTGTTTGTCGTTGTGCTTTGGGCTTTGTTTCAGATAAGGGAGCGAACTGTTGCGGGAACTCCGTGAGCTGATTGGAATTGGCGAGCGCCTAAAAAGGCAAATTGGTGGAATGAAACTGTTGAACGTTCACTGGACTTCGCCTTGCAACAAAACGGAGGCAAGCCTCATATGGAGCCAAACGGAGTCGAAGAAACGAAGCTGAGACATATCAATGTATAACTAATATTCTCGTGATGGCTGAAGATACCACAGACACTATCACCAGAGTTCCCTCCAGTGCGTTTATAGAAGACTCTATTTTTTAAGTATCTACAAGTTGTGCTTCCTCGTGCAAAACTCCTCAGGTGTGTATAACACATGGGAATTGGTGAAACACAACTACAGTGTACGGTGGGTGCCAGTGTCAAACAAACATGAGATAAAGAGAGAGAAGGAACGAGATAAAAGGGAAGTCGTAGCAAATATACAGAAAGAAAGAGAGATAAAAAGAAAATGACATAAATAAAAAGAATAAAGAACGAAAGAGACAAAGAGAATAAGTAAATAATAGGATAAGACAGAAAGCCATAGATTTAAAAAGCAATAAAAAATGAAAGAGCAAGACCAAAAAAAGAAAAATAGAAACTCAGACAAAGAATTGAAAGACAGAGATAGAGAAATAAACGATTATTTCAACACAGTGTTGCGAGTGATGCCCGGTGTCCCCTAGGTGGCTTGGTTCCCGAGTCCAGAAACCATTTGGCTTCGACTGCCCTTTCGGCACTTGTGACGACTTGTCGCTGGTCTTCCAGGTACTCGAGAACGAACTTAGCCTTCCGCGTTGCGGTTATATGTCGTCGTTCATTTTTGGTGCTTGGTTGACGTCTCACTCCGATTGCATATTATGGTTCTCATGGTACTGGTATCCCAGGAGACACAAAGATAGCGAGAGAAAGACATAAAATAGGGAAATAAATATATAAAGAGACAAAGAAATAGAAATGAATAGGTAAAATGGATACAACATCAAAGAAAAAGAGAAATAGGCAAAAGAAAGAAAGAAAAAGAGGAAGCTTCGCATGATGAAGAGCGCTGATGACTGCACGTCATCCTAGCCATCTAAAGTGTTCCTCATTATATAACGATGAAAACCAAGACAGGCCACCCAGCTGCGCTCTTATTCCAGGCTTGGGCTTCACTAGTCCGTAGCTGACAAATTTTTTTTTCGCCTTGCGGGTTAGCAGTCCAAACGCCCATCTAGTGAGCCTGTCTATCCTCACTTCAGCTTTTCATTTCCATTTCCTTCTCTCTGCATCAGCACTAAAATGCAGCCTGGTGCACTACACTGGCCAGATCTTTTTTTTTTTTTCAAAGCAGCGGGAAAATTCATCCGCCTCTATCTCCATCCTAAAGAACGTGTGCGGAGGATCACGAACACACTTGTGATGAACACGAGAAAACAGGGCAATGGCTTCCTCAGGTCTCTTGCAATTAGCGCACTCCATCACGATTGCCCCCATTGTCGCTTTCATGGACTTGCGGTGCATTGACGTCCTCCGCACACATGGCTCGTGTTGTTGGACAGCGCTGCTTTAGTTGTAATTGAACATTCGCGAAAATAATGCTTGTAGAGGCAGTCGCAGATTAGCATATCCCCAGGCCATGAGGTCTTCATTTTCGTCTCCTTTGTTGGCGCGTGCCTACTACTCAGTGCCATCGCGAAAGGAAAGCAAAGGCACGCAGCCAGTTGAGCACAATTATTTTCTCTCTGATACAATGCGTAGGACTCATAGCGTCAATCAATATTTGAAGAGCGCTTTCCTGTAATCGAAGAACCTCTTCCGCCTTCTGTCCCGTTTTGCTGCGCTGCTGCCACGTAGAAAAGTGTGCGTGTGCACATGAAGCAGCGTCCACTCTTATTTGCTCTTTAAAAAAAAAGGAGCGTGCGAGTAACCGCCAGTTGGTTAGCACAGCAGAATACGCATGGAACAGAAAGAGGAGGAGAAGGTAGAGAAGAAATTAAAGACAGGGAAGTCAACCAGATGAGCGTCTGGTTCGCTACTCTGCATTGGGGGAAGAGGACGAGGCTGTTAAAGAAAAGGAGAGAAGAGGTAAGAGAGCACCGTGTGAGAACATGTGCGCCTGTCCATTACGGGCTTACGTACAGGCGGTCACTTAGTCCGGTCGACTTTGAAAAGCCTAGCAAGGCCTGAGTCACTTCCAAATTTCTCATCTGTGTTCTCGTCGCTCCTGGTTGGATACTATATAGTGTCAGACACCTGTGGCACATACCCGCATTTCAGCGGCACATAACCAACCTCGGGTACGTGCCTCTGTGTGGCGTGAAGTGTTTGGCGGCGTACGTGACGGGATTGGGACATTATTCGTAACTTGACCAGTGCGTCAGATTCGTCGAACTGTCTAACCCTCCCATACTAATTTTGGTTCACGCCAACTTAAGGGGGTGATCATGGGAGAACCTAGGCGTAATAGATAGATAGATAGATAGATAGATCGATAGATAGATAGATAGATAGATAGATAGATAGATAGACAGATAGATAGATAGATAGATAGATAGATAGATAGATAGATAGATAGATAGATAGATAGATAGATAGATAGATAGATAGATAGATAGATAGATAGATAGATAGATAGATAGATAGATAGATACTAAAAGTGCTTGCGGTACGCAAAGAAATGCTTCGCATTTAAAACGATCGTTGCGTTTGCATCATCATGCGAGCCACTCATGCCTTTCTTTCCTCTTGCGCACGTGTCGCATTTGTCCCTCTTATAGAGGGCGATTAAAAAAAAAAAAGAAGGAATTGAAAGCGAATGGGAGGTATGTCGCTTTTGTTTGTGCATGCATGAAAAATTCTCGACGCCTTTGGCTTGCTTGCCGCAGCACATCGTTCTTGTAGTCATCTGTAAATCTGCGGTGGCGGCGAAGACAGCGTGGACAGCGCGTAATTGGATTTCCGTGACCGTTCCGTTGCATTCTCGCGATCGATACAGATTTGGTGAGAGTACCGAACGCAAAAAAGGAGGGAGAGGCCTGGACATTCGCAGGCACTGACGAATACGTCGTCATGCTTTGCAGGAGCAGCTGCGAACGCGAGCAGTCAAGCATAAATTAAAATAAAAAATGCTGGTAGACGAAACACGGCTGCACTCGGTGAGATGTTCGTAAAGGGTATTTGGGGAGAACCATGGGAAGGCGTCAGAATGAATGAAGCGTAAAAAGGCCCACATTGCTCGAGACAAAAGAACGTTAGGTAAGGCGGTAGCTGCAGTTGGACATACTATGTAAATTTGAATATAACATACTATTTCAATGCTTCAGTCAATTCTAAAGATGTGAAATTGGCTGCTAGGACAAAAGTAGCAAAAAGTGCATTCCGCAAGTGCGAAAACCGGTTGGACAGCTCGTTCGCCCATTACGTTGCCTGTTCCTACTTTTTATTCCAAAAATAGCTGCAAGATAGGAATGTCAAGGCAGATCTACGCCACTGCATACCCTCATACATTTCCAATGTGATAGTTTCCCAAATTCAATTAATTTTGGTAAGTTCATTTTATTTTTAGAAATACTGCAGCCTTATACATCACAGGCAGACCAACAGCTTGACGGGGAAAAGCCTTTCGTTAATAAACGAACCATAAGATTACGCAGAGAGGCAGAACTGCAGGGATGTTAACTGGAAAACATCCAGTTCTCCAACATGTTCAGAGAAAATTTGCCCCCTAAAGTGAATTGGCAAAACTGGGAGGTCCTGCTTTCTTCTAGTGACCCGGCGTTGCAGCTTGCTGCGGTGACTTGGGCCGCCGATGTCGTCGCGGCGAGAGGCATGGCTGTGTAGACGTGGCGTGGGTCCGCACGGTGGCGGCGGGACCCCGAAGGGTCCAAACACGCTTGCTAATAAAGTTTTTCTGTGAGTCTCTCTGAGCGGAGCTTTGAGTACTGGCAACGACAAATGAGTGATGCTTTGGCTATCTGCCGTTGTAACAATGTAACATTCGCGGCACACTCCTACAGAAACTGCCAGCGCTCGAGTTCTGGCACACCACTTTGTGCTTTGCAGGTGTCGCGAACCTAGCGAAACGCCGAGAGCCCCATTACAAGTGGGCCCAGCCGATGTGCACATGCCAGTCCTGCATGTGCACGTGCTCCGAACGAGGAGCTAGTGCACATGATGGAGGTTAGAAGCCAGTGGCTTTTGATATCGACAAACTCGGCGTCCACTCTGATTCGTTCTCGTTCACTTAACTATCGGTTACGATGACGATGCCACTCGAGGCGGGAACTCGGAGCTCCTAAGAGCTGTGCTCAAGAAAAAAAATTGCGGTGTAGTGGATATTCCCCTCTGTAAATTGAGCAGCCATTCAGGATAATTTAAAACGGCCATTGTTACTCGCAATAATGTTGATTTCCTCGCGGTACGGTTGGAGGCGGCCTGCACGGGACCCGATCGAGCTATCTCAAGCGGAGCTGAAGCGTCATCTAAGTTTTTCAGGTGAAAACCTCTAATGACTCATACTCGCGTCCATCCGTCCTGCCCCGGAACGGCGCCAGCTGAGGCTTGTCCCCCTCACACTCTCTCAGTAATAACGAAACTGCTGAGACAGGGTAAAAAAAAACAAAAAAACTTGGCATAGACATTCGAAAGGTGACATGCTTTCACCGAAAACACTTAGAAACTTGCAAAATTTCTTTTTTTTTCAACTGGAGAAGCGAAGGAGTTACGTAGACGGCCTCAAGCTCATACGTCCGCTGTCACATCCCTTGAAATATATTTTCATATAACAGTGGGCTATTTTCCAGGCTGTACTAATATCATATAGATATATTCGGTAGCTGAACACATTGGAGACGCTGAAGGATGTAATGACATAATGAAGTGTTACCGGTCGAGCTTACCATCGTAATGATAATAAGTTGCACTTCGCAGCAATATCACGTAGCCCAGCTTAAAACTTCGCTATTACCAACTCCTCTGCAAAACTTTTCCAGTAAATCGGCGCGTTCAGTCGAAATCTTCTGTGACTATACATAAAGCTGATGGCTTCATGAGTTTGCTCTTGCCGTGTTCCCATTGTGGTTGTTGTTGCTCAATCAGTAAGTTGAAAGATCATCCATCAATATATTGCAACATTTATTTCGAAACTCTACGTTTATCTTCCTCCATCAACCACTGGATCATTTGAGCAGCTGCAGAGGCTGAAGGAGAAAGGAGAAAGAAACCAGCGCAGCTGCGGCGAATACGCTGAGATCATTACCTACATAGGCAGCAGCGCTTACAGCATGACAAGGACCTTACGCGGGTATTCTTTTTACAGCGAAAGCTGTTATGAGATCACGTTGTCGGGTCACGCGCAGTTGTTGTTGTCCGCCGCCACCGCCGGTATCGGTAACCACATCACACGAAATTAGATAACAAACCTCGCACCAATGAGACAGTGGGGCGTGAATCCGGATCCGCTGAGGGGCAGCCCAATACTCTACCACTGAGTTACACCGGTGCTTGTAAGTTGTTGTAATACTTGCCTTAGGCAGGCATGACCTAGCAAAAATGGCACATTGAGGCTGGAACCCGAATCCGCTGGCTCTAACCCAGTATTCTACCACTGAGCTACACCGGTGCTTGTGACTTGTTGTCAAACTTCCCTTAAACAGGCTTGATGGCGGGAAAGCAATCGTGTTAATATGACTTATAAAGCGTTTTAAAACAGCGAAAGAACAACGAGTCATCGCACGATGCGAATAGCGTTACAAGTGGGCCGTCCAATGCTCCAAATCATCACAAAAGCTTATTCTTGTTCCTCTATTAACAGTGGCGCATACGCACTTCAGCCATAATGCCTTATCATCGTCAGCCACTGCATGGGCAATTGGCACAAAATTCTTAGCAAGTGTTTAGCGGATACCACGCTTCTCAGAAGATTGACGAAAAATAGCATAGCGAATGCCGACCTACTACCCAAAAGTGTATTAGTAATGCCCTAGTGGGTACCAAGGAAGTGTGCTTGCAGTAGTGAGAGAGGGTACACCCATTGAGTGTTTTGAAAAGGCTCTCAAAGGCCGCTCTTCTAGATTTCGCTGTGACTGCGCTGCACTTATACCACGCAGGCCTGGCGTTTTTTATTCATTCCTCTATTCATCATAGAAAAAAGATCAATGCTGTGAAGATAAGGAGAGTGGCGACCAGTGACGCCATCGCAGAAATAAAACTCTGCACCGAATTTCTGTATTGTTCCCGCCCAGGGTGTCGTCACATTAGTTCTCGAGTGCACATACACATCCAGACGTGACTGATAACCATGTTTCTAGCATTACAGGTCTCTAGCGGTCAATATTACAACACTTGAGAAAGGTCAGCATAATTTGTAAAAAAGAAAGAAATGAAAGGGAAGAAATCAACCCACGCAGTCTCGAACTAAAGCCTTTACAGAGACATCTATAGGTTCTAGAGCGATGCCTGAATATGTTTATTGTTGTGTAGAGAAGACATGATGGCTTGAAGTAGCGTTCGGTAAATAAAAATTGCCCGCAGCTTCCCTCGGGGGAACACTGAGGAGGATGCGGAGCATATAATTGGTTAACGGGGTGTTAAAGTGCGACTTACTTGGGTCGATGGCTAAATTGGTTAACGTGGTTGTGAAATGGGGTGTTAAATTGCGACTTACTTGGGTCGATGGCTAAATTGGTTAACGTGGTTGTAGGAGGGGGTGTTAAATGAGTGAACACGTACACACGTATGCGAAAGGGCGGCGCTGGTCGAAGGGACGTCGATAATTGTGTTTGTGGATTCGCTGGAATTCATTTCACCGCGACCTTGGACGTCGACGCGCCGTACAAACCAACCGACGAGCGGCAACTGAGCGAGCGAGCGCCGACCTTGAGTATATATACAGCTCGACGGCGCATGCACTGTCAGCTGTTGAATGTTCTCGAAGCGCGACGCCACATGCGCGTCCACTGGAGAATCAGGAGAATTGTAGATGTCGAACGCGGTGTGTAGAGGAGGAAGGGTGCACAGATGGTGGAGGAGTGAAGCACGCGCGGTGTGTAGAGGAGGAAGGGATGCACAGATGGTGGAAGAGTGGGCGACGGCGCGACGGCGCATGCGCGCGCGTCAGCTGTCGAATGTTCGAGAAGCGGTGCGGACGGCGCGGACGGCGCGGACGGCGCACTACAAGGCGCGAGTATAAGATGCTTCCGCATCTAAAATGCTCGTGCGCCACGGATACAGCTGCTAGGCGTCAAAATTGGCATACAGAAAGAGCTCCGTTAACAACTATATGGGAGGAGTTCGCTCTGGCAGGACGACTGGAGATCTAGAGCAGGTAAGCTTGATAACATCTGAAACAACATGGAAGTGCGTATATACGAATAACAAGCGAGTTGGGCGAATTAGTACGTCGACATATTTGGTTGAATCTGCAGTGTGGCACGGACGAGGGGCGAAGTCAGACCATACGGTAATTAAGTGACACATCCAGCATTAAAGTAGTTGTGTGCCGGAGGTTAATATTAGCTGAGTTTTTAAGTACGAAAACCATGATGTAACTATGGGGGACGCTGTAGTGGAGGGCTCCGGCAAATTTGGTCATCTGGCGTTCTTTAGCGTGCACTGTCATCGGGCAGTGCACGGACCTCTAGAAGTTAGCCTTCATGAAAATTTTACTGCGGTGGTCAGTATCAAACACGTGACCTCCAGGCCACCAGCCGACCCGTAACCCCTACACCACCGCAGTGGACGTGCACATCAAGTTCGTGGTCGTTTACTGTTTGCCCTCGTAATTATTTTGTAAAACACCTCGCATTGCAGTGTCATCTATAATTTTTGGTTATTTCCTGTATCTAGTTAAGGTTTGGCCACTCCTCTGTGTACTCTACAGGTCAGTATGTCTGTGCTTCATTGGCACTTCATACTTTAAGAGTCACTCTAGGTCACACAGCACCACGATTCGTCCAGCATCAGTGGTGTGGACGCCTCTTTTTGCGGCGTACATCTAGTTCAGCAAAGCCCAAGCGTATAACATATGAAAGGTGATGAGGAGTCTTCGATACTGAAAAAGAAAAAGAAACAGGAAAGCGATCTCCACACACAAGTCGTGTCGCTTTATCAACCCTCATTGTGGAGGCAGCACGGAAAAAGAACCGCATCCCGACCCACATGAGAATGCAAAACATCGCATCTTTATCTACTCATTTCTTTCGTTCGCCCTTTTCCCTCTTTTTGTCACCGTCGCAGTAGCAGCCCCTGCATTTCCGTCATCGTGAAAAGCCTCAGACCATCACGCCGGGCGTCACACTTACACCGCTTTCTCAGCGAGCGCATGAAACACCCCCAGCTACTATACGAGGCGTTAAGAATGCATAAAGTAGCTAGGCTCGTTGGTCTTTTATCGCTGCATGCAGACCCCCTCACATTTACCATCTACCCCCCCCCCCCTATTTTTTTTTACCTTTCGAGGCCCAAAGCACGTTGTTTTGCACCGCATTTCCTCAACACGAACGTGTTTCACTAACCACTTGGCTCCAGCATCGCTGAAAGGGTGCAGTTTATACGACCATTCGCACCAATTTTGCCCACTAGAAGTTTCAGGAGGATCGTTCACCATGTTTTTATTATTTATTTATTTATTTAAGTATTTATTTATTTATTTATTTATTTGGTAATACTGTCAACCTTCATAGAGGGTCATAACAGAGAGGACATACATGTTAACATACATAAAGTTAACACACATTATGTGTTTATGAGCTTACCCGGGCCCCATCGCGCTTAACTTGTTTTCGATGCTTCCATTGCGCAACAGTCGCTTTTTATTTATTTATTGTTTTCATACCGATGGTACGTGCGAATATCTGCCTCTCTCAACCACCGCGTTTTAGGAGTGAGGTTTAATATACGCACAGAGCGGCCTGTCTTCAGAAGGAGCGTCCACGGCTCTTGCAACTACCTCCCTCTTCTTCTGCTACCCCATTTCCTGTCAATGCTCCTTTATATTTTCAAGAGAACGACCCATGTTTACGGTCGGGTCATGTTGGCGCCCATAAAATTAGCTAAAACTGCCGCGAGACGCCACGTGCATCGCGAACAACACCCCAACGTAGCTTTCTTGCTGATCCCTCTACTCCGTGCAGTTCTGTCTCTTCCTCCATTCATTGTTCAAGCGATAGCGTTTAAGAGCTCGTTTTGCAGAAATTCCATCGTCGGTGTCGGCGTCATTGGTTGTGAGTAAAAACCATGTTGTTCGTGACCGAAAAGTCGAGGACGACTCAAGATACATAATAAAAAATTGGCCCCGTACCTCCATGTAATCTGCAAATGTCGTCGAAAGACGATAGTCTTGCGTGTGGGGAGAATGAACAAAACAATTATTTGATGTTCTAGGCAAGAAAATTGATGAATGGTATTCCGGAGGCGCGGCGTTAGAGAGCCTCGAGCGTGCAGCGGAGGCGAACGAGCGCATACAGTCACGTCACACGTGAGACATGAGCGCCATCTGGCAGTTTCTTTTGGAAAAGAAAGAGCGTGGCCGCGCGCGCCCGTCTCAGAGGTGATAAGCTGTAGAACGCGAGGCGACGGGTAGGTGCCACCACCATCTCGTCTTAGCAAAGTGTTGGAAGCATTCCCCGTTCCGTGCAAGCGTTGCATGGTAAGTGCAGCGTGATTTGCGCTACGGTCCTTAAAATTACTTATGTATGCGTTTTCTAGTAAGAGATGCACATGCACAATATATGCGTGTTGTTACGGTGCCCGAGACATGCGCAATAATTGCTTTTTAATTTATGATTGCACAAGCATGAACGCTCAGCCTTGAGCAACATTGGTGGCCGCTGCGGATGGGGTCGGCCGTTTCAAGTTCCCGATGCCGGTAAGAGTGACAAACAGACATATGTACAGACAGACAGACAGACAGACAGACAGACAGACAGACAGATCAAAATTTTTGCGTTGAAGGTCCCCAAGAAAGACTATCGTCTTTAAAAATTCTGGGTCTTACTGGGGATCTAACCCGAGTCCTTGCGTGGCAGGCAGTTGCTCTACTACACAGCCACACGCCTGCTTGTGAATAGAGTGAAAATAACTTTATGTCGTCTGGAAGGCAGTGAAAGTAGCTTTCATGTTTTACAAACACATGCCTCCTGTACACATGATCCAAAATACAACGTAAAATACTGCAGTAATAGTGCGTGGTACAAGCGTACATTGCCATCGGGTGTTGAAATATGGGATTGTCATAATGACTTCATGGTTTAACGCCGGTCACCCACTACAAAAGGCAGACACGTTATGCGCCTATTCCATTAAGGGCATGCAGCGGGTGCATAGCAAGTTCGGAAAGAGTTCATGCAGTAAGTGTTTGAAGCACGCAAGAGGGCCAGAATATTGCTATCGCGTTCAACTCTTGAAGGTGAAGCTTAAGGATAGGTGGCGTGAGGTTGTATTAATCGACAAATTGAAGTACATGGAATGGACTCAGAGTATTGCAAGTGGAGGTAGACGGCGAGGACGTGCAAGGAAATAAAGGCAGTAAGATCAACCAGACGCGCATCACGTGTGCTGTCTTTTGATTGGGGAAAGGGAGTTGAGGGCTAAAAATATGTGTTCAGCTTTCACTCAAGGTCAAGGGCTAAGGAGTAGCTGGGGCCACACTTGTGCACCAACATCTTCTTTTATATAATATCAATAAAAAATAGCGAGGTACAAGAGAGGGAGCATACGAAAAATTCGCGTAAGATTAAGCTATTGCAACGTTCAATAATACTGGACCCGCATCTCAGGCGTACCATGTTCGACTGTAGACAGTCGAGGCATGGCGCTTATACTAAAGGCTCGCGATCACTGAACATAGAACATCAAAGACCTTTTGTACGGCCTCTGCGTATACGGTGATTTCAGTACGGTGACAAATGTGCGAAGTGTAACTAATAGTGACTGAAGCACTGCAATAAGGTTCTGCGATATCCCACTAGATGGCGGAAGGGTTGAAGCAGAAAAACTTTATTTTCTTGTGAATTCGTGCTACGAAGGAGTCGTTGAAACTTTCCCTGTCTTGACCCTTCCGCCATCTTGCGCGATTCCACAGAATTCGCTGCAAATCGCAGAGTTTACCCAGGTCCAGTAAAAATGAAGGGAACACACAGGCGGCCAGTATCATATTAGAGCTTGTCTTATTAAGGTGTTCATTTTACGGCACTCAGTAATAATGTGTTATGGCGGCTGTCACAGCCAGGGACGGATTCTCAGCACGAGTGGCGTCCTTTTTGGAGATGACCCACTAGAAGGCACTCGAGAGAACAACCCATTTCTAAGTTTCGAGGCTTTGCTAGTTGATAACTAGTCATGTTCTAGGTACTTAGCGCAACTTGGTAATCCCTCGAAAAACACTCTACGTGTTCATACGCACATTAACTCAAGAAACACACAATATGCATCCACTGACACAATATGCATCCTCGCAAGAAACACATAATGCGGTAAATATCTATGAAGTATATTGAACTGACGTAACCGACAATTGAGGAAGACTTCCATTTTCGGAGCGTGGATTTCCATAACGCCATTTCGCAGATTTCACTTCAATGCATTCATTTTACCCATTTTGCAGAATTTATATAAAACCCTTCAATTCTCCCATTCTTCCAGGACTTTGTACTTGAGGAAAGCAGCGCATGGCCACTCGTCCAGAACGACGGCTGCCAGAAGCAGCGAAAGGACAATAAAAGAAAAGAAAAGCAACGCGTAGCTCTCAATCTGAGCACGATGGTGACAGCAGATGGGAGAAAATCGGCGCTCGACGACCAGCCGAGGAAACGATGCCGCTGTTCGCTCGATCGCGACACTGGCTCGGTCCAGCGGTGCTCGAAGCTTCGGGCATCCGTCTCCACTGTAACCACAGGTCGCGGTCCCTAATCCCGTCTATCCTTCCCTTCCTCGCTGTTTCTTTCTTCTCCCCTAAAAGGAAGCGCCTTGGCCTACACAGACCTACACAGACTGACAGGGTGGGCGAGAGACGTGGTAAATCGTCCCGCCGGGAAAAGAGCGGCACATTGCGGTGTGGCTTCTTCTCGGTGTGTGAGGTTTTGAAAATCTCTGCCGATCAGCGCGGGGCTCTTCGCGTCATTCGTTTTGGTCATATACTTGCTTGCGCACCCCAAATGCGGTGTCCAACTTCCGAGGTTCTATATCAGTATTTGGAGCACCCACTGCGTTGCTATGTTTTCTATTTTTGGTTCAAAGCTGTATATGGCTAGAATACACCGAAGTTTATCCGCATTTATTTACGCAAGAATTCCTAACCCCTAGTGCGACGGATATTCAGTGAACCCCACTATTCGGCACCGGTCAAGTGAAAATGAAGTCGGCAGCCTGGTCCGAATTACACCATAATTACTGCACTCTTTCTAATATACCTTAGATTTTTTTGTCTTTAATCAATACTAATTAGTATTGCTATTCGGATTTAAAACTTCATATCTAGAATTCTCGGCCAATCCCCTAGAGTGGATATGAGCCACATTTATGGGCACAACAACAATCGCGAAAAACGTATGCGCCACAGGTATTCGGCTAATCACACTAATCACTAGTCACCCGTTGAAAATGAAAAAGAGAACACGCGTACTGTAAGCACTAATTCATACGTCGGTACAAGTGGAACAATTATTTGAGAGAGACGTTAATGAAACGTCGGTATGAACACTGAATACGCACTTTTCAGCTTTCCTATAATGTCTAACGACATTAGAGGAAAGCTGAAACGTGCGGTTAAACTTTCCTGGTTAACCGACCGTACGCAGTGCTGGGCGGCGATTTTCTTTCTTCAAGCGTTAGAACGTCATCCAAGCTCACAAACATTGTGATACATCTGGCCACTTGGGAGAACTCCTGTGATATTCTGTTAGTTTAGCCTTCTAACCTTCTTGAATTTTATCATTTTCCTTCGTGTTGTCATGATATGCGCGGTAGGTTCATCTGGTGCGCGATGTTTGTGAGTTTGTGCTGTGCCGTACGCCGACGAAGATGACGATGAGACAAGGAAAAGGCGGAATCGTGTCGTCAAAGTCAAGCCAAGCCATGGGGAGAGAAAAGAGGAAGACGACGACGGGGCGTTCGAGAAGAAGGATCGGAACGAAACAGTGGCAGGCTGAAGCGCTCGTCGGGTCGTGGTCCCGAAGCCTACCTGTGCCTGTGGTCCGCACGAGCCTGGCTCCCTTCTACCGTGTGATCCAGCAGCCGGCGCCGGTCCGTTGTACTCGGATCCGGGCGTTTTCCAGACCTGGGCCTACTACTGGCTGTCCGGGACGTGCTTGCCACACATCGACTCTGCCTCACGCTCCGCTCCGACCATGCCTGAGGCATCGCTGATGTCGGCGTAAGACGCAACGCAACGCATCGACTCATCTGCCTTCGACGTCACACGGTGAAGTGTTTCAAACCTTGTGTAGTGCAGTGGGGGACTACGCTAAGCGTCAGACCTTGTCTTTCGAGAACGTGTGTCGTGCTCGGACTTAAGGCATTTCTTCGCTGTTGCCATGTAACACGCCAAGCTTCTTTATCGTTTTTTTTCTTTTTTTCGTGGCATTAAAGGCTTATAACTCAAGTTGCAAATGTCTTCGTCAGTCTCGACAACGATTATTTAAGTTGCCGTGGTTGCCCGAACCTTATCCCTCACAATTGGCGTCCGCGCGACAGGACGAAGCCGTTTGCACTGGGTTGAAATCTATTGGGAAGATGAGTGAGCAAGAGCTTATAACGCTAGCGGAACGCATGGGGCTTCAAGGAGCCGAGCTAAAGACGTGGGTAGACGCGCGGTTAGAGCGGGCTCATGAGGAATCTGTGCAAGCTCGTGAAGAGCGTTCCGCGGAAAGGCAGGCGGCGAAGGAACGTTTGGAGATAGAAGAGAGAATTCTTCAACTGCGAATTCGACTAGCTGAGGTTGAAGGTAGCCGAGAGCCAACAGCGCGGGACCGCGAACCTGAGAGGAGTCAAAGCCTCCCGTGCTTGATCAATCCTCACAACCTGATCCCGGTGTTTGACGAGGGGCGTGACGATCTCGATGCGTATCTCAAGAGGTTCGAACGCGTAGCAGTTGGTCAAGAGTGGCCTGAGGAGAAGTGGGCGACAGCGCTTAGTTTATGCCTCAGTGGGGAAGCATTGAAAGTCTTCGGTCGTCTCTCGCCAGAAGACTCAATGGATTACCAGAGTACGAAAGTGGCCTTGCTCCAGAGGTTTCGTTTCACAGCCGAAGGCTATCGCGAAAAGTTTCGGCAAAGCAAGCCTGAAGACGGCGAAACTGGTAAACAGTACGCCACGAGATTACAGAGTTATTTCGATAGATGGCTGGAAATGTCGGAAACGGACGAGGACTTTGCATCCGTGCGCAACCTCATTGTAGCTGAGCAGTTTCTGAATAACTGCCACGATCGCCTGGCACTTTTTCTAAGGGAGAAGAAATGCAGGACGGTAAAAGAAATGGCAGAAGCAGCTGATACCTTCTTGGAAGCCCAGCGGCAAACAAACTTGTTGGTATTTCGTACCAAGTCTGCAAACAACATTCCCAAGGAGCAAGAAGGATTTACTTATACCCAGCCTCCTCTTAGATGTTTCGTCTGTGATCGACCCGGCCACAGAGCATCTGATTGCCGCACGAAACCCCAACGAGTCTTCTGTGGGCACTGTCGGAAGCCCGGCCACGATGCAAGAGCATGCCCAAGCAACGGCGGGTCAAAGAAAATGACATCTTGCATCGTGTCTACTGACCAGAAGTCCGAGACGCCCCGATGTGCCGATGATTCATCACAAGATGAATATGTTGCTAGTGCACTCCGAACGCGCACCGCAACAGCTACACGAAACTTGCCGGTGTTACAGGGAGAAGTGTTTGGACATACTGTATCAGTCTTGAGGGATACTGGAAGCAACACCCTGGTCGTGCGACGTTCCCTCGTTCCCGATGATGCGCTGATGGGTACTACCGCCACTATTTTATTGGCCGATGGTAGTTGCATCGAGGTACCGGAAGCAGAAGTACGGATTCTATCGCCCTATTTCACCGGAAATGCGATAGTCAAATGCATGACGTCACTACTTTACGATGTCATCGTAGGAAATGTTCCCGGCGCCCGTGACGCTAATGACCCCGACTCAACGTGGAAGGAGTCAGCGAGCCTGAAGTCGGAAACTAATCAGGCATTGAATTCTGAAGAGAAATCCAAGGATGGATGCGGGACGAAGAGCACAGTCATGGTTGGTGTTTCAAGCAAAGGACATCGCCGGAAGCTCACGACTGCTAAATTTGGAAACTTAGAGGTGACACAGGAGTCATTTCGCCAAAAACAAGAGGAAGACCGGTCGCTCGATGTTTGTAGGGCGAAAGTCGACACCCTCATCCGCGGTAAAGGAGCCACATACCACTCATTTATGTTCGAGAAAGGAATCTTGTACCGCGTTTACCACTTGACTCCGGGTAAATCAGTTCAACAAGCGGTGGTTCCAAAGGCGTTGCGTGTCCATGTGTTGCACTTGGCACATGAATCACCGATATCTGGTCACCAGGGTATCAAGAAGACGAAGGACCGAGTTTTGGAGTCGTTTTATTGGCCCGGTGTACAGGAGGAGGTACGAAGATTCGTAAAATCATGCGACGCATGCCAAAGGACATATCCCAAAGGCAAAGTAGGCAAGGCGCCTCTTGGACGAATGCCTTTGATTGACACGCCATTCGAACGTGTGGCCGTTGATATCATTGGACCTCTGACGCCGATTTCAAAGAAGGGTAATCGGTACATTCTTACCCTTGTGGATTTCGCCACTCGGTACCCGGACGCGGTGGCTTTGCCCGCAATTGATTCGGCAACAGTAGCAGATGGACTACTGGAGATGTTCTCTCGAATAGGATTTCCACGGGAGATCCTCTGTGATCAAGCATCTTGCTTCACGTCAGGCCTGATGGAAGAGGTGAATGCTCTGCTTGCTATTCGACATTTGAGCTCGACGCCTTACCACCCGATATGCAATGGCTTGGTCGAAAGGTTCAACGGCACTTTGAAACAGATGTTGCGCAGGTTGTGCCAAGAGAAGCCGAAGTCATGGGACCGATTTCTTGCGCCTCTGTTATTCGCCTATCGAGAAGTACCTCAGGCCAGTATGGGCTTCTCGCCGTTTGAACTGATCTACGGCTGGCACGTCCGAGGACCCCTGGATATATTGAAGGAACTCTGGACAGGGGAAGACCTAGAGGAAGATATCAAGACTACTTACGGATACGTGCTTGATCTGAGAGAACGTCTTGAACGCACCTTGAAGCTGGCTCAAGAGAATCTCTCCCGAGCTCAACACTCGCAAAAGAAGTATTATGACCGAACCTCCAAAACCCGACAGCTCAAAGTTGGTGACCGGGCTCTTATATTGCTCCCAACCAGGGAAAACAAGCTTCTTATGCACTGGAAGGGGCCATTTCCGGTTACAGGAAAAAAGAATGACCACGACTATTGGTTGGACCTTGGGCACACCACGAAAATGTTTCACATAAACATGCTCAAGCGCTACGAAGAACGTAGGTGCTGATTATATGAGCAGGCTACAGGTGTAGGTGCTAGCTATACCACATTAATGTAATAATGTACCATATGCCTAGGGACTCTCACATACAGACTATTCTCTTGGTGCAACAGTTCTGTACATTTGTTTGTCGTAAGTCTTGTCTCCCGCGCACTTTGGACAGTTTTTTTTTTAAAAAAAGGAAAAAAAAACTTTTGAAAGGGGGGACTTTTGTCATGATATGCGCGGTAGGTTCATCTGGTGCGCGATGTTTGTGAGTTTGTGCTGTGCCGTACGCCGACGAAGATGACGATGAGACAAGGAAAAGGCGGAATCGTGTCGTCAAAGTCAAGCCAAGCCATGGGGAGAGAAAAGAGGAAGACGACGACGGGGCGTTCGAGAAGAAGGATCGGAACGAAACAGTGGCAGGCTGAAGCGCTCGTCGGGTCGTGGTCCCGAAGCCTACCTGTGCCTGTGGTCCGCACGAGCCTGGCTCCCTTCTACCGTGTGATCCAGCAGCCGGCGCCGGTCCGTTGTACTCGGATCCGGGCGTTTTCCAGACCTGGGCCTACTACTGGCTGTCCGGGACGTGCTTGCCACACATCGACTCTGCCTCACGCTCCGCTCCGACCATGCCTGAGGCATCGCTGATGTCGGCGTAAGACGCAACGCAACGCATCCACTCATCTGCCTTCGACGTCACACGGTGAAGTGTTTCAAACCTTGTGTAGTGCAGTGGGGGACTACGCTAAGCGTCAGACCTTGTCTTTCGAGAACGTGTGTCGTGCTCGTACTTAAGGCATTTCTTCGCTGTTGCCATGTAACACGCCAAGCTTATTTATCGTTTTTTTTTCTTTTTTTTCGGGGCATTAAAGCCTTATAACTCAAGTTGCAAATGTCTTCGTCAGTCTCGACAACGATTATTTAAGTTGCCGTGATTGCCCGAACCTTATCCCTCACACGTGTACAAGGTAGTCAATGACGCGTCTGCTTTTGTTAAGCTTCTCTTCTGTTTTTTCGGGAAAAGGCGCTTTCTGCATATAATATTGTGAAACAAAGGTCACGTTTACAGCCTTAGCGGATGGCGAATGATATTGTGCATGTCTGCCACATAAAAATAAACAACGTTAATAATAACCGGAAGGGAATATAATTTTGACAGCTCTGTGGGAAGCACAGCAAAGGCATGGTATGAAGGCGTGTCCTGCGGTCCGACGTGAAATGAAAACACGGATACATGTCTCGGTCGAAACTGTCCGGACGGCAGATCCATCAAGGGAGCTCGGCGGCAGTTTATATACTCCGGCAGCGCCACGACACTGCGACAGCCGGTCAGTGACGCGTAATTGACAGCGGCGTCACTAAGAAGCGACGCTGAGACCCCGCGCCTGCAGTGCTGCGTTTAACGTAGACGTATTTGAAGCCACTGCTACACGGCGTTTCTCACAGTCATACACTACAATGGCCAGAGAACATAGTGGGTGCGTGTGGGTTGCTTACTTGTATGTCCGGCCAATTACGAGGATATTTCTGTCTCGTGTTGCATGCATGCGGTATAGTATGCATGCAAGCGCTGCTACGCTCATTGGTTCGATCAGCAGGGTCTTCTAGCTTGCGATAAGCTGCATAAATTTTTATGAGCAGATGCGGATCCATCATCAAACGCGTGATTAACCCTTGGCGTCAACGCGAGTGATGCAAAATAATAACAATAACTATTGATAAAAATAAATTGTAATATTAATATTAGTAGTAGTATTAATATTATTATTATTAATATTATTATTATTGTTGTTGTTGTTGTTGTTGTTGTCACGTAGTTTATTTACGTATAGACCTACTGGAAGGCCAAGGAACGCCAGAAGAGCGAGCAACGTCAACAGGCCGAAAATACAAAACAAGCGCAAGCTCGGGTGGCGCGCGTGCACCAACGCTGTGGCACCGTTTCTTGCTTCTTCGTCGTCGTTCGCATAGTTTCCTACATTGGCCCCCGGTGAATAGCGTAGCCAACCTGGCGACTTAAGGCGTAGTCACTATAGCGGGGTCGTAGTGCGGCTTCAAGCGACTCACATGCACAATTTCTCGGCCACGACGGCGTAAGTGATGAGACTGTGTCAAAGGCACAATCTCATAATTTACTGGTGACGTACGGGCGAGAATGCGGTAAGGCCCCTGGTATCTTGCCAGCAATTTCGAGGAAAGGCCAGGAGTACTCGGTGGAATCCAGAGCCAAACAAGAGCACCAGTTGTGAGAGTAGAGAGATGCCGGTCGGTGTCATGCCGTAGCTTCTGGTGGCCTTGGTCCTCGGTTGTCAGAGAACGGGCCAATCGTCGGCAATCTTCTGCATACCTGGCAGCATCAGAAAGTGCAGTGTAATCAGAGGAGTCGGGCGTGTATGGGAGGATAGTGTACAGCGTGCACGATGGTTCGCGTCCGTACAACAGAAAGAAAGGGGAAAACCCTGTTATCGCGTGCGTAGCGGTGTTATACGCACACGTGATGAATGGAAGGACAGTGTCCCAATAGGTCTGGTCTGAAGCTGTGCACATCGTCAACATATCACCGAGAGTGCGATTAAATCGTTCTGTGAGGCCATTCGTCTGCGGGTGATATGCTTTCGTCATGCGATGAACCATGCTGCACTGAGCGAGCAAGGCTTGAATGGCGCCAGACAAGAAAACACGCCCCCGGTCGCTCAAAAGTTCGCGGGGAGCACCATGGCGAAGAACGAAGTTGCGCAAAATGAAAAACGCAACTTCCCTCGCGGTTGCTGTGGGTAGTGCTGCCGTCTCTGCGTAACGCGTGAGGTGGTCCACGCCGACAATTATCCACCTATTTCCAGAAGACGACATGGGAAGTGGTCCGTATAAGTTGATACCGACGCGGTCAAATGGACGCGCTGGACAAGGCAGAGGTTGAAGTGTACCGGCAGGGCGTCGAGGTGGGGCTTTGCGTCGCTGGCATGCAGTACAAGCACGTATGTACTTGCGAACAAATGTGTACATGCCGCGCCAGCAGTATCGCTGACGTAGACGGTTGTACGTTTTGAGCCCACGCTTTGCGGGTCGTTGTGGAAAGCTGTACAGATTTCCGAACGCATGGGGTTGGGTATCACTAACAGCCACCTCCGACCTTTAGACGTGTAATTCCGCCAATAGAGGAGGTCGTCTCGAATAGCGAAATGTGTGGCTTGACGGCGGATAGTCTTTGAGACCAAATTAGCTGACGGATATGTCAGAAAGGCGAGGAGTTCGGAAATCCACACATCTTTGCGTTGTTCCGGTGCTGTGTCTGTGAAGTCGATTGGTGTTATGACAGCTGAAGAAGGTGACGAGGTGGTTGGGTCAGCCGGTAGCGGCGAGCGGGATAGTGCATCAGCGTCGGAGTGCTTGCGGCTGGATCGGTATACAACACGAATGTTGTATTCCTGTAGGCGAAGCGCCCAACGACCAAGGTGCCCCCGACGGGTCTTTGAGCGATGATAGCCAGCATAGAGCGTGGTGGTTCGTAACGACTTCGAAAAGGCGGCCATAAAGGTATGGGCGGAACTTCGTCAAAGCCCACACAATTCCGAGGCATTCTTTCTCCGTGACGGAATAATTACACTCGGCTTTCTTGAGGGTTAGACTCGCGTAAGAGACCACGTATTTTTGGTGTCCTGGTTTTCGTTGAGCCAATACAGCACCAAGACCAACACCACTGGCGTCGGTGTGGACCTCCGTAGGCGCATTGGGGTCAAAACGACGTAGTATTGTAGGTGATGATAATAACCGCCGAAGCGCGGTGAAGGATTCGTCGCACTCTTTTAACCAAGCAGAAGTGCCTTTGGAAGTTGTCGACAGGTTGGTAAGAGGCGCGATGATGGAAGAGAAGTTCCGCACAAATCGACGAAAGTATGAGCACAGGCCAATGAAACTTCGAAGCGTCTTGATGGAATTGGGCTTCGGATAGTCGGCCACGGCGCGGAGTTTCGCCGGATTCGGGAGAACACCCTCTTTGCAGACGACGTGACCCAGTATAGTGAGCTGACGTGCGGCAAAATGGCACTTCTTGATGTTAAGTTGAAGGCCAGCAAAGGTGAGACACGTGAGATTAGCACGAAGACGAACAAGGTGAGTCGAAAAGTCGCGAGAAAACACAACGATGTCATCTAGGTAGCAGAGGCACGTGTTCCACTTGTAGCCGCGAAGGATGGGGCCCATCATCCATTCGAAGGTAGCTGGGGCGTCGCAGAGTCCAAACGTCATGACGTTAAACTCATACAGCCCATCAGGTGTTACAAATGCAGTCATCGATCGGTCAGGATCAGCCATTGGAACTTGCCAATATCCTGAGCGTAAATCTAAAGAGGATAATTATTCTGCTCCTTGCAAGCAATCGAGAGCATCGTCGATGCGTGGCAATGGGTACACATCCTTCCGAGTTATCTTATTGAGCCGGCGGTAGTCGACACAGAATCGGATAGACCCATCCTTTTTGCGCACAAGTACAATAGGGGACGACCAAGGGTTTTGCGATGGCTGGATGACACCACGCTTGAGCATATCGTCGACTTGTTCGTTGATAATACGGCGCTCTTCCGCTGAAACTCGATATGGTCGTTGGCGTAAGGGAGCATGAGTACCGGTGTCAATGTGGTGCGTGATGTTCGCTGTGCGACCCAACGATGGTTGAGCGCAATCGAACGCAGAGCGGAACTCTCAAAGAAGGGACAAGAGTTCGCGTCTTTGTGTCGGCGATAGCTCAGCGGCAACAGAGGGCTGGAATGAGTCTGGCGCGGGCAGTGTGGCCACAGGTGGCGTCATAGCATTGAGCTGGAGGTGAGGTGGGTGTTCGGCAAACTCCAGAGGGCGCAAAAGGTCAACGTCTTGCATGTTACCCAAACATTCTCCGCGAAGTAAGGTAACTGGCGACGATAGCGAGTTCGCAACAAGCATGGCGGTAGCACCTCCACGGTGAGTTCGGCAAAGGGCAGGTGTAGGCTACGGCGGCGGGTAAATACGTCAGACGGAGTGAACAAAACAGTTCCGGCAGGAGTGGCCGTACAGGTCAGGGCTACAAGGGTGGATGTTCTCGGTGCTATTTCTGTGTCTGCAACAACGACAAATTTGTAAGCTTCAGAAAGAGAATCTACCAAACAAGTGCTTGGCAGTGGTGTAAGGGCAACTTCTGCACGTGAGCAATCTATGATGGCCCGATGACGCGAGAGGAAGTCCCATCCAAGAATGACTTCATGGGAGCATGATGCCAGCACAAAAAATTCAATGGCATAAAGTTCACCTTGGATAATGACACGTGCAGTGCACACAGCTGTAGGTTCTATGCACTGCGAGTTGGCCGTGCGGAGCATCAGGCCCGAAAGAGGCGTCGTCACCTTTTTAAACTTGCTGCATAAGGTCTCACAGATTATGGAAACGGCGGCTCCTGTGTCGATAAGCGCTTGTGCAGCAGTCCCCTCAACATTGACGTCGATAACGTTTTGCGGCGAGAAAGATGGAGGCCTTAAGCAGTTCGAATGGTATGCAGCTGTTTCCTCCGGAGCTGCAGCGATTAGTTTCCCTCTTCCGTAGCAGGTCGGCGACGCATAGGTGATAAAGATTGTCGTCGGGGCAATGGTCACCAATGGTTTGCAAAGGGCCGATGACCGTCAGTGGTGTACCTTGATGGCGTCCTAGACAACGACGCAATTGGCCTGCCCAGGGTGTCAACTGGAGGGGGATCTCGGCGACAGTGGCGGGCGACATGTCCAGCGATACCACAGGCGAAACAGATGGGCCTATTATCCGGCGTCCTCCAAGCGTCTGCTCGACGGTAAAATGGAGCTGAAGATCTCGCGTAAGGATACGGCGCAGCAATTGGGGTTGTAGGCACGACATATTGCAGCGTGGCAGGTTGAGCATACGGCATACGCTGTTGCGTAGGCCGAGCAGCGAAGGCGGCGTACGTGAGAGGCGTAGGGACAGGTGGTTGCTGATGCATCGGTGGAAGGGCCTCAGCGACTTGGGTTCAAATGGCGTGTTGGAGGTCTGGTGCCAAAGCTTGCGCGGGCTTATGTGTCAGTGGCAGCAGTGACAGCTGGCTCGCTACCTCTTCGCGGACGAAGTCCTTGATTGTCGAAAGCAGCGGCTGCTGATCGGTACGATGAGCACCTAGGTGCAAGCTTGCGAGCGTGTCTGGCGTCGTGAGGGCTTGACGAGCAATTGCGCGCTGCCTACGCAACTCATCGAAGCTCTGACAGAGAGAAACGAGCACAGCAATTGTAAGGGATTTCTCGCGAGCAACATCTCAAAGGCGCCGTCGTCCATGTCTTTTAAAATGTGCCTGATTTTTTCTTCCTCAGGCATGGTAGAGTTGACACGGTTGCATAGATGGAACACATCTTCAATGTAGCCCGTGTAGGTCTCGCCTGGTTGCTGCGCACGGTGACGTAAACGGTGCTCGGCTTGAAGCTTGCGTGCCGCAGGTCGTCCAAAGACGTCCGTAATAGCAGTCTTGAATGCAGACCACGTAGGAATGTCAGCTGCGTGGTCCACAGTTGCACGGTGTCCACAGTTGCACGGTGTCCGCAAGGTAGAACGTGACGTAGCCCAGCTTACTTGGGTCGTCCCATTTGTTACTTGCGCCGACTTTGTCGTACCTCGCCAACCAATCTTCGAAATCTGACTCAGTGGAGCCCGTGAATATAGGAGGGTCTCGTTAAGGATACACGGCGCCGCAAGTGACGTGGACGGTCGAAAGTCCCACCTGGAGGGGCGTCTCGGTGGCCATGTTCGTGTCACGTAGAGGGGTAAGCTTACGGGAGCGAAGTTCCAGGTTTGTAAGGGAGTCCACACAGCTCCACCAGATGTCACGTAGCTTATTTACGTATAGACCTACTGGAAGGCCAAGGTACACCAGAAGAGTGAGGAACGTCAACAGGCCTAAAATACAAAACAAGCGCAAGCTCGGGTCACGCGCGTGCACCAACGCTGTGGCTTGCCGTTTCTTGCTTCTTCGTCGTCGTTCGCATAGTTTTCTACATTATTATTATTATTATTATTATTATTATTATCATTATAATTATTATTATTATTATTATTATTATTATTATTATTATTGTCACGTAGTTTATTTACGTATAGACCTACTGGAAGGCCAAGGAACACCAGAAGAGCGAGGAACGTCAACAGGCCGAAAATACAAAACAAGCGCAAGCTCGGGTCGCGCGCGTGCACCAACGCTGTGGCTTGCCGTTTCTTGCTTCTTCGTCGTCGTTCGCATAGTTTTCTACATTATTATTATTATTATTATTATTATTATTATTATCATTATTATTATTATTATTATTATTATTATTATTATTATTATTATTATTATTATTATTATTATTATTGTCACGTAGTTTATTTACGTATAGACCTACTGGAAGGCCAAGGAACACCAGAAGAGCGAGGAACGTCAACAGGCTGAAAATACAAAACAAGCGCAAGCTCGGGTCGCGCGCGTGCACCAACGCTGTGGCTTGCCGTTTCTTGCTTCTTCGTCGTCGTTCGCATAGTTTTCTACATTATTATTATTATTATTATTATTATTATTATTATTATTATTATCATTATTATTATTATTATTATTATTATTATTATTATTATTATTATTATTATTATTATTATTATTGTCACGTAGTTTATTTACGTATAGACCTACTGGAAGGCCAAGGAACACCAGAAGAGCGAGGAACGTCAACAGGCCGAAAATACAAAACAAGCGCAAGCTCGGGTCGCGCGCGTGCACCAACGCTGTGACTTGCCGTTTCTTGCTTCTTCGTCGTCGTTCGCATAGTTTTCTACATTATTATTATTATTATTATTATTATTATTATTATTATTATTATTATTATTATTATTATTATTGTCACGTAGTTTATTTACGTATAGACCTACTGGAAGGCCAAGGAACACCAGAAGAGCGAGGAACGTCAACAGGCCGAAAATACAAAACAAGCGCAAGCTCGGGTCGCGCGCGTGCACCAACGCTGTGACTTGCCGTTTCTTGCTTCTTCGTCGTCGTTCGCATAGTTTTCTACATTATTATTATTATTATTATTATTATTATTATTATTATTATTATTATCATTATTATTATTATTATTATTATTATATTATTATTATTATTACGTAGTTTATTTACGTATAGACCTACTGGAAGGCCAAGGAACACCAGAAGAGCGAGGAACGTCAACAGGCCGAAAATACAAAACAAGCGCAAGCTCGGGTCGCGCGCGTGCACCAACGCTGTGGCTTGCCGTTTCTTGCTTCATCGTCGTCGTTCGCATAGTCTCCTACATCATTATTATTATTATTATTATTATTATTATTATTATCATTATTATTATTATTATTATTATTATTATTATTATTATTATTATTATTATTATTATTATTATTATTATTATTATTATTATTGTCACGTAGTTTATTTACGTATAGACCTACTGGAAGGCCAAGGAACACCAGAAGAGCGAGGAACGTCAACAGGCTGAAAATACAAAACAAGCGCAAGCTCGGGTCGCGCGCGTGCACCAACGCTGTGACTTGCCGTTTCTTGCTTCTTCGTCGTCGTTCGCATAGTTTTCTACATTATTATTATTATTATTATTATTATTATTATTATTATCATTATTATTATTATTATTATTATTATTATATTATTATTATTATTACGTAGTTTATTTACGTATAGACCTACTGGAAGGCCAAGGAACACCAGAAGAGCGAGGAACGTCAACAGGCCGAAAATACAAAACAAGCGCAAGCTCGGGTCGCGCGCGTGCACCAACGCTGTGGCTTGCCGTTTCTTGCTTCATCGTCGTCGTTCGCATAGTCTCCTACATCATTATTATTATTATTATTATTATTATTATTATTATTATTATTATTATTATTATTATTATTATTATTATTATTATTATTATTATCATTATTATTATTATTATTATTATTATTATTATTATTATTATTATTATTATTATTATTATTATCATTATTATTATTATTATTATTATTATTATTATTATTATTATTATTATTATTATTATTATTATTGTCACGTAGTTTATTTACGTATAGACCTACTGGAAGGCCAAGGAACACCAGAAGAGCGAGGAACGTCAACAGGCTGAAAATACAAAACAAGCGCAAGCTCGGGTCGCGCGCGTGCACCAACGCTGTGGCTTGCCGTTTCTTGCTTCTTCGTCGTCGTTCGCATAGTTTTCTACATTATTATTATTATTATTATTATTATTATTATTATTATTATTATTATTATCATTATTATTATTATTATTATTATTATTATTATTATTATTATTATTATTATTATTATTATTATTATTATTATTGTCACGTAGTTTATTTACGTATAGACCTACTGGAAGGCCAAGGAACACCAGAAGAGCGAGGAACGTCAACAGGCCGAAAATACAAAACAAGCGCAAGCTCGGGTCGCGCGCGTGCACCAACGCTGTGACTTGCCGTTTCTTGCTTCTTCGTCGTCGTTCGCATAGTTTTCTACATTATTATTATTATTATTATTATTATTATTATTATTATTATTATTATTATTATTATTATTATTATTATTATTATTATTGTCACGTAGTTTATTTACGTATAGACCTACTGGAAGGCCAAGGAACACCAGAAGAGCGAGGAACGTCAACAGGCCGAAAATACAAAACAAGCGCAAGCTCGGGTCGCGCGCGTGCACCAACGCTGTGACTTGCCGTTTCTTGCTTCTTCGTCGTCGTTCGCATAGTTTTCTACATTATTATTATTATTATTATTATTATTATTATTATTATTATTATTATCATTATTATTATTATTATTATTATTATTATATTATTATTATTACGTAGTTTATTTACGTATAGACCTACTGGAAGGCCAAGGAACACCAGAAGAGCGAGGAACGTCAACAGGCCGAAAATACAAAACAAGCGCAAGCTCGGGTCGCGCGCGTGCACCAACGCTGTGGCTTGCCGTTTCTTGCTTCATCGTCGTCGTTCGCATAGTCTCCTACATCATTATTATTATTATTATTATTATTATTATTATTATTATTATTATTATCATTATTATTATTATTATTATTATTATTATTATTATTATTATTATTATTATTATTATTATTATTATTATTATTATTATTATTGTCACGTAGTTTATTTACGTATAGACCTACTGGAAGGCCAAGGAACACCAGAAGAGCGAGGAACGTCAACAGGCTGAAAATACAAAACAAGCGCAAGCTCGGGTCGCGCGCGTGCACCAACGCTGTGACTTGCCGTTTCTTGCTTCTTCGTCGTCGTTCGCATAGTTTTCTACATTATTATTATTATTATTATTATTATTATTATTATTATTATTATTATTATTATTATTATTATTATTATTATTATTATTATTATTATTGTCACGTAGTTTATTTACGTATAGACCTACTGGAAGGCCAAGGAACACCAGAAGAGCGAGGAACGTCAACAGGCCGAAAATACAAAACAAGCGCAAGCTCGGGTCGCGCGCGTGCACCAACGCTGTGACTTGCCGTTTCTTGCTTCTTCGTCGTCGTTCGCATAGTTTTCTACATTATTATTATTATTATTATTATTATTATTATTATTATCATTATTATTATTATTATTATTATTATATTATTATTATTATTACGTAGTTTATTTACGTATAGACCTACTGGAAGGCCAAGGAACACCAGAAGAGCGAGGAACGTCAACAGGCCGAAAATACAAAACAAGCGCAAGCTCGGGTCGCGCGCGTGCACCAACGCTGTGGCTTGCCGTTTCTTGCTTCATCGTCGTCGTTCGCATAGTCTCCTACATCATTATTATTATTATTATTATTATTATTATTATTATTATTATTATTATTATCATTATTATTATTATTATTATTATTATTATTATTATTATTATTATTATTATTATTATTATTATTATTATTATTATTATTATTATTGTCACGTAGTTTATTTACGTATAGACCTACTGGAAGGCCAAGGAACACCAGAAGAGCGAGGAACGTCAACAGGCTGAAAATACAAAACAAGCGCAAGCTCGGGTCGCGCGCGTGCACCAACGCTGTGACTTGCCGTTTCTTGCTTCTTCGTCGTCGTTCGCATAGTTTTCTACATTATTATTATTATTATTATTATTATTATTATTATCATTATTATTATTATTATTATTATTATTATTATTATTATTATTATATTATTATTATTATTACGTAGTTTATTTACGTATAGACCTACTGGAAGGCCAAGGAACACCAGAAGAGCGAGGAACGTCAACAGGCCGAAAATACAAAACAAGCGCAAGCTCGGGTCGCGCGCGTGCACCAACGCTGTGGCTTGCCGTTTCTTGCTTCATCGTCGTCGTTCGCATAGTCTCCTACATCATTATTATTATTATTATTATTATTATTATTGTTATTATTATTATTATTATTATTATTATTATTATTATTATTATTATTATTATTATTATTATTATTATTATTATTATTATTATTATTATTATTATTATTATTATTATTGTCACGTAGTTTATTTACGTATAGACCTACTGGAAGGCCAAGGAACACCAGAAGAGCGAGGAACGTCAACAGGCTGAAAATACAAAACAAGCGCAAGCTCGGGTCGCGCGCGTGCACCAACGCTGTGGCTTGCCGTTTCTTGCTTCTTCGTCGTCGTTCGCATAGTTTTCTACATTATTATTATTATTATTATTATTATTATTATTATTATTATTATTATTATTATTATTATCATTATTATTATTATTATTATTATTATTATTATTATTATTATTATTATTATTATTATTATTATTATTATTATTATTGTCACGTAGTTTATTTACGTATAGACCTACTGGAAGGCCAAGGAACACCAGAAGAGCGAGGAACGTCAACAGGCCGAAAATACAAAACAAGCGCAAGCTCGGGTCGCGCGCGTGCACCAACGCTGTGACTTGCCGTTTCTTGCTTCTTCGTCGTCGTTCGCATAGTTTTCTACATTATTATTATTATTATTATTATTATTATTATTATTATCATTATTATTATTATTATTATTATTATATTATTATTATTATTACGTAGTTTATTTACGTATAGACCTACTGGAAGGCCAAGGAACACCAGAAGAGCGAGGAACGTCAACAGGCCGAAAATACAAAACAAGCGCAAGCTCGGGTCGCGCGCGTGCACCAACGCTGTGGCTTGCCGTTTCTTGCTTCATCGTCGTCGTTCGCATAGTCTCCTACATCATTATTATTATTATTATTATTATTATTATTATTATTATTATTATTATTATCATTATTATTATTATTATTATTATTATTATTATTATTATTATTATTATTATTATTATTATTATTATTATTATTATTATTATTATTATTATTATTGTCACGTAGTTTATTTACGTATAGACCTACTGGAAGGCCAAGGAACACCAGAAGAGCGAGGAACGTCAACAGGCTGAAAATACAAAACAAGCGCAAGCTCGGGTCGCGCGCGTGCACCAACGCTGTGACTTGCCGTTTCTTGCTTCTTCGTCGTCGTTCGCATAGTTTTCTACATTATTATTATTATTATTATTATTATTATTATTATCATTATTATTATTATTATTATTATTATTATTATTATTATTATATTATTATTATTATTACGTAGTTTATTTACGTATAGACCTACTGGAAGGCCAAGGAACACCAGAAGAGCGAGGAACGTCAACAGGCCGAAAATACAAAACAAGCGCAAGCTCGGGTCGCGCGCGTGCACCAACGCTGTGGCTTGCCGTTTCTTGCTTCATCGTCGTCGTTCGCATAGTCTCCTACATCATTATTATTATTATTATTATTATTATTATTGTTATTATTATTATTATTATTATTATTATTATTATTATTATTATTATTATTATTATTATTATTATTATTATTATTATTATTATTATTATTATTATTATTGTCACGTAGTTTATTTACGTATAGACCTACTGGAAGGCCAAGGAACACCAGAAGAGCGAGGAACGTCAACAGGCTGAAAATACAAAACAAGCGCAAGCTCGGGTCGCGCGCGTGCACCAACGCTGTGGCTTGCCGTTTCTTGCTTCTTCGTCGTCGTTCGCATAGTTTTCTACATTATTATTATTATTATTATTATTATTATTATTATTATTATTATTATTATTATTATTATTATCATTATTATTATTATTATTATTATTATTATTATTATTATTATTATTATTATTATTATTATTATTATTATTATTGTCACGTAGTTTATTTACGTATAGACCTACTGGAAGGCCAAGGAACACCAGAAGAGCGAGGAACGTCAACAGGCCGAAAATACAAAACAAGCGCAAGCTCGGGTCGCGCGCGTGCACCAACGCTGTGACTTGCCGTTTCTTGCTTCTTCGTCGTCGTTCGCATAGTTTTCTACATTATTATTATTATTATTATTATTATTATTATTATTATTATTATTATTATTATTATTATTGTCACGTAGTTTATTTACGTATAGACCTACTGGAAGGCCAAGGAACACCAGAAGAGCGAGGAACGTCAACAGGCCGAAAATACAAAACAAGCGCAAGCTCGGGTCGCGCGCGTGCACCAACGCTGTGACTTGCCGTTTCTTGCTTCTTCGTCGTCGTTCGCATAGTTTTCTACATTATTATTATTATTATTATTATTATTATTATTATCATTATTATTATTATTATTATTATTATTATTATTATTATTATTATTATTATTATTATTATTATTATTATTATTATTATTATCATTATAATTATTATTATTATTATTATTATTATTATTATTATTATTATTATTGTCACGTAGTTTATTTACGTATAGACCTACTGGAAGGCCAAGGAACACCAGAAGAGCGAGGAACGTCAACAGGCCGAAAATACAAAACAAGCGCAAGCTCGGGTCGCGCGCGTGCACCAACGCTGTGGCTTGCCGTTTCTTGCTTCTTCGTCGTCGTTCGCATAGTTTTCTACATTATTATTATTATTATTATTATTATTATTATTATCATTATTATTATTATTATTATTATTATTATTATTATTATTATTATTATTATTATTATTGTCACGTAGTTTATTTACGTATAGACCTACTGGAAGGCCAAGGAACACCAGAAGAGCGAGGAACGTCAACAGGCTGAAAATACAAAACAAGCGCAAGCTCGGGTCGCGCGCGTGCACCAACGCTGTGGCTTGCCGTTTCTTGCTTCTTCGTCGTCGTTCGCATAGTTTTCTACATTATTATTATTATTATTATTATTATTATTATTATTATTATTATTATTATTATTATTATTATTATTATTATTATCATTATTATTATTATTATTATTATTATTATTATTATTATTATTATTATTATTATTATTATTATTATTATTATTATTATTATTATTATTATTATTATTGTCACGTAGTTTATTTACGTATAGACCTACTGGAAGGCCAAGGAACACCAGAAGAGCGAGGAACGTCAACAGGCCGAAAATACAAAACAAGCGCAAGCTCGGGTCGCGCGCGTGCACCAACGCTGTGACTTGCCGTTTCTTGCTTCTTCGTCGTCGTTCGCATAGTTTTCTACATTATTATTATTATTATTATTATTATTATTATTATTATTATTATTATTGTCACGTAGTTTATTTACGTATAGACCTACTGGAAGGCCAAGGAACACCAGAAGAGCGAGGAACGTCAACAGGCCGAAAATACAAAACAAGCGCAAGCTCGGGTCGCGCGCGTGCACCAACGCTGTGACTTGCCGTTTCTTGCTTCTTCGTCGTCGTTCGCATAGTTTTCTACATTATTATTATTATTATTATTATTATTATTATCATTATTATTATTATTATTATTATTATATTATTATTATTATTACGTAGTTTATTTACGTATAGACCTACTGGAAGGCCAAGGAACACCAGAAGAGCGAGGAACGTCAACAGGCCGAAAATACAAAACAAGCGCAAGCTCGGGTCGCGCGCGTGCACCAACGCTGTGGCTTGCCGTTTCTTGCTTCATCGTCGTCGTTCGCATAGTCTCCTACATCATTATTATTATTATTATTATTATTATTATTATTATTATTATTATTATTATCATTATTATTATTATTATTATTATTATTATTATTATTATTATTATTATTATTATTATTATTATTATTATTATTATTATTATTATTATTATTATTATTATTATTATTATTATTATTGTCACGTAGTTTATTTACGTATAGACCTACTGGAAGGCCAAGGAACACCAGAAGAGCGAGGAACGTCAACAGGCTGAAAATACAAAACAAGCGCAAGCTCGGGTCGCGCGCGTGCACCAACGCTGTGACTTGCCGTTTCTTGCTTCTTCGTCGTCGTTCGCATAGTTTTCTACATTATTATTATTATTATTATTATTATTATCATTATTATTATTATTATTATTATTATTATATTATTATTATTATTACGTAGTTTATTTACGTATAGACCTACTGGAAGGCCAAGGAACACCAGAAGAGCGAGGAACGTCAACAGGCCGAAAATACAAAACAAGCGCAAGCTCGGGTCGCGCGCGTGCACCAACGCTGTGGCTTGCCGTTTCTTGCTTCATCGTCGTCGTTCGCATAGTCTCCTACATCATTATTATTATTATTATTATTATTATTATTATTATTATTATCATTATTATTATTATTATTATTATTATTATTATTATTATTATTATTATTATTGTCACGTAGTTTATTTACGTATAGACCTACTGGAAGGCCAAGGAACACCAGAAGAGCGAGGAACGTCAACAGGCTGAAAATACAAAACAAGCGCAAGCTCGGGTCGCGCGCGTGCACCAACGCTGTGGCTTGCCGTTTCTTGCTTCTTCGTCGTCGTTCGCATAGTTTTCTACATTATTATTATTATTATTATTATTATTATTATTATTATTATTATTATTATTATTATTATTATTATTATTATTATTATTATTATTATTATTATTATTGTCACGTAGTTTATTTACGTATAGACCTACTGGAAGGCCAAGGAACACCAGAAGAGCGAGGAACGTCAACAGGCCGAAAATACAAAACAAGCGCAAGCTCGGGTCGCGCGCGTGCACCAACGCTGTGACTTGCCGTTTCTTGCTTCTTCGTCGTCGTTCGCATAGTTTTCTAAATTATTATTATTATTATTATTATTATTATTATTATTATTATTATTATTATTATTATTATTATTATTATTATTATTATTATTGTCACGTAGTTTATTTACGTATAGACCTACTGGAAGGCCAAGGAACACCAGAAGAGCGAGGAACGTCAACAGGCCGAAAATACAAAACAAGCGCAAGCTCGGGTCGCGCGCGTGCACCAACGCTGTGACTTGCCGTTTCTTGCTTCTTCGTCGTCGTTCGCATAGTTTTCTACATTATTATTATTATTATTATTATTATTATTATTATTATCATTATTATTATTATTATTATTATTATATTATTATTATTATTACGTAGTTTATTTACGTATAGACCTACTGGAAGGCCAAGGAACACCAGAAGAGCGAGGAACGTCAACAGGCCGAAAATACAAAACAAGCGCAAGCTCGGGTCGCGCGCGTGCACCAACGCTGTGGCTTGCCGTTTCTTGCTTCTTCGTCGTCGTTCGCATAGTTTTCTACATTATTATTATTATTATTATTATTATTATTATTATTATTATTATCATTATCATTATTATTATTATTATTATTATTATTATTATTATTATTATTATTATTATTATTATTATTATTATTATTATTATTATTATTGTCACGTAGTTTATTTACGTATAGACCTACTGGAAGGCCAAGGAACACCAGAAGAGCGAGGAACGTCAACAGGCCGAAAATACAAAACAAGCGCAAGCTCGGGTCGCGCGCGTGCACCAACGCTGTGACTTGCCGTTTCTTGCTTCTTCGTCGTCGTTCGCATAGTTTTCTACATTATTATTATTATTATTATTATTATTATTATTATTATTATTATTATTATTATTATTATTATTATTATTATTGTCACGTAGTTTATTTACGTATAGACCTACTGGAAGGCCAAGGAACACCAGAAGAGCGAGGAACGTCAACAGGCCGAAAATACAAAACAAGCGCAAGCTCGGGTCGCGCGCGTGCACCAACGCTGTGACTTGCCGTTTCTTGCTTCTTCGTCGTCGTTCGCATAGTTTTCTACATTATTATTATTATTATTATTATTATTATTATTATCATTATTATTATTATTATTATTATTATATTATTATTATTATTACGTAGTTTATTTACGTATAGACCTACTGGAAGGCCAAGGAACACCAGAAGAGCGAGGAACGTCAACAGGCCGAAAATACAAAACAAGCGCAAGCTCGGGTCGCGCGCGTGCACCAACGCTGTGGCTTGCCGTTTCTTGCTTCATCGTCGTCGTTCGCATAGTCTCCTACATCATTATTATTATTATTATTATTATTATTATTATTATTATTATTATTATTATTATTATTATTATTATTATTATTATTAGATAACATCAGGTCATGACGCCATATATAGAAACCTCACCAATGACGAAACTTGTGACGTTATGCTGATGCCGCCACGACATCGCGTAACGTGCTGGCGTCGTCGCACGACATCGTCGCTCGTTCATAGTTGGGCCGACACCGGAGGCATGCGAGTCGCAGAATCTTGGGCTGTACCTCCGATCTCGGAAACAGTGCGAAACCACGCTACGTTTAGCAGGATTACGTTTAGCAGGATTACGTTTAGCAGGAGGATTATAACAATCGACTGAGAAGGGAAATAACGAGTTGGCTTTCACCTTCTTGTCAGCTTCAGCGATTGCGTGAGAGACCTTGTGAGTTCTTCCTATGAAGTGTTTTTCATGAAAAAACTATACGAATATAGCTTAATTCTATTAACGTTGATAGATTGGTCTTTTGTTGTTTTTATAGAACGGTGGAGCAGGCCTTAAAGTTATTTGTTTCTCAGTAATTCTGAATATCACTGACGATTTTTTCCTCTTTCTGATGTCATCTGTGATTTTGTCATTGTTGTAATTAGGTGTTTGTTATTTTTATATTTTGGTACACTTCTATTTAACTTAACCACGTCCCCACTTTCCGCTTGTAGGGTGTTTTTTTCTCCTTTCCGTACAGTGAGTGTTGTACAGCGCCCGGTGGTAGCCACAGGCTTTCCACTCTCTCTTATATCTCCTTCACACACTGCTATTTTCTTGTATGCATGCTTTCAAACCACGAAACAATCGTAACAACGATGCGATGTATGCCATTATCTTCGGCCACGGCGATTGCTGTTAACAGAACGCCGACAGCCACCTTTTAAATCTTTGTTAACAAAGACAATTGCTCCAGTAGGATACTATCCTGGAATGTGAAAACACAATAAATGTGATGTTGTAGCACAGGATTGCTTCAAACTTGATTACGGTCACACCATCATGATCGGTTTTCCACAAAACAACAAAGCCACAAATAAACAAAACAAAAAGTTGCCCGGGCTCAACCTCTACCAGCATTTGTTTGCTATTTTCTTTATATATTCTATAGTTATAACAAGAATTTCTGAAGAGTTGCACTGAAAAAGAGCCCATGTATTGAAAGAGACAGTTAGTGTTCGCTTCAGCTTTGCCTTATCTTACTTTTTTTTTCACTAGCTCGCAGCTGAACTATTCAAAAGTTTTAGTTCGAAACTTTCGAGTTTGAAGTAGTTGTCTGGTTCATCTCAAAACGCTAATATATACACGAGCAATAAAAGTGTAGCACGACCGAATTTATGTTTCCTTCTTTTCTTCACATGGCGCTTTTCTTCTCAATGTTACTACCTCCTCCTAGAGGCGAAACTCGTATATCGAATATCCACGTAACAGCTGTTACTGTATAATTAGCGTATACGCTTAGAAATGAAGCCAATGTGATTTCGCGGCATCGTAGGAAGGACAGATTAATACATAGTTACGAGTCAAGCGCAAGCGTTCATACAAAAAACCACAACAAAACAGAAGGACACAGCGCAACGGCTTATAGGATCGAAATTATTTCTAGAAGGGCAAGGGCAGCTGCCATGGCTTGAAATGAGAGAGCTAGTCTTAAGAAAGAGAAGAAATTAGGCGGCGAAACAAAAACACGGGAAATGAATCGACGTCTCTCTCGACCAGCCGGTGCTGTGTATAAGTATATGAAATGGAGGGCCCCACTCCAAATCGATGTTCCACTTAACATAATAAAAAAAAAGAAAGAAGTTTGAAGGAAAAATTTTCGCCATGCTCCCAGGGGTTTCTATTATGGGATCGATGCGCTGTTATTCCCTTCGACGTCACCTCGATGTTTTGACATTTCCACGACACCGATTTAGATGCGCTGTGTCGATTGTTTCTTTGCTTTCTTTTGTCTGACAATAATATGACTTTCTCATCGCATCTCGTTTCCAAACGTTGCCCGAGGCCAGATGGATTCGGGGGTGTTCCATACCACTGGTCAGTATTAGTACATACGCATTCCCAGTTTGTCAACGTTTCTCGTAATTTAAAGCCAGCTGTGTGCCTAATAAAGAGCTGGGACCCTGATATGTGGAGCTAAACGTCCCAAAACCACATTTTAATTAAGAGAGACGCCATATAATGGAGGGCTCCGGAAATTTTGACCACCTGGGGTTCTTTAACATGTGCCCAAATCTGAGCGCACAAGCCTACAGCATTTTCGCTCCATCAAAGATGCAGCTGCAGTTGACGGGTTTTGATCCCGCGACCTGCGGGTCAGCAGCCGAGTACCTCAGCCACTAGATAGATCACTGCGGTGGGGCGTGCTGGGACCCTGAGGAAATCTATAAGATAATGGCGTAGCTTTTTTTAATTACGCGCGATCCACTGCCACGATCTCTTTTGAAAGAAAGGGAGAAGGGAGGAGAGTACCGCTAGAAAAATGCGAACGCGACGACTACGCCGAGGGGGAAGGAGGGTAGGGGGTGTGAGAAGAAGCATGCTAAACGTTGTAAGTGATATGGGCACCGCAGCAGTGAAAAGTGCACTCGTGTCGAGCAAGCTACAGTGTACGAGGTTGTTCGTGTCGTGCAGTTTTTAAGGGGTATGGTAGTGTCAGCCTCCCAAAAAATCTAATTTGCAATTTTGACTCTGTGTAATATACTGTACTCTGAGGAACAAGCCTGTGGAAGCCCGATGCCGAGTGGCTGCTCCAAGTGGTTTAAATGCCGCGCCGAAGTGCGCAAGATGCCCTCTGGCGTAACCAGAAGCGCACGTAAAACTTCGTTTTTCTCAAATTGCATTTTTTGTAAGTATTTCACCTTTAATGTACCTTTTCTCAAAAAGTATTGAATCGCTTTCAATGAAACTTTGTATGCGTGAGCTATAACAAGTCAGACACAATCGAAACTAAAGCAATTGATTTCACAAAAAGTTAAGCTGTAAAAAATACACAACAATACGCACCTTCCAAGGCGTTGTGCAAGCAGAATGTTAATTTTTTTCAAAAAACTTCATAAAATTGTAATATTTTTGTAGTTCTGATGTAACATATGAGTCTCTACTACAGCACGGCTGATTATGGTTACTATATTTTTGGTGTTTCAGGGAAAATGTGCATTGAATAAATAAACTTCCTTTAAAATTTTGGAGTAAGCCTTAGAAACAATAAGCAACCTAGGCATGAAAAAGGATGTCATTTGATATCCAGCGCCTTTTTTTGGAAGCGCGAAAAATTTCATGGAAATACTTGCAGCCCTTTCTAAGAAATTACGCTAAAACTGATATATACCATTCACCCTGCCATACCTCCTTAAAAACAATGTCGTCACGAAGCGTAAGCGGAGGCAAGTACAGCATCCGCTGATGTGAAATGCAATCTCGGAGGTCAAACCGAAAGGATGAGAATAAAATATCACCCCCCCCCAACTCCGGCTTAACCTCTGCTCCTGGCTTTTCTCGGGAGGCTTCTTTGGCGGGTGTGCCTGGCGACAAAGGGCGGCAATTTAACTCATCAGCGCGTCTAACGCGATTTCGGCCCTTCCTTGAAAAAGTGGCTACGTCCTCGCTCCCGTTTTGTTGAATCCTTGCGTATCCGTCTAAGATGCTTATGTTCGGTGTTCTTTTCTTGCTTCTCTTTCTTTTTTCTTCTTTTTGGGTGACGCAGAGTATCGGGAAAACTTCAGCAAGCATCTCGTTTTTTTTTTTCGTTTTCAATTTTTTATATTGAACTTTAACCTTGACACTTATTTTGTTATTTTTTTTTCGCTTTTTTTCATTCCTCCATGACTGAAAAAGCAGCTACTGGAATTCATTCCAGGTATCCGCATCAGGAAATGGGATAAGCGCACGTGTGGAAATTTCAATTCATCGTGATTCTTCTGCGGTCAATGGACACCTATGTCACTCCGACTCTAAAGTGGATTTACTTAAAGATGGAGCTTTAGTTTCAATACTTTTTACTCCTAAATGTACCGCACACCGAAGTTACTTCTTTATATGGACAGCTCGAGAAATGAACCGAGTTTAATTTGTAGTGCTACACAAAGAAAACGTCAGGTTGATCTTTGTGGTAGTTTTGGAACGTAAATATTTACTTGGGGTTATTATGGGTTTCCGAAACCAATTAGAAAACGAAATATGAGAAACTTGGTATGAGAAATATGAGAAATATGAGAAACTTGGAAATTTCAGCAAGAAGAGAAGCATACGGCAATTTGTAAAGCGATCGTATAGAGTTGAGAAAATGTGTATTCGGGATAAAAATAAAATCCTCATCTTACTTTTAACACCTAAAATGTAGCATATTTGAAAGGGGGTTTATCAATGACGCCTGCTAGCAGGGACCGGTACAGAGAGAAATAGTCGAAAGGGCTCGGCGTTGACAGTTCGCGCCTCGCCCCAAGAGGTGGTCGCACTGGTGATTGATTACCTTGTTCCTTCACCACTACACATTGAATAAATGGTTTTCCTTTGCATTGTATCTCAGTGCTACCAACAGGAATAATGGAAGAAAACAAGTGAATCAGTGCTCAGTTAATAATTATCACTTCAATGTTGAACGCAGTTCACGCGTCATATGTATATTACTTCAACTCAGTTCACGATGCTTTAGGTGGCACTGTTTGCGTAATTATTTTATTTTTATATGATCTGAAGCTCTTGTATTAGCTGTCCTATGGAAACCGGCAATTCCGGTGCCTTTTGAAGCCAGCACATGGAACATGCAGCAGCGGGAAAAGAATTTCGTTTCACGTAAAAACTGCTGCAAAAAATTGCGTATACACTTTAAAAACGAGAAAAGGCAATTTAGGAGATTTGAAAATTTTTAGGATGAGCTGCTTTTACAAGAGCACGGTACGCGAGCCATGCTTCCAGGACTGCTCTCTGTTTACAGACTCGCTCGAACTCGTAAAGCTCTCAGGGATACACCTCCGAAAGACACTCTACACAAATTAATAATGAGAAAGATAAGCTTGGGGAGAGGGGGGCAGGACTCGTTGGTGCACGTATGGCCGTAGCTATTCTTTGTTGGTTCGGCCACCTATTTTCCGTTTGAGTCCCAGCGCGTATTCTTCACAGAGTCTCTCGTACGGCAGCCGGAGTTCACTTACGGAAGTGATAAATTATTCACGCAGAACTCGAACGCGCTACGAAGTCCTTTGTTTCGCGCGGTGTGCTTGCGACCGGTAATAAATTTAAGAGCTGCTCATTCTTTTTCTCTTTCCTTTTACAGCAGAATTTGCATGCTTAGGATAGCAGTAACGTTTCTTTGTTATTGGATATCGATGAGTGCCGATGTGACCAAATTATCAGAAATGATCATCTCTCCTTAGAAAAGCTGGTTCGTATGAACCACACAACAATTCACGTGACTTCGATGTGGGTACAGACTAAAACAACAGCATCACACGCCGCGTGAAGTGCACTTATAGAAGAGAGTACTAGTGCGTCCGACAATCTATTGCACAGCTTGGCATGAACATACAGTAAAGTATCTCCATGAACCAGAAGCTCCACGTGGATGTTGAGTCTGTCTGTCCGTCTGTGTGTCCGTCTGTATCTCTCTCTCTCTCTCTTTCTCTCTCTCTTTCTCTCTCTCTCTTTGCGTGTTTGTGCGTGCGTGTGCGTGCGTGCGTGCGTGCGTGTGTGTATTCTATGATAAGGGCAACGAGACACGCGCATTCTTTGAATGAGGCTCATTTTTATTGACATACTGGCTCAGATCAGATGCTACTAGCAAATACATACGTGCGTTGGCCTTAGTTAAAAGAATTTATTTCAGAGTTAAACAGTATTGCAGGTAGTTAGACTTGCAAGACTGTTCTATTTCTGATGTCAATCGGCAAACCTTTGGGGTTTTAATTTGGTAATTTCTTCTCCGCCTTTTTAGCTGCTAGTAGCGTGGTGCTTCTTTCATACAACACTTTCATAACGCTATTCCGCCCACCGCTCCGTATGCGTCAAGCGATGATGTCATCGCTTGACGCACACAGAGTGGCCCACAAACTCTGCGCCGGAGCACTCCACACTGGTGCAGGGCAACAGAAGGGAATCTACCAATGGAACACACGTCCTCCCTCTGGAGCAAATGACAGGTTTGGAAAGGAAAGCGATGCGCGCGTGCCTCTTCTTGTTTGAGTTGGCCCGTTAAGCACAGCGACGCTACGCTAGCAAAACGTGAACTCCGACGCGAGACGCAACTGACGCGACCAGCGTCTGTTGGCACGCCCATAGTTGGCACCGTTTCAAGGCATGGGCTGCTTGTGACTTCCGGTCAAATCCGCCGATTTTCGCGGAGTAGAAAATGTCGCTCCATGGAGTGGATCTCGCGAAGGAGCAGCTCCAGATCTGCCGATGGAACATAAAGAGAGCACTCTCAATTTGCCAATGAAATAAACTTTCTCTGCAAGGAACAGAAGAAAGTATTACTGAGAGCACTCCGAATCTGCCAATGGATACACCATTACAGTTTTTTTAGTTCACTAAGCACTGTCTTCAACACTTTCGTCATGTGCTCTTTTCTTTACTTCTTGTCTTTCTTTCTTTCAGGCTCTCACCTTGCGTGAGCCACGTGATGTTAATGGAACCGCAACGTGGAACGGCCCGATATACATTATACACGGGTGACAACGGACGGAGCAGAAACATTTGCTTTCAATTTATTTGTCATATTAACGATATTTCGGTTCCACTGCTTTTCTCAATGTCCTCTAATGTACATGTATATACGCTACAAAGCAAAGTATTTTCAGCCGTCCACGATGATCAGTGCAAACAATGTCTAATTCACGGTACATCTCAAATAAATCCAGCCACGCAGAGTTGTTGCCCAACATAGCATCAGTTGCTGACGTCTTTCAGTGAACGAGTCCTATTCGGTATACTGTCACTTTCCTAGCACGTTCGTAGGATAAAATACATGCCCATATTCGAATAGACGCACGTTATATGCACTTTATATTACCTGCCGTATTCGTGCTGATTATGGTAAACAAGCGGCACGATTCTCTTCCATCTCAATATGGAATCCACTTCCACTTATCATAAAATATTGTTACGTGGAAAATAACAGCTGTCAGTGCGCAGCCACAACGCAGCTCACCAACAACGTCCACTTCTTGAACAAGATGCTTCTTGAACAAGATGAAGGTGAACAAGATGCTAGCGAAGGACATTATTGAACCATCCTCCAGTCCCTGGGCATCCCCGGTTGTATTAGTTAAAAAGAAGGACGGATCGTGGTGATTTTGTGTGAACTATCGCCACCTTAACAACATCACCAAGAAAGACGCATACCCTCTGCCCCGCATTGACGACGCCCTTGATTGCCTCCATGGTGCCGCCTACTTTTCTTCCGTCGATCTTCGTTCTGGTTATTGGCAGATTGCCGTGGACCCCATGGACCGAGAGAAGACAGCTTTTGTAACACCCGATGGCCTCTACCAATTCAAAGTCATGTCTTTCGGCCTATGTAATGCCCCCGCCACCTTTGAACGAATGATGGACTCCCTGCTCCATGGATTCAAGTGGTCTACGTGGCTTTGTTACCTGGATGACGTGATTGTGTTTGCTTCCACTTTTGAAGCGCACCTTGAGAGACTGTCGAAAATTCTTGATGTATTCCGTCTCGCCGGCCTTCAGCTGAATTTATCCAAGTGCCGGTTTGGTCGCCGTCGCATTACAATACTTGGACATATTGTTGACGCTTACGGCGTACAGCCCGACCCAGAAAAAGTTCGAGCTGTGAAGGACTTTCCTGTGCCAAAAACCGCCAAAGATGTCCGCAGCTTTGTGGGGCTCTGCTCCTATTTTCAGCCGTTCATCAAGAACTTCGCGGAAATCGCTCGGCCCCTAACAGATTTACTCAAACCAGATGAGACGTTTACCTGGGGTGCCTCGCAAGCAGCAGCATTTTCCGACTTGACCACTTTGCTCACTTTTTCTCCTGTGCTGGCTCACTTCGACCCTACGGCACCGACAGAAGTGCGCACCGATGCCAGTGGTTACGGAATAGGCGCTGTGTTGGCTCAGCGACAACGTGGGCAGCATCGCGTGATAGCTTATGCCAGCAGGCTGCTGTCCACCTCGGAGCGTAATTATTCCATCACAGAGCGCGAATGCCTAGCGCTGGTGTGGGCAGTCGCGAAAGTTCGCCCTTACTTATACGGCCGACCATTTATAGTTCTCACCGACCACCACGCTCTCTGCTGGCTCGCCTCCCTCAAAGATCCCACAGGTCGTCTCGCCCGCTGGGCACTCCGCCTTCAGGAGTATTCTTACACCGTAGCGTATAAATCAGGAAAACTGCGCAAAGATGTGGATTGTCTGTCACGTATAACCTGTGGCCGACTGCGATCCTACGAGCACTGATTCTGTGGGCTGCGTCCTTTCCATCTCCCAGCTGCTTCATCTCGGGGACGAGCAGCGCCGCGATCCGGATATCAGCCGCTTAATACAACAGCTCGAATCTTCACCGCAAGACGCTTCTGTGCGCATGTTTACCTTAAAGGACCACACCTTATATCGGCATAATTTATCGCCCATTGGTCACGACCTACTTCTGATTATACCAAAGCACCTGCGTTCCACAGTCCTACGTGAGCTCCATGACGCGCCAACCGCGGGTCACCTTGGTGTCTCTCGCACATATGACCGTGTCCGCCGCCGCTTCTACTGGCCTGGCCTTTCACACTCTGTACGTCGTTATGTCAACGCTTGTGAAGTTTGCCAACGTCGCAAAAAGCCGACGGGACTCCCTTCCGGATATCTTCAGCCCATCGACATCCCATCGGAGCCATTCTTTTGTGTTGGTTTGGACCTCCTCGGTCCCTTCCCAACATCCGCCTCCGGAAACAAGTGGGTCGCGGTGGCTACGGATTACACAACCCGTTATGCAGTTACGCGAGCCATGCCAACAAGCTGCGCTACAGACGTCGCTGATTTTTTACTACGCGATCTCATTTTAGTGCATGGAGCCCCTCGTCAACTGCTGACAGACCGAGGCCGTACGTTCCTTTCGAAAGTGGTTGACGATATCCTGCGTTCCTGCTCTACCCAACATAAGCTCACGACATCGTACCACCCCCAGACAAACGGGCTTACAGAACGTTTAAACCGCACCCTGACAGACATGCTATAAAAATACGTCTCGGCTGACCATCGTGATTGGGACCTTGCACTACCCTATGTGACGTTTGCATACAATTCCTCCCGGCATGACACTGCTGGGTACTCGCCATTTTACCTTCTGTTTGGACGCGAACCAACATTGCCGTTGGATACCTTCCTGCCAGCCGCTGCGCAGTCTACTTCTGAATATGCACGCGATGCTATTACCCGAGCTGCCCACACTCGTCAGCTTGCCCGCAGCTGATTAATGGCGTCCCAAGACTCACAGAAGCATCGTTACGACGAGCGGCATCGCGACGAACATTTTGCAACAGGTTCCCTCGTTCTTCTTTGGTCCCCTACGCGACATGCAGGCCTGTCAGAAAAACTTCTCTCTCGTTTCACGGGCCCATACTGTGTGCTTAGACGAGTGACCGACAATACATATGAAATTGTCAATGATAATCCATCAACCTCTTCCGCTCTGCTGTCAAGGGACATCGTCCACGTATCAAGGCTCAAGCGTTACCACACTGCTCCTGCTGTGGCCCCGTAAACTCGCCGGGTCGGCGCTTTTGCCGCCGGGGGTCATGTTACGTGATTTCGTCTGACTGAAAGAGGGCATAGTGGGGAATACCCAAGAAAAGGTGCCTCAGACAGATAGTAAAGAAGTGGACGTTGTTGGTGAGCTGCGTTGTGGCTGCGGACTGACAGCTGTTATTTTCCACGTAACAATATATCAGCTCATTTCATCAATTTAAAGAAACAGCAAAAATTGTATTTCCTTCACGTGGACTACTATTTGTCTAATTTGATGTGTGCTTTTTGTTCGCGGTTTTCCATTTGGATAAAGATTATTAAACTGTTGTATCGTTTTTTTCTTCTTGTACATTTCGCTTTGATTCTATATGCTATTCTTATACTCTTTCATGCACTAATTTGCAATTTTTTCTACTACATTTTTTTGTTTTGATCGATATCTTTCGCTACTGTTGCTATTAAGTGTTTATTAACACAATGGTTTTGTACAGAAGGTCCCGATACAGTATCTTGACTATTCGACCTTCAGTATACCTAATGCCCGTTATTGTGCCCAATATTTATCGATAAAAGATCTATTCTGAGTCGGATAAAATGTCTTAGAGAGGCTGTCGATGTATAAAAGTGCATTTATTCTTATGCAGATATGTATATATTTGCTCTTAGCCACGAAAGTATACAAAAATAAATAAAAGGTACCCTATTACTAGAATTTTTTTTAAGAACTGCCCAACATCTTGTTCCCCCGGCGTCCTGTTGCGGCTGTGTTGTGCGCGTGTTGCAGTAAGAGTCATGTTTGCGTACGCGCATAATATTACAAATAAATTATATACGTATATGCATTCACATGGTCTTCTCGTTCAACCTTACTTTTCATATACGTATACTGTTATCACTTTTTCTCTTGTGTGCGTCTTGTACTTCATCGTCGTGTTTCCTTTTTGTGCGTGTTTGGTCCAAGTGCGCTGATCCCACTCCTTTGCGGGTAAACTCCGTCGCGTAAATATGTGTTGTTATCCTGCCACACTGCGGGTATTGGTGAATAGCGCATACAGGGGGCTTAACAGGTCCATTTTGGAGTTTCTCAATCAAGTTTGCCACATTGTGTCAGTCAGCAACTGAAGGCCCCTTGCAGCGTCGTTTCTCGAAAAGAGTATTAGGACTCTCTGATGGACGTCCTTGTGGGACGTACGACCGGATTGCATCATCAGCGAGGTTGTTACTAACGGTGCCACAATGTTCCGGCATTTGTCGGAATGTGACGTCACGTCCCTTTGACAAACCTAAATAATGGTATTTTATTATTTTATTCACTAACTATATGAAGTGAAGTTAAGTGAAATTAAGTGAAGTTTCCTTCTTTTACAGAAAGAGGGAAGCCGGGGCTAAAGGCTGCAGTGCCTGACAAAGACTTCAGCTGCCATGTACAGCTTGACATGAATTAACTCAAACACATAGTTGCAAAGGTAGCTGCATGTGCCAGTTTAACACAATGCTGCTGTTAATCATGCAGCGTAGACAAAACGAAATCATTATAAAAGGCCCAAATTGATACAATATATAAATTCATACAAAGCAAAAATCAGATTCGAGAAAATATTTTCTTGTTTATTGTTGAATAATTTCCACGCAATATCAAAGTCAACATTCACGCGTGATTTTATAATTAAGCACAGTTACCTGATAATTTAATTTTTGTTTGTCATAGTTTGTGCGCGTCTCAGGAACCCGGTGGAGTTGTTTTCAAAAATGGTATGCGTCATTAGACAAAGTACTGTTTTCAGTCTGTAAGTTATTGCTCTTTATATACTGCAACAGTAAAAAAACGTAGAGTTGGATAACTTTAAGCGAATCGTAACTGCGAAACAATGGCAACGAAGAAAAATCTTTGGGTCTGCCACGGCACCCATGAATGCACCGCAAAGCTTCATATTGTAGTAACGGTTTTTTTTTTTAAATTTAGTTGGCGTAGTTGTTCTCCATACAAGAATACCATAGGTTAACGTACTATACACAAGAGCATAATACATCTGCAATCTCAGCCACGCGGGTACCGGACAAGCTACTTTGTAGAGACAGCCTACACATTTACTTATTTCAGATGCTGATTTTGTCACATATATGTTCCAGGAAAGGTTCTGGTGAAGCAGACGCCAAGCAATTTAATGCAGTCAACCTCATGTATTTTTAGCCACCCAAAGTAACTATCGGCATTATAGTAATCAGCAGTACTAATTGGCCTAAAATAATGTAGGTAGCTTTAAATAAATTTAAGGAAAACTTGTTGATATGTAGTCGTGACTGTAAGTTTTCTAAGCGCCTATTTAGCTGGGCCTCTACTTCTACAAAACATTTGGCTGTAAAAATTATGTTCGTATCATCCACATACATAATCATGTCATGAGAGCCTGGTAGTTTTGTAATGTCAAAAATGTTTATGAAAAATATTAGTGGTCCTAATATAGAGCCTTGAAGGACTCCGCAAGTGACAGGTCGTTGGTTAGAAGTAACATCAATCACGCGTACGTACTGCATCATATGGCGTAAATAATCCTACACCAAAAAGTACGTATGACACCACGTACCGATAGTAATCAAACTTTTCTAAAAATATTGTGCTTTACGCAGTCAAACACCTTCCAAAAATATAAGAGAAGACCAACAGTGTAGCGCTTCTGTTCTATACTTTGAGGTATTTTGTCTTCATTGAGGAGTAGCGCCTGCACTGTGGATTTTTTCTTCAGAAAACAGTATACAGGCAAAAAGATATCCGGTTTTGTTTAATGAAAAAATCATTGAAGCCTGCAATCGATTACTCTTTCGAATAATTTATAAAATTATGGTAACAAAGGTGTTGATCACACAAAGGTGTAGTTTGTCATTTTTAATCGATTACTACTTTTATATATTGAACAGACCTTGGCGATTTTTAGGTGATCAGGAAACAGACTAGTAGTTAACATTAGATTAGCAAGATAAAGCAATGCGTCAGATATCAAAGGGGCAACGCGCCTAATGGGACAAATTTTTCATCGTCGTGACCTGCAGATACATATTTTTTAATTTGTTGATTTACGCCTGCGTATCCTAAAAAATCATTAAGGAAGCTACAAATTATATCGCACTTTTCCCACCATGACACGATATTACTGCGTCGCCTATGGTTAGAAGAGGCTCTCAAGAAAGCATACTCGTTTTGCATACGACTTTCAGACACCACCAGATGTTACTCGTGCAGCAGTGGTGAAATGATGCAACACATACTGTGTTTCTTTGTGATCGCTTTGTCACTAAATGCAATGTTCTTCGCACTACGTTATCCAGACGACAAGGCGCTTTAAGTAGAAAAGATTCTCGAACCACGGCCCATTTTATCGAAGGTCAACATATTGACGCGGGCATTGGTGGTCTCTTTGAAAGTCGACTTGGCTAAGCGGTTGTTTACGTGTGTGCAACAGACAGGCGCTCATGTTCGACACTGATGGCGCCTTGTTCCCTTCGTCATCATTCTTTTATTGTGTTGATTCATTTCCCCCATGTGAGGTAGCGAACGAAACGCGTGTCTGCATGGTTGAGCTCATTGCCTTTCTTTCCTTTTAGGGGCGAATCTCCTTGTGGTCAAGACTTGTGCGTAAGCGTTGGCATTGGCGTTGGCTTTGCGCGCCGTAGCTGCCACGGAGGGCGAAGATGATACTGAAAGAGGGAAAGAAGGCATAAAAGGAAGAAGGTGGGGAGGTTAACCAGAAAGACATCCGGTTGGCTACTCTACTCTGGGGGATTAGGGAAGGGGACAAGAAATATGAGAAAACGGGAAGAGAAGAAAAAAAAAGAGAGAGACTGGCAGTAATTTCACTGCAGCGTGTAGAACTCCACCGTATGTCAGAGGCGTTCATACAAACCCGTCTTTGCAAAAAACACAAGAGAGCTTTCACTGCTTTGTGGGCTGTCAAGGGATGTGGACGCTGGTGTAATAGCGCCTGCACAGAAAGAGGCCCATCATCAAGTTGCCGCATTGCGTTGGCAAGTATTTGTCTCTCTGAGGCAAATCGAGGACAGTGGTACCACAAAGTGTTCGATATTTTCATCGGTGCCACAAACATCGCATGCAAGCTGTCAGTCATTCTGATTAACGTGGAAAACAACTCCCTGCCAAAGGCGATAGAGAAGCGAGGCTTTACGTCGATGTAGGCCGGGTGGAGGCCGGAGTTGAGCTGAAGATAACGAAGAACAAGTGCGTTCGAGGCCACACATTCTCTTTCTACCATCGTGGCACAGCTCATGCAAGGTACCCACTATACGCTGTGGCGATGACGCTGATAACGATGATGATGGTGACGGTGATGATCACGGGCAATGACTGGCTTGCGCAATAGATGACGTCTAGATATGCTCTACGATGCATATCGTATGACTGGAAACAACCAACAACCACCAAGGAAACGTGCACAGACCTCGTTTTTTTTTCAATTTCAGGCTAGACCCGGTACCCAAAAGCAGCAACAACGAAGGCGAGACGTAACTCACAGCTCAACACAACATACCAGTTATGACCAATAAACATTGTATATACCTGTACACCACTGTGTCACTCATATATATGTGTGGGAGGTCACTGTCACGGGTGATTTACGGTAACACCGAACGATCTCACTGCTTCATCCACTCATCATCATTTACATCGTGGATATGCCGTGTTTTATTTTTTTTCTTCTACGCATCGTCCTTCTATATTTAGTCAAAGTACAACAATTTGCCACAGGAAGTGGTTCCTTCGTCACATCCTATGCTTGTAAAGCGGGTATAATGTGTAATGCAATAGTCCATTTGACCATGATTTCACATTTCTTTACCGACGAATAAATGTACATAATTCGCGCACCAATTAACCATGTAGTGGTACGTATTAAAATCCAGCGGGTACCGGGACACTCAGCGAAGTGACTCGTTTTACCAGGGTAGTTAACTACCGGAGAGCAGGCGCGCCATTTCTTCGCATCTGCAGAGATAATCCTAACAAACCAACGACCTGCATGTACACTTAAATGTGCTACTTGCAATCCACTGCGGTGAACTTATGGCAGCTGCACAGGCTCTCAGTCGACCACCTTACTTTTTATTATTATTTCTTAGGGAAGATATTCAGAAACACTGCCAGGATGCGCTTCGAACTTTCCTTGACTTGAAATCATCGGAATCGGGGGCCTTTTTATATTCAGGAAGCTTGCTCGCATCCATATTCCGAAGAAAACATGAAATAAAAAATTTAAAAAATATTCACAAAAGTTCCCCCAGAGGCGCGGTCTGCTCATCGGAAACCGCTGCGAGATTGTAGCGAGTCTCGAATTGAGATGCATGCATTTCAATCACCCACTCTGCCATTTGAATGCGCTTTCTTTATCATCCGCGTGTATTCCCCTTTATTTCGCGGCGTGCCTCACCGCCTTCCACACATCGTCCCCCTTCTGGCTTTCCCACTTCTTTCAAACACGACCTTGCCGGAAGCGGCCTGCTTCTGAGGCAAATCAGGAACTTTTATGGGTCTGCAACTTCCATCTTGATTCGTGGTCAAGCACTCCTTTTTTGCATCACTGTTTTAAAGCTATCTGCTTTATTTGTAAAGACTATATATTTCGCTCTTAAACGCATGTATTCCAGCTTTATACGTCTCTCTGAAAGTTCTGAACAAATGGCTTTATAATTGAAATTTGTTTTTTTTTACCCATGAAGAGTTGCCGGTTCGTATCGGCAGTGATTACAATTCAGCCTTTGAGTTTGCGAGATAAAGTTAGTGGTCCTGCCTCTGACCTCTCTGCAAAGCTGCTGTCTCTTTTCTTTTTAATATTTTAGTTGTCTTCATGCGCTGCATATGCATTACGTTTAAATTTAACTTTTTTTTTCACCATAGGGTCAGACCAATGCTAGAAAATATACGCCGCTCCACAAGTTAACCCGAGTTTTTTGTAAACATTCGACTCTGTATAGGACTAACTTTCAGTTAGTCGTCATGTATATAAATGTTTGAAAGGAAAAAAGAATGGGCAGTTGCAGCCAATGACAATCGTAGATGCATACGAATGGCAAAGTCTATTTGGTAATGCATTGTTTACCTCATCTCCACTTCTTCCCCCACAATCCTTTTTTTTTGTGCCAGTATGCAGAAAGAAGAAAGAGAGGTGAAGGAGAGAAAGAGAGAATAGGAGAACAGAGTTGTCTCAAGTTCCTTACATCCAACTTCGGTTGACCAGCCCTAAGTTAGCCTAACTTACTCTTGAAATCGAGGTAGACGATTGGGCCAGTTGGTAATACATGATCCAAGAGTACTGCGCGGTAGAAAACACGGACAGGAAAAAGACGACAAGTGCGCTTGTCCTTGTCTTTTTCCCGTCCGTGTTTTCTACCGCGTAGTACTCTTAGATTGCTCTTCAAGCACGATCAAAAGAACAAGTGAAACGATCGCGCGTCTTGCGGATGAATTCTGGCTTAGCCATTTTGTGCACACGCCACACGGCACACATTCAAGTTAAACATGCCACGGCATGATTGTCATGCATAGGAAACATTTAGGAGTCCTCTACACTAAGATCTGAAACGGGCAGCACGCAGCGCACGAACAAAACAGGCAAGATTCGTTCAACCTGCTTTTTACAAGAAACACGTTAAGATCAATGCTCATCTGCTGCATAGAGCGTAAAGGAAAACATGTGTAATCTGTAGAAGTTACGTTGTACGAAAACCAAGCAAAGTAAAGTTATTTCTTTACGCCCTCGGATTCTGAGAAGTTTGAGCAGTCACGGCAAAGGCGCGTGCACAAGTTTATTTTTCCCGAAATCGTGTTTACGCCACCTGTAAAGGCGCGTATAGCCTGGTAATGGATGCTAAGAATACAACAATAGCTTTAAAGAAACCCTACCAGAATATCAAATAGAGCTTTGCCATTCATCTACATTTTCAGTGTATCCAGATCAAAATGGAGTGTTTTGTGTAGCGATGCTCAGTGACAATCAAAGATGTCAAAATGTTGCGAGCGAGTGAATTGTTTAAACCCTTGTTACTGGAACCTAATGAATTCAATAAGAGCGGCAAATGAACGGTTCTTCAGCCGTACGGAACTCAAACAAGAAAATCAGGTCGTAAAATCGGTATGCTTTAGACGTGCGCAAAAAACAAACAAGTGTGGCGAACCGCAGAACGAGGAAATGAAGTTATCGAGCCTAAGAGGCCGTATGCTCGCATGCCAGCTGACGTGACGCCGAAGCGTCAGGAGCGATTGTTTCTCGACGAAAAATATACAGTTTTATTTATAAAGCACTATGTCTGATTGTGGTTGTGCAGCAGAACGGAAATGAGGCGCTAGAGGCGGTGGGGAAATAACGATTGCAAATGCTCGTATAATTGTATAACGGCGACTTCTGGGATAGAATCGTAGACGTATGAAGTGGCACTGCGGCTCTGCAGCTGACTCGCTTCACAGGGCCTTAAAAATACTTCTATCTTCTTGGATAGACACACGCTTCTCTAAAAGTTTCAGTGTAGTTGAGCGATAAATATGTAGTTAGACAGACTGAGAACATATCAGTAAGTAAAAAGAACTCGACAAACAAGACAAATGATTAGAGAAAGAGTAATGATGATAGTGGATGCACCAGAGAAAGAGGCTAGTCAGTAAGAGAGCGGCCACACACTCCTTCCCTTAATTCCCCCCCCCCCAAATCCCTATATCCACCCCTTCTAGCAGAGCTTGCCTCCCTTTCTCCCGTAAAACACAACACATAAGTTTCCTGTTTTCCCGGCTATATTTAATAAAGTCAATATTTAGTTAAAGAGGTTCTTATATGTTGTTGGTGCATTTCGAGAATGATTCACTTGGCACATCTTTAAGAAAATAAATATGCATGATCATATTGCAGCTCAGCAAAGTGTCGAGAGGCTAAACATCTGTCTTAACATCCGGTACGGTTGGGCGAAAAGAGGGCTGAATGAACTTTCTAACCTTTGATAAACAATGATGACGAGATTCCTGTTAGTTGGGAAACGGCCCTTCTGAGAAAAATGCAGTAACACCAAAGTGTTCGTGACTAAAGATAGTTTTACGCTAAAGCCCAACTTCACGTAGTTTCGTTCACCGATAACATGATACCGGACAAAAGTTCTGGCCACACTTTGGCCCACAGGGTATGTACGGAGCAAGCCATATGATAGTGTACATCTCCTACGGCAGCAGTCCAGCAACGTTCACCATCAGCAGCAAAGTCACAAAAAAACGCCTCTATTAAGCTGTCAAGCACTTTTTGAAAGGGAAGTTAGGCGTCGGCAAACAATAAAGATGAGCAGGCTGATCTAGCAAGAAGGCTGGCACTCAACACGCTTAAAAATGAGAATGGAGTCATGACAAGACACATGAAAAATAATCTCCGCGTTTGGGAAACAGAGTGGTCAGTAGGGCTCGTTTACTATCTCTCATGAGTGAGACTTCATTCGGACGCCGAGATAGCGATCACTCCAACTGGTCAGATTAGACGCGTCCAAAGACAACATAAGCCTGCTTTGAAACGGCATCGCAAACCCTAAGCTCAGGTGCTTTCCTTTATCCGTGTTAGAGACTGTTAGCGCAGTTCATTATTTCTAACTGCCCAACATACCATGTCACACGGTAAAAACTCACGTTTACCGAAAAGTTTGTCACGGTAGTTGGTGGCTTGTTTTTACTGCACAGCCCACGTTCACACCTTCGTCTAGTGCTGCGTAACTAGCTGATTGCACAGACTATACTTACGAACAACTTACGAGCAAAATGCTTTGCATATTTGGCCCCGGAATCACTGACGATCACAGGCATTTCTAGTAAATACGGCTTCTGATATGATTCAAAATGCACACGCCATGAACTTTCGCAAGCCTGGTTTAAGCGGCCACAGGACAACAAAGCAGACAACAGGACAGCGAAGTTGATGGATGAGTCGCTAGTGCTCTATATACTGCAGGTTTCTGCTCTGCACCACCACAGAAAGACTGTGTGTCAGTCATTAGGCAAACAAAGCGGATTTTCGCGTGGACAGTAAAGATCATTGGCTCATATGCTCTCACGACCACTGCCCACGTGCCAGCCCCGTATGTATGCATGGGACATGAGCGCACAATAACCAATCGGACATCCGCTGGTCCCGCACTGATTCGGTGTTTCATCCATCACGCAGAGTGGGGTGACAATGCCTTCCTTCGGCATCAGCAAGACCGTAGTCACAAACAGGAAACGATCCATTGACTGAGCCAAGCCGTGACCACTACTCCACTGCATTTGCCGTCGCAGCACGTGCGGGAGACCATTCCCGAAAGTTGACGTGAAGGAAAAATGCCGTTTTCGTCGAAAATTGCACGCACCGTCCATCTCGATTCTATCACTGCAACATCAGCTTATCTCCTTACATTGGCCGTTTGCCTTTTTGTTGCGTACCGGTTGCTATCTATCAAGCAGATTTATCAAGGCGAAAACCTCAGATGCCTCATCAAACGCAAAAATTGGCCGTAAATATCGGAGTAAAAGGAGTGGTGCGACAGGTCATCTCGAAACGTCGTCATCATATTACGTCATGACTACGTCAAAGATCAACAAAATATGTAATGTCAACTATATTCAAAGTTACTACGATGTCACACTTTGACGTAATCCCATAACGTCGTCGCTTGGTCAACAGCGTGCCTATACCGGAGGCAATGCAAAGCGGTGTTAGCAGCAGATTAGGACCTCGACTGACAAGGAACAAAGAGAAGGCTTTCGCCATCCAGTCGTCTTAGGCGAATGCATAAGTACCTTGTTTTTGCTAGAAAAATCCTTGTGTGTCATTTACCACATTGACCGGATTCCTTTTTTCTTTTTTCCCTTTCTTTACTTTCTTTCTTTCTTTCTTTCTTTCTTTCTTTCTTTCTTTCTTTCTTTAGTTATTTCTTTACATCTTTACTTTTGCAGTTGCTAAATAAAAAAAAGTCAATTTTTACTTCAATGCTGCCCTTTATATATCTCGGTCCACCTTTCCTAATAAAATGGTTTCAATGCCTCCTATTGTTGGAAAGTTTGGTGAGTCTCTATTTGAAGATCTCAATATCACATTTGTGGCAAGCATCTTTTTTTTTTCTTGTGTCTTTCGGATTAAGTTTTCCGCTATTTTCATCGAGGATTTCGTTTATTTGCTTTTCGCCTTTGCTTTCTGTGGGGGTGTCCCAGGAATAGAGGAGATGCTAGCCTGTATATACCACTCTGATAGCCTTAGCCGCAGCCGCTATACGCTGTCGGATATTGCGGTTTCAGCGAGCCGGTTCGGACTGTTTATATTGTATATCTGCTCGCGGATATTGTTTCTCCGATGCTGCCTCGAGAAGATTTCATTAAAAGAAGAGCTTCCGGATATCACTCGTAGAGGGGAAAAAAAAAACTCAGGGGACCCTAAAGCTTCGCCTTTAGGAGTTGGACCCGATAGCGAAATCCTCTTTGTAGTGCGTACTTGAAACACTTAGGACAAGAAACCTTTTTCGAATTTGCTATCCACCCACTACGCGGTCTTTAGGAAATAAGCGGAGTATCGGGTGTGCCTTTTGTATTGGGGTACTGACTTTCAACAACGGAGCCATTAGGGTAATCGCATATTCTGACGCCCGTTGGCAGTGGACGCTTGTACCACCTATTATTACTGCAATATTTAATGTTGCCTTGTGAGGCATGTATACGGGACGCGTGTGTTTGTGAAGTGGGAAAGCTACTTTCACTGCATTTCCAAGTAGAAGTTCTTTTCGCTATTTTCACATGCAGAGGCGTGGCTGTGCGGTAGAACACCCGCTTGCCACGCAAACGACCCGCGTATCGTCCCCAATTTGACCCAAACAACCCTGGTTCGGTCCACACTCTGCTCCAGGATTTTTATTTATATTATTTGCATCGTTCTTAATTTATCGGCCACGCATAAGATGATGATTTTTCGCTCACAACCAACGACACCAATGCCGACGCCAGAATTTATGCCAAACGAGTTCTTTAACGCTATCGCGTTAAAAGATTTACTTTGGCCCACAGCCACAAGCCATCGAACGGCATGGTGTTCACGTCGTTCGTTTCGCTCACGCAGACAGCATTACCCACAGGCAACCAGAAGAAAATGAGCTTTGGCAAAACAGTGCGAGTCGGCCTGATATCAGTGACTGTAACGGTGATAGAACGCTTGTGTTGTTATCTCTCATTACACAAATAGGTGAGAAAGAGAAAAGAACGGGGAAAATGAAAGAGAGGGAGATTAATAACACGTGAACCTGGTTCGCCCCCCACGAGCTGGCCTAGGTAAGTCGAAAGGTGAGCAAGGCCTCTCCCGCTGAAATACTTCTGTACTAGCTTTACCGGAGCTTTGTCGATTACTCATGAATAATAATAATAATAATAACAATAATAATAATAATAATAATAATAATAATAATAATAATAATAATAATAATAATAATAATAATAATAATAATAATAATAATAATAATAATAATAATAATAATATAGTTTAACTTGTGGATTATACAAATACTACCCGTTTTTGGTTTAGTTGTAGTCCAGTACCTGCCACTGCTCTTGAATCTCTTGTATTTTGAAAATCAATAATGCAGTTCACATTTGTTCACGCAAGAACTGTGCTGAGACATTGTAGTAAGTGTGCGCTTAGGAAAGCACGTGCGATCCAGGTAGATATGAGCCAGGAGAGAAAGAGGTAGACACGGGAGAGAGAAAAGGCAAGGCAGGTACCCAAATCCATGTCTTGATTTGCTACTCTGCATTTGTGGAAAGACATACAATGAGAGCAAAGAAAAATGGCAGAGATAGAGGGCCAGTTGCGATCGCTCGAATGAACATGATGCGGCAGGACTCTAAATCGCCGCAGAGGCGTGCCGAGATGAAGTACTACAGTGACGCTGTCGTCGTTATGTGCCTAGACGAGACGAGCGGCGATGGTCTTTCACAAAATTGCGATGAGTACTGAAAGCATATATAGATGCGAGGTGTGAGTGTGCTCAAGGGCCCCTAAAGAACCCCTGAAGATACAGTGAATGAATGGGTTAATGAACAGAATGAACAGACTACTGTCATGACGACAGTATTCTGTTGATATGCCTCCACGAGCAAATAAGCTCTCGATTAGCCCACGTACAAGGAATATCAATCGGGAATTAATTCATTCGCAACTTTGTCATACAGTCGCACGCCCACTCTGCTTCGTCTCACAAGACTATCGTTAGACGTCAACTGAGTTCATTTAGTTTCATGTGTTTTCAACACCACGAGCGGAAATAACAGTCTGTAGCAGAAAAACGCGAAATCCTTTGGTTTCAACGCCTTGCGCTGACATTGTCCACGCACTCAATGAAATAAGGGACGAAAAGGAAACAGCACCGCTAGGACGGGTAGTGAAGCTGAAAAATAAAACACTGCCTCGTCTTTGAACATGCTGTAGCTTGTTTTGGGTTGGCCCCATCTGCAACTTTTCAACAAGATTGGGATGAGCGTCAACTAGCCAATGAAATAGGAGTGCGCACCCAGCGATCTCGCTTCGACAATTCCTCGACAACTCATGAGGAAGTTCCATGCCATTGCTGCTCTTTTACAAGCCACATTATGGATGTGTGGTGCTTTTGGAATGTGCATCATGAGCACCCTACCTCAAAAATAAAATGGTTGAACTAAAGAAAAAGGTCTCCATTAATTAGTTTTCCCTGTCATTAATGAAGGTCCTCTTCCGTTATCTACGCCTGCACTTGGCTTACGTTTATAATTGCTAGGATGGCCCTAGAACCACCGAAGATTCACGTCGCCCACGCTATCGCAACAACAAAAAAAAAGCTAATAATACCAGCGCCATTACTGTATACCTAACCCTCACTCCCGCCCGCTCCCCCTCCCCTTTTTTTTGCTGTTTCGGCGGACCTCTCCATCTTCAGTCCTTTGTGCGAGGTTTCGGATGGCCCTCAGCAAAACGAACAAGGGCCCGAAAGCCTTTCGAGGAAGGGATACAGTGGGCTGGTCAAATCAATGCCCCCTCCTACGGGAGCACAGCGCCTCCGAACTGCGGCAGCTGGAGCGTTGGTCGCGATCATCCACCGAGCTCCCTTCCGATGAGCGCCACTCGAAAGGCGTCGCGATGGCGGCGGGCCTATATACAGTCTCCAATATCGAAACAACCAGAGAAGCCCGGCTGGAGAACGAGAAAGAGCTTTTGAGAGTCGGGGACAAAAGACTAGATGCCCATTTGGTCCCCTCCCTCCCCTTCGCGTCCCATCGGATTTCGTTGAGAAATAAAAAAAATAAACAGGTGTTTGGAGCATCAACACTCGGAAGGGGAGCGTCATTGTTGAATGTTGCTTGCCAGTGTTTGTGGCTGCGGTCTCACTTCAGTTCTGAAAGAGCATCCATCCTTTACGAAGACCTCAACGACGCTCACGCCATTGAATGGCGCGCGCCAACAAAAGCGGGGGTGTTTTAGGGGCGAAGCTCTTTATAGCGGCACCCGTTCGTCCACCGTAGTATGTAACAAGTATAACATTTTGACCTCCAAGGTGGTGCCGGTGAGAGACTTCTTCTGTGCGTTGTTGAACAATAAAAAATAGTGCTCAATGTACATGTCAATGGCTGCTGATGGGGAATGAGAGACAGGAGCATTCGGCTTTTAGTTAACGCGCAGGCTGCAATCACCATTAGCAGCCATTGGCATGTACATTGAGCACTATCTGACAAGAAACGGTTGCTACGTTATCCTCGCTGGGTGTAACCTCCTTAGCTTTAGAAAGTTTAGCGAGCGTTGAGCCGCAGTGCCATGAATACAATGAACTTGTATATACCATGAATGAACTCGAGGTGGTTAAAAAAAGAATTGCCCGCAGCTTCCCTCGGGGGAACACTGAGGAGGATGCGGACCATATAATTGGTTAACGGGGTGTTAAAGTGCGACTTACTTGGGTCGATGGCTAAATTGGTTAACGTGGTTGTGAAATGGGGTGTTAAATTGCGACTTACTTGGGTCGATGGCTAAATTGGTTAACGTGGTTGTAGGAGGGGGTGTTGAATGAGTGAACACGTACACACGTATGCGAAAGGGCGGCGCTGGTCGAAGGGACGTCGATCATTGTGTTTGTGGATTCGTTGCAATTCATTTCACCGCGACCTTGGACGTCGACGCGCCGTACAAACCAACCGACGAGCGGCAACTGAGCGAGCGAGCGCCGACCTTGAGTATATATACAGCACGACGGCGCATGCACTGTCAGCTGTTGAATGTTCTCGAAGCGCGACGCCACATGCGCGTCCACTGGAGAATCAGGAGAATTGTAGATGTCGAACGCGGTGTGTAGAGGAGGAAGGGTGCACAGATGGTGGAGGAGTGAAGCGCGCGCGGTGTGTAGAGGAGGAAGGGATGCACAGATGGTGGAAGAGTGGGCGACGGCGCGACGGCGCATGCGCGCGCGTCAGCTGTCGAATGTTCGAGAAGCGGTGCGGACGGCGCGGACGGCGCGGACGGCGCACTACAAGGCGCGAGTATAAGATGCTCCGCATCTAAAATGGGAAGTAGATACCAAGCTCAAGCCATAAGAAAGTAAAAGCCGAGTTCTCCGCCTCTCATTTCCCATTAGCAGCCATTGGCATGTACATTGAGCACTACCTGACTGAAAAAGTTTGCTACGTCATACTCGCTGGGCATAACCTCCTTGGTTTTCGAAAGGTTTAGCGAGCGTTCGGCCGCTGTGCCATGAATACAGTGAACTAGTATATACCATGAACTTGAGGTGGTTAAAGGTGGGAAGTGGACCCGAAGCGCAAGCCGTAAGAAAGTGTGCGTTTGCCACCTCTCGTTTAGCCCTTGGTATGTCCGCTGGATGGCGGTGCTTCTATATGGGGAATATATGATGAAAAGATGCGAGAATGTGGTACTTGGAGTGTTGAATAGATGGACGAACGGACACATAGACAGATGCATGGATGGACGCATGAACAGACGCAGGGGCGGCTGCATGGTCGAACGCAGGGACGGACGCACGAACAGACGCACGCACGGACGGGCTGATGGACGCATGGACGGTCACACTGACTGACGCATGGACGGACGGAAGCAATAACAAATGGACGAACGAATTCTTCGCCCCACTCTCCATCATTCACTCCGTGGATATGCTGCCATTTTTTTTTTCTCTCTCTCTCTCTCTCTCTCGGGCTGCTCATTCACTTTAAAAATCAACGAGCGATACCCAGAGCGTCTAGCAGCTTGGGGAGGTTAAGATCAGGTAACAACTGAGTGCTCTCCTTGTAAGGCTTGTCACTCCAATCGCATGTGGTGCTCCAGTTCCCTTTCGTTGGTTCAGTTGTTGATAGTGAGAATGTTATGCATACGTGGCGTGGACCTTCATCAATTCGTAATTTAAAACTCAATCGAGTGAGTGATCATGTCATGCTACTTCACCTGAGACTGGACATTCGATTGTGAACGATTTAGTACGTATGCGGTATATATGTACTGACTGTGAAGGTAAGCGTTGAATTCTCTCGGCTCTTCTGGTGTTTCAGTGTCGAAGGGAAAGCTCTGCTTGACAAGCAACGATGGGGAGTATTCTCACACACCTATGGGTAACAACTAACGCTTCCCGAAGGAATTACAATAGCTCCAAATGAATCCTCAGACCTTTTACTACGGTATTAATGTGGCATTGAACCAAACATATTGATATATTGAAGGAGATTCGTGAACGACGAAAGAGACGAGGAGGTAAATGACCAGCCCAGATTATCAGGCTAAAGTATACATATAGCCTCTAGTGAATATTTCTTCCCCTTTTCCCCTCTCCTTAATGGAGGGTAGCAAACAGTATTCTACAATTCCGTTTGTCCTGCCAGAATTTCTCTCGATTTATTCTCTCTCTTTTCCTAAATACTTTTTTAAAAAGACCAGCCAACCAGCCGGCTTACACTTACGGCAACTCACTCGTATCATCACTGGTCTCCGCACACGTTCTCATCTGACTACAAAAGAATAATTCCGTGTTATTTTCCTTATGTATTTCCATGACGAATCCAGTTCTACGCGCAGTTTCACATATCTCGATTCCGGGAGCTTTTACAGAGCGCATTCTTTCTGTATCTCGATCGCTGCCTCATTCTTCGTGAACGCTTCGTAACACATTAAAAAATGCTTTCGATCGGCACAGCCTAGGTTGACTGAATATAGGCTGCGTTGATCAATACACCGAGTGAGAAGAAAAACACTATGACATTGGCCTTGGAGACTTCTTGCAGAAATACACTAGCGGCCTTGTGAGTTTCACATCCTCTTCATAGGTCTCCATGTAAAACACAGCTTCTTCCCACGGTACCACTGCGAAATTCCAACCCGATGAAGCACCATGTCTCGGACTTTCTGTTTCTCTGTCTCACTCTTTTATGCTTCACGACTTCATGCTCGCAGGTGAAGAAGCAGTAACTGTTAGAATGCTGTTGTTCAAGTGGTACCATTTGGTGAAACAGACCTCAGGACGCTCTTGAGAACACATTGTTGTTTGATAATTGTTTCACACCCACTCAGGTACTACTAACTAGGCCGGCTGGAAATCAATGTACTTCAGACGCGCGCAGGAAGCAATTTCTAACAGGAGTGAACAGGTTTTCCCCGAGGCTGAGAAATGGTTCCTTCCTAGTAGTAATTATGAATCGTTTATTATTGGCTAGTTATTTTATTCATTTTTAAATTTTGCCCCACTCTTTGCAGAAGCGCGTCGTTGGAACACGCATCACGTTTTCTCCCTAGTTCATACACTAGAAATGCGGCATAAGTAATATGAAAGGAATTGGCGAACTTCCTTTAAACTGTGCCACACGGTATATGCGAGAGGTTACAGCTATATAAGAAAATTTTGTCACTTGCAAGCTATTCTAACGCAAACATTTGCATATGCGCTGAGAAATATTCTTTCTGTCGTGGCAGCAAGCGCTGCTGGAGGGTCGATAAAGAATGTGGCAGCGCACGAGTCGTCTATAGTAGGCACCCCTTAAGCCTTTAAAAGCCAAGAAATTCATAGAGGTGCTATAAAACGACCACCGCTGCCACTGAAAGCGAGTTCGAAGTTTGTTTTTTTTCGCCTCTAAAGAAGGGATCCGGGAGGGAGGTTTCTGTCGATCCATTTGTCCTCCTATCAATGCTTTCCTTTGCTCCACAAATCTGGTAGACCTCACAACCTAGGCTATCTTCGGCACATCGCACATAAGGGCTCTTTGTCAACGCCTGGATACTCACTTCTCTTTATATATTTCACTTTCTATTGTGCGCACAATCCTTATTAGTTTATTGAATACGCTTTATCTCTTCTTTCGTGTGAATGTTTTTGTTGTTGTTATTGTTGTTAATATGCGTTTCTGTAGCCCGACTACAAACTGAATTTAACTACAGATGCGCCTTAACAGCTCGTATCTGAGAAGAGCTAGAAAGCAATTTCCGAAAACGAAAGGATATGGCAAGGGAAGAGGTTTGAAGAGAGCTAAAAATAGCCTCGGGTTAGAAAACTGAAGCAATCGCACCGACTGCACGAACTACCGACGTATAAGTGCGATCGAAACTTAATAATGAAGCAAATAACAAGAATACTAGAAAGTGATTTAAAAGTGAGTCAGATACGGGGTGCAGCCAAGCGATGATGCGCATAAAAGCCGAAGCAAAAAAGAAAGAAAAGAAGAGAAAGTGTTGACCCTCGAAAACGATGACTGAACCACTTGCCACTTGCGAGCGCCATGGCAGGGAGTATACTCGAGTAGAATCTGGCCTTTTTTGTTATTTTCAATGGTTGCCTACATTGAAATTAAGCCCGATCCTCTGACGGTTAAGCGGGTCGTACCAAATCTCTTTTTGAATTTGCCCCCGTTCACACTGCTCTATCTTTTTTGTGCAGCAGCGGCTGAAGTATACCGGCTATCTATCTACTGATTCTGCAAAATATGAGAAATATTTCAAAGCGAATGATACCTTTTTAGTTTTGGTTTTAAATGCATGTCTGAATTCCTTCTCTTGTTTAGTTCTTCACATCCGCGTTTGCACGCCACTTATAGCAATGTTTGCGAAGTGATGTAACATTTTCTAATGTTTTTCTCGCAAAACAAGCCTGCATTTTATCCACGCTCTTTGTTTTTATTTTTATATTTCAAGTTCCCTTTAGCGTACATAGCTTCCAACCGCAGTTTTTTTTTGTCAATTACGGTTATCCTCACACGCGTTTCTCTTATTTGCATCTCTTTTCCTTCGCGACAGGCACACCAGGGGATCACAAAAGTTCTCAACCACTCTCGGCTTGAATCCTTGAGAGCGTAAGGTGCCCGGAAAAACATGGGGTGATGCCGCGCTTTCGTAGGAGAAAATCCCTCATTTCAGAAAAGCTTTTTTTTTCTTCTAATGTATTTAGTTGCACCTGTTGCATACCTAAGCAGGTTCACTTGCTTCCGAATTTACTCATTCATTATTCATAAACTTTGACCTCCTTGCCAACCGTCGTTTGTTTGTGCTAACGTCAAACAAATCTCCTAACTTCTTTTTGTCCAACCGGAAACTTTTTTATTGATTCTAAAAGTACAATTCTTCAGGTATTTGTGTGAACCCGACTCAGTCTATTGAATGCACAAGGTGCGTTGTTTGTTGTTGCGCATATCGTTTTCTGTGGCATGCTTACAGAGAATTCTAAAAAAAAAACTGTGTGGTTATCGGCTTCGGAGATGTGGGATGTACTGGGAGGAAGCTAAGAACTCCTAAACTGTGGAACGCCGCGCTTACACGGGGAGCCCTAAGTTTGTACCACCGCAGTAGCCGTGACTGATGGTGTATGGCCGACATGAAGGAACCTGCTGAAGTCTTATAGAGAGACAGCAGATGCTCTCACTCTAACCAGGAAAAGATATGACAATATCTTCAACAAATGTTTACTGGTTAAACAGAAAACACCGTTCGGGGGTAGCGGGTAAAAAGAAAGCGCAGAAGCTAGTAGAAGAAAAAAAAGGCAGCTTCGCACAGTAGTGGTGACATTCTTGAAGGAAGCGCTGAGCTGGTTGGCCTTCCCTTGTTTCTTTTCAATTTTTTTTCTTTCTTTTTCCAACACTTTCAGTATTTTATTCTCTTTCTTCCCTTTCCATAGCTCTCTTTATTTATTTATCACTTCTTCATTCTGCATTTCTTTTTTTCTATCTGATTCTATCCCTCTTTCTCTACCTATGTCTTTCTGTAACTTCATAGTTTTTCGTGTCTTCTTTCCCTTGTTTCTTTATAATTTGCTCTCTCTCTCTCTCTCGTGCACATGCAGTCTCTCGCGTGTTAGTTTGACACTTGGCCTGAACCTACACGGTAGTTGGGCTTGCCCTATTCCCGGGGCTCATACCAACCTGAGAAGTTTTGCACGACGGAGCAGAACTTACCGATAGCATAAACAACTTCACTGTAAACATGAGGGAGAACGCCCGTGCTATTTCGAAGAGGTGGTTGTTTTTAAAGATGATAGTCTTTCTTGGGCACCTTCAACGCAAAAATTTTGGTCTGTCTCTCCATTTGTCTGTTTGTCCGCCCTTAACTGTATTCTAAAAGGCACCGGACATAACCTCAAACGGCCGACGCTATATGCAGCACCCACCAATATTGCTCAAGGTTCAGTGTTCATACTTCTGCGAATCGTCAATTAAAAAGCAATTATTGCGCATATCTGGGGCACCAGTACAACACATTATTTTGTATGTGTGTCTTTTACTAGAAAAGGCATAGATAAGTAATTCGAAAGACCGTAACGTTTATCACGCTGCGTTGACCATGCAACGCTTGCATGAAAAGGCATGTGTTTCCAACGCTTTGCTAAGACGGCACGGTGGTGGCACCTACCCGTCACCTTGCGTTCTACACATTATCACTTCCGAGACGGGCGCGCATACCGCGTGCTTCGTTTTCAAAGATAATTGCCAGATAGCGCTCCCGCCTTACGTGTGACGTCATTCTAAGCGCTTGTTCGCCTCCGCTACACGCTCGAGGCACTCTAACGCATGCAGTGCCTTCAGAATAGCATTCACCAATTTTCTTGCGCAGAACATCAAATAAACGTTTTGTTCACTCTCTCCAGACGCAAGACTGCCGTCTTTCTACGACATTTGCCGATTAACATGTAGATACGGGGCCAATTTTTTTCTTTTTTTACGAAGGAGCACAAGCTAGCTATAGCTTGAACAGCTTCAATCGCTCATTGTCGTTCTTCGACAGCGACTCAAAGCCCGTAACTGAGTACGCTACTAAACGCGTAGGCATCACGACTACCTGTAAGGCAAGAGCAAGGCACGGGCATTTATTTTGCAGCCAGAAGCAAGGGGACGCGGCTGGCAAGGAAATATCGGGTTGAACGCTGTTTGCCTCGACAGGCAGCTAATCGGTTACTGCGGACGTGTTTGTCCAACGTTTAAACGTTTCTGGAAAAACCGCGGAGATTGCCGAAAAATAGTGCGACTTTTTGATTCTTTCATACGTTTGTAATACGATTTAATACAAGTTCTCTAAGCTTCTCGAGACCTCTGCCCGTAGTCTCAAGAATATCCTCTAATTATCCGGCACACGGCTGACTCCAATTTCTCGTTTCTTCGCCGTTGGCTGACAGAAACGTAGAAGAAATTTTTCGGAGGGGGGGGGGGGAATAGAAAAACGTGGAGGGGAAGGGTTCAACCATACTTTATGCATTTTAATGCTTGCCTTTGTACTTGAGTGTGTTACACACCCATATGCAAAATTCAAAATTTTTCAAGGCGAAGGGAGAGGCTTCGACTCACCCCTCCGTCATGAAGATACCAGTGTTGACTAACTTTTGGGGTGGTTGTTTGGGCTAGTTAGTTTAGCAATAATACTGAGAATGGCCACCAGCGGACAACATGAACGAGGCGGACGACCGTCTGTCGTTTGTCCGCCATTACCCACGTCGTCCGCTAAGCTCGTAACACTCCCTCTCTACTCAGCACTAACGGTGGTCAACATTATTTTCTGTTCCGCTGAATTAGTAGGATAGTGGCTCGAATGGAACAATCCAAACAAGCAAGCGTAATATAATTTATCTTTTTTATGCGTTTTCTCTTGGGTATCGGTGAACTTTTGGGTTAGTGGCTACACGCATGATCTTCTAGACATGCCCTGGGGATAAGACAAATCTTCGGACTAGTAGGTGATTGGGAATCAACATATCTGCACAGTGCAAGACTACGAGTAGTTACGATGCAACTACTCGTAGTCTTGTGCTGTGCAAATATATTGATTCTCTCTGGGGAGGCAACTTTGTGTCGTGAAGGCTAACTCAGAAGGCTGTCAGGGCTCGCAGCACTCACACAACCAACACCGTAACCACTGATCTTAACAGAAACAGTTCGCGGTCCTCAAAAATGGGCTTCTGAAAGAATACACCAGAGCATTCATTAAGGAAAAAAAGAATGCATTCAGAACGAAATATCCGGGAGATTTGAAAACACTTCGGTTACATTGTATAAGAAGGGGCAAGAAATCGAAAAATGGGGAGGACAGAAGTGCACCCTTTGAGCCGACCTGCGCAAGAAGAGAAAAGTATTTTAAAAACGAAAATCTCTGGAAATGAAAAGGTCGTGAAAGGATCTAGATTGCCTGCCGTGTTAAAAGAAAACCGAATACAAGTGAACCTGATTCGGCCAGATAAATGGTATGTGCTTCTGGAATTAAAATGTGGTTCAAGTTACCCTGACTGCATGCTTGTTGAACCAGTCAGAAGGCAAACACAAAACGTGACTTTTAATCAAAACAAATAAAAAAAACTACGTTTCATGTATTAAGACAAAAAATAGCATGCTTATTAGAATCGGGTTGCTGTATTTTATAATTTGATGAGTTCTAAAATTGTTGGATGAGCAAAGAAGGAAACCATAAAAAAGTATATTCGAATGGTTTTCTAACTTCGAAATACAGAACGCTTCGCTCTCTTGGGCTAACATTTACTTTAAGTGAGCCTAATTCGAGCACAGATCATGTATAAGCTACAATGTTTTACATTCCCGCAATTTCTGCTGCTAGAAAATTGTGTCGCTCACGCAACCAACGTATCACAATGATATACACGTGCTATTACAGAGTAATGTATTGATTTCTCGGAGATAGTATTGCTTTCTTTTCTTCTTTTTTTCGAGGAATTTTTTTTTGCCCAAGAACTTTATCTAGTGCTGATATCCGCATAAGCCACAGAATTTGCTGGTGAAACACTGGCCGTAATATTTTTCGGTCCTACAGAACAATTTGCCGGTAGCTAGACGAAACTGTTATGCCTTGAAACTTTTTATCTGATTATGCCGACAAGCTTTCTCTCTGGCCTACAATATGAGTATGAGCTTAGGTCAGCATGCTCAAACAGGAGTACGCTCACTGAGATTCAGATCGGGCCATGAGTCTGAATTCGAGTGAGTCTGGTTGAGGAAAATATTGTGTAGTCTGAGTTCAAGTGAACAGAAAGTGCAACTTATATTTTCTGAGTAAGTGTCAGTGAGCTCCAACTTGAATTACTGACCCATGGTTTTATCTACTCGTCTATCTTCAGCATTCAGCGTTACAATGGCTCAAGTTTTGTAGTCGTCTTTTTATATTTCTTGATCATATTTATTGATCAAAGATGCGATTTATTGGGGGCGGGTGGGGGAGGGAATAACTTTATTCTGCGAACTCTTTCAGGAGAAGTTCTTATTAAACATACCTCATACGAGTCGCGTTTCATGAAATTGTCCGTACTGGATTGAAACCACTGATAGCTCGTACATGAAAGTGCCACATCAAACGGCGTATCGAAGAACACTGTTGCGTTGGCGTAATAGAGCATTGACACCAAGATTGAAAAAGCCAACTTTACGCTAACTGACTCATGATTTGACTTACTCAAGTTCACTCTGACTCAGGTGAAGTCATGAATCTGAGTGAATCCGGCTGAGTAATATGTGTGGGAGTTTGAGTCTGAGCAAGTTCGCTCGAGAAAAGTACAATGAGTTAGTCCGAGTGAGTTCGCAGGAGGAAAAAAAAAAGACATTTCTTGAGCGAGCCTGAGTGAGCTCCAATTTCTTTGCCGACCTATGAATACTACTCACTTAAAAAAAGAAAGGAAGAAAGAACAGGAGAACAACCTTACACGTTCTTCTTTTATTAATCATGGTCGTCAAATATTAGGCACCCGCGTAAGAAGGCAGTTTCGATTCCGTTGCATCGCTGAGACGCTTTTTGTCGTCGTGTATAGTTGTTTTATTGCGTTTGATGCTTTCTATCTTTTTTTTATATTTTCACCGCCTAATCCCCTTCCCCTAGACTGGATAACAAACATGATTCTCGCCTGTACTCAAACACCCCTGGTTCAGTCCACACTTTGCTTCAGGATTTTTTATTTTTTATTTATTTGATTTGCATCGTTCTTGATTTTTCGCTCATGCATAAGATGAACACTTTTTGCTCACAACCAATTACACCGAAACCAACATCGACGCCAAAATTTCTGCGAAAGGAGCTTTCTAACGCTATCACGTCAATATATTCTAACTATGGTGAAAGATGGGCCGATCACAGAGGCAGTGGCAAATCCCGTTTGATGCATTAGGCTTTAGAGGGGTGGCGGGGCAGAATCAGTGCTCTAACTGAGAAGAAAAAAAAAAACATGGCTTTTGCCTTCCAGTCGTCTCAGGTGAGGTGCATAAAGAACCCAGGATGAGCTTTCCTTTTTTCGTTTTTACCAATGAGTGGGTTGGCATTAAACGACTAAGTGAGAAGTGACTCTTTAATGTGACATTGTTCGTCTGACGTTCCTTTAGCGTGCAGTTGAAGCAACCAAAACATAGCACACGCATGTTCATCCCATTCCGCCGGGATCTAAATGGGGGAGCAGTGGCAGGGAATGAAACCAGCGAGCTTTTTCAACGTATGCACAGCGTAAGTAGCACTAAACTTTAAAGAAAGACATCCCGTTTCATCAAAAGCTGAACAAGCCCGAACAGTGCGATGGCGTAGGCACGTACTTCGTAATCAGCCAAGCAACGCGCCGTCAGAACTCGCACACATTCTGTATCATATAGACTCGCTGCGTATGAGCGCTGCACGCTACTCGCGCACAGATTCCGAAAGTGGGAAGGCGGGGGAGCTTTACACACAACGTGAGCGAGCCTTGCTACCGGCAGCACATTTTTCTTTCAGTAATTAAGGGCTCCCGCTCGTTGTCTTTTCATTCTTCTCATTAACACATTCCACCCGCCGCAGCCGTGCCACGTCTCCCGCACCGTTGCGTATTTTTTCGCTCTCATTTCGTATGCCGCAGTGCGTAATAATGAAAGAAGAACCTGCTAATTATCGTTGTTTTTGATATCGCGACTCAGCAGAGCAAACGCAAAGGATTCTACTTGCTAAATCCTCAATTTCGCTCCCCGTTTTCACGACGTAACGGACTACGCTGGTTCAAGAAAAGGGAAGACACTAAAAAGGAAGAGCCGATGTGCATTGTCGAAATATAGTGTAGTAAAATTATCATTGTAATCGTGGCGGCTTATTTGGTGCAAAGCTTTCTTCATATATGTCGAAATGATAGAAGACATTTTCAGCACTCCGCCTCAAGCGTATGTAATATTACCGAATAAATAAATATAGCCAAGTTATGTTGGATCATTAGTTTTTTTAAGCACAGTGATAAACGGGGTGCGCAGTAGACGTGGGTTCAAAAGGTACAATTTAGGGCTAAATAACATACCTACAGCGTTCTCACTGTCGTTGGTTATTGTAATATTGCCGTAATGTCGACTCGAACAGAGCCAACATCCTTTAGAGAACGACTTGACGTACTTATCTCGATCAATTGCGCATAACCAGTCGTGCTGCCAAAAAATGTGATGTTGCTTTTGAATCTGTGAACACTTTAAGAGAAACACAGCATCGGTTTGGACAGCGCTTACAAGAGCATACGTTGGAACAAGAAATACATAAAATACTGCAGTTTCATCCACTGAGTGGAACTTTGCCATCGATCTAATGTTCGCGCGTTCTTAGTCGCCACCGTGCTTTCCAGGGTGCAAAGAATACGCGCGACCCGCGACGTCTACGTGCAGAAAACAACGCATTTTTATTTCGCAGCGTCTTACGAAAATATTGTGGTTCTATGTGCATCTTGAACAACACTAAAAGTGTTTTAATGTGATTCTCTGTATAAAAGTGGCAGTGACAACCCGTCATTCAAAGCGAGAATTCATCATCGTATAATTCAGTAGAAATAAAAAAAAACATCGTGTTGCAAATGAGCTATGCGGAAACCCGTAAGGTGGCGCAAGGCAGTGTAACACACAAATTGGATGGTTGCCTTCTTTCCCTTTCATAAAAAATCGTGTGACCGCAAGTTTCTGGGGGGAGGGGGTGTGTGAAGTTGTAAACAGGGGCGTAGGCAAATTTTTTTTAGTGACGAAGTTCCTTGGGGTGTGGGCAGTTCCCTCGTCTGTAGTAATAGTAGTAGTTGTTGTAGTTGTAGTAGTATGGAGCCACTTCAAGTTACTTTTAGGAATTGCTTCCTAGATGGCATTGTGTGTATAAGCCCTTGGAAATATTATCACTAGATGGCGTTAGTGGTTTTCGTATAGTTAATGATTTCGTATATTTGACGGACGGACTGATGGATGGGACAGACGACGGCCGGCCGGACGAATGGATAGACGCTTCACCCCACTCATCATCATTCACTCCATGGATATGCTGTGAATGTTTTTTTTTTTTTTAGGGGCGAAGCTCCTTAGGGCGTGGGCTGTGCGTCCCCTGTAGCCTGTATGTAGCCACCTCTAGTTTAGTTCTTGCAGTGTTCACTAGATGGCGGTACCGTCCCCTGTATGTAGCCACCTCTAGTTTAGTTCTTGCAGTGTTCACCAGATGGCGGTACCGTCTCCTGTATGTAGCCACCTCTCGTTTAGTTCTTGTAGTGTTTACTAGATGGTGGTACTTGTAGCTGATGATGAAAAGATGCAAGATGTTATAAACTAGAAAGCGGTACTTGTAGTTGATGATGAAAGACGCGAGATCTTATAAAATAGGAATGATGTCACATATGGCGCGTGTCATTGGTTGAAGGCAATCGTTCGATTTAGTGCGGCGACGTACGCTAGGGGGAGCGATGTAATAAAATCGAGTGGGCAAAATGTACAGAGGATTCATGGTTTACCAGGTTTACCTCCGGAGCTTCGCCCACTCATCATCATTCACTTCGTGGATATGGCGGAATTTTTTTATCGAAAGGGGGCAAGGGGGCGCCACCTTCGTCTGAAGTGGAGGGGAGGGGTGCAGGCAGAGTGCCATTTTGGGCTCTGTGTGTTATAACAAAAATAAATTCAGAGTGAGGAAGGGGCACGGGTTCGGTGTCTTATCTCCGGGCTGGCTGTAAATGTTAGTATGGTCAAAGCGTAGACATACATAATGAGATTATTAATCTTGTTTCCCCACAAAGATGGGGGCCTGAGTGGCCGCTGTCCTCTGATTGCTTCTAGGAAGACTCGATGCACGCTTTGTTTGCTTTAGGTCACGGTGCAAGGTATTTTACGCTACGGGTGAGGTCATCTGGGGCATCTACCACGGCAAGGCAGCTATATTCGTGCTCGCGGTGTCTCACCACTCCACGGCAGCTCCACCGAGAAGCGCGGGACGCCAGCCGAAAAATGGTGGCGTGGAGGCATCACCCCTTTCCAACAATAGGAACACCCATTTTGGCGGCATGCGCATCAGGCACGCTAACTGCTACGCCGGTGCTTTGCACCTTCACAGGTTTCATGTTAATGGAGCTGTTTTTTGTACACTGCCCAGCTAAGATGCCATAGAATGTTTGGGGGGGAGGGGGTTATGAAGCGAGAGCACGAGCATGCGGAGAAAAAAAATACATATTAAAACACAGAGGAGATAGAAGAGGTCGCAAGCATAGCTATGTTGGAAAGTTATGTGAAGAGTAATGAGCTGAGAGGGTATAGGTTAGCATAGGATGGGAAATGAAAGTGAAGGTGAGAATGAGGAAAAGAAAGTGCGCACCCCACCCATTTCCGCACCTATAGCCTTCACACAACCAGAGCGTAGCTGCTTTAACATTTATTTCTTGTACATAGACGTTGAAAAACCTCGCGTCACATATATATATATTTTTGGTTGCGAAGATGTTTTTGTAGTTGTGTGTAGTTCCTGTGATAATATTTATTCTTCTGAACAGTGTCATTATTGGTGTTTGTGATTGATTATTATCGCTATTAGGTAGCTCTTACTGCTACTACTGCAATAACTACTGCAAGTTGTGTTAGCCTGTCACTGTGAGTCGTGCTCAAACAGATCCAGGCTGAGTGCATAGTAAGTTCATGGTGAAAAAGGGCTGGAAGTTTGAGGTGTAAATTACCCAGCGTAAGACGAATAGGGAGACAGTGGAACGTTAGCAGATGTGCTGCCCTCTTTTTCTTACGTCTCTTCGATTCGTGCCACCCGCCACTAATATGTACCCACTGCTGACGCTGCTGTACAGGAGGTTTTAGCCTTCGTGTCAGAGATGAGATACTGTGCGACGCGCGTCGTACCACTCGACCAGCTATCGTGGCGTCACCGGATGGGGAGGGGAGTCTGTTAGCACAAGAATCTACTCCGAATGGAAACTCCGTGAGCCTACCATGCCATCCGGAGTGGAAACGCTCCCCTGTGTGTAGCGTATCCTTCGTGCGAGCACGTCGTAAAGAAATAGCGGTTCTTTGAGCGGCACACAGTTCCATTCATCTTTCTAATGTCATGGTTTTGCAAATAATGCAATCGCAGTGGCACACGCTCGGCGCACTCGGACGGTCACCAGTTAGACCAGAGGTGTGTGGCTCGGTTCTGAGACGCATGCAGCTGCAGATAAGAATGGGAGTGGCTGGGCAAGGAGATCGCGCTTTCGGTGGAGGAGGGGAGAAGATATAGAGGGAAGTTGTGTAGGTGGGAAGGGTGGCGTGTGGAGTGTGAGCTGATCTCCAACTGTCAGTGCCGCGTAGTGGGTGCGACATCCACCGTAAAGAGCAATCCTGTGTAGGTTCAACCTAGCGTTCACAGGCGCCACCCACTTAACACTGTTGCCAGCCGAGGTTCTGGAGTACTTTGGCGGTGAACTCGGTAGTTCTCGAACGCTTGGCCCTCCCCCATCTCTAGTTTTTATGTGGGTGCGTTTGTGTCGCAAAGCATTTGACCGTTTTCGGTCAAAATACTTCAACTCACGGGCCCTTATGCAGCCTTAATCCTTAGGGCTAGTATTGTTCATAGAAAAAAAAAAACTTCGGCTTTCAGGAACCGTGAAAGTATGTGCACAATTCTTTTTATGTTATTTGCTGTCGAGGCCTCACAGAATATACCTTGCATAAAGGTTCACCTCAAGCGAAAAAGCGATGCGAGAATAAATAGGCACTTTTGACCGGATGTGTTCATAACCATCAACAATGTATTTTTAATGTTATTAGGGAGTTAATTGGGCACTTTTACAGAGTACATTTCAGAGCGAATCCTTTTTTTTTCTGCAATTGAGCTCAACATATATACGATGTTCTATTCTTGTACTCGTACCACACAATTTTCTGGAGTAAATTAAATTATCCTTAGCGAATGATAACATTGGATAAATATTACTGAGTGAATCAAATATATGTAATTCTGTACCCTCTGCTGCCGTGATGACCTCGCTGCTAATAAGTAAAATGGCTATGGGATATGAAGTGTTCCTACGCTAAACACAGCTGCGAAGTCTTGACATAAGTCTAATTCGACTTAAGTACGCCGTTTTTGCCTCGCGTCACGTTTCAAGAAGCACCGTGTCCGGGCATTGCCAACGATTTGACAGAAAACGACGTTGGTCTTCTTGTTTCCAGCGAAAATGCCACTATTCTTTTTTCTGGTATACTTATTGCGAAGTTAACGTCTTTCATTACTCATTGGCGGACAGTACTTTGTCCTCAGGTGCCTTTCACTTAGTTTGTGATTATTATTTATTATACCCCCCCCCCTTCTCATACTCATGCGTAGACTTAACTTTTTTTTTTCTCTAAAGCTCTCTTATTTTCTACTTCTCCAATGCTGAAGCTCTATTTTTTTTAACTCTTTAGTACGTTTCGCGGCCAAATCTCTGTTAAGCTAACTTGGAAGATTGAAATATGAGGAGACAGAATTTTTTTTTTTTTGCTACAACAAGAAACCAACAGACGAAGGGGTCGAGCAGAGCATAGCGTAAATTGTATGTTGTGTTATACTGAAGTAATGGTAAACTAAATGGAACTTAGTATTAGACAAAAAGAAATTCCTGAAAGTGGGAGCCGAACTAGTGCCCTTCTCATTACACATGCATAGCATTTCTAGTAAACATTTTCCGAGTGAGTAGTCCGCGCACGTTTGGCGGCGTCGACGAGAACGCATGCCATGTTTTTTTTTTTTTGGGGGGGGGGGGGGGGGCAAAGCACGACGACAGAAATGAACCAAGCAACATCTGCCCCAACCCCTACCCACCGAATAGAAGGTGTGAACGCAGGCCTCCGAGACGGTCTTCCGCTACGGGGTTTATGATTGATTGATTGATTTGTGGGGTTTAACGTCCCAAAACCACCATATGATTATGAGATACGCCGTAGTGGAGGGCTCCGGAAATTTCAACCACCTTGGGTTCTTTAACGTGCACCCGAATCTGAGTACACGAGCTACACCATTTCCGCCTCCATCGGAAATGCAGCCGCCACAGCCGGGATTTGATCCCGTGACCTGCGGGTCAGTAGTCCGCTACGGGGTGGCGAAGCGGACAGCTGACCAAAGGCCGAGGGCCAGCACTTTTGATTTCGACAATCGGAACTAGAGTTTCTGCTCAAACCTTTAAAAGGTCTTCTTCCGCGAAAAAGCCCTTCAATCTTAGGAAATACGTTGTAAGCTCTGACCACGTTAACTTTAGCGTGCCACACTCGTCGATGTGGTTTCGAGTTTGCTTAATAAAGTGAAGCTGAAGAAATTTTAGAATTCAATCAAAGTTTGTCGTTAGGAAGGACCGACATTATTGTGGACGATGCCATATTTGTTTTCACGGTTGTAGCAGCAGGAGCTTTAGAACACTCGAAATTAAAGCTTTCTTTGCTCCACCCCCGCGAGTGCGCTGAAAGTGTGGGCGTGGAAACATACGTCATCTTCGTTTCCTCTGGCCCGGGGCAAGTGTTCTTTTTTATCTTCATCCACGGCATCCGTGACTAACCCGTGACGTGCCGTTGCCAGAACTAGTGGAAGAGGTTACACTTCAGCAGTGCTGCTGTTGCAGATGATGCGTCATATCGAGAATGACGTCACCGTGTTTGCTCAGCGTCTCAACATGCCCGGCGAACACAGCCACTGTTTTTTCGCCAAAACGTGCTATTGGCGTTGATTGATTGATATGTGGGGTTTAACGTCCTAAAACCACTCTATGATTATGAGAGACGCCGTAGTGGAGGGCTCCGGAAATTTAGACCACCTGGGGTTCTTTAACGTGCACCCAAATCTGAGCACACGGGCCTACGACATTTCCGCCTCCATCGGAAATGCAGGCGCCGCAGCCGGGATTCGAACCCGCGCCCTGCGGGTCAGCAGCCGAGTACCTTAGCCACTAGACCACCGCGGCGGGGCGAGTGCTATTGGCGTTCACTTTTGAGAACTCTCACATCATTTTTCTAATTCAGCAAGGGCAAACTGTCTTACACGCTTCTAAGTCATTTTTTTTTTTGAAAAGTGCTTCAGCTTCCCTTTAAAGAAAGAAAACCAGAAGGAGAAAGGGAATGAGAAGGAAAGCGCAGTTATCAAGTTTGGCAAAACTGATACGTTACCCTTCGCAGGGGGGACATTGAAAAAGTAACAAAAGAGATAAAAAGATGGAGAGCACAACTGCACACGCAACGTCTCAGTACTTGGCGGCTGTCTTGTACGGTATACGGCATTAATTGACTGTGATCACATGGTTCTTATTGTTGAGTTAGCCATTGTCAAGTCTTTAACCTGTTCAGGAAGAACTTCCTTCAATAATGTGAGCACAGGGCGTGGTATCTTACTTTTGAGGTACACACGCGCTAATGCTGTACATGTTTCGCCGTACTGCGACAGCTTATAGGCGCGTTACTTGCATTGTTAGAGGCAGCGGTCAACGCCCCACACTTGCTGGCTCAATGCTGTAGCCAGTTTTGCTGAATACTCGGCTAGTTTTGGTAAAATGACGGGGACTTCGAAGGTTTTCAGCCAAGTAAAGAAAGGCGCTGATTAGCACGGGGGCTGCAATATTAGAACTTTAGAACAAAATTATTTCTGTAATCCCGAACATACTGAAAGTTTGTTGGAAAGAAATGTTTAAAAAGAGATCCAACGTGCACGATGCCTCACCTTGGTATTTATTTCAACCAACAAGCACTGCGCGTACGCCAACATACTAAGTGGAAAGTATAATTCGATTAGTAGGAGGAATGGATTCCGCGTTTTTTTATTATGAAAAAGTATACTAGTTTAAATTCAAATAATAAACAGTGAAGAACGTGCACACAACGCAAATGAAATCTTGAGTGTCCTTTAAAGTCCCACAGCAAAAGAAAGAGCGGAAGAACTACAGAAAGAAAGAGTAAGCTATGGATTGGGGGTTAACCCTAACGTAGAGTTAAGGCTAAAATCGACTTGATGGTGACGACACCGCCTTCTTGCTTGTAAAAAGAAGTAATTTAGCTAGGATGTTGAACGTATGAAAACATAGGCCTTGAGTGGTTTCTTAAATGAATGCTGGAGCAATAAGATTGGTCTTCACTGTGTACCCGCGAATCGCCGTCGTCATTCCTTAAACAAAGAGAGAAAAAAGTTTAATTTAGCCTTAACGAAATGTGTGACATCTATATTATTTCACTTGAATACCATCACGGAGTGGTCAGTCTATCTCCTCTTGCCAGCGCATCAGTTGCTGAAACTTCAATGCGTGTTCCTCAGTGCAATGCCTCAACATAGCTGTAAATGTCTTTTGAGTTATTTGTCAATGGACAGAATACTTAAGAAAAAATTGTGAATGTCTTGTTCATGTTGTTCATGGCTTCTAGTTCAACTTGAAAAAAACGAACTTTTTCGACACTCTAGCTCAGTCAATGAATTTAGAAGTGCCTACAAAAACTACTGCTGCACGCATTGGTGAAGTTTCATTGCTCACTAAGACAAATTAAGTTTTCAAGAGTTATCTTTGATCCGACAGTGGCGGTCTAGCGTGCGCCATCACATCGTGGGACGCTATTGCGTAAGTGGTCTTACTGTTTTTTTTAAGATGAAAATTCGCAGTGTCAATTCTACATATCTTTAGAGCCTGAAATATTACTCTGCTCGGCATATGGGCTACGCAAATGGGTGGGTAATATAATGTACTACCGGTCATTAGCAAAACTCAGCAATTTGGGGGATGCTTTCTTTCTGTTCAGCTTCCACGTTGTCCAATGCTCTACACATTGCATCGCCCAAGCACTCCCTACAGACGGTTAAAGAGTGCATAGCGACGAGGAGGTTCCAGCCAAATACTTGGATGGGGACCTCGCCACAACCGCATATCACACACAGGCAAATGTCTTAGCGGAACGATTTAACAAAACTCTTGTTGACATGTTGTCGATGTAGTTGTGTCAGACCACTGCAATTGGGATCTTGTTCTTCCGTTTGTCACATTTTCGTACAACACCACCTCCCAAGCCCCCCTCCGGGTTCTCACCGTTCTTTTTGCTATACGGCTGAGAACCCTTCAGCATCATTAATACGACTGTACCATACCATCCTGACGCTGATGCGGGGTATGCGGTGGCTCACCGCCCCGAAAAAGGCCAACAACTGGCCTGTTCTTTCACGTATACGGCCAACAGTATTGCCAAAAACAGCCTCGCGACTCCGAAATCTCTTCTGACCCTTTGACTATCGACTCTATTGTGTGGCTTTAGGTCCCGTCAGTTGCTGTTCCCTGCCTTTCATCTAAGCTACTTCTAAAGTACCACGGTTGCGCAGACTTTTCCTGCTTATTATGTGGCTGAACCCGTTACGCCATCTTCCAACCTTCCTCGTCGGGGCCGAGAAACAGTTCATATTGACCGTCTCAAGCCGCATTATGATCCTCTGACCTTTCTTTCGGTAGCCAGGATAGATACCTTTCAATGCTGGGGTGAATGTGAGGATTAAAAGAGACACGTGCAGAAGTGCATTGCCATCGACGGGCTCGCTCCGCTGTTCGCTCCCTGGTTATGCCTTGCCTGCTATTGCTGCTATCGTATCGGTCGTTGCGTGTACCTTAATAAACACCCGTAACACTTTATATGCTCACAAAACCACAAGACAAACGATTCCATGCGGAGACCTTTCGATATAGCGTATGCTTGCATTTCTTTTTAATAATGGTTTCTGCGCACTAACAGTTCGCGTTTTTCCATTTCCAAACTACATACAGCTTGGTCGTAGAACGTTACTCTGCGTTGGCCTCAACGAGGGTCAGTGACGTCACCTTCAAACAGCGAGCCTTCATTTCGCTAGACCATGGGTCCAAACCCACATTTCAAAAGTGCTTTCTCCTCAGCAACTACCACGAATCCCCAAAGTCACCACCGAACTTATCGAACTGCTATGGAACCCAAGCCCCGTCACCTGGATTCACGACCACTTGCAGAAAAGAATTTCCTGGGACCTTCGCTGACGGTCTCGCATACGTTCAAGGCCACGAAAGCTCTCTTGTGCCTCTTGAGGACAAGTGCATTTCGGGAGCTCTTGAGAACGGACAGTGCGAGACCAGGCTGTGTAGTCTGCAAGCTAACTATTCTATGCATCTCTTCATTGCTCTTCTTTTGAGGGGCGAAGCTCCTTAAGGCGTAGGCAAGTCCCGCGTCTTTTTAGCCACTGCTAGTACTCAGAGCACTCACTAGATAGCGCGGTGGCACTCGCACTGCTCGCACAGGGAACCGGCACAGGGAAATGGCCCTCACACAGGGAACCGGCAACCAGAACTGCGGAGAAGAAAGAGCAAGCAAGTTTGAAAAAAACAGGTTCAGACGGTTCATTTGTCGCAAGGCCCAGCTTCAGCGTAGTGGTGGGGCTGGGATGGGACAAAGCAGACGGCGTGACAGGTGCAAGTAACCCCCAGGTGCAGGACGCTCCTGCTGAAAAGTCACAGCATGTGATATTCACCGGGGATACAAATTTAAATCCATGCCTATAAGCCATCAAAGAGAGGGTAAGAGGTGACAAGAGGCTTGCAGTAGGGGCGTTCCCAGGACGCAAGCTGGAAGCAGCCATGAGGAAAGCGAGCGCGAAACTCAAAATTACAACTGATAGACGAAACCTCGTGATAATTTCAGGCGGTTTAAATGATGTCCAAAACGAAGATGCAGCAGGACTTGCAACTACACTGGCGAAAGGCGTCGATGACATGCGCGCCACTTCTCCTCAGGTACAGGTAGCGATATGCACGATACCGGAGGTACCGGTTCGTGATAGCAACCTGCAAAGAGCGGTTGTCAATGCAAACCAAGAGATATGGCGGATGAGTCGTGAGAAAGGCTTTGAGATGGTGGAAATAAACAGAGATGTGCATAGGTGGGGTGGTTTTCAATGAGACAGAATTCACTTCGATGGGCGGCTAGGTCATGAGGTGGGTTGGCGACTTGCAGGACGCGCAGTAGTTTTTTGGGGGGCCTAGCGGGCCCTTCGGGGTGCAGGATAGCTAGTAACGAGGAAAACAACCAGGGAGACTCTTTGACAGGTGGTATGGACAGATACAATTCCAAAGTGGCACCAGTATATAAGATAGGTAGAGCCCGGGGCAGAAATAGACGTAGCCACGAGCGCCGAGCCAATTCAGACAAAGGGTATATTAACATGCAGGGTGGTAGGAACAGGCTAAAGTGGGAAGAGATAGAAGAACAGCTAAGGGAGGAGAGGCAGATGGTATATGGTTTTGTAGAAACACATTTCAGCGACATGGAACAACCTCCTAACAATGCGGACTACGCGTGGGAATATTGTAATCGAACAGAAGGCAACAGAAAGGGGGTGGTGGTATTGGGGCATTCATTCATAAAAGTACAGACTGGCAAAGGGTCAAGCAGGAGTACAAGGAACATTTATGGCTAAAAGGGAAAGTGGCAGGGCAAATGACACTCCTTGGTTTCGTGTACTTGTGGACGGGAGCAAACGCCAAAGAGGAAAACAAGGCAATGGTAGAGTGTATATCAAAGGACATTCAGGAGTTAGGAGCAGAGTGCGAGATAATTATACTAGGAGATATGAATGCACACATAGAAGATATAGATGGGTATACCGACCCGACAGGCAAAATGACCATGGATGTGTGTGAAAGGCTTGATTTGATCATTTGCAACAGTACCGACAAGTGTGAAGGGCAAATAACATGGGAGGTAGGAAGCTGCAGTCGACGATAGATTACGCACTGATGTCACATAAGATGTATGATAAGCTCAGGAGAATGCACATAGATGAAGGTGGCTCCAGAAGTCTGGGGTGTGATCACAAACGTATCAAGCTAAGTTTTGGTAGAGTAGTGAAAGTGGGAAGGAGACAATATGAGCAACTGCAGGAAAATATTTATTCAGAAAGGCAAATTGAAATAGCCACTAAACTGATTGAGAAAGTAATCACTGAGGATAATAAAACAGTGTGGACATACACGAATCTAATTAAACTATTTGAGCGAGAGTTTGCTAAGGCGCGTGACAAGTCTACCTGGAAAAAAAAGACACAAACCCAAAAGTTGGTGGGATGAGGAAGTTAAGAGAGCCGTAGCAATACGTCAGGAAGCCTCTAGGGAACACAGACATGCTAAGCAGTGGGGTGAACCGACAGATGATGTTGAAAGAAAATGGGAAATCTTTCTAAGCTGTAAATGGATGCATCCCTTCTGATCAGTGAAAAGGTTAGAAGAAAGGGAGCCCAGCGGCTCACAGAACTACATAAGAAAGATGGAAAGGCAGCTGCGAAATTTCGGAACCATCTAAACTACCTCAGAAATGAGACAAGTCTAGAGCAGAGGTTTATACCGACAGCTCAAGGTGCTAGGCTAGAAGGGGACGAAGGTATTGAATATATAAGAACAAGGGTCTCAGAAAAATTTCAACAAAGTGCTTTATGCACCACAGTAGACAAGGATGAATCAAGTAGCGCATGGCTCCATTTTCAAAACAAGAGTGGGAAAGGGCTGAGAAAAGGGTTCCTAGTGGTACATCAACAGGCCCAGATGGCATTCCAATTATGCTGATAAAGACATTAGGTCCGAAGTCTAAGCAGGCTTTGAGAGAGGCAGTGAGCAAAATAATAATCAATGGAGAAGTTCCCGATGGATGGAAAGTTAGCAGGATGAGCATGATCTATAAAGGAAAGGGGGACAAAGCTGACATAAACAACTACCGTCCTATAACAGTGACATCAGTGGTCTACAGGCTGGCGATGCAGATTATAAAGGTGAGAATGCAGGCATGGATAGAGGATGAGGGGGTGCTGAGGGAACTGCAGAATGGGTTTCGGAGACACAGGAGGTTGAAAGACATTCTGTTCTCACTGACGCAATGCATTGAAATAGCAGAAAAGGAACACAGGCCCCTGTGGCTAGCATTTTTGGATATCAAAGGAGCGTACGATAGCGTGGTTGAAGAGGAATTGTGGGGAATACTGGACACACTAGGCGTGGAAGATGTAGTCACTAATCTTTTAAAGGATATCTATAAAGGTAACAAGGTAATTATAAAGTGGAAAAAACAGGTATCCAAGCCTGCAGAGGTAAAACGGGGGCTTAGGCTGGGGTGTCCCCTGTCACCTTTATTATTCATGATGTACCTACAAGGATTAAAGGCCAAATTAGAGGAAAGTGGACTGGGCTTCAATCTCTCTTTCGTCAAACAAGAAAAACTCATTGAACAGGCACTACCAGCATTGATGTACGCAGGTGATATACTGCTAATGGCCGACAACAAGGAAGATTTGCAGATTTTGGTGGACATCTGTGGTAATGAGGGAGATAGGTTAGAATTCAGATTCAGTAAGGAAAAATCAGCAGTCATGATTCTTAATGGCAATAAAGGTAGTGAGCTTAGAATACAGGAGGTCAAGCTAGAGATAACAGATAAATACAAATATCTGGGCGTATGGATAAACAACGGGGCCGAGTACCTTAGGGAACACGAAATATACTTGTCGACGAAAGGTAACAGAAATGCAGCGGTAATAAAAAACAGGGCACTGTTGAATTACATTAGGTATGATGTTGTGGGAGGAATATGAAAAGGGGTCATTGTTCTTGGTCTGACGTTCGGCAATGCGGTCTTGTGCATGAGATCAGAAGTTCAAGCAAGATTAGAAATTAAGCAACGTGGAATAGGTAGGCTTGCCTTAGGAGCTAACGGAAATACACCAAATCAGGGAGTACATGGTGATATGGGATGGACATCATTGGAGGGCAGGGAAACTAGCAGCAAGATAAAATTTGAGAAGTGATTGAGAGAAATGGGGGAGGAGCGTTAGCTAGGAAGGTATTCAGCTACTTGTACATGAAGAATGTCGATACAAAATGGAGGAAGCGAACCAGAAAATTGACTGGTAAATACTTGGAAAACAGCAGGGGGCCAAGCCAAAAAGAATTATCGGTTAAGAAGAAGGTGAAGGAAACCGAGACCGATATGTGGAGAATTGGCATGATTAAGAAGTCTGCACTAGAGATCTACCGAACTTTTAAGCAGGAAATTGCCAAGGAAAGGATCTATGATATTACTCGGGGTAGTTGTCTACTGTTTGAGGCCAGGACGGGAGTATTGCGAACCAAGACTTATTGGGCCAAATACGAAGGGGTAGACACTGTATGCAGTACATGTGAAAATGAGGAGGAAACTGCCGAACACTTGATAATGTTCTGTAAAGGGCTTCACCCTATAGTTCAGGATGATGGTGCAGAGTTTTTCAAAGCACTGGGGTTTAGGGACCGGGAGGGCAAAATAGACTTTAAGTAGGTGAAATCAACTAGAAGGAGATTATCTAATTGGTGGCTAAAGTCAAGGCACGAGTGAAAATTAAACCCTTCACTGCAAAGTACGAATCCTCAACCTCACTATATTAAGGGAAAAAATAAATATAGTTTTTAGTTCATTAAGTATTACGGCTTGGTGGCGCTAGCCACCGCACGATATAAAGGGTACAGCCATATCCATCCATCCATCCGTCCTGCTAATACTTGGATTACTTACAAGATGGTGCTGCGGTGCTCGCTCTACTCCGATGCGTACTCTCGTGTGATAGGAGACAGTGTTCTGTCCTGCGTTATAATGCGTTTGCTCTTGGCGCGCTTCCTCTTTTGCCGGCACTCTGTGTGCTTCCAGTACGAGCGACGAAAACAAGGCGGTAGAGCGGAGGGCTCAGAAAACGGCTGCAGCGTGTACTCGGCGTCTTTACATGATGATCGACTGGGTAAGATTTACGGAAGATCCATGGCTTACCGATGTACCTCCTGATCTTTGCCCAATCATCATCATTCTTTCAGTGGATATGCTGTGAATTTTTTCTATCTCTTTCTAATATTGCCCCTTTCCCCCACGCCAAGTATAGAGTAGCCAACCGACCCAAGCTTGGTTAACTTCCCTGCCTTTTCCTCTCCCTTTCTCTCTCTAAAGATATACTTTCGTGATTTGAAGGTACTGCATTCAGCTGCGGGAACCGGAAACGCGTAATTACATCATGTTTTAAACACTGCATACGCTATCATCTGTTTAGTTTGTACTGCTGACGCCTATTTCCAACGTCGGCCCGGAATAGAATAATTACGATCATTCATGTCATTGTAAAAAAACTTAGATCAATATGAAAAAAAATTGTGTGAGCAAGGGCGTGAAAGAGGAGGGAAGAAACGCAAGGCTATCGCAATTTCAAGTGAATACAGTAGCGTAACAAGGATATTTTTGTGTCTTGAATCCTGTGAATTTAATAAACGAGCTGAGGGGGCGCTCAATATTTTTTAAGGGAACGAGAAAATTGGTTTAGGCGGTGCCTTCATTAGTCAGTGCGAATACCTTTGTCGTTGAAATAAAGCAAGACGTCCAAAATAGCGGCACTGCTGCGAGGGGTCAAGCCTAGATCATATATTACAGGGCACTTCACCGTGCCTCCGAGATTAGAATCCGCCTCAGGAGCGGCCAACATGCGACCGTTTATCACGAGGCAGTGTTGCAACGGGGCCGCGTTTACCACTCTCAGCGTGTTGCGAACCGACCGGTTACCGCGACTGTTACAAAGCGGCGTAGAAAGCGTTTTTCTAACAATACAGCACTTGCTTCCATATACCTAAAGTTGTTTTTTAGACCATATCTTTCCAAGCATTACTTTTCTTTGAAGGGACACTAAAGCGAAACAATTAATCCTATTGGGCTCGTAAACCATTAACGTGAAAGCCTTGCATGCCTCATGGAGCGCTCAAATCGACCATTGCCTTCGGCGCCAACGCGAGTGATGCAAAAAATCGTCACACGATGGTGTCACCGTGTGATGGCCCCATGACATCTCATAGCATGACGTCACACGATGACGTCATAACTTATTCAAAGGTGCGTCGATCCCGGGGGCACTGCAAAACCACTTTGGGCGCTGACAGCTGTCGGGGGAAAGGTGAGGGATCAATACAGTCGACTAAGAAGACAAAAAAGGGTATTTGTGAATATTTTTGAAAACTCTAAGGTTAATTTCGCCTTCATACGTTTTTTAGGGAAAGAGAAAACAAAGGTCGAAATTTGTTTTGTAAACTTCACGCGAAAACTTCCGCATGTGAGCATTAGAGTGACATCACGAATTGCGAAGCGTTTGCTCGTGTTTTTGCCACTTTGTCCCCTCAAGAATATTCTGAAGCTTGCTGAGCTAAGTATGTGGCCCTCTTTGAAAACAATTAACTTCATTCCTACTATCATAAATATTGTGGTCTCTAGCTGACGTCATGGCGAGAAAACCAGCGAAATCCACCGTGAATTTTCACTGGCATTCCCATAGAAGGAAAGTGAAAGAAAAATACCTAGGTTACAGTGATTCTCCTGGCTCTAAACACATTTTTACAGGCGTGAGAAATTTATCTCCGGCGACTCATGGAATCACTCGAGCAGTGTATGAAAGCAATGCCTTCCTATACTGCTACGATTCACACATAGAAATGAGAGTAATGGAGCAGATGTGCTTACGCGCCCACGAAAGAACAAGACGAAGATCGGTGCTGTGATTGCGCAAGAGTCTGTGCTGATCGCGGTTCTTGCAATGCTTTACCGTGCGATCGTTCGTCGTGAATACAGAACGAAGAGCGTCATTACATGGCGTAGAGTGGGCAAAGTCCCTCTTTTGACCGAAATAAGCATCAATGTAAAGAATTAACTAAATGTCCCACAGTCGGTCTCGCTATCCACTTCCGGCTTCTTAATTCACTTCCGATTTCTATTTCCATTGTGTTCATTCAATATATCGTCGTCATAACATTAAAAAGACAAAAAAGCACCATTTTATTCGTCCAGTTCTAAAGCAATGAGTGAGTTGTGTGGTATTCGTCTTATTTATTTTTATTTTTATTTCCGTGCATCGTTTTCCTCCGCTATTCGGACCTGATCTTCGAAATTCAGGCAGAAATGTTCCTAGTCCGCGCAGCGTTCCAAAGTCTGCACTGATTACAAAATGCAGATGTTGATAGGAACCTGAGAGATTACCACGCAGCACTGTGTGAGATGAATTATAAAAAAAAAGCAAACAAGGTAGCCACACTTGAAGCTTCAGCATTGCTGTAATATGACCCGCATTCGTCAACAGCTGTTGAGCTAGAATGCAGCAAGGCCCCTGACGCTGATCGTACCGTTATCAATGCGCGATGAAATGACGGGATAGAGATGAAAAATGGGGAAAACTGAAAAAGCAATATGTGGAAATACTACTCAAAAGACGCGACGGCTCCAATAAATAGTGTTATTTCAAGTCTTTTTGTACAGCTGGCAGAATATTTGGTGAAATGTCTGCGCGTGGCAGCTGAACACGAGCTTGAGGCATGACGTCACAATCAGCGAGGTGCATACAGTGTACGAGTGCTCCTTTCTCCGCATCTTCCATTAGTCTCACTCTCCCCCTTTCACAAAAGCAGTGATTCCCCAGTTGGGATCATTGTTCCATCCCGGTGCGGTTCGTGCTGGTTCTGGAGAATTATAGTGAGAGGTGAGCAGGTTGAGAGACGCGAGTGACGGATGGCATTGTTCGCATGCCCGTTTTCGGTGGATGTAGCATCACCCAATAGCACTTCATTTAGTAGTTCACAGCGCGCTAGGTAGACGTGGTAGTTTGAGAAAAACGCCTTTAATTCATTACTTCTTGTACAGTTTCTGCCCGAAGTTACGCTTGTGTCTCTCGTTTTCAGCACCTAGGCTTTCAATCTAAGTGAAAATCTCGGAGGCAGAAAGTTTATTCAGTATCACTTTAATGCATTGAACTTGAAACTAAGTGTGAAATCGATTACAGGCATTTCCGCATCCCGCTAGAACGCAAGCCTCATCCTGAAAAGCAGACCGGTGTTGAGAGAAATAAAGCGACAACAGCGGCAGAACGAGGGAGCTCTTTTGACCTGTGCAGTGTGAGCGCGCAGGGGCGCTTGTGAGCATAACCCTGAGCTCGCATCCCGAGCGTGGGCCCGACCAAGGTCAGTGTCCCCGCAACGCCGTCAGCGTGGGTGGCGGTGAGCGGAAGGGCGACAGGAAGGTGAAATGAGATTCAGTGAGGCATTGCGTGGTCCGACGGTGAATCGAGACGGAAGCCATCGGCCTTGCCTGGAGAGTGTGTTAGAAACGAAAGTAGGGCTTTGAAGAGTTCGCGCGCTCCCGGTCATTTCTATTCACAGCTACAGCTGGTACAGTCTGAATCACACTTGTCTAAAACGGCCAGTCGGCTGCCTCAGACTTCGTATCTGTACGACACGCTGGCTTATCACTGAGGGTTTTCTGCTGGTTGCATGAGCTTGGAAACGTATTGACAAGAAACCAACCCAGCGGAATGAGAATGTAACACCAATCATATATCTGTATAATAATAATAATAATAATAATAATAATAATAATAATAATAATAATAATAATAATAATAATAATAATAATAATAATAATAATAATAATAATAATAATAATAATAATAATAATAATAATTCAAATCACTAATTGTTACATGCATATATGCCTGGCCTCCTGAAACCTTCCGTCTGCATCTATTACAGCAAACTGTGTATCGAGGCAACAGCTCCACATATACACATCACGTCGCTATGAATCTAGCCATGGTAGACGATGTTTTAAGCATCTGGGTAACTTGAATGCGTGCGAGCTCTCATGTAAGAGAGTTCGCGAAGAACACGCCGTTGCTACACGATCTAGAAGACTGCAGAAACGAAAGTACGTCCGTTGATTAGCCCTAAATTCTCCTGCCGAGTGCTGTACATCATTACACTCGTACTGAATGTTGACTAAGAAGCCTTATAGGCAGGATTGATATTGAGATTGAGAAATAGGCAGGATTGAGAGCTTTTTAGCGTGCCAAGACTGGCGCGACGAATCGAGTGCGTGGATTCTCGGTAAGTGGATTACAGATACCTCGGGTTTCGTCGAAGCGACAGTTGTGCGTATAGGACCTTGTTCTCGAGCCAGCTCTTATTGCTCATTACCGCCTCTTGATCCCCGATGGTGGAGTCGATGGCGGCAGTATACACGGGAGCGAACAAGCACGTAGTCACTGATCACGGATAATCCGTTGCGGGTCTTATTAGACCGTTTGATTGGGACTGTTAGCGATGTTGCTTTCTGACCTCGGATAAATACGCTTGCAACGAGGAAAGAGCTGGCACGTGTTTCGTTGTTTACATATATCGACAGATTTCAGCAGCGGCCAATGAACTCTCAGGTTCATGCCCTTTTCTTTGCTTCTTTATTTTTTTCTTAAAACAATGTTATTTAGGTGTCATCCCCCTAGGTGGCTAGTTCATAAAATATACTTTAATCGCTCTGAGTTCAAAGTTTCTCGCCTTCACCACCCTTCCTAAAGGCGCTGTCGCCTCTTTTCCGCCTATTTCTTCGTGAAACACGTGGATAATGTCGTCCCTAAGCGCTGAGCCTACCAAGATTTCACGCCATTTGGCTATACATGCGTTTATTCCCACTAGCACAGTCGAATGCGTATCAAACGAAAAGAAATCAGCTGAGAACTGACGATATACTCATGCGAAGGAAGGCAGAACAAGCGGGCGGCTGCTTGGAAAAACAGGTTTGGCGAAAATTTACGACTTGTATATTTTGTGTATGGACCAAATCAGAATTTACTCCTTCATGTCGGTAGGTAACATTTTGTTCGGTTGGAATACCGGCAAGCGCTGAGTAGGCCAGCGCAATAAGATTATCTTCACTTAGTATTAACTTCACCCAATGCGAAACGCTGCCTGCCACCACGTGTAGGTGTGGTGATTTATGCTGTCAACCTGGTTCATGTCATCCACGCGTAGCCTTTACAATGGTGAGTGATCTTTAAAGTTAGCTTCACTACAGCATTGGCCATATTTAGGAGAATTCTGCTTTAAAACTCTAGGCCGTTATGCATGCATTAGAAAGAACGTTGGAATCTTTTGTCGACGGAAGCCTGTGTGGTGTGGAAAATATAAACTGTGAATCTGGTATATATGAACAACTCAATCACCTGTTGCACACGCCCGCATAATGTGCCCCATAATATATTAGGATGCGCCTCGCCTGTCTGCAGGAAAGGGTTTGACGATCTACGTGAGTGAATTTTCACGTTATTCGTATGTTATTCGCCAGATGCTCTCTCTTTCTCATATCATTTTTTGCCTATATCACGTTAAAAAGTGATCACAAAAACACTTAGGCGGATAGATAGATTGATTGATTAATTGATTGATTGATTGATTTGTGGGGTTTAACGTCCCAAAACCACCATATGATTATGAGAGACGCCGTAGTGGAGGGCTCCGGAAATTTTGACCACCTGGGGTTCTTTAACGTGCACCCAAATCTGAGCACACGGGCCTCGACATTTCCGCCTCCATCGGAAATGCAGCCGCCGCAGCTGGGATTCGAACCCGCGACCTGCGGGTCAGCAGCCGAGTACCTTAGCCACTAGAACACCGCGGCGGGGCGATAGATAGATAGATAGATAGATAGATAGATAGATAGATAGATAGATAGATAGATAGATAGATAGATAGATAGACAGACAGACAGACAGACAGACAGACAGACAGCTAGATAGATAGATAGATAGATAGATAGATAGATAGATAGATAGATAGATAGATAGATAGATAGATAGATAGATAGATAGATAGATAGATAGATAGATAGATAGATAGATAGATAGATAGATAGATAGATAGATAGATAGATAGATAGACAGACAGACAGACAGACAGACAGACAGACAGACAGACAGACAGCTAGATAGATAGATAGATAGATAGATAGATAGATAGATAGATAGATAGATAGATAGATAGATAGATAGATAGATAGATAGATAGATAGATAGATAGATAGATAGATAGATAGATAGATAGATAGATATTGGTAGTGAAAGCCCCCATAGGCAGCGGGGCTGAAATGTTTTCTTTAATTAAACTGTTTGTTAGAGCTGGCCATTCCCAATCTGGAATTTTCGCAGTGTTCGACTAGAAATGCTGCAGACCCGTGTGCTCAGATTTGGGTGCACGTTAAAGAACCCCTGATGGTCAAAATTTCTGGAGCCCTCCTCTAGGAAGTCTCTCATAATCATACGGGGATTTTGGGACGTTAAACCCTCTATCAATCAATCAATCATTCATTCAACCAGAACCACATAACAAACACAGCATACCCCCGGAATGAATGATGATGAGTGGAGTGAAGCGCTGGAGGGTTTATTCGCTAAACTATGAACCATCCGCGAATATCGCCCACTACATCATCAAAGACGTCACAAACACTGTATATATTTATACGAGAAATTTCAATATTATGCGTCGCTTCTGTTCGTCCTTTAGTGTAACGGCTTTATGGTCGATGAAGTGGTGGCTCCTTGATAGGGTGCAGGGTGACGTTTGCAAGCATGAAGCAGTGGGCAGTTTACAAAGCTAGAACTATAGGCGGTCTCGTACAGACAAGGAATGGACAAAATGGAGCAATATGTGGTGTTTAAGCGCACCTGTATACAAGTACACGATCATCTTGCATTTCACATTAGCTTCTTCTCAACAGTATTTGCTTTATGGCCGGGGAGGTGATGAATTGGTGATGGGGCGATTTGTGTTATTTGCAAGGACGAAGAAGCGGACAGTTGTTGACAAAGGTGGAACCATAGGCGGTCACGTACATGCGTACAAGAGATGGACAGACCCATACCTTTAGGAGCTTTGCCGCTAAACATGAATGACGACTCGAAATTAACGATTGAATCTACATCCTGTAAACACACACACACCATATATATATATATATATATATATATATATATATATATATATATATATATATATATATATATATATATTGAGAAGTGAATTGGGGATGATTGTTTGTCTGTGATATTAACTTTTTAGGGACGAAGCTCCTTACGCCATGGGTGCCGTATGTCCTGTGGCATCGTAGTCGTCGTACCAGCCGTAGTAGCCAGTTGCATATCAATAAAAACGGTGTCCCAGTATACCCACGGAGTGAATGATGATGAGTGTGGCGAAGCCTCCGTCAGTCCATCCGTGCTTCCGTGTGTGCGCTGTCCGTCCATACGTGCGTCTGTACGCCTCGCTCCACTCGTCATCATTCACCTCGTGAATATGCTGTGATTTTCTATTTATGTGCTTTTAAGAGATCTTAGGGTTTTGATATGGCACCGGCTACTCCTTGTCACAGATAATAGAATTCGAAAGAATACGATAATAAAAAAAACATTGGATAGAAGACCACTAAGGAGGGCTCACGTAAGTCGGTGAAGTTTTAATGATTGATTGATGTTTGGGGTTTAACGTCCCAAAACCACCATATGAATATGAGAAAACGTAGTGGAAGGCTCCGGAAATTTCAACCACCTGGAGTTCTTTAACGTGCACCCAAATCTGAGCACACGGGCCTACAACATTTTTGCCTCCATCGGGAATGCAGCCGCCACAGCCGGGATTCGATCCCGCGACCTGTGGGCCAGCAGCCGAGTACCTTAGCCACTAGACCACCGTGGCGGGGCCAGTCAAGTTTTAAGTTGATCACATAAGCCCAAAGCCTATTCACGTAGTGACACGAAAGACAAAAAAAAAATAAACCTAATCACATTATACTGAATTGTACACCAAATTCAGTCCCACCAACACCAAACATGTTGAAAATAATTGTACATGAAACGACCCGACACGGAGCACCTCGATAATGAACAAGGTCCAGTCACAGTGACAGACGATACCACTTAGTTTTTCGAAACTTATTTACTGCTAACAGTGCTCATTTAGTGTGGCAAGGAAACCTACCTCGTTGTGCTACGCACTTAACATCTGCAAAACAACAGACAAAAGAAGAACAACAAGAAAAAATTCAGTAATGGTAGTTCATGCGAGCGCTCTTCTATGTTTGCTGCAACTTCGTTGCTTGTAACAGGCTTAGAATGAATATTTCTCTCAATCGAATTGCGACTCTAGCACACATTCGCGCCTTACGTAAGCTAAGAAAACGCGCATACATTTCAGAAAAAGCTGTGGCTTACTGGTGCGCAAGAAGCATCCAAGAGAAGGGAAGAAAAAAAGAAGGATCAGGCGGACCGCAAAACGATGGGGCGGTAGCCACCTCGTGCTATTGGCGGCTCACCGCCACGCGAACTGGCGTGCCAACGAAACATTTCGTTGTAAGCCAGGAGTGGACAGTGAAGAGCAGACAAGTACTGTAGCTTCGCGCGTTCAATAACACTAAAAAAGTAGAAAAAGAAACGAAGATGAAGATATCTGTTCATTTCCTTTTTTTTTCTTTTTTAACACATGAATCTTGCAGTTAGAGAGTTCTCCTGCTTCACCGAGAGGACGAATGTCGTGTTACATAGGAAACTGTAACGGCTATCGTGTGAATAAATTTGTGGATAAAAATACACACACATAAAACGGTCCCGAGGCACAACAAAATAACCAAGTTACCAAGCTAGGCAAGCTCACATCCCTATTGAAAAGTCGCACGGTTCTTTATTCCTTTTCCTAAAATGACATTATAGCAACGATGGCCACCTTCCCTTTTTATTTTTGAGTGAAATTTGCAGATCTTCATTCAAATGTATTGCAAACGCTGGTAGTTGCCCGTAGCGTGGACAGCCAGTTCTCGCTCAAAATACTTGAGAATGTGAAGTAAGGCCACTAAGAATTAGCGCACCTCAGATTCCGTTGCAAAAATTGAGAACAGAGAACCTTGTTTACCAGTGAGAAAAAGGAGGCCCAGGTGGTGCTACTGGACCAGGCATGGCGGGCTACTGAGGTCAGTGGAGCTCTCGACTAGAGAGCCCACCCACCTGTTTCTCAAAGCCCATTCTCTTTCTTTATTGTGATAGCAATTACGTGGACACTCTCGGCTGATTTTTGCCGTCGATGTCGCTGTATGGTCCCGGATATGTATAAGTATTTATATATCTAAAAAGGGCACAAAAAAAATAAATCAGAAAAGAGATCTAAGGCACCCACCAAAGATTCGAACCAGTGACAATACGCTTTTCAGCGCACTGCATTAACCGAGTTAACCACGCCACTCACTCTAACAATCCCAATAACGACAAGCTATGTATGTACCCTATTTGCCTATGGCTTGCTGTCAATGGACTTAAGAAAATGTTCTTGAACAAAGCTTGTACTTAGTCTGGACAAGCTGTACATGCTTTCCGTATACATTTACTTCGATGGCTTGATGAATGCAGGGGTGGGTTAACTGAAGCAGATACAGTTGGATCAAAAAGGCATTCCAAAATATGTCCGGCTCCACTTCCAATCTGATGCAACAATAAAAATCAGTCGCAACAAGTGCAGGACTATTTGAGAAGTTCCTTGGTCCTGTCGTGTCTGCGAATTCGGTTCTCGTCGAAATGCACACCGCCACTACCACTTCAGACGGACAAATCCAACTCGCTTAGCTAGATAAGTTGGGATGACGATTGCGCTAATAAAACATTGTAGTCTGCAGTAGTTTACGCCTCACCAGTCACCTTGCAGACTGACGTCATAAACTTCTTGCTGCGCAACTTCTGTGTGGTGTGCCTACAGGATGTGCTGATGATAGTCACTGGATACTTCGACCTTTATGTACTTCGACATGGAAACTAGTGGCTTGTCACTTTTCTCGATGCCGAACTTGGACTTCACCTCCTGTCGGGCGTCACGCAGTCAAAAATTCACATCTACTCAGATTTGATTACTGCTTTACAGTCAATTGAAGCAGAATTGACTGCAGTCAATTCTGCTTCAATACATGTGTTCATGTGTTCAATACATTTCAATACACAGTTCATGTGTTCAATACATTTCGTATGGTACCTAAATCTAGGCTTACTTCGTGTAGCAGCCCGATGTGTTGCTATTAGATTCATTGCTTCGGCCTTGTGCAAAAACTGTAACTTTTGCTTGTAATAAACGTTTTCCAATTTAATTGTCTTGTGATGGTGTCATCGTGTGACATTCCGAATTCTGGCGCTGTGTGACGGCAACAAGGGACATCATGACACGATATGATGTCATCATGGACGTCGTTGTCACGTAACAATAGTTTGCATCGCTTGCCTTGACACTGACAGCGCCGATGCCAACGGTTAATTTTCGTGTTTGATGCGGCGTACGCAATAAAGCCTGCGAGTTTCCTTCAGCTAAGTTAGGCAGCTTACAATCACCACTGGAGCGATTAACGCGATATATCGGGGTTGCAACGTTGGCCAACATGTTCAATACAATGCACAGCATGTGTAGCATTGTTCCGTAGATCGTCCATAGAAAGAAGACCTTCCTGGTGGGCTCAATTGATGCTGATCTCTCGCAATAATTCACATAATAAGCACTGTGCAGCGTGGTTTGTAGTTTGGCTGTCATTATTTTGCAATCCTCTGACCTTGACTTCAGCTCATGCGGCTCCGGGTAAATAAGCACGGTCGCGGAAGGTCTGTGATCTTTTTAGTTTCCTTTTTTCTCCGCATTTATAGAGGGCAGTAACGGTACACTCAAAAGATGTGACCACATTCAGCTTACAAAAGACCATGTATCGCGTCGTAACTAGTTTATAGGGTGGTCGTTTCTTTCTTCCTCATTGTCTCCGAGAGTCGGACCCAAGCTTTGGCATCGCGACAGTGACTTCGGACAGGCGTGACGACACCACTGTTGTGGCGAAGGCTGGCCAGAAAAGACGGGCGTCTGGCAGCGCACTGTTATCGACTGATCCTCGAGAGGTCGCAGTTCGTTACGGCCGTGATGGAGTGGTTGACTTTGCTATGAACGAGGCTTGTTACTTACTATGAGCCGTTTTCGCAACGTTTGTTTACGCCAATGGCGGCGCCGACACTGCGAGCGTGACTGATGAGGTTCGTGAAAGGAACAGACCCACTTTACTGTTCATTTTGATTTCGTTCATTGTAGCGTCGTTGCGGGTCTGTGACCTTTGGATTGTGTGAACAATCAAGAATTGAAAAAAAAAACTTCGCAACCAATGGTGATAATAACTGCTCTGTCAAAACACTTCATGGCTGCTAACGAATGATGCTGTCCGATGCTGCCACGACTATGAAAGTGCATGCAAAATATTTGGGGGTATTTTGCCTAGCTAGTTGTGCTTGTCTTGCAAATGTTCAACATTGTCAGAAATGCAAGCAAAGTACATTGCTGTGTGTGCAAAAAGTCACAAAAAGACTGGCGGCACAAGAAAGGGCCTTTACTTCTTTGTCGTGACATCTTCATGGGTATATTCTTGTTTTAATGCATAGCTGGTAAGAGAAACATTGGTGGTAAGCGTTGGGGGTAACAGAAATGCACTTTTATCGAAATGACTATCTTCGAAACTAAACATTACCATGCGTGACTCTGCTTGGAGCCACCTTCAACAATATTGTACTAAGATGGATCAACAGAAAAAATTATAAGCGAATGTCGTTGTAAATTGCTTGCTTCAAATGGCAATAAAAACCCATCATTTGTAAAGCAGAGGCGCAATCAGCCTTCTTTCTAAATGAAAGAAATAGCTCACACGGGTAACTTGGTGAGGGGTCTCACTTGAACAAGCTTAGCAAGTAGGCGATCGTAGACTGCAAACTACCTGGTAAAATTTAACTTACGCTGTGGTTGCGTTCATGTAGCGCTACACACTGCTCTCGTGAACGCCACATTTTCGCCGTAGTTCAGTTACTAACAATGAAAAACGTGGAGTAGCTTGAAAGTAATAACTTCATGTCACTGTATAAATGTATCTGACTGTTACCGAAACTAGCGCATGCAAAGTTGACTGCAGGGAAGATCAATATACACAGCACACAGTACGACTAAAACAAAAAAGCAAAAGTAAGCGAGAGGCTACCCGATGGTGATCGAAAGCATGCCTGCACATACTCGAGGGAATCAATCGCTGATTCGTCAAGTATGGACGTCAGCGGACCCTGGCTAAAGTGAACTGCTCAGGCCTGAGAGTTCTTCGGGCAATTAATTCGAACATCAAAAAATGCAGAGGAAATGAAGAATGGCTTGCCAAATTTAACCAACACAATGTTGGGCAGCCAACCGAATGCAATCCGACTGACATCACTGCTCTTTCTGTCTGCCCCCTCTCTTTGCCACTCCAAATCTGGTGCTGAACACACGAACACGACAGGTATTAACGATGCGCCAAGCCCCGACCACCCGCCCAGCAATCTGACAGTGACCCTAAACTCGGCTCCGTAGAGATTGTATTCCGCGTACGTTACAAGCCTCTCCACACTGTTGGACACTCCAAAATCGAAAGCATTGCTGAGGTAACCATTGTCGACAGGTCTGCGTGACCACCCGTACGTTTGATGAGCTACCCAGAACTGTGCGCGTGATTCTGTATACCAATATCTTTTACTGTTTTTATTTTGATCTCTGTACTCCTTACCCCTATGCAGGGTAGCAAACAGGATGTTTGCCTGGTTAATCACGTATCGCGGCTAAGCGCCTCTAGTGAAGAAGCATAGAAGACGCACGATGGGTGGGCGGCGCTTCGGGTGGCGGCGCCAGCTAGCCACGGTATGGTGGGGTTGACGCGAAATGCCGTAAGAGAGAGACCACTTCAAAGGAGTGCCCGTCACACACTGCTTTATTTTCGCGTCACACCTAAATGCTCCCAGCAACGCAGAACAGGACAGGGATGCCAGTGCGCCGCCACTTGGCACTTGTTCATTGAAAGCCAAAACCGAATTTGGGATTGAATCTATAACACAACAGTTAACCTCCCTAATTTCCTTCTTTTTACCTTTCGTTCTCTCACACGTTCACGTGCGGGAGTGTCCGTAAGCCGCCGACTGCCATTAGACGAACACTAGAGCCCCTCTTCCGCGCTTGAGCCGTTCTGCCTCTCTTCAACCGCACGCGCGCCGCGCTCCGGCTTAGGAGAGGAGCGCACAGCTCCATATCATCGATAAATCGGATTGAAAGGATGCAAGAGAACTGTATAATTGGATCTCATGGGCTTTGCAGCGTCGACTCGATCGATAAACAACAACTCGGCGGAGAGAGAGGGTTCATGGCGCGTGCCCACGTGATCTAATCCGACCCACGCATACACTTGCTGCGTAGCTCACCAACAGCGCCCGAACTCACCACGAGAATGGCACGAGTTAGTAATAACGTGTTGTTGGCTTTCGGCGAGTTGGCGACGGCGTCCTTGTCTTGTAGGTTTTTCCAGCTCGTACAGTACTGCCACTCCTATAGCTCTTACAAGAGACTATAATTAGCCAGCTATCCGCATAAGATAACCCGTCAGACATATTGACCGAAATTTCTACGAGAAACTAGACGCGAATACACGCCGCACGACAGCACATTCGCTAGTCAATCCTGACCTGTGTCGATCAGTCGATTCAGTGCATTCTTTGAATTAGCAGATCGTTCAGAGAATAACAGACGGTGCGCGGAACTAAAGGGAGAGAAGCGACAAAAAGGCAACAGCCCACGAAATGTTACGCGCTACGGACTGGGAATGCATTATTTGGGAGAGATGTCATTCCCTCTGTCATCCCCTAGAGGCACTGAGCGAATGTTTTTTATACACGACTTTTCCCCTCTTCGATCCTTTGGATTTTTATCGCGCTTTTTAATCTTTTGTCACGCAAATGAAAGAAGCAGGCGCCATGCAACTGCCCTATTGCCCTGTAAAACGAAGCGTATCACTAAACAAAAAAAAAATATTGTATGGCACGAAACGGTAGGAAGAAGGGTGACAATAAAGCAGCGTATATGTGTTGAGTCGCCACTGTGTGCCCTTCACGCGCTCTACAACGTGTCGCGCAAGAAAGAGGAACTTTTAACTAAACTTGTGAAGTGGCTAAACATAAGAAGCAAAGAACGCCAGTGCCTGTTACTATTTTGCGGCAAACGTATATTCTACTTTGCATTCACCTCTGTTCGTTTATCTGAACCCGTTCTTATCTGGTTGCTGTTTTTTAACATAGCTTGTCATTCGTCTAAAGTAAGCGTTTGAGTTGCGTGTCAGTGTGTTTCATTGTTGTTGCTTTCTTCTTGCATTTAATCTGACCGATATTTCAGGAACTATAAATAATGTGCCTGGATCGTCAGTGGCAACGTGGTAAGCCGACTATAGTAAGACCCCCAAAAATTATGTATTAGTTTCAAGTGTTTTTACAATATATGAGACTTTATAGAGAAGCCTTCAACACACTGTACTAAGCGAGGCATTTATAAGCGACCATCAGACGTGAGCGGGATTGAGATTTGTTGCTATGCTAGGAAACCAAAAACGCGCATAGTGCAACAGTCTTCGCCTAGTGTCCGTTTATGTGACACCGAAGCTCTGAGCTTTGATGTTTTTTTTAAGTTTTTTTAGTAAAATAATGAAGTTAAGTTGTATATTATACGATACTTCTCTATCATGCCTGGAAACGCCACCAATTCTTCAGAATAAATAACATTTTCATACAACCGTAAGGCACTTATTCTGTCTCAAAAGAAATTGCTTCTGGGAGTTCACTAGCGCCATTACAGTTATTTCATTCAAGTGTTTCAGCGTTCACTTGTGAGGAAAGAACATTCGTGCATATTGCACTCAAGTCTATACGAATAGCGACCGCGCAAATTACAGAAGGCAATGATTGAAGTGTGCACACGTTCCCCACTGTTCAATGCTGCATAACTCTCCCTCAGAGTATTCATAACCCTCTATATACGCCGTGTTGCCTCAGTAAGAAGTATACAAAAGCTGAACGACCACGCACAATTAACTAGATTCCGCGTGAAAGTCAGGGCAGTGCGGTTAGCGTGAAATATAATGGTCGTAAGAGCGACACAAGAAGCAGTGCAGTATGGTATGCCTCAAGGTGGCCAGATTTCCCGTGAGGCCATAAAGCAACGTCTGACCACCCGCAGGGGGAATCTCTTCGCGGTCGACTGCGCTGCGCTCACGATAGCAGTGAAGCAGCCGTACGCATCTGCTTCGAACGACGCGCTATCGCCCAGCGATTCGGCTCCCAGCAGTCGCTTCAAGTGAACCGTAAGCCTGCAGTGTGGTGAATTATGTGTCCTTAGCGCAGCACTAGCCAACCGAAAGCAGCGGACAACGCGCCAACCTTACGGCAAACCTTTTCCTAAGGAAAGATAGCTTCTTGTCGCCCGGGATCTAGTTTCAGGTGCAACCACCTGCTAGCTTTTAATGGTTTTCTCAGCTCAGTTCGCTGGGTAGCTTCTCCGATAAAGGTATACAGTGGCGGGTTGGCCCACCCTTCTCCCGTGCAACTTCCCACTAGCATTCCTTTTTCCAATCTAGCTGATTTCAACACGGCTCTATTATATATAAAATGTTATTTTTTAGTATGTACTAGTCACAAGAATAGTAATATTTGGCTTTTTAGATGTCATCACAACGATGTGAGTACGGGGCACGCAATAATGAGGTGCTCCGGAAATTTCGACTATTTATATTCTTTAACGTTCGCTGACATCGTACAGCACACGGGCGTTTATCGTTTCGCCTACGTTGCCATGCGACTGGGACTGAATCTGTGACATTCCTGTCAGCAACGAAGAGCCGTAACCACATTATAAACGAGGCGAACAAGAGGCAGTCGTAGTTACCTTTACTACATATAACATTAATTACAACTAACAGACAATTTTTTTTTCGTTCATAGTTATCTGAGGTATAAAATCTATAATAGTTGAGTTTTTGCTTCGCAAGGTATCCAAAACCGACCTTAAGCTTAGAAACTATCAGTCGTGTGTGAGTTAAATTAACGACATGGTGCGACATCCACGGAGTTAAGAAGTCATCCACGGCTGTTATGAATCCAGTGAAAAAAATAGTAACACTCAGATCAAGCTTCAAAGCGCATACATCCTGTAATCGCAGTGTACAAAAAAAGAAAGAACTGCTTTTCTACATACATATACTCCAAATGAGCAACACGCCTCCTCATTCGTAAAACACCACGTAACACGCCAACAAATCATGGCCACGCGCCCCGCCGCGATGGTCTAGTGGCTAAGGTACTCGGCTGCTGACCCACAGGTCGCGGGATCGAATCCCGGCTGCGGCTACTGCATATTCAATGGAGGCGAAAATGCTGTGGGCCCGTCTGATCAGATTCGGGTGCCCGTTGAAGAACCCCAGGTTGTCTAAGTTTTCGTAGTCCTCCACTACGGTGTCTCTCATCATCATATCATGGTTTTGGGACGTTAAGTCCCACGTAATATTAGTATTATAATATACAGTACAGAACAAAAGAAAGAGAGGCAGGCCTGAAGTAGAAGGTAAAAATGCCATCAAATGAATTGCTATAACCTGGAAAATGAACAAAATACCTGGTGGATATCGTAAGGCAAGGTGAAAAAAATCTCCTCGAGCACGTGGTGACCTCAGGCACCCGTGGAATACATTTGTTTAAGGAAGAAAAATCTTAGTAAGAAAGAGCGTGGCGAACACGTACTTGTCACATTTTTTATGCCCGGCTATTCGCAGGCACGCGCAACGTAGTGCAGTGCCTGACCTTGTTACAATAAGTCTCTATTCGTGACCATCTTGCAGGACGACACGACTGAGTGCAACGTGCGACAACTTAGCCAGGGTGCATTCACTATATACTGGCTTCGCGAACAGCGCGTGCCAGTGGATTCTCTCTATTCTATAACTTGGGCGCGCACAGACGCACACAGCGTGGAAAATGTACAGATTACGTTAGAGTTACCTTGTCCCGAATCGCTTGCCTTTGTTAACATCATGCGCGCGTATGTTATATACCGTTTCAGCTCACGCGTGGCCGAGATCTGGCAAGCACGTTCAATGTACGTCGTTTCTTCCCACTACTCTTCACATGTGCAGGAATGTGTCGTTTGCGGTAAAAACTGCAACGGAAACAAACGTACGGGCCGATTCATTCAAATCATCAATACTTACAAGTCAAGATTCACTCGCTTTGCACTCTGTATGCGACTTTGAGACTTATAAGGTCTTTTGAGGGCATGACTCGTTTAAGCAACAACTTTTACGTCATTAACAATTTCATAACAATGTATAGGACAAAATAGCAATTAGAACGCAGCAATGCCTCAACAAAAATAAAATAGGCAGATCCCGCGTACCATTGGAATCAACGTTACGTGAACAATGTGGTGGCAAGGTGACCGTGTTGTAATGTTCTTATGTTGTGATGTTTTTTAGAAGTCAAGCTAATTACATGTGCAAATGTTGCACGCGCACACATTTGTTGCACAGTTGTAGATGTTTAGATAACCAGTTGTTTGCACTTGCGCAATGACGCAAGCAAGAACATGAATATTAGCAACACCAGAATCGTTAAGCTGATATAAAGAGCTAGGGCTCGCGATTATGGTACCCCTGGACACTGCTACGTAAGTCAACTTCAGCGCATGACAACTGATTACAATTGACGATAACCCGACGTGACGGCTGCATCATAGCAGTACATATGTAATAATTATAAAATTGGAGAGCCTCAGCACTGCAACCACAGTCGACGTTTCATGAACATCGGGGCCTATTTGAAAAGTAGTTTCGAAGCCTGGCGTGGCTCTGCGATAGAATGTTCGATTACCTCGCAGAATGCTTGGGTTCGATTCCTGCTGGGGCCCTGACATTTATTCTTTGCATTCGTCGGGTCGACGGTACCCATGTCGGGTATTTCTTACGCTCGCGCATTAAAATTGCCCATGTGTGTTCTCGTCCTTCCTTAGTAGACACAATATGTCAATCACCCGTGGCACATACTCGCATACCAGGGGCACATATCCGCCCACGGGTATGTGCCACTGTCTGGCGGAAAGGGTTTGAAGACATACGCGTGAGAATTGTGACATTATTTATGTCTCGACCGGGAGGTCATATTGCCGCGCTTGAAATGGACAGACAACCGAGACGATGTGCTCGCCAACAGTCTCGTGAAAAGGGACTCTGACTGAAGAAGACGACGTGTTTTTTGTTTACGTATTTGCTCGTGGCTGCTGCATAAAGACACGCCGTCGGTTCTCGGACTCAACGTCTCGGTGGCCTGCTTACGGTGAACCGGGACAATATTCGTCAAACTATCTTACGCTCCCCTACTGATTTCGGTTAACACCAAGTTAAGGAGTGTTCGCGAGAATAGCCAGTCGTGAGCGGCTAGATAGATTGGTAAAAACCAGAAGAGCTTGCAATACGCAAAAAATGCTTCGTATTTAAAAAGAAAACAACTTGGATAGCGCGCGAGGTTCGCTTTCAAGAGTAAAATGCGATAGCGCAACGGGACCTGCTGCGCATCGCCTTCTCAATTGATAACCTGGTTTTTCGTCTCGGTGCCTACTCAAAGGCATCGCAGGAAAATGAACGGTTTTGCGCGTAACAGTCGTAGTAAAGCGCTAATAAGCAATATCACGCGCAAATTCACATTTGTGTGCATTTGAAATCCCACAGAGCAACGCATTTAAGAAATCGAGATATGCGTAAACCATTTCGAAAACCACGTTTACGAAATTGTTCTGTATATAGGGTGATTGTGCATGAACAGTACGCAATAAGTATGGCGTGTCATTTAATGGAAGTGAGTGGTGCGTCTAAGCAAAAATTCACATGCACATTAACTGGTTTCTTTTCGCTGGTATTGCTGAAGCCACGATGGTTGCATGATTGTATTCACTTCAACAAATTGGGAACGTTGCACCATGATGCCTTCCTGATGAAAAGGCGAGCCATATTCTATACCTGACGGAGATTTCTCAACGTGCGCGTTCAGTTACCGTGCACCGCGCCACGAAATCACATGCAATTTAATGCACCCTTTCTGATGACTTTCGGGGAAAAAAATGCTGGCAGATCGCAAGAAGGCACTCTGTTTAGGTGAGCCGCGTTTACTGCTGAGAAATTTCTAAACACGGAAAGTAAAAATAAAAACATCAGTCTATATTGTGCAAATAGTTTGGCAGCAGCCTGCTATTGAAGAAGAAGGTGCAAAAACTCACTAAAGAGAAAGACGGGATGTCAGCATTGCATTGCCCCGAAGGCGTCGGCAATCCGAGCATGGGCTTTTACCCAACCAGAAGTGCGTCCGTACAAGCTTAAATTGCATTATCCTTCATATTTGATATGATAGGATGTCAAGAGTACGTTTGTCTTTCGCTCTGGGGAAAAATGCACTACGCAAATAAAAAAGTAAATGAAATAGAAGGGTGATGTAACGTAGAAGCACTGCAGATGAAACTGATCCTTGTTTAGCCTGACCACATACCATTGCTTGCGCGATGGCTCTATCGATCGAGTGAAAATAATTATTTATTACAATGATAAACATTTGCCGAACGGCTTTTCTTCGTAACCACAAGCCATTACTGCCAAGAAGCCGCATACTGTGAGCGCGTTAGGGGCAGCAGTCGAATGTATACTGCGAGCTTGGTGACCCGAAGAATAATTGAATAATCATACCACGTCTTATAGAGAGACATATCTCGTTTTAAGCAACATGTATATTGCATCAGTGTATTTGATACCATTACTTCGTGAGGAGGTAATCAATGAAGCGCCATGGCTTAAAAAGAAACAGCCTTCATCTTTTTTTTCCCGCGCAAAATTATCACATGGCGGTGTAACGAAAACGTAAAAGAAAGGAAACAGTGCCGCTGCTTTTCTAACAAAGTTGGGTAAGGCTTGGTAATGGGAGTCATCTATATAGCGCTTACTTATGTCGACATACCAGTCGTGGCTGGGGCCGCATGGTGTGAGCAAGGACTCACAGATGTCATGTCGCCACGTGCCTGGAGAAGTGCATAAAGTTGCTGGCGTAAATTGACGTCTTGTGGTAAGTTGTACACGTCAAATCGCTTGCGCCCCGCATTATTTGAGAACGCCGGAAACGCAAGTCTGTTTCTATGCCATAATAAAGTGGCCGAAACTACAATTTGACTGTCATGTCGTCGCTAAGTGGAAGTCCTGAGGCACAATTCACTATGACACTTGTTCGTAAAGGGTATTTGTTATAGGCTGGCCAGATTCACTAGTGATGTTTCTAGTATTAACATAGGTTGAAGCTTTCTCTCAGGAACTTTTTAAGGACGCAACCCACAGAAGAAAAAAAAGAAGGGGACAGGATAGGGCGACAGCATGACGCGCTATCCTGTCCCTTTTCTTTTTTTTTCTTGTACGTGGGTTGCGTTCTTGACACTTCTTCAGAATGAACCAGCTAGCCTAGCAACACGTTCTAGCAATCCAAGCTCATCGAGCGATCACAGGCCCCGCCGCAGAGGTCGCTCGTGGCTAAGGTACTCGGCTGCTGACCTTCAGGTTGCGAGATCGAATGTCTGCTGCGGCGGCCGCATTTTCGATGGAGGCGGTAACGCTGTAGGCCCGTGTACTCAGATTTCGTTTCACGTTAAAGATCCCCGGGGGCTCCAAATTTGCGGAGCCCTCCAGTACGACGTCTCTTATAATTATATATTTATTTTGGGACGTTAAACCCTACATATCAATCAATCGAGCGATCACAGCGACTACCGCGGAGACCATGCCGCAGCAGTGTCTCGCGCCTTGGCGCCCCCGCTCAGCAAGTAGCGGCAAGCTGCCCCCTTTTCTATTCACATGACCGTTCTCGCTCGCCCTCTCGCGTCTTTCGCTGATCGACGAAGAGAGATGTGCGAGATATGAGAACAAATGAACACTGTGCATGTCCGTTGATATGACAACGCACATTCGAGGAGGAAGAAGAGGACGTTGTCTGAGCTTCAAGGTCAAACGCATGCACAATGTCACTTTCTGTGTTCACAGTGGCATGAGTTAAAGCTATCGCTCTAAAATATCATCTATACAGTTACTCATTTCGCCACCACCTCGTATGACGCTGATGGAATATTGTTTATTGTTGGCAGTTGTGACGACACAGCGACCATGTTCTGAGAAAGGACGAACGACTCACTGTTGCCTAATTCTCAAAAGGTCGTTGTTGATGGCTGTTCTCGATAGAAAGCCTGTGTTTTCCATCGTAAAAGCACCCTCTTTGTTGAAGCATGATCTCCTGAAGACTGCGATGCTTTCGTCATGAATGTAAGAATTTTCGCACTCCGGGACATCAAGTGGAAAAACAATAAAAGTAAGGTTGAGACATTGTGTGAACGATCGGTATTTGGCAGTGGAGTGGCTCTCGTTGCTGTCGACTAGTCGTTCTTTTCTGAAGGGAGGGCAGTCCAGTCACTATAATCAAAATTCATTTTTTGTCGTTTTGTCTCCTATTACCACTTCCCCAGTGCAGGATAGCAAACCAGACACTTGCTATCTGGTTAACCACCCTGCCTCCTGTGTTCATACAATATATATATATATATATATATATATATATATATATATATATGCCGTTCTTGAAAAAAATCACAGCCTATCCCCTAAGAGAATGATTGCGAGTGGGCGAAGCAATAGGGTAGTTCGACGCTATCGTAAATAAATCACCCGTGAGATTGACCACTCACGCATGTAAATGACTACTAAGGAGTGCACAGCTAAGAACAATGCCAGTACTTGTAAGTTGTGTTGAGTTGTGATTTTTTTTTTGCATTCAACATTGCTGCTTTGTGGTATCACATCTAACCTGAAGTGGGCAAAGACGAGGTCTGGAAACGTTCCCTCGGATGTGGTTGGTTGTTTTCAGTCATATGAAATGCATCGTTGCTGCATTTCGAGACAAAAGTATTTCGAGACGTCAGCTACTGCACAAGCAAGTCACTATCCGTGATCATCATCGTCATCATCATCGTTACGGCGTGTAGTGGGTGCTGCTGTGCTGTGTGGAAGAAAGAGAATGTGTTTTCTGAAACGCGCTTGTTCTTCATCGCCAGGAGCGTCATCGTCATGACGGGAGAGGAGCGTTGTACCGCAGAGCCATCTATTAGGCGCTCCGAGTTCTATCGGCGGCTCCGGTGTGACAATGGACAGGCCTCATTCATAAGCTGTTTCGCATCTAAAACTAGTACCTTGGATATTCTGCGTGGCTGTCTTCGTGCCTTTATGATAGGATTTGTAAGCGCGACTTGACGAGGACGTAGGAAGCAACCATACATGCACACAACTCTTAGTCACATTATCATGGATGCTAACTAACAATACCGGCGCAACTGCGTACTTTAGTAATACGTTAGCTATAACGTTTTAATGTTACCACCCTCCTCACGCACACAGACGTAACAGGTTAATCGTCAGAAAAAAGTTCACGTGTTACGACTAACAATTCATTGAGTTGGACCATTGTTACACGACGCTATAGTTCATAAACTATAAGCACAATTGTTTCAGTCATATGGTGTAGCGCACCACGACACAGTCTGACAAGTGAGAGACACACACGTAGCACTAACTTGCAACTAATCTGTTTCTGTGTGGGGCTAACCCGAAGGTTGTGGGTCCGATCCCGTGGTCACATTTTGATGGCAGCAAAAAGGTAGATGCTCTTGTGCTGTGCGATGTCAGCGCACGAACAACCCATGGTCGAAATTTCCGGAGCCCTCCACCACGACGTCTCTCATAATCATATCGTGGTTTCGGGACGTAACGCCCCAGATATTATGAGTATGTGTGGGGGGGGGGGGGGGGGGAGGGCGATGGGATCTCTTTCTCTGTTGTGGTGTGGTTGGTTTGATGGAACCCAACCAACCAGCCCGGCAAAGTGCCTTAGCAAATTCCATTGAACAACAAATAATGAACTGTTCACGATCATATGAAGCAAATGGTATGCGTAACCAAACTTTATGATTGGATTTCTCATGGAATCGAGATATACGTACGTCATCTGACTGCTCAGACATACCGCTCCCACGTCTGACATGCTCTTCAAACGAGAGAGAAACGATTTCTTTTTGAAGCAGTTATTACCTAACTGGTGGCTCTAGAACTGGTTCGGGCACAACAGTGTGGTTCGAAAATGTTTGTGCTTCAGAAAAAGCGATCCGTCTCAAACGCATAGAAAACAAAGCTGTGTGCAAGATTATGAGTGGGGAGATTCTAAACACGACATGTTTTCCCCGCTTCTTTCTTGGAACAAAGCGATCAGTTCAGCAGTGGACAGTCGGTGACTGGAGTATTTGAATGGAGCCATCATACGGAAACAACCGAAACTTGTTCGTCGAAGAAAAATTCTGTTCTGTCACTGCAACGCTAAACCACACAGCAAATTTCGTCCGCCGTCGAAAAAGCCTGAACCTTGAATGGAACTTTCTGCCACGACGCTGCAACCTATTTATTGCATTCTCGCCAGAATCATTACTCAATTAATAACTTGGCGGAACATTAAGTGGCATCCACGAGTTCTTGAAAGACCTTGCGACTGCCTACAGCTATACCCTTATCAAATTCAGCCCGTTTACTTACTACAAGTGCTCGCCCCGTATTTATGGCTTGGTGTTTTAGTAGTACGCCTGGTTTTGATGCTACGAGAAAGCTCTTCCGTGTCGTCCTTCTTTTTAGAAACATCGACGTGCAAGGTAAGCTGAGAACAAATAAACTCTGTGAAAGACGGTAATGGCAAGAGATTGCTGAACGATAGCGATAAAGCAATGCGTGCAGTGAACAGACAGCGAGGGTCTTATCGATGAGCCAGTGGTTGACCAAGACGGCACAAGCACAAACATTCTGAGCCAACTGACAGCGACACCGCAGAACCGAACCCGACGCTACGCTCAACGAACTACGACGCAGCTCGGACAAAGGCTGAACACGCTGTCGCTAAATGGCTGGCTCTTCAATTCTTCTGCGAGCTGCACACAGCCAAACGGTAGGATCGTGGGAGCTGCAGCAGCTCGGATAACTGTGGTTCTCCTATACCAGAAGCGCGTAGGACCATTACGGCGCTAAGTGAGTCGTATAAGCTGACAACACGGTGAATAATGTGTTCGTCGGGTCGCACACCAACCCGGTGAAACCCGGCCTCACGCCATTCACCTCGAATTTCTCTATAGCTGTGTTCTTTCTTTTTTTTCAACTTATTATGTCTCGCGTCTTCTCTCTCTTTTTAATGGTCTGGTCAGTGCTTCTGACCATGTAATCAGGTCCGTGTTGGTAATGATAAGACCTTCACGGTGCATTTCTTCGTTGCCTTTTCATTTATCGGTTTGCACATGCACGCACGTTTCGATCCGCTATTTTTTCTAATGTTTCCTTACTCCGTCCGGGCGTGCGTAGAGAGTGCGGTGGAAGATAAAGATAGTCATTATAACTGTCCTTTGTGGAGTGCACGGAGCGTTTCGGTCAGCGCGCACGAACAGGACTTCTAACAATCAATGCGCGAACTTTGTCGAACGAATGAGTTGGTTCGGTGACGCCGTATTTGATGTATCAAAAAGTAGTCAGTGCTAGAAAAAAAGTTTATGGTATGCAAAGCAAAAACTGAAGCTAAATCACCTGTGGCACATACCCGTATACCAGCGGAACATACTGGCCCGCGGGTACGTGCCACTCTCTGTCTGGCGGAAAGTGTTTGACTACGTACGCGACGGCATTGTGGCGTTATTCACGTCTTGACCAACGTTTTATATTCGTCAGACTATGTTACCCTCCCATACTAATGTTGCTTCATGCCAAGTTAAGCGGCTGATCACGAGAGCACCCAGATGTGAGCGGCTAGATAGACAGATAGATAGATAGATAGATAGATAGACAGACAGATAGATAGATAGATAGATAGATAGATAGATAGATAGATAGATAGATAGATAGATAGATAGATAGATAGATAGATAGATAGATAGATAGATAGATAGATAGATAGATAGATGCCTAAAGTGCTCGCAGTATGCGAAGAAATTTTCCGCACTGTTAAATATACAACCTCATAGGCTATCATTTATGTATAACTCCCGGCGCACAAGACTGTGAGAAAATAAATATGCACATCTATTGTCGTGTAATGCTTTCAGCTAATAGCCGGCGTCTAACTGAAGTTTGTATGTGTAATAAATGTCTTGCATAAACGTTATTGTTTCGTTGTCGCCATAGGTAATGTTGCCGTCACCACGTAACAAACCAAAATGTGAGAAACATCTAAAGAACGAGTCAGTCACGGAAAGCGAATAAAAAAAAAAAAGGATTCCTTGATTTATGCGTTAGTGATCTGTTCATTGCTGTAAGTGCAGGCATTTTGCAGCGCGCTGGAATAATGTGGTTGTAATCGGCTCTAGTAATCAATGTTCTAAGAATGGAATTTTATCAATGAATAGCGCCGAGACAAATGCGTAAAGCAAGGGTTAGCAATTGACCTTTCCTACCAGGCTATAGTAGAGCTTCTGTCCGAGCAATGGAGCGCACCCTAACCAATCAGGGGTAGCTAATCTGCTCATAAATAAGGTAGAAGTTCCGAATGTCTGAAAATATTCAGGGAATTCTAGTATACACGTTTGTCATCTTGTGCATTTCTTTCAGCAATACACTGCCTCACAATTACTAACGCCAAGATTTTTTTCTTCCGTGCTTTTTACTTAACCGCTCTTCGAGCTGGGAACTACTGTTGAAAAGCGTCGTTAAGCTCAAGTTCCTTCGTTCTGAGCGTGCCACACGTAATCAATTCAGCGGACTTTTCGAGCAGCTAATAGCGCTTTTGTTTTGAACCACTTCATTTTCCTCAAGCCTCAATTTGTCACTGAAAAAAAGACAATATATCGGCTGCGGAGTGGTGTATTTTGAAATTCTGCTGATCGTACCACGCGCGAGAGTTAAAGCAGGTGAGGAGGAAAGGAGGCGACCACTCATTGAGGAGCCGCGAATGTTTTTTTTTTTTTCTGCAGGGCGTACTATTCAGGCACTGCGCCGTGCTTCCGACCGGGTTGCACAAATTAGGTGCCTTTAATCATGTTCTAACCACTACCACCACCACCACCAGGGCGTACCGTTGTCACTCAGTTATTCTCGATCGCTATCAAAGCCGATTTGGATTAGGCTCAACCCGAATCAAGTGCTGCTGCACGGTAATGTTTAATTGCGATCAGCTCCGATCGAGATAAAGACGATCGCGATCTGCGCATCGATATCTTTCTCCAAGACCGAGATTAAACGACTGACGTCAGTGCCTAAGTTTGTCCACGTCGGCTTGGAGTGCGCAGCAAAGACCGTTAGTCATCGAGAATTTCGATCAAATGTATAATAATAATAATAATAATAATAATATTAATAATAATATTAATATAATCGTAATAATAGCTGTGGGTAAACATATCTGGGTTTAACGTTTCATGCAGCCGCGGCAGCCGGAATTTGATCCGGTGACCTTCGCTTCAGCAGTCGAGTGCCATAAACACTAGACCACCGCAGCGGAACGCCATCAAAAGTGCACATTGTTATGATTGCGAGTCCACAGCGGACGTCCGTGCCTCTGAAAAAGGCAATCTGTGTCAAGGCCAGCCCACCTGACGCGAACAACTCAACGGCGTAAACACGCGCGGCGCCTTTCTGTCGCCCACGTGCAGCGAGTCAGCGCAGCCAGCGAGCCCGTCGAGTAAACAACTGGCGTCTTCCTGTCTGGGGGGGTGACGCAATGCGCGGCGACGTCACTCGTCCTTGGGTGCAGCCACCTGCAGCGCAGCCTCTCCAGATTCGATGAGAAAGAAGGACGCGGCCCAGCGGCGCCCTCATTGAAGGATTCTGACCTCGCGACAAGCGGCGCTTCCGGTTGGACATTTGGGTTGGACCCGGGGCATATAATAGAAGCCCTGCGGCGCGTCGAGAGAGACCCCCCCCTTTGACAGAGACCCCTTTTTACAGCGGACACATTTAAGAGCAGGCCTATGTGTTAGAGAGGAGAGCTCGGCTCTTCGAGTCTCTGTCGGCCCCAGTGCCGAATTTGTAACGCCTCTGTATATATGCTGTACATAAACCTTGTTTAAACTCACCGTCGTCTCGTCCGCTCGTCTATCAGCTCTGCGCAGAAGCAGTCGCGAGCTGAGAAACCTACGTTACCAAACGGCTGGTGACCTTCCCGGCGGAGTTCGAAGCAGTGGCGCCTTCGGGACCGTGTTGCCGTCGCCGTCTTTCGTAAACAGTGGTTGCAGCGGTGAGATTCGTAGCACCCTTCGTAACGACGTCGGAGGCGCGCGTCGCAACAACATGTAACATCTTTGTAATACACCCAAATAACCATCCCGGTTACAAGCTTTTTTTACACGCCACAGCAACAGTGGAATTCAAGACACGTCGTCGATGTGACGTCATGAAGACCTGTGGCTTCTGTCACCTTATTTATCAACTGTAATCGATACCGCAGAAGATGAGGTTATGGGGAGAACCACAGTCCATCACCTTGATATCTGCAGAACGTTAGGAGCGGGCCTATATATCCCCTGTCATATATGCCATATATACCTAGTAATATGTACCCCCTGAACGTTGCCGGGCCTGGTTTCAGTGAAAGTATATTCATTGAAGCTTCACTAAAACCTCGCGACTTTGATAGGATTGCTGCGCTGCAAGAATGAAACAATAAATCAAAACTTGTCCAATCACCTTCAATGTTTGGCCTGTAAAAGAACTAGAACTTGTCACCTTTCAATATGTGTACTGTTAAACCACCGAAAACGTACATATCGCACTCTTGTCAAGCAAGTTTTGCAAGCAATCAGGTGCGAATTCTTTTACAAACGTACCTGGGGTTTGACACGCACATGCAATACTTGATAATTTTGCTCGAGAAATTCCAACTTCTTGAATACAGCATCGTCTATCGACTTTTGGTAGGCCCCCAGGGCCAATATTTGTTGAACAGAATGACGTGCGGATGCTTTGATTGTTTGATCTAGTTACTGCTTAACACTCATACACATAAATGTTCACATGGGCCTCAGTAAAGTTCAAAGTTGGGTGAGTGCAGTGGTTGCCCGATCGTTTTCATTCCCTTTGTGCCCTATCTCCGTCGCCTGCTTAGCGCTTGAGCGTGGGCCATGTAGTGGTATAACACGTGAAATAGAGTCGGTTGTAAGCTGGGGAAGAGAGAGTTATTCGACCATAAAGTCGACAAAGCCTTGCATAAGCAGATTGAATTTCATCAGAGTAAGCCTATGCTCAAATCTTCCTTCAATCTGGCTGAAAGAAAAAAAAAAGAAAAGCCAACACCGAGCGAGACACGAAGCGCCGTTGAAATCATGACATTTTAAGGGAAGACACCTCATTAGCCTCCATGAAATTGCGATGGAGTGAGAGGACAGCCTGGGGAGGCTGGCGAGCTCTCTTCGTTGCTGACGCGGCTCGTCACAGGTGCCGCACGAAAAAATTAACTGAAGTCAGGCTTTCCCACGACGCTATATCCTTTGGCTCATGCCAGGGTGAAGCTTCCAAATCCCGGCGCTTCATAGTCTCTCCACAGATGCCGCGGATCTCCCTCGGTAAGTTGTGCCGCGTCCTAAGCTTCTTTCTCTTTCTCTTCCAGGTTTCTAGTGTCACGTAGTTAGTTCCCTTCTGTGCCAGCCTTTCCACTACTTTCCCTTCCTGCCCATCACTTGGGGCTTCTCCGCATATAAAACCACCTAAGTGAGCGAAGTTGCCTTTTCTTTTTTGCTTCTTTTGGTCCACAGCTTACCTTGTGTATGCCACTCGTGGGACACCTGCGTTAGTGTGCGGTAGCCTTTTCTTTAAAGTCGATTGCTCAGTCAACCTCCTGATCTACGCATGCGCTGTCGATCATTTCCTTCTCCGTGCTCTCTCGGGTTTCATATACTGCTTAAAATTCAACCTCACATACTTTACTACCTTTAGTATATTTTTTTCTTGTTTCGCTTTATATTCTGCATCACTTACACCGCATATTTCAAATTGAGATGGCATGTGAACTCATTTAAAAAGCATTTACAAGGCATTTGTTTCACTGGCCTTTTTTTCTGAGAGTTGGTTCGCTGGTGGAGAGGCTTCTTGTTTTAATATGTTTCCATGTAAGACGCCAGTGCTCTTGCGATATTTTCTTGTTTTTTCTATCGGCCGTTTAAGCAGCAGCAGAAAGAATCGGGAAATGAAAGGGCGAATCGCGGTTGACCACTAATTCGTTATTAGTTGTCAGCTGCCAACTCGTGAAAAATAACGTGTTATGTGATGCCAGAAGCAGAAAAGAGCCTTCTACACTTACCGATAAGACTTTCACTGGCACTGACTAACACTCCCAGGCAGATATATCACAGAAGAAGACGATGGGATGGCGGCCACTGCTCCTCAAGTGGTAGAGCGTCGGAAGCGTAGTTCAACGGTTGCAGGTTCGGTACCCACCAGGGCAAGTTATGATTTCGTCTACGTCACCTTCCTTCCAGCTGCATCACAATTACAACACATGGCATTCGTCATATACTTTCGCTGCCATTATTTTCTGTTCGTTAACATTCAGAAGGACTATTCTGACGCTTAAAGTCAGCCGAACACTGGTAACTTTTTATTAAGCAAACACGAGGGTTCAAGGCCACCATCGGCGGCTGGTAAGCAATGACAGACGCGAGAAAAATGCAGAAATCATTGGCCTATCGTGAAAAGGGGGGTGAGAGAAATTATGCCTGTGCATGCCTAAGTTTATTTCCTTCTTTTCTTTTTTTTTGTCGCATTGAGCGATGCATCCCCTTTTTCGTTCCTGCATGCCAGAAATCGAACCTTGTTTCACGCACACTGCAGCGTGACACTTCAGTTGCCACTGGTAGAAACGACGGTCATGCTTTGATACCAAGGTAACACGGGACGCCTGACACAGGGAAGCCCTCAATCTAGACAGCATCAATTATTAGAAAAAACGGTGCAGACAGTTCCGCACGTGACCGGCGCACACCTCACCGGCGCCGGGTTTCTCGCGCACGATACCACCACCAAAATATGCACGTTATTCATTGAAAGATTCAATTAATAAGGAAGACGCTAACGAAAACAATCATTAAAGCTAGAACTTATTTATAACGGTTCTCTGTGAGTCAGTGGCGGGAAGGGGGAGGCATCTCCTAAGAGCCATGTTTGAGCTTAAACAGACAGCCTCCCTCCAGACCTGTTGCTGTCGAAACCCCGGAAACGTGCTTGCTCCGCCCATTCAACACTTAGCCGTCGCCTCCACTCCGAGAGCGGGCCTTTCAGCGGCACTTCGCAACCATTCCTCTTATATTGAAGTGGACATAGCATTCGCCAGAACCACGCCATTCCATCGGCGGCGAGGCATAACGGCGAGGAAAGGTCGGTATTTTTTTTATTAGGCAGACCTAGGTAACTGGGGAAAATTTGCTGTCTGCGTAAAGAATGATATAGTGCTTCCCGCCAAAGGTCGCCTATTCGAGACATTTCATTCGTCATCAAACGTTCATTAAGCAACACAAATGGAGTGCAATTTTTTTCTTTAAAAATTCACATATTTTCCATCAAGTTAAATTATGAGAGTGCAATGAACGGTTTGATTTAACTGGTGAATTGTTTATTTACCTTTTTAACGAGATATTTATTTTCTTACATTTTATTTTTCTCTATCTACTTGCTTATCTAGCTAGCTAGTTAGCTCGAGTGACCGTACGCTTTCAGATTCGCTATGTCGGCCGGCCATCGATGAGTCCATGTCAAGTAGACAGGGGCGGGGACGACCTTTTATATGACCCGCGTCATTCCGCAGTATCTATACACCGCGCTTCCTCGTTCCCACTTAGTCCAGGGTACGATGCAGCACATTTCGCGGTTCTTTATCTACGCACTTCCGCACACGGATCCTCAATAGCCGGCCAGCGAACGAGAAGAAAAGGACCCAGATTCACTCCGCCGAACAGCCATTGCTGCCCTTAACGCTTGCTCTCACACGCACACACTTGAATAAAAATACATACACAAGCGTGCTCACACATACAAGCATCACACGCGCGGACACACTCGTTGACACACATATGAATGACCAGGAGGCGACGCGACAGCGTCCATACTTGTTCCTCCTCTTTCGCTTCCGCTCCACCGAGCGAAGGGCATAGCGGAGTAGGAGGGAAGGGGAGGAGGCAAGGAAATGCAAGACGCGGCTGCTGCTGGCGAACTTCCTCCGCGCTGTCACCAATAGCTGGTCGGAGCGTTTGTTTTGATTACACGCTTCGACGCTCTTCGTATACCGTGTTGTCATTCGGAACGGCCAATGCCGATCTCAGCGAACGCTTTGCGAAATTGACCACGTGGGGACATCATAGAACCCTACACACCATCGTATTAATGGGCCGCTGTTCTTTTTCTTATTTTTTCGTTTTCATTTTATCGAGTTGTGTATATATAGAGGTTTTCTCTCTAAGCGTTTTCTAGATGTTCATGAGAAATTTTTTTATCTGTAGGTTGCCCGAATTTTATAGTTAGCGTTTGTAGAATGGCCGGCGCATATATCTTGTAATGGTGCATCTGTTTTAATTGTTTATGATGTGTAGCGCAAGAATGGCAGCCACGTCTCAAACGATCTGTAAAGTCAGCTCAAGTAATGATGGTATTCGCTGCGCCAAAAAAGTGCAAAATGGTGTAACAGCTATGCTCTGTATTTCATTCAACAACACGTAAGAGTGAACGCACGAACAATCGCGACGTAGAAACTCGATGCCGTATACAGTAAATCGTGTCTGGTTGTTTGTTTGACTGTCGGACCCAACAATTATTCCTCTTTCTTAAGGACTATGTGCTTGAGCAAGGAATACAAAGAAGAAGAAGAAAAATAACAACAACAAGACAAACATGAAACGGCCTTTGATCAGATAATCTGACACCCAAAAATTATCCTCTGTCCACGACCATGCCTTGTTATATCCCAACAAGCTCCGCATATTTGCTCTTCCCAAAATCACAGAGAAAACAGTTTTGACTAAAGAGTGAAACTTTAATAAACTAAACAGGCAAAATTACACCGTGTGCGGTGGAGGAATTTGGTTATCTCTGGAATGCAAGACAGGCAGTGCGGCCATTTAATTACTCAGGGTAAAAGTACGCCACCCCGGTGTAGGTGACTAAAGCCTCTTCCTCTCTCTCTCTTACGGGCCTCATAGCTGAGCGTTAACGTTGATGACAGCAGCGGTTAAAGTTGTGAGCACCACGCGCTGGTGGGCTAAATAACGGATTAGCAATCTCCTGAAGTGAGCACATGACACAGATTCGTTTTCCTGACTTAACGCTCACGTCTGCAGCAGTTTTTTTTCTTTCTTTCTTATTATGCCTCTGTTGTAGCGCATCCCCTGTCGTTGTCGCCTCAGGGGACGTTTAATGCGCCACACGTTTTTACTGTTGCTATCAAGTCCCGCATTCATGGCCCTGCGGGTTTGTCGTCGTCTAAAGAAAAGACCGCGTTTGTTAGTGTAAAGGACACTTGTTTTAACCGTGGCAGACCCGCCTCATCTATTATGGAGCAGGCAACCGAAAAATAATCGCACTAGTACGACACGTATTAGCCACAGCCTTAGTTTCTCTCTCTCTCTCTTGTTCTCTCTCTGACATATTCTGGAAAAGAAAGAGAAAGTAATGCATGTTTCACCGTCAAACTCAAGAATCGCACAAGGTTTTAATAGTTTTGTATTAAATCCTGCAATTAACACTAATTTTGGCATTTTGAAAGCTGTGTAAAACCGCTACGCACTTTACCTTTTTTCAGGCTACGTGCGCAAATCTAGTGTGTTATCCAGGAAAATAGCTTTGCACCTTCTTCTTCACGCAGGAAATTATCTCGCGTAGTCATTGACTACAAATATGAGCCATTACAACCACGCAGAGATAACAAGTGTGCGCTTTGCAGGTTTTGTGATAAGCGATGTCGATTGTGTTAGAGTAATCAAACAGGTGATTTGACGGGTTTAGCTGTGATAAATTAGGCAGTGAAGATGATATGAGGCACGAGGAGAAATCACAGCGTAAAATGTTTGAAGCTTGAAGAGCGTCATGCAGAGCCTTTGTCATGGTAATATTTGGTGCAGAACCGTGGGTGAAGCTTACCACAATATTGTAACGACACGTACCACGCTGCTTGTAGGCAAATACCATTTATTGCGTATAATAGCCACAGAGCATGTACATGCGTCGCAGTGAGCATCTTGAAAGCTAAGAAATGCTCTTAATAACGGAAATGCTCAGCGCGCGCACGTCGGGTCAACTCAATGGTCGACCCTAATGTACGGCCGCTTCAATATGAGAGGGCTAATTCTTTTTCAAGGTCCGATAAAAGCCAGAGTTAAAAATATAAATTGGTTTATCTTGATATACTTAGGTAGCATTTTGTCGTCGTTTCTGTTGAGACATGTTGCGTAACGTGACACCAACTTTCCTCTCTGGTACTCCGCTACTTACCCCGAAGGTCGCGGTGTCGAATCGCCTTTTCGATGGAGGCGGAAGTGCGTCAGGTCCGTGTACTTATGTTATGGTGTACGATAAGGAACCCCAGCTAGTCGAAATTTCCGGAGCTCTTCCATTACAGTGTCCCTCGTAATCGTATCGTAGTGTTGGGACGTTAAAGCCCAACAATTACTATTTTTAAATTTGTTGTCCCCTCTTCGTAAAAGGCAGTTTTTTTTCAACCAATTCTGCGTGCCGGTCAGCTGCTCGCTAACTCGTCTTCTCTTAGCCAGCGTTTCATATAGTTATGAAGTGGAAGCTGATATTCGTTTGGTTAGTTATTGATGGTAGAGCGGCCATCTTAGATAGGTCATGTTCCAGGGTTCGAATCACGAACCGTGACGAATTTAGCGACACCTGGCATGAATTATCGTCGTTCCGGCTTTACATAAATTATATTTTCTTCTCTCGACTTCAGTTTTTGTTCCTGCGTGCCTTTGTTCAGTATGATTTATCGTTGAAAGGAGGCGATTGCGTAATAGGGAGGCTTATAAAAGAGCGCGTGCGCCAGACCAATCGCATGGCGAAAGCGATAAAAAAATCTCGTCGTATATCTTTTTTACAAGGTCGTATTAGGTTGAAACCCTTGATATCTCTTGATCTTCTTGCCTTTTCTTTACGTAGCATGAGAAGGTATACATATGAAGTTTTTTTATTTATATTTCACGCAAGCAAGAAAGTTGCCCGCTGTGCTTCGATGCGTGAAGCCGTGAAGTAGGGCGCAAACAGAATCGAGGTCCACTATATTTTGGCGTATACCATCGTACACACTGCGCGTTTCTTTTGTCATGGTCGTTTTGGCATATCAACCTTTTCATAATAAACATGTAACCCACGTTTTGATGACGATAAAATAACTTTATTTAAAATCCGACGAATGGAAGGCCCGGGCTTGTGGCTGCCTAGACGGCCACTTGGAGCTGTTGCTCCCACGCTGATTTCAGTGCTTTGCGGACGGCCCGAAGTTAGTCCGTGAGTTCTGAGCTTTGCAGCACCACCGACCACCGCGGACGCAGATCTTGGCTATGAAAAAAACAATGGCCTCACCCTTCCGCCCCATTGGTGTGTCGAGGGCGGGAGGGGGGGGGATAATTGGGTATCTTATACCCTCCCTCACCTAGAAATATTTTCTGGCTATGCCCTCCCCACCCTACAAAGAAAAAAAGGGTCCACTTCACTCTCTTCAAGACATAGTGTACCTCGAGAACATCCAGCTGAGGTAGTGTCTATATATATATTTTAATTCACGTTATGTTCCTTGCAAGCGTGTTAGACACAACATTCATGCGAACTCTCCTTGCAAACGAGTTGCCACTTGAGAAGCGAGGATCGTACGTTGCATTAAGTATTTATGACATCCCACCCTCAACGCGGTGACCTCTCAAAGTCTGTTCCTGAAGCCACACAACTTCTAAGGCATTTTGCAACCGTCATAAGGGGATCATAAAAAACGAAAAGATGGTATTCGAGACCACGAACCATAGGCGTCCTGCTCCCGCATCCCCCCTTTGCGCAGGCAATACGACGACGTTTTCGATATGGGACATTTATGACTCCTGTTCCTTTCCTTACCGTTCACGAGCCAAGGCGTGCATTAGAGGCCGGTTGCCACTGCCTCACGTCCATGACAGGACCGCGATTCAGAGCAACAACACGGTGTCACCCACTTCCTCTCAGCCGCTTTCTCGCCTCGCACGCCGCAGCAGGACGTGCTCGGAGCGTGGAGGCATTTAGTGACGGCTGGGCTTCTCGCCAGAACACGCGTCAAACCGACTAATACAAAAGGCAAGAAAACGCTAGGCGCATCAAGGAACCACGCAGCGGCAAGGTACGCAAAGCGGGCCACGCCGCAAGCCGACCAAGCAGATCCAAAAGAAGCGCAGTAATGCAGCTTAGCCTCACTTTCCCGCAATCCCCACAGAGTCCTTCCCTTTTCCCAATAACTATTTTCTTTGTACCCTGTAGCTTCCTTCTGTCCCGTTGTGCTGGCGCCAATTCATAGGAACACCACGTTGCTCATCACATCTATTCGTTTACGCGTCCCCGTGCTTTTGACGTCACCCTAGCAATGCGCGGCTCGGATGACTCGCTCGCATGCGCCGAAAACGTGTTGCGTGGTAGGCAGAGGCTGCGTCAAATAACACTTTGGTGGCCACCGGAAAAAGTGTCGCTTTGTTATGGTTGTGCTACAGCTGTCTTGCTTGCTGCAAAAAGGATGTCGATGCAGCATTCTGAGTGACAGACACAGTGGCTTTCGACATGCTAGAAAAAGGTGGCCGATGCGTGCACGTGCCAGCCACACTCGAGAACAATGCTGGAAACTTCATTGAGGTCAAACAGGCAAAGAAGAAGAAGAAAAGAAGGTCAAGCTGACTAGCGTCCGGTTTGGCACCCTACACCGAAGAGAAAGGATAAATAAATTAAGAGAAATAAAGAAAGAAGAGGGAATGAAATACTGCCAAGAAACGTGTTCACCTGCCTTTTACATGTCTACAAGCGATCGCTTAATCCGGTCAGTTTTAGAACCAGAAAGCCGTTCAGAAGCGTGTGGCTAACGCGCAACGCCATTAGATTACGTAGCAAGTGAGCCTCAGAAAAGACGATAGTGGATAATTTTAGCGAGAATCAGGGACAATGCATGAAATATTGCAAAGGTTAGAAAAGAAAGACACTGAAATGAGATTTTTAGTTTAGAAGCTCACAGACGGTCGTCAGAAGCGTTTTATGTTGTTTTAGTACAAGTAAAACCTAGTGCTTTTAAATTCGTAACAAGGCCTGAAGATAACAAGAACAAAAAAAAGAATCGAAGTGAAAGACATGAGTGAAACGGCCACGTTCTCGGTATAATTGGTCTAGGACAGCCAAACGCACTGTCGAGCTACCTCTTCCCTGCTGCTACCTCGAGCTACCTCTCTCCAGTCCTTCTATTCACTCATCCATCCACCTGTACATCCATCCATCCGTCCGCCTGCCAATCTGTTCGTCCTTTATAGTAGTCGGCGACGTAGATGTAGACGTGATGAACCTTAGAGCCTAGTTTTGTCCACGCGTTAGAGCCTAGTTTTGTCCACGCGTCATAAATCACTTCGTGTATATGCGTGGACTTTTGCGCCTTAGCTCGTGTGGACTGCCTCTGTGATCTACCCATCTTTGACTGAGAGACAATGTCATGTGATGACGTCACCACGCTACGCCACGTCATGTAGCCCCGTAATGACGTCATGATGACGTCATATGGGGACGCTATACTATGATTATTTGTTTTCGTCACTAGCGTTGACGTCGCCAACGTTCAACGATCGCACTTCATGGTGCATCTAAGGCTTTCGTCCAGATATTTCTTGCCCGATGCAATGAACTTCAAGCGTCCACATTTGAGTCACGTTCACCCCGGGCAAGGCTCGCTGCAAAGCCCCTACGTTATACACCAAGACAACACTCCAGACTCTTGTTCAAGCCCCGCTGAGACAGGGTCCACGTCCCTCTTAGCGAAGGGCATTAAGGGCTGCGACCTGTGGTCGAGGCAAGATGGATTCCAGGCTCTCCCGCCACCGCGTGAAGCTAGGCTACTGTCTTGCTGCGTTTCGCCAATGATCCTTGTTTTTCTTGCCGGAAACGCACTCGCTCCTCTGTCGGTCAATCAAAACGAGTAGCTGTCACCTTTCTCCTCCTTATCAAAAGATGCTGATGGCCTCTCTGTCTATTCATGTTTCTTCCATTTTAGGGGCGAAGCTCTTTAAGCCTTGGGTGGTGCGTCCTCGATGTATGTAGTAGTAGTTGTGGCTAGCCACCTCACGTTTGGTCCTTGTAAGGGCCACTGAATGGCGGTACTTGTATACGATGAATATATGATGCAAAGATGCGAGATGGCCATACTTGCAGTGTTCACTAGATGGATGGACAGACATACAGGCATGCGTACAGATGGACGGACAGACAGATAGACAGACAGACGATAGATAGACAGATAGACGAACGGACCAGACGGAAGGACAGACGAACAAGCGACGAACGGATGACGTACATGCATACATACATACGTACATACATACATACATGCATGCATGCTTACATACATACATACATACATACATACATACATAATACACACACACATACATACATACATAAATACATACATACATACATACATACATACATACATACATACATACATACATACATACATACATACATACATACATACATACTGACTAACTAACGTGAAGAAAACAAACAGCGTTCTCGGCTCGGCGTTGGCGTTTCACAGCGGTGTCTCGAGCACACATTTCCGAATGTTCTTGAGAGAGAGAGAGAGAGAGAGAAACAACTTTATTGATGGCATAGCAAGATCGATTAATTTAATTTGCTGGTGGTTCGAAGGGTGGTGGCCAAAAGCTTGCCACGACCGTTTCGGCCCAGTTAACCACTTCTGCTTGGAGACGGTAGTCAGCTGACGACAGGAGCGACTCCCACGCCTCGAGGGAGGAAACTGGCAGTATTGTTCTTGGTGGGGGGGGGGGGGGTTCTCCTCACATTCACAAAGAATGTTATTTTGGGTAGCTTTTACGAAGCTGTACTGTCGCCAGTTTCGTGTAATCTCGTCTGGATAAATTTTAGACAGCCAATGAGGGCGTGGAAAAGAACTTGTCTGGATTTGTTTTCAGATCGCGGCCTGTTCCCTTGCCATATCTGCATGCGGGGCCACGTATGTCTTGCGGTTCTCTCGGTAATACGCTGTAATTTCGTTGTACGTGGTGATCCCTTCATGCGGGAAGTCCAGGGTGGAGGGGTCCACGTCCCGGTTGACTAAACCTCGGGCAACGCGTTGGGCTGCTTCATTCCCTGGATTCCCCGCGTGAGCGGGTACCCATATAAGTTGTATTTTATTGTTTCGTATTTATTTTTGATAATATTGGCCGTGATCGGCCCAACGCAACCCATCGTAAAATTCATGAGCGCCAGTTTCGAATCACTCAGGGTGGAATTGATAGCCGGAATTGAAATAGCCAGCGCGATGGTGGCTTCTTCTGCCTCTAAAACTGACTCCGTTTTTACGGTGGCTGCAGTAATAAGTTCCCCATTGCCCGATATGGTGCAACGGTCTCTCGCTTGTCGAGTGGCGTCAACATATAGAAGGTTTGGGCGATCCCGAAATTGTTTTGCGAGCTTTTCTGCTCTTGCCTTTCGTCTCTCGTAATGTAGTCCTGCCGGCATATTTTTGGGCAGGGTTTCTTGAGAGTTGCCCAGCCAGTGAATAGTCGAGAGTGAGGTGCGAGAGGACGGTAAAGGGAGGTGCAGGAAAGAGAAAGAGCGACAAAGCATTGCACCTACCCTCTCCTACACTATCTTGCGCCACATGGTCCGGTTGCTACGGGTGAGGATAAGCGCGCGCACCCGCAGCTGTTTCTATAGAAAAGGGCTGTGGACGGATCTCGACAGACGCCTGACATAGCTTGATAAAGAAATGCATTCGCACTCAAAATTCACAGCCTTTCTCCAGAGGGAATCATAATGAATTGATGATGAGGGAGGCGAAGCATCTGTCTGTCTGTCTGTCTGTCTGTCTGTCTGTCTGTCTGTCTGTCTGTCTGTCTGTCCGTCCGCCCGTCCGTCAACTATACGAAATTGTAAACTATACGAAAATGGATAACACCATCTAGTGATATTTCCAAGGGCATATACACACAACGCCATCTAGTGAGCAATTCTTCAAACTAACTAGAAGTGGCTACATGATCCTACTACTACTACTACTACTACTACTACTACTACTACTACTACTACTACTACTACTACTACTACTACTACTACTACTACTACTACAGAAGAAACTACCCACACCATACGGAGCTCCGTGCCTAAAATCAAACACATCTGTGTAAAAAACATCAATCAAGTATACATCAATCCAGCGTACATCAATCAAGTATATGACAGCAAAATACATGATCACCTGTTTCATTCGTCTGTCCGTCCGTGCATCCATGCATCCGTCTGTCTATATGTTCATCATTTATACTCGTCACCGACTTCAACGTAGATGTTATAGATCTTGGGGCCTATAGCTTCGCCCACTCGTCATCATTCACTTCATGGAGTTGCGTGGATTTTTTCTCTCTTCCTCATCTTCTGTACAGAATATTAGGCTGCAGCGCACTAGCCAGGCCGATCTCTCTGCCTTCCAACAAATTATCTCTCTCTCTTGGTTGGACATTGAAGAATACAAGCGCCCATATATTCACAGAATCTATACTTCCCCGCTTTACGTTGTGACTTCCACCAGGTCTAACACATTTTGTGATGAGGCTTGTCTGGCAATCATTCCATCGATTACAACGGGAAGGGAAAGTTAGAAGTAATTGAAAGCCTCCCATCTGCTGTAAGCTGTCAGAGGCAGCATACAGAACATATACCGTCATTTGAGGTAAGGTATCATAATATTTTTTGCGTTGTTAGTGCGAATAAAAACTTTCTGAATATTTTTCAGGTATTTTTGATATAGCCTTGAAATACATTGGGGTCGCTGAGAGTTGAGACGCAAAAAAGAAACCAGAAGAAGAAAAGGAATAGAGGCTGAGGTGCTGTTGGAGTAAAAAATGAAAAAAAAGAAGGGGGGGGGGCGGGGATGCCATGGCTTAGAGAGGACGCGGAGGTTGGCACGTGTTTCCTTTTTTTTAACACTTTGGCAGATGCTATAGCCACAGTACCACACTTCATCTGCAAGCACAGATGAAAACAAAAATTTACTTCGTCTTATCCGAGAGAACGCAGCTGTCCGAGGTACCAAAGCACACTCCCAATGGCGCCGTATTATACATCGTTGCCTGCCGTGTTTCGATAGATCCGAGTTGGTTCTCAGTCGCGGCTTTCTTTCAGCTGCTTTCATATATTTTTTTGAATCTGCAGCGGCCGCTAAGGGCAAGCCTACGGCATAGCAGCGAGAAAGCACAGAAGCAGAGCACTGTAAACCGGTACGCGAAAGGAATTCCAGTGCTTTCGACGGGACGAGAGAAGAGAGAATGCAATTGCAGCGTGTGACAAATCTTCCCACCTCCGCTATAGTACTGGCCGAATTCTTAAATTTTTCGCGGCGTTAAATTTGTGAGGCAATGCGCTTTTCCACTGAATTATTTTTATGGTTACTCAATAAAGTGTTTCAGGCCCCCTTTAAGATAAGGGTCGAATAATTCCAGGAACAATGGAATAGTTGAAGTTAATTGAATGAGTTTCTTGAAAGAACAGACAGTTTTCTTGTGAGCATCTGGGACCGATGCGGCACCTGATGGAGTAGGTCTGACCCATGCATTCTTTATAACGTGGCCTTTCAGACATGTTTCGGAAATGTAAGGAATCACGAATGTTACCTGTCTGTCCCTGCATTCGGCAAGTAATCTTTTAGTCACATTTTCTCGCATTTACATTACAACTACATTTAATAACATCACCTATACTTTCCTTAGTATCATTGTCTGTTAGTACTCAATAACAGTTCGTCCAATAAAGAAAAAAAAAAGCCCTTAAATGTACACTTCTTTCCTTCAATGTTTACTCAAAAAGAACTTTAGGGTACACGAACACTGAAATTCGAGTCTCACTCCAACCGCATTAGTGAAAAATTAGGTTCACATAAAATTTTTTACCAACCAATACTTTCCAAGTCCACCTCCTGTTCCTTTTTTCTTGTTTCAGTAACATGAAGAGTTTTCGCAGGAGCATGTGTGTATACATGAAACACTGAAGCCTCAAACAAAAATCGTGGATTAGGGTAGCCTACAATTTTCGTTAAGGCACTGAGTGCCGGGGCTTCATAAGACTTCATGCCAAAGAAGAAAAGATTCAACAATACTCTTGAGCACTCCTGAATGCGCTTCATATGTCCTCCATTTTTATTGAGATAGTGTTGTGGTGTTCTTTCAGGCGGTCATATCTCGGGCTCATCGCCATATTTTCCGATTCTGCCCAACGGGGCACGCGTTGCTTTTCTGCCATCATTTCGATAAAACACTTGAGAAGTTTGTTTGAGAGGTACGGAGAGCCTCATTCTCGCTTGGGAAAAAATAGCAAACGATCATTTCTAAGGCCGTGCAAACGAGGCCACGAGTACGGAGCTCTTAATAGGGAGCAGATTCTAATCGAACCTGTGTCAGTAGTCTACTTGGCTTCTCCACTACGTGTGAAAAAACGGCAACTAGCTTCGCTGAAACAGAAGTTGCCTCTTCCTTTAGGGAATTCCAGCATCTGCTAATCGGGTAACAAGGGCGAAAGCGAGATTTGGTCCCCGCGTTCCCCTAATCACGCGTGCACCCGCCAAGCTTAATGACTCGGTTTGTCTCGCTCACTGGCTTTCTCTTTTTTTTAAAAAAAACTTTAGCGGCCCGCAATCCTACCCCTATAAAACAGGGGTGTTATACTTCAGGACCCTAATAAAAGATTTCATTCATCTATTTCTGCTCTTTTTTATGTGAAAAAAGGGGGGGGGGTGCAGATCACGTTGACTTTGGCATATTAGCGCTGCTCATGACCTTTTATTCACATACATTCAGCAAAAAAAAATGTGCGTCATTGTTTTTTTATTCATTGTGGTTCTCTGCAAGCTCTATTAAAGAAGAGTAAAAATACAAAAAAAAACACTGGAAGAAGTGACAAAAAAAAGAGAACGGCATAGAAATGTAAATCATGGCAGGCTAACGAGAACAGAATCAATTATCGCTATGGTTGTTGAACAAGCTACAGTCACCAGTCTTGCTTGCGAAAAATGTGACCGCTTACAAGAAAAACGTTGTATAACACAACGTGTTAATTATCATCCTCATAATCTGCCTGAATGCACCCACGACAGGGCAAATGCCTCTCTTATTTTTCGCCAACCAATCAAGTTCAATGATTTGCCCACGAACGTCTTAATCTCACCTTCCCCCTTAAGTTTAGGCTTCATCCTTGCACGCTTGCGTTCACATGGAATCCGCTCCTCCGCATTTTGCACTTCAGTAAGAACACATCTGGTGGATGAATGCAGTTTATGTGAGTGCGTACCATTTTCTCACCAAAAAATCTTTAGGCCAGCAAGTTTTCTCTCTAAATATTATTCCATAAATTCTTCGTGTCAATGGGTGAGCAAACGCTTCTATTGTGCCATTTGGACGCACAGATTACGCACACGCATTCTGCAATAGATGTTGTATTCATCCAGTCATTCATTACGCACAGGCATGGGTAGAAGTGTGCAGACCACGGGATTGCGTGGTAGAATGCTTCGACGCACCACCTGCCGACGTGGCGTCTGCTGCTGCCCGCATGGCTGTCCCCTCGTCAACAGGTGTCCTCTCACGTCGCTCTGTCTGACGGGTTTACGGCGATCGTAGTCAGTACGACAACTGGATGTCGCTTTCCTTGTTCTATCGCGACTATCAAATGTGTGCCGCTCTTTTACGTGGCGGCTGTGATGAGGCCACTCCAAGCACCGAGCTAGCGTCGTTTCTTGCGTCAGCTGATAGCCTAACTAAGCATAGTTGGCATCAAATGACCTAATGAAGTCATGCATACAAAATTAAGATATCTCCGCCCCGCATGCCTTTGTCGCGCTAAACCAGTTCAACTTAGATGAGAGTAGTTAAGCCAAAGCAAGCTTAACCGAAACTGATCAAACCTAGTTGAACCTGGTACCATATAATAATGTGGAGCATAGGTAGATTTATTTATGCTGATTGTAATTGAACCTTAAAACTAATTAAGCCCACCTTGCTGTTTACACGTTCAGCAAAATTCAGCTCAGATGAGCCCAGATGAGTCCAAGTAAGTGTGGCTGAATATAATTAGGTATAGTTCTTCATCGTATGCCTTCATTTAGCCGAGCAAAATTAGCCCAAATTATACAATCCTAATCGTGGTCACTTGATGCAAGTCGTATTCTCCATGAAAGCCAAGCCAGGAAATAGGCTAATCACTACTTAGTGATTACAATAGGTTCATTTAGGTTTAATAAATGTTTATTGAGACACAGATGTTTTGTTATGCAGCATATGCCTCAATTAGGCTTTACTAGGCATAATTTGCATACGTCTGTGACATTGAACTCTAAGTGGACTCAGTTTATTGTCACACGCATTAATCAGTCAAAATAATAACTAGTGTTCAGGCTAATTAGATATAACCTAGCTTGACGAATCTAGGCTCACTCAGAGAAGTTGACATCTTCCCGAGTTTGTATTCTATTAGCTCAGGGAGAATTTCACTTAGATGCCTTTAATCATTTACCTACATATACCATAACTAGGCTTAAATGTGCTCCTATATATGAGCGATGCCATGATAAACCATAATTAACAATAATATTGTATACATATATTTGTGCCAGCTAATTAGATTAGTTTTCATAAGAAGTGTAATTATGTAACGGAAAACTTTTGTGCATACGACATGCTTGGTTGAATCTTAGGTTAGTTAATCAGGCATATTTTCTCTAAGTGTCAAGTAACACCAATGGGGAATCAATTTGAATCATTAGTAACCTGTCGGTAAAAACTATGATTCCCTTCTCCTGAGCTTGGCTTCTCTGGGCTCATAGGAAATTTTACTTGCATTATTTGGCCACGTTTGTGGCTCTGGGTGGCCTTTACGAATGCTTATTTGTTTCAAATCGGAGTGGCCAGCAGCCTGACATGTGACAACTGTGGCTGCGTGGAGACAATTGCCCATCTCTGCGAGTGTCCTCGCTTCATTTCGTCCAGGAAAGAACTTACGCAAGTTCTAGATAGACTTGACAATAGCCAATTGTCGTAAGAAAGGGTCTTAGGACGCTGGCCGAGACCGTCCTCGGCACATAAAGCGTTGAAATCGTTGTTGCGCTTCTTGCGGGAAAGTGGTCTCTCAGATAGACTGTAAGCATTGTCATCGATTGTACTGTTGTCCCTATTTTCTTTCCTTTTCCACTCAACATCTCTTTTATGTCAACTTTTATTCCCCTACCCCCTTCCCCAGCATAGCGTAGCTAGCCTATCTGAAAACTGGCGAACCCCTCTGTCCTTCCTTTTCTCCTCTACTCCTCCTCCTCTATAATTGGCCACGATTAGGTCCACCCTATATAGGCCCATTGGGCTTGCCTGAATTATGAAAACCATGATCAAATACGACTATTTAGCTTTGGATATACCCATCTCAACACATCTAAGCTTAACATGGCTTAACCTGAACAGCAGGCTAAACTCGGCCCAATTAGAATCCACTAGTTATGCTTGGCTTTATTAGGTGATACAATGTCCAACTTGGTTTAATTAGTTTCGGCTACACTTACTTGTCATAACTACGCTAATCCAAGTTTAACTTGGGTTAACGTGACAAAAGCAAGATTTTTTGTACATTCCTTGTATTTTTTGTTTACCTCCCCTTTCTCACTTTCAGCTGCTGGTAGAATGATAGGAATGAGAGGAGCGAGGGAGAAAGATACGGAGAGAGAAGTGAGAGGTACTCGTTGACTACCTTCATTTAGCACAAATTACCCTCCCTCCCCCTACCACAGTTGTATTCCTTGCCCGATCATTGCACTCACAGCTTCCTCTTGAAAACTTTTGTGTTTCCACCGGTTAAATCGTGCGAAAACGATATCCCTAGGAGTAGCTCCAGAAAGCCTAGATGCCCGCCGCGCTTTGCCGAGACCCCAATATCCACAACGGAAATGCTGCTCGGATCTAGTTAAAGCGATCAGCCTTCGCAGGAGGTGTTTCGGAGGACACCACCTTACAGGAGACAATGACGAAGTGAAGCCAACAACAACAAAAAAGACAATAATAATGTGGCAGCGCAAGAGTGCAGAGGAAAGAAGGTGTCGAGAAATACAAAACACAAAATATCGCCATCCTCCTGTTCATTTCCTTTTCTCATCTTGGTTTGGCGCGGAGGTAGAGTGGTGGAAATGAAGTTTCGTCTTAATATAAATCTCATAGCAAACAAAGGATTACAAACAAAATAATGATTTACGAATAAATGAAAGATAAAAAGAAAGAAAGAAAAGAAAAAAAGAAAGAAACAAATTAAGAAAGAAAGAAAGAAAAAAGAAGAAAGAAAGAAAGAAAGAAAGAAAGAAAGAAAAAAAGAAAGAAAGAAAGAAAGAAAGAAAGAAAGAAAGAAAGAAAGAAAGAAAGAAAGACGATGCTAACAAAAATTGCGGAAAACTGGAGGATGCTTGAAGATAGCATGATCGGGCCTTGTGTGCATCGCCTTCTGAACTGCTAGCCTGCTTCGGTTCTCGGTGCATATCTCAACCATGCCGCAAGGAAATGCGCATAATAATGACCATTTTCAAAAAAAATCACACAAATTCCTATTGCAAGAATACTTGTTCAGTGGCCGCCACGCCACGATTATTCTTCTTGCGAATCCGCGAAAGCCTCACCATGCATCTGCAGGGCAACAAGCGAACCTCTACGCAGCTGTGCACTTTGTTGATGGTTCTGCTGCTCATGATGAATGAATTTGCCAAAGTGCTTTATAATGCTTGGACCTTTAAGCATCCACTCGTTGCTCAATTTCCATCGTCTGACGCCTGGCGAGATTCTGCCCTTCTGCCACACATTATGTGATGTATTAAGAGACTCCTTTCACTGCGTGCAGGACATTTATGTAGTGCCCTTTTTTTACAGTGCGATTTAAAAAAAATGGTGGGGCTTTGCGGTTGAACACCTGCTTGCACGCAAACGGCTTGGGTTCGATCCTTATTCAGGCCTTGAAATCTGTATTGTTTTATGTGCGTCTTTCATTTTTTCGGTCACGGACAAGATTATTTTTTTGCCCACAGCAAACGATTCCTGCGCTGACGCTGACACCAACGCCGGGATTTTCAAGCTCTTTAACACTGTCGGGTTATCTAGAGGTGGCGCACCACGGGCAATGCGTTAAGGTACCTCGATGCGCGCACATCGAGGCACTCTAAATGTGTGAGTTGTTGGGGATTGAACCAGATGCAATAGAAAATACGTGTGTGTGTGTGTGTGTGTGTGTGTGTGTGTGTGTGTGTGTGTGTGTGTGTGTGTGTGTGTGTGTGTGTGTGTGTGTGTGTGTACATGATGGTGTGGGTGTACCAGTGGCAAAAATAAGCTTAATATTACCGTCATGCGGTACCACGTACAGTTTTGGGTGACAATGGAATCTTTGTAGCTCAATCTTCTCTTTCTTCCTCTTGAAGAGAAAGTGACTAGCTTCCTCCGTGGCCGGGACAGGGTGCTTTCGGCCAGGGGATAAGCAACGGACATTTAGTGTTTGTCTTTTATCCCTATCTCCTTTTCTCACCACGGCTGCGGCCCCCATAATCCACGCGAGGGCATCGCCCCCAGTGCACGTGATTGATGTCGATGAGTCCACGCAGGGGCCATCGAGCTGCGATCGTCCATGCTCGGCACGCATCCAGCCAGGGTTGTGAGCAGCCCGGAGGGAAAGCCGAATGGTCAAACCCAACGCCATTGAGCTCTCCCCTGTATTGCTTCCTCCCTGCATGAGTCATAAAGAGAAAAAAGAAAGAAAGAAAGAAAGAAAGAAAGAAAGAAAAAAGAAAGAAAGAAAAAGAATTCTTAGTACGCTCCCGTCAATGCTATGCTGGCACTCGCAGTTGATTCATCACCTACATAACTCATTAGAATTACAACTCCGGTACCAGCAGCTGCTAATGTTTTCTGCCCTGTTAAGTGCTGAGCGAGGGTGCTAGTACCGCACCTAAATAAACTTGAAAATGCCTCAAGGTGCACTATCATCATCAACCTGACCACGCCTTTGCAGGGCAAGGGCCTGTCTCATGTTTTGCAACTTAACCCGCTCCTGTGCTTGCTGAGGCCACGCTATCCCTGCAAGATCATCAGCCCACCTCACTTTCTGCTTCTCCCTAAATGTTTGTCTTCTCTTGCAAGGAGCGCTCAAGCACAGAGATGCTCAAGTGACACGTATTCCGCCGTAGCTAATATTAGTTGCTGGAGAGCGTTCCACCGTGGAAACTGTTTAATAAATTATTCGGCCTATAGCTTACGGCTCTGCATTTAGGTCATTACCTTTTTAGGGGCGAAGCTCTGTAAGGCGTGGATCTGTCCATCCCTTGTATGTATGTATGTATGTATGTATGTATGTATGTATGTATGTATGTATGTATGTATGTATGTATGTATGTATGTATGTATGTATGTATGTATGTATGTAGCACGTAGCCACCTGTGGCACATACCCGCTCTAGAACGGGCATGTGCCAGAGGGGATGCGAGATGGGAGATGGCGGTACTTGGAGATTTCGCCAGAAGGCTGCGCGGACGGACGGACAGGCAAACTAGCAGACGGACGGACGGATGGATAGACGTGCGGACGTACGGATGGATGGACGCACGAACGGCCTATCAGACGGATGGATGGACGGACTCACGGACGGACGCATGGATGGACGCACGGATGGTCGTGCGGATGGACGGAAGCAAGAACGAACGGACGGATGAAAGCATGGACGGATGGACACTTCGCCCCACTCATCAACATTCACTCCGCGGATGTGCTGTGATTTTGTAGTTTGAGCTACATTAGCCGAGGCTTAGCATTTTCACGTGGCTTATCGAGAGCCCTGAGACGCATGCCCGAGGAGCAGTGACGTCACACAGCGCACAGGTGACACACCAAAGAAGGCCTGGAAGCTCTTGGAGTGACGTCTCACTAATGAGATGGCGCTTGACTCGCGTGAGCTCGCTCGCTAGTTCGTTCACTCGTGCGTGCGCTCGTGCCTCCGTCTAAGTGTCCGTCCGTGTGTCCGGCCGTGTGTAGCTCACGCTACGTATATACTGGCATGGCGAAGCTTAGCCACTGCTATGTTTTCTTTAACATTACTCACCAATTGATGATCTATTCCTCTCTAAAATACATACATACATACATACATACATACACACATACATACATACATACATGCATGCATACATACATACATACATACATACATACATACATACATACACACATACATACATACATACATACATACATACATACATACATACATACATACATACATACATACATACATACATACATACATACATACATACATACATACATACATACATACATACCGAGAAAACGGCCTATCCAGCAGCTGCAACAGCTAATATGCTGACTCGAGAGATCAAGCTAGCCAAGGTATACACTTACAAAAGCCCATGATTCCATGTCTCTCAAGTCCAGTCAGGCGCACCTAAACGAAGGCATGTTGTTCAACCTGTCTTGAAGGCCCCCTCGAAGATTGACGTTTTCGTAACACTCCTATAAAAAAATGAAGACTGCTCTCTTGTGTACTCTCTTTGCTCCCCCCTCCTCCACCACCATTATTTTGAGGACGTTACAATTTTCTTTTTCTTTTTCCGTCCGATGCGTAAGTCATGATTCTCCAACTCTGCTTTGTAGTTTTTGTTACTTTAGGAGTGACTTTAGATCCACGCTGCGAGGCATAATATTGCGTCTGAGAGCTGTCAGTGTCCGTGAGCTAGTCTCCATTATCGAAGGACTGAGTCCTGATACTAGCTGCCTTCGTGACATAGGAACATGTCCAAGCAAGCGCAGAAAAACACAGGCACACAGCGTCGCAAGTGAGCTTCCTCAAACAAACAAGGCACCTCCGTCACAGAGTCTGTCAACGTCCTGCTCTGCGCTACACCACTTCATCATGGTATTTTTAGTATTTGTATTTTAGTTGTGTTGGTGACTTATACTATGATCTCTCTAGTTAGCAGTAGCCATTGTGTTCCTGGTGTCAATGTCAAGTAGCGCGAATCCAAATATGTTAGCTAAGTATTTTATAAGTTTGCGAGCGTGGGTGCTTCAATCCTGAAACGTCGCTCAGTTTAGAGCCTATTTAGACCAGTTTTTAATACAGCGAAAGATCTTATGAGATCCCAAGAGTCGCGTTGGCCGTAGTTGTCTGTAACCGTCACCACCAGTGTCCGTATTGACTATCGATCAAAATAAGAAAATGCTAAATAAAAAATTCGCCCCATATCTGCATGTTTCACTGCAAATGTTGTCGAAAAACGATTGTCTTGCGTGTAGAAAGAGTGAACAAAGCGTTTATTTGATGTTCTGCGCGAGAAAATCGGTGAATCGTATTCTGGAAGCCCTGCGTTAAAGAGTCTCAATTCGTGCAGTGAAGGCAGACGAGCGCATCAAGACACGTTAGACACGAGTGCCATCTGGCAGTTATGTTCGTAAACGAAGGAAGGCTTGAGCGCCCGTGGAGAAAGATGCGCGCTTGTCTAGCATTAGATAAGGAAGAGAACGCAAAGGTACGGGCAGGCGCCACTAGCTTTGGTCATACGGGTCCGGTCGCGTGCATGCTCTTGGGGAAAATCAGCAGACATCTCATGCCCTTGTAGCAGCTGTGCTCTCACTGTTTAAGCTCGCACTGAGGTGACAGACAGCACAAAAAGCCCCTTGCTCACAGGAGCCGGCGTTCCTCTATGCTAGCGTTTTATATAAACATAAGCCAGGTATGGTTCTAAAATATTTAGTCGCTGGCGTTACTTCATATAAAACTTATATTCGGTGCTGTCACATCTACTGCTTCACTTTTATGGGTAAGCGATGACTGCTTGTCGAAAAAATATATATACACAAAACATGCTAGACTGAACGCGTGTTCTTTTCTTTTTTGTTTAAAATACATCGTATCCCTTGCTCAGGGTATACGATCCACTGAAGTCGGTGTTCAAGTGTGATGCCAGCTTTTTTTTTTTGTTCACCAATATGCATGCGTCATCGAATCTTAGCTGCTGCCATGAACTGCAGCTAAATCACAAGAGTACACTTTCGAGTTCGTTTGCTCATATCGTGAACGCTGTTCCTAACCAAAAAGCTCAAAGCCTTCTCTTAGAAGCAAACTTGTGAAACCGGGAATCTTGTGGCCGAGTAAATATTAGAGTCTGGAATAAAATCTCATCTCGGTTCGGAGAAAGGTCCCACGTGAGAAGAGAAAGCGAACACGGGAAGCCACTCTTGCGAGGTTGGTCTAAAATGCGCAGTTTTGAAGATTATCCTGAGTGCCTCGCGTCTCAGTTTGTTGCTCTCGACTCTCGCTTAACTTTTCATTCGGCTTGTGTTGAGATCTTCCGTTGCCGCGTCCATGTTAGTATGATTGCGTCGATACTCCAGAGAGGGAGGCGAATAAAAAGATCACAGCATATTCACGGAGTTAATGATTATGAGCGGGGCGAAGCATCCGTCAGCCCATCGATGCTTCCGTTCGTCCGTTCGTTTTTGCTTCCGTCCGTCCGCGTGACCATCCGTGCGTCCATCCATGCGTCCGTCCGCGTGTCCATTCGTCCACCCGTGAGTTCGTCCACCAATCTGTCCATCCGTTCGTGCGCCCATCTGTCCATACGTCCGCGCGTCCGTCAATCTGTCCGTCCGCCTTCTAGTCTGTCTGTCCCACCATCCGTGCGTCCATCTAGCGAACACTCCAAATACCGCCATCTCGCATCTCGCATCCCCTATGGCACATACCTGCTCTGCGCGTCCACCGGTCCGTCCGTCTGCTATTCTGTCTGTTCGTCTGTCTATGCGTCCGTGCTTGCGTCCATCTAGTGAACACTCCCAGCGCCGCCATCTCCCATCTCGCATCCTCTGTGGCACATACCCGCTCTAGAGTGGGTATGTGCCACCGGTGGTTACATACACCAACGGATGATGGACACACCCACACCCTAAGGAGCTTCACCCCTACAAAATTCGAACTCCTGATGTAATTGTCAATGTAACAATCGAAGTTATAACAAATGCTCTTCTGGGCAAGGGTTCTGAAACTGATGTCAGCTGGCAAGCCACAGTTACGAAATTAGTCTCCCACAAGGCTTGGCAGTGAAGCAGACAAGAACGGACGGGGTAGGTGGGGTGGAGTAGGCAAAACGTATAGTCAGCCGAAGCTTTGGCTATCGTGCATGAGTGGGAGCTTTTTCTGTGTATCTGTACAATACGATTGAATTCAGTTTCAGAAAATCAGAGCACAAGTGAAGGCACACAAACATACACACAAAGCATTTTTTTTTGTAACCTCGTTTCATATTATGGCGCTGAGAGACAAAAAAGTGGCCGCTGCGCACAATACCTAAAACTTTAGCCGACTGTATATGTTCAAGTTGCCATTTAAAAGAAGGTCTTTCCCATATCTCATTCTTATAGGCAGCTTTTCCAATGAGATTTTGCGCCAGTATTTCAGAAACACATATATCTACCACTCCCCTGAATGATCGAAATCAGGTTGCCGATTATGAAAAAGTCATTTTCGCCCGCGGTTACGCTTTAACACATAGTAAGTGCTTGTTGTGTCTCATAACCGAAATTATTCAGACAATTCTCGTATTTCTAACTCATGAACATGAGCATGCAACCCGTAAGCCACGAGTGTTAGACCCATTTTGTAGAGCGTCGATCCGATTGGAAAAACAGTTGGAATGCCTGTAAGTGCGAAATACATTAGGAATTTTAAAATGTTGAATCCTAGCGAACCGAGATACCCCTCAAACAACAAAAGAAAAAAAATCTCGAAGGAAGGGTTGAAGTACGAGGCAATGGGAAGCACAAACCTTTTAGGTTTGCATTGAGGTAGCCAGCTGAGATGCACCCTGTTTTCTCGTATCGGCGTAAATATTAACCTCCTTCGACCGGAGGCCAATATTGTTCGTTAAACCCACTTTTACGAATCCAAGGCAAGTTGCCTTGTCAAAGAAGCGAGACAACACTATATGTTATTCACATATGGCTCCACAACACATGTTCCCCGACAGAGCCACCGGGTCTATCGTCCATGATGCTCGATTTTTCGTCAGAACAAGTGAATCATTTCCCTGTAAGGGAACAAAAGGGCTGATGAGATTAAACAGCGGAATAAATCGAAACAAATCAACCACAACACTGGCAGTTGAATGTATCTCAAGCGCAGCCTGTATGTTCGTTTTCCGCAAACAATTCGTTCCACCGCAGTACGCTAATGAAAAAGCAAGTAATTAGCTGTTTCAGCCAATTCATTATGCTGCGCACTACGAATTACTCTATGGGGAGCAAAATGCGATAGTAGGCATCAGCTTGGAAAAGCCCTAAAATATATAGGCATCAAAGTGAGCCAACGGCTTGAGCCTAGTAGGCGGAAAATTAGACCACACAAATCACGCTTCGCTATAGTCGATCACTGAAAGGGAAGTTGAATATAAAGCATCCGCGGTGACAATGCGAGCACCGCCGGTTCACCACAGCAAGGGGCATTTAACGTGCGAGGGTTTATTGACCACTAGTAGCATGCCTCGAAATTCTTATTATCTAGTTACACTTATGTTTGAAACGGTGGATCACGTCCACCAAATTCAATAACGCTTTAGTTACCACTTTTATCGGCAGGAATGGTACGTGCGCGGATAAGCGAATGGGAGAGCGATTTATAGCAGTGCAGACGAAATGAGGATGGTATTGGTTGAGATCTAATCAGCAGATTTCTTTTTTAGTGTTAGGTGTTGAGAACTCACAGCCAATTTTAGTGGCAATGTTATCCGCCACCGCTGCCGTTGTCCATCGCCGCTATCGCTCACAATAAAAAAAAAGGAGAGGAAAAAACTCAGGCCCGCGTGGAACGCAGTGCTCAGTCAAAACTAAATCTCTGAGAGCGGCCTCTTAAGTGCTTTGTTTACTATTTGGGTAACTATTACAAACATACTTGCAGGGTACCTACTGGGCTATAAATAATAATTTTTCTGTAGTAGGAAAAACATCCAATATGCCATTCTTCGGAGAAGCGTGGTACTCTCTACGCATGTGTAAAATATTGATACATAACAGCCGCTAAACACGGCTGCATGAAAGAGAAGGACGAAGTGAGTTTCGTTTGATGCTGGACTGGCGCCATCTTGCTCGTCGTGTTCTGTGCGTTCTAAACAGATCAGTATATTGTTGATGCTGTGGCTGACGACGACGAAGAGTTATACCTGAAGATTTCGTAATGGGTAGGAGCATTCGATGACCCACTCGTTACGCTATTCGCACTTTGCGACGCCTGGTTGCTTCCTTGCTGTTCTAAAATACCGTTACAAGTATCAATGTGATTCTTCACCCGACATGAACCTTGTCTATCGAGTCACTTCGCAAAGGCTTTTGAAACACCGGCATATTTCAGTGGTAAAATACTGGCCTGGCATGCTGGGGCCGGGTTTCAAGTTCCATCTGCCCTCTGTGTTTTTGCAGCGAAAGCTGTGTATGACTAAGAGAAATTAAAAATCGTCCAGCAGCGGTGTCATAGGCGCTCTCCATTGGCTGTGTTATCAGTTACGTCGTTCCCAAGCATGCAAGCTTTTTGCTGCATTGTGAGTGACGTCGCCGCCGCAGTGGCGCGAGCCTGAGTGCAACAGCTTTTCCTGAAACCGTGCCTGCCGAGTTGGCCCACGATGTCAGGCGTTTGCAACAACGCAACGTTGCGGCGTCAATGGGATGATTGTGGGCGCGCGTTCGCCGGGGCAAACGCCACTTTCGGCGGGAGTTTTTCCAACAGGACATTGGTTTCGGCTGTGACCTCTGTGACCGCCTGCGGTTCAAGAACAACCATTGTTATTAAAGCAATGCGAGACACTATTAACCGCTCATTACATTCCTCCATGACCGTGATCATGTGAGACACAATTCGTGTCATGTGAAATAAACCTTGTGGTAAACCCGAGCGAAAGGTGTGTCTGATTTCATTAAGAAGTGCGATCATGTAATGGTCGCGGTATCGAATCCCGGCTGCGGCGGCTGCATTTCCGAAGGAGGCGAAAATGTTGTAGGCCTGTGTGTTCAGATTTGGGCACACGTTAAAGAACCACAGATGGTCGAAATTTCCGGAGCCCTCCACTACGGCGTCTCTCATAATCATATCGTGAAATCAGGACGTTAAATGCTCTAGCAATCAATCTTGTAACCGGTAATAGTGAAACGCTTCAGTGCCACGTCAGGTTTAACCCACAGCTAAACACCTAGGCCGCATGTTTCAGCCTTCGATTGTTAACCATTTGTACGGAGCGCTTGGGGCGTGATTTGTTTATTTAGTTAGTTGTTCTTATTATTTTGCGCAATGGTGGTTACGGAAATCAGTGGCGACAGACAACAACGGTGCCAAAAAATGACCCTTGCAGTGATATCATAACATTTTTCGCTGAGGGTTCATGCCGTTATGGAAACTAGGTATCTTTTTTGACAGTATCCTACTACACACCTATGCCAGTCCTTGTAACCGCTTCACAAAAGTACTATGTTAATGTGCAATGTTAGGCGAGAAAACACGTCTTGAGACATGGAAAAACTTGGAGGTTGCTTAGGTTTGGAACCTATATTGTTAACGGGCCCTGTTTTCGTTTTCTCGTTTGTTTTCTATACTTTGATTCATGATGCAATGACGTAACAGTGCCGTGAGAGAAGCAAGTTCTTTGCGAGTTACCTTGGCCATCTTAAGCTCCTCTATATAGCCCTCCCAAGTACATTTGGGAAGAGCCCAATACGCCATAATTTACCATTTCGCGAAATAGCGAAGTGCCCACTGCGCGATGCAAGGCAATGCGTGTCTCTTACGTATTTGCACGCCCTGTTGATGCTGTGGTTAATGACGATAGCGTTCGAGAATATTGTCTTAGCACTCTTAACGTACTGCGTGCGCACCTTTTAACACAGGTGGACAAAACTTGTGGAGCTCACTCAAACTAACTCAAGAAATATGTTTTGTGCTCTGGGCTCACTTGAACTCACCAACATTTTTCTGAACCTGACTCAATCATATACTCACACTCACGAGACTGTCACCCCCTAAAACTCACCCGAACGCACTCAGACTCACACTCACGGCTCAATGGTTCGAGTAATCTGACTCCTGAGTCAGTTAGCCTTGAGTTAGCCTCTTTAACCATGGTGTCAATGCTCGTTAACACTAATGTCTCACGTAATCGGTGCTCTTCTTGGCGTGTTTTGATAATGTGCCTTCGAAACCAGCCAGACCATTTTTCTTGAAAGAGATGACAACAATAAGATATATTTATCAAGAACGTCCCTTAAACAGTTGGCTGCGTGTGGGGGATGTAAAGGCACCGTCCTATGCAATTCATGCCTCTGATCAACAAATATTGAAATGGTGTATGAACGACACTGTTTTAGGATACGTGCGAGTAGGCATGAGTGTAAACGGGATAGTTATGCTGAAGATGAGTAGATAGGGGTCTTTTAGACACCCACTTCTTGCGCAATACATGCCTGGTGCGATACTACGCTTCTACAACATGATACTTCTTCTGTAAACGTGACTGCTCGTCTGACATGACGACTGTGTAGGGTCTTTTTTCAAAGCAGTTTCAACTGCTTGCGTAACTACGTGCTTGAATGCTTGGCTACCATGCTGAACGCCTTTTTTTTTTACTTCCAACTGGTTAGCATAATTTTGACTCCAGGTAGCGGGTATCTCACATGATATGTCACACTACCTTCGTTTCGCATGAGCATTAATAAGTGTTATCTTATATGACCTAGATATTGAATTGTTTGACGGTCTATGGGACTCTCGAAACCCTTGACCTAATCTACCCAATGGTGAAACAGTAAGAACTCGAATGCACACGCTACTTATCTAGCAGCTAAGACGTTCCTGCACTCATTGACTATGTTCTTGTTCGTCATTGTTCCACGCTGTATAACAGTTCAGCAAAGCACCAGTAGCAGAGTACGTTTCCCTTCATTTCATGAACAGAACAGTCGCTACCGAATGCATCGAAATCACGCCACCTTGCGTGGCTGTGGCCCATTGAAAACTCATAGAGCACCATTTCTTGGCTTTGTGTCCATCATGCTTTTCGTTTCCTTTCCTTCTAAGTACTACAGTTATTTAGCCTTTTTCGTTCTACCGCCACTTCAGAGGCCCGATTGCACTTCGAATGTTTCAGCATTCGCAACAACTGTTGTAAGCCGTGAACAAATTTCTTGATACCTTGTTGTTTTTTTTCATCTGTTTACATTCACCAGAATGCACACACAACTGAAACCTGGCCGCGCGCGTTCGTTTGCTCCTCATCGTCATCGTACTTCTGGTTATATTTTTTGTGCACTTCGGGACGATCGAACGATACGCCCTGCAATCTCCGATTCTGTTGTCGTTGCACACGGGTGATGCCAATTTACGCTATTGAATCCCCTAATTTCATTCAGCCACTGGCTCCACGATTCGTTCCCGCAGCGCGCAATGTTGGTTGTACTGATCATGGAGGCCATGTTACGGCACCCCAGCCTAATTCTGTGCCATTATCGGTGGTGTATTCTTTCGCCTAGGCGTCAATTCTGTAACTCCAACAAGCGCCAGGCGCTGCTTTACCAAACAGCCTGTTGTCTGTCCCTGGCCTAACATGGCCCCTTGAGCTGCAATATTTTTTACGTTACAAGCTACAAGCCAGCAACATCGGCTACATTCATTTCCTTTGCATGTTCACGTCTCTCTATTTCTGCCCCTAATAGGGCTAAGCCTAACAGTTTTCATCCATCGCTTGTACAAACAGTACAGGACATCACAAGCAAAGGGAAAGTTCGTGCCCGAACAATGGCAAATTGCGCACTTACGAAAAAAAATCGCGTGAATGTCCCCGTAAAGAGAATCCTGGGTAGTATGCGAAGCAGCCATGCGTCGACTGAAAGTTCTGTAAAAAGGTGCTCTTCACTGATCACCATAGGCGTTCATGGTTGCGCACACATCCGCTTTGCGAGCCCTTACCTCCACCGCACTCATGTCTTCATTCGTACTACTACGCTGAGTGAGTGAGAGAGAAAGATAATTAAGCGCCTTTATTATACAGAGCAGCGCAGCTACGGTAGCGGTCTGCACTCATACCTGAACACACGCCGCCGAGCGCTGTAGGGCAGAGTCATCTAGTGGGCGCTCCGAGTACTAACATGGCTACGACGACGTACAAGGGCCAATCCCTGACCATAAGCTACTTCGCATCTTAAAATACTACAAATAAATCACCATATGCTTATTCGTATAACCATCGAGTTTTATGCTCTGTGCACGCATCAGCCTATAGGCCTGAAGTTTTCGCTTGCTTATTAAAGCCATTTGGGTGAGTTAAAGAGTGGTAAACCTGAATTGAGGACGACGCAGTGTGATAGAAAAGAAAATGATAGGTGTAACACTAAGGACACAAAGAGAGCAGAGTGGGTCAGGGAACAAGCGGGTGTTAATGATATCAAAGTTGAATTCAAGAAGAAATTGACGTGGACCGGGTGCATGAAGCGTTGCCATGATAACTGATAGTCATTAAGGGTAACTGACCGGACTCCAAGAAATAGCGATTGCGTGACATACAGAACAAGACAAACAGAATGCGACATTCAACTTCGTTTTTTTTTTCTCAAATATTGGCTTCACATTTATACCCTGACACACGCTTGCTTGCCGTCTTGTTTGTTTCACGCTACAACATTGCCACCTTTGATTTGACGCCTGGTAGAGTTAAAAATCTTGAAAAAAAAATGCTCTCTCTCTTTAGCTCTCTGAGTGGACTTGATTTATTTGTTGTAATTTCTGTGTAACCGATGAACCCAGTGCAGACGCATTACTTGACGCACAAATCACGCCCACCTTACTGGCTGCAAACTCCCTATATCTTTCATTTTAAGAAGTTCCATGCGCTGGCCACGGCGAGGCTAGACTGCACCTGCGTGCTCTTTTGGTGCAGTCTAGCCCAGCCGTGCACTGACTCGACAAACGAAGGCATCCCGCTAAAGAGCACAAGGAATAGGATGACATTTTACACCTACAGTATGCTAACAACGTCACGGCGTGCTTTGCTGCGGGCTCGAGTTGAGGGCTAAGTTCACAGCGTTCTCGTTGCGAAATCGAAGGATTGGCGATAAAGAGAGGCTTTTTCTCGGGGATGAGGTCCTGAAAAATGCATTTCAGTGCCGTCGACGGCAAAGCAAAAGGATTCTTCGAATAGTATGTCCCCATAAATAAAAAGATTGAGTCTGCTGGCCATTAAATCTGGGTGGAGGCGCGATCCACTGAAGCTTGAGCGCGCTTGTTGCGAGGTCAGCTTCAAGAGAGCGCAGTGTTCCGAGACAGAAAATGTGCCATGAAACGATGTTTAAAAAATCAAAGTTGGAAAATGAAAAGTGAAAGAGGGAGGGAAGATGCAAGTGCATTTAAAAGTGGAAGCTGGCAATTGAAACGCTTGCATCTCGATTGGAAGTCCCGCCGCAATCTCGCAACGGCTTGCCACCGAGTTCAAAGTTTCTATGGGAGGCTTGTGTCTGAATGGGGCGTAGTATAAAACCCCGCCAACTTCGGAAATCCGGGCCATATGCGGCGCTTTCAATTCTGAAAAAGTTTGATGCACACACACTGGCAGGATCTTGTTTTCATTTTCTTCGTTTTATTTATTACCATCCTTTCTTCTTCGCGCACGTTTCGCTGATGGAAAGGAATGATGCAGAGTGTCGCCAGACGGCGCAGCACTTCTCGTGCCTTGTTTTTGTTTGTATGAGTCATGCGGCGAAATTTGTCCCTTTCTAATAAATGCGCGGAAAGCGTATGCCATACGCGTATAAGCGACTTGTAGACACTTGACATGTGTCGAATGCAATTGGAATGCACCTATCAAAGATGTAGAGTAACATCCACTGTTTATAAGAGACAAATGCGCTAGCACTTGGGCGAAATTTGTTTCTGCTAATAAAGCGAACAGAAAAGAGAGAGAAAGAAAGGTTAAGTTGGAGACAGGGTGGTTAATAAGAAGATTTTTTTTTCCTACCGTGCACTGGGAAAGAAGTAAGGGGGGGGGGTAGAAGGCAAGGAAGGGGAATACGAACGAAGAGTTTTAAAAAGCCATTGAAAAAAGGGAAAAAATCACAGCACGGACGATCGGATGGATGGACAGATAGACAAATATACGGACGCACAAAGAGACGCACAGACGGACAGACACACGGACAGATGGATGGACACATGGAGGTACAGACAGACGGATGGACAAACGTACGGAAAGATGGAAGCACGGCCGGACTGATGGACGCTTCGCCCCACTCATCATCATTCACTCCGTTGATATGCTGTCATCTTTTTTTACTTTTTTCTCCTCTACCGAGTAGCACACCGGAGCTCAATCGACTTCAAAGCCTTCCCTAAATAAACTTTTTCTCCCTTAATACGTGCTGCATGATAATTAACTGTCACATCATTTATAGCGTGAAAGCAAATTTCGAGGTTTTACGTGCGGAAACCACGATGAAGCTCGCCTTGGTTCTGGACACCTAATTTTGAACTTTCACGTGATCCTAAGTACATGGATGCTCTTGCATTTCGCTTTTGTTGAAAAGCAATGTTAAACGTGCCCGACGATTGGATGTGCTGACGCTTTTCGCGTCTCGTTGATGTCAGCAGCTTTCTTTTACAGGCATCCCTGTATGCTGTCTAGACTTGTTTCGTGGAAGTAGCAAGCCCCGCCGCGGCGGTCTAGTGGCTAAGGTAATCGGCTGCTGACCCGCAGGTCGCAGGTTTGAGTCCCGGCTGCGGCCGCTGCGTTTCCGATGGAGGTGGAAATGCTGTACGCCCGTGTGCGCAGATTTGGGTGCACGTTTAAGAATCCCAGGTGGTCGAAATTTCCGGAGCCCTTCACTACGGCGTCTCTCATAATCAAATCCTGGTTTCGGGAAATTAAGCCCCACAAATCAATCAATCAAATCATCGTGGAAGTAGCAAACCAAACCAGGTACGTGAAAGGGGAAAAAGAGTTTCTTAAGGGAACGAGTTGCCATGCATCAGTAATAAGCGTGTGCGATAGGCGTCCATACAAGACCAGGCAATCTCATTCTTTCCTGCCTCGTCCAAACAATGCAGAAGTTTCGTCACACGGGAAATGCAGTACACAACAGCAGCGTCAATTAAAGGCGATTTTCTCGTCTTTTCTATAAAAAGAAGGAAGAAGAGGCACAACCCACGAAGTCGCATGAAATGCGCCGTTCACTCAGAGATAATTTTTTTCTTTATTGGAGCTCTTTTCCGCAAAGAAAATTACAGCAGTTAGCAACAAGCGGTGTCGAAATCGGAGACAGTACACTAGCAGCCACCCATTGACTCTGAAACTGTGGATCACTTCCGCAGAAGATAGGGATGGGTAGTAAAAGAGGAGGAAGAGTAAGGGCATAAAAGGCATGGTAAGAAGATCAATCTGTTGGCTACGCTTGGATCTGGCACCCGGCGTCGCTTCTCTTGCAGCTGCTGCTCACAGAAGTATAGTAGCCGTTATGCTGCCGAATTAAATAATAGATACACGACTGCCTAGCTGTGAAACATTTTTTTGCAGCACAGTACCAGCACGCATCACTGGCTTAGTATTAAAACCTGTCTGTTTTCTTGCGTCCACGGTATAAACACAATTTGTCTGCGCGCCTAATCATATGTGTTCCCCGTGGGAAATAGCCCTAGTTGCGTACATTTCTTGCTTATTCATCCTCTAACTCGCCATGTTGTCTTTATGAATGAAGTGGTATTCACCAGGACATTTTGTGACGGTTTGAGCGTTCGGAGCAATCGATCTTCATAGCTAATTTTGGCACCACCGAGCATGCGCATGATACGAGCTAAGAGATTTCAAAGGCTGCTCAACAGAGAGGCGTACTTGACGCGTGGGTTTGGACAACGAGTAAAAATGGCGTGAAGAAGTTCTGGCTCGCAAACTATCTTGGCATGGTAAGCCTACAAACGTTTGTTAATCGCGCGAACGTTGGTGTACATACGAAGGTAAGTGCAAAAGTACAGACCGTTTAATGAATCGCTCTCTCGGTATACAGTAAGCTCTTTGGCCTGCACTTCTGAAGTGGGTGCATTCTAGTTGTTCATCTAGCAAACGAGCGTCACGGTCGTATGCGGGCACTAACTTGTCGAGTTAGGTGGTATCGTCATTCATTCCTTGTTGAATGCGTAGACACACGAAAGCCATAAAAATAAAGAGCAGAAAGACGAGTAATTTACAACGTAGTGGCGAGGAAGGCTGTTTCACATTTATATTTTTGCTATATTGCTACGTGCCAGTGCATGGAGCTGAAGAAGACGAAGCAGATAGACTGGCACGAGCTAATCTGTGTGGCTGGCGCTGCTCGCCTAACCGTCTGTAAATACATCGGTGACTACCCCTCTGAGTCAGTCTCCTTCACGTAACATATTTGGTGGAGTTGTGCGATCCCCGTCCTCGCCACGGAACTCCGAAGCGGACGCTCACTCGCGGCTTACAACATGACCACCCAAGACTCGGCTACATCCTCTCCGGTCGCTCCCCCTTCTGCCCGACCTGTCAACCCAGCGCCCGCAACAACTTTCGTGACGCTTCCCGCGCTCAAAGACCCCGGCGTGTTCTCGGGCAGCGAGGGTTCCGACGTCGACCAGTGGCTACGCCTCTACGAACGCGTCAGCGCCACTTACAGGTGGGATCCCACTCTTATGCTGGCAAACGTCATCTTTTATCTCGACGGAACACCTCGTGTTTGGTTTGATAACCACGAGCATGACATAACAAGCTGGGACAGCTTCAAGGCAAAGATCCGTGAGCTTTTTGGCAACATCTCTGGTCGTCGTGAAGCTGCGAAAAATGAGTTGTCGACTCGCGCACAATCTTCCACGGAGCCCTACATCGGTTATATTCAGGCTGTCCTTTCACTATGCCGCCAAGCTGACGAAAATATGTCTGAACCTGAAAAAGTTGCCCATATCCTAAAGGGTATCGCCGACGATGCGTTCAACTTGTTGGTATTCAACAATGTGTCGTCTGTTGATGCCATCATTCAAGAATGCCGCCGGTTCCAACAAGCTAAAAGCAGACGCATCTCCCATCAGTTCCAGCGCCTCCCGAACACCACTGCGACGTCCTCATGTCTCGACACATATCATCCACCAGACAACTGTGACAACTTGACGCGAATCGTCAGGCGGGAGCTTGAAGCGGCTGCTCCAGCTAAGGTGGAAACAACGTCCCCTGACCCCTCTCCGCCAATTACGTTGCCTCTCATTCAAGCAGTCGTCCGGCAGGAAATCGCCAGCTTGGGAATTCACTCTATCTCACCGCCTACCCGCACCGACTACCAGCCCCGATACACGCCTGCACGTCCCTTCCCGACCGGCTCTCCCTCAACGTTCCGTAATCCGTCCGCATGGAGAACACACGATGACAAGCCGATATGCTTCTCGTGTCACAGAATCGGGCACATTTCTCGCCATTGCAGAAGTCGCTGGGGTCCTCCTGCACAACCGTCCTCTCGTCCCTTATATGCACGTCCTGCCTATCGCCATGAGACCAACCGCGACCATTTTGCCCAGGAACCTGCTTCTGAACGCCGCTACTCCCGCTCTCCATCCCCCCAACGTCGCCAGTCTCGTTCTCCACAGCCCCGCCGACCATCTTCCCCCGCCTTCCCACGAGGTTCTCCGACGGAAAACTAAGCGTTGCAGCCCCCGGAGGTGGCGCTGCATCGCTCGGACTGACCGAAAATCCTCTTTTGACGATACCGACAAAACGGAACCTCATAGACGTACAAGTAGACGGCCTACATGTCACTGCTCTTGTCGACACCGGCGCCCAACTTTCCGTGATGACGAGTGATTTTCGCCGCAAGCTCAAGAAGGTTCTCACACCTGCGACCACCCAGTTCGTCCGTGTTGCGGATGGTGGCATAGCATCGATCGTTGGAATGTGCTCCGCTCGTGTGAGCATTGCGGATCGACACACAGTTGTTCTCTTCACCGTCCTTGATAAATGCCCCCACGACGTAATCTTAGGCCTCGACTTCCTATCCGCGCATTCTGCCCTCATAGACTGTTCGACCAGTACGCTCCGTCTACACTTGCCCGCAACAGAACCTCTTACACAACGGCCGAGTCGCCTCTGCACAACGGGACACGCGCGCCTCCCTCCACAGACACTGACCTACATAGAGCTCGTCTCAATACCACCAGTTCCCGACGGTGACTATGTTCTGACCCCTATCACCGATGTTCTCATAAGCCGTGGCATTACATTGCCGCACACCATTCTGTCCGTCGCAGGAAATTCTACGTGCCTCCCAGTTGTCAACTTTAGCTTGACACCTCAAGTTTTGCCGCAAGGGATCTCTTTAGCGTTGCTCTGCACCTTAGAAGACAATGCGGTAGATGTTTTCGCGATGGCCGCCCCTTCTGAACCCCACGCTCAACATCAGTCTGCCACTTGCTCCGACAGCGCTATTACTTCGATGATCGCTTCCAACTTAACACCGCAGCAGACTGATGAGCTCCACCGGGTTCTGCGGTCCTACATCGACGTATTTGACATCAGCGGCCGTCCGTTGGGGAAAGCTACCGGTATGAGCCACCGCATAAACACTGGTAATGAGCATCCTATTCATAGGCGCCCATATCGGGTGTCGGCGGCCGAGCGTCACATCATCCAAAGTGAGGTCGACAAAATGCTCGCCAAGGACATCATTGAGCCATCTTGCAGTCCTTGGGCTTCTCCTGTAGTGCTAGTCCGCAAGAAAGACGGTGCATGGCGTTTCTGTGTGGATTATCGACACCTAAACAAAATTACCAAAAAAGACGTCTACCCTCTGCCACGAATAGATGATGCGCTTGATTGCCTCTATGGGTCCCACTATTTTTCCTCCATAGACCTTCGTTCCGGCTACTGGCAGATAGAGGTAGATGAAATGGACCGTGAAAAGACGGCATTCATCACCCCCGATGGCCTATATCAGTTCAAGGTCATGCCCTTCGGCCTTTGTAACGCTCCAGCCACCTTCGAACGAATGATGGACTCCCTGCTCAGAGGATTCAAATGGTCCACATGTTTGTGCTACTTGGACGACGTTATCGTCTTTTCACCAACGTTTGAAACTCACATAGAGCGCCTCTCAGCCATCCTGGGAATCTTCCGTCGCGCTGGCCTGCAACTCAACTCGTCCAAATGTCACTTTGGACGCCATCAAATCACAGTGCTTGGCCATTTAGTAGACGCCAACGGTGTACAACCAGACCCGGCAAAAATCAGCGCCGTCAAAAACTTTCCTGTACCACGATCTGCGAAGGATGTACGCAGCTTTATCGGACTATGCTCCTACTTCCGACGCTTCGTGAAAAATTTTGCGCACATAGCGAGGCCGCTTACGCAGCTCCTCAAGAAAGAAGTCCCGTTTTCATGGGGCTCCGAAGAGGCTTCTGCGTTCTCGACTCTCGTCGCTCTTCTCACTACCCCTCCGATTCTGGCACACTTCAACCCTGCTGCCCCTACGGAAATCCGTACAGATGCAAGTGGGCATGTCATTGGTGCAGTGCTGGCTCAGAAACAACATGGCCATGATTGCGTTATTGCATATGCCAGCCGCCTCCTATCTGCCCCTGAACGTAACTATTCGATAACAGAGCGTGAGTGCTTGGTTCTTGTATGGGCGGTAGCGAAATTTCGACCTTATCTATACGGACGCCCATTTTCGGTAGTTACCGACCACCACGCACTCTGCTGGCTGAACTCTCTGAAAGATCCATCAGGCCGCCTTGGTCGCTGGGCTTTGCGCCTGCAAGAGTTTTCCTATTCGGTGGTCTACAAATCTGGCCACCTACACCGTGATGCCGATTGCCTCTCCCGGTACCCTGTCGACGATCCTGAGGACACTGACGAGCCCACGGAGAACTCTATCTTGTCAGTGTCCGACTTCCTTAATATTGGGGAAGAACAGAAGCGTGATCCAGAGCTGCTTGACATCATCAGCCGTATGGAATCCTCCACAAATGATGCTTCCGTCCGCTACTTTGTCATTCAAAAGGGTGTGCTATACCGTCGCAATTTCCGACTAGACGGGCCCGACCTTCTCATTGTTGTGCCTAAGCATTTGCGCCGCTGTGTTCTCACCGAACTTCACGACGCTCCCACGGCTGGACACCTTGGCGTATCCCGCACGTACGAGCGCGTCCGGCGCCGTTTTTTCTGGCCAGGCCTTGCTCGTTCGGTACGCCGATACGTCGCCACATGTGACCTATGCCAACGTCGTAAGACACCATCGCTGCTACCCGCTGGCCATCTTCAACCAATTGACATACCCGCGGAACCATTTTACCGTGTTGGGTTAGACCTGCTTGGTCCTTTTCCCACATCAACATTGGGAAACAAATGGATAGCCGTTATCACAGACTACGCTACACGCTACGCTATTACGCGAGCTCTACCGACCAGCTGTGCAACCGACGTCGCTGACTTCTTGTTACGGGACGTTATATTGATTCACGGTGCGCCGAGACAGCTTCTCACAGACTGTGGCCGTACATTTTTATCCCAAGTCATCGCCGACATTCTGCGTTCTTGTTCGACGCAACACACACTGACAACCGCTTACCACCCTCAAACAAACGGCCTTACGGAACGATTTAACCGCACTTTAACAAATATGCTCGCTATGTACGTGTCGCCCGACCACCGAGACTGGGACCTTGCCTTACCCTACGCAACTTTCGCGTATAATTCATCCCGTCACGACACAGCGGGCTTTTCGCCGTTCTACTTATTGTACGGAAGAGAGCCGACTTTACCACTGGACACAGTCATCTCAGGTCACACCTCGTCCACCAGCGAGTATGCCCGCGACGCGATTGCGCGAGCCGATCATGCCCGTCAGCTCGCTCGCGCTCGGCTGATGGCGTCGCAAACCAACCAATGCCGTCGGTACGATGCGGAACATAGAGACGTACATTTCGCTCCCGGTACCCTCGTTTTACTCTGGTCCCCTCATCGTCGGCTGGGCCTATCCGAAAAACTTCTGTCTCATTACACGGGACCCTATCGTATATTGCGTCAAGTAACACCTGTCACCTACGAGATCAGCCCCATCTGCCCATCATCATCTACTATGCGGCCCAGTGATATCGTACACGTCTCGCGGATCAAGCCCTACAATAATGCGTCAGATAACGACCTTTAAAGCACCGGTACGGTGCCTCCGCCGCCGGGGGTCATGCTACGTGCCAGTGCATGGAGCTGAAGAAGACGAAGCAGATAGACTGGCACGAGCTAATCTGTGTGGCTGGCGCTGCTCGCCTAACCGTCTGTAAATACATCGGTGACTACCCCTCTGAGTCAGTCTCCTTCACGTAACAATATATATAAATCCACAATTCCCTAACTCCGTAGCAGAGTAGCATACAGGATACAGCCTTCTGGTTATATCCCCGCCTTCCTCTTTATCTCGCTCTTTCTCGCTCGTCCTAAAACCACGATGTTATTATGAGAGATGCCATAGTGGAGGGCTCCGGAAGTTTCTATCATTTGGTGTTCTTTCACGTGCGATCATATTGCACAGTACACGAGCCTCAAGCACTACGCTTCCATAGAAATGCGACTGCCAAGGCCGGGATCGAACCCGCGAATCCCGGTTCAGCAGCTAACTACCGTAACCGCTGCTATACCCCTGCAGTGGACAGCACTACAAGCTCCTCATCAACGCGCTGCACAGCCGCATTCTGAACTAAGGAGTGACTGATTTTTTTTTCTTCTGAGCATTAATTATCAGCGAAAATTATGGGAGATTAATCTACGGGATAAATTGATAAGGTAAGGAGCGTGACGGTCGATGGCAGGTCTCCGATATTTTGAGCCCTACGTAAACGCAGTTTATCGGAAACCGTCAGCAATAAAGAGATAACGGGACAAAACGTACGTTTTGGTACTATTCTGGGTGTGGCTTCACTTCTTTCACTCATCCGTTCCGCCACATATGAGGTAACTTTATGATGATATGTGATAATGTGCGGGGTTCAACGTCCCGAAACCACCATATGACTATGGGAGACGCCGTAGTGGAGGACTCCGGAAATTTCGACCACCTGGGGTTCTTTAACGTGCACCCAAATCTTAGCACATGAGCCTACAGCATTTTCGACCCCATCGAAAATGCAGCAAGGTAAGATTAGACGCGAGGATTATATGGGGCCAGTATTGTTGACGCATATGCCTCGGGAAACAGTAGTAGAGTGAGGACAAAGTTGATCTTCGCACAAAGTTTCAATGGATGCTTGGAGGAGGTTCATACATAGTCGGCAGATATCTATATTTGATCTTCATAAACAAATGAAGAACTCACAAGAATACACGATTGTTCGCGAATTGGCGCTGTCTGATTTTATAAAGGCATCGTTACAAGGCTAATGTCCTAAATTATTTATTTGATTGTTTGTTCATTCATTTATACTTTTAACCATTCTAGAGGGTCACAAGGCATATACCGCAGAGGAAAATACGACTATGTATGGTTGCAAATACCCCCGCTGTTTACCAGTAGTCGCTTCGAATTTCTGCACTGATCACCAGTTGTTGCAGACCAGGGTCTACCGGATCTCTTGTGGTAGCGTGGCGTAACTTCGTGTGGAGGAAACGAACGCTGACAAGTTGGGGAACAAAAAAAACTCAAACAGGTTTATGGCACTATTTACACTTATATACAGCATATAGAGGTAAGGAGTTTCACAAACCACGAGCGTGGGGGATGAAACGTTTAACGTGGTTCAGAGCCACGTCCAGCACTTTCAAGCGTCTTTTTAAGCCCTGTCAGGCTCCTCCTCCCTGCCTGAAGCACCAATCACACACAAACAGGAGATACCGCTCTCCAGAGCGTCAGTCAAATAAATACACACGGTCCGCCGAATAGTTATTGCGTCTCTTGACACAATGCTCCACCGGTCCGAGTTTCACTGAGGAGAGAAGAAATGGGATTCTCTCCCGGAACAATTTTGCGATTGGGCTGCTCCTTCCGCTTTTTCCTAGAAGAGCCACCAAAGAGTAGAGACTTTAATTGCTTAGTCACTACCTGCGTGGTCGGGCTGCCTCGCCGTCTCCCCAAACAAGCCAGCCCGGAGGAAATGCTTGTAGGGCTCACGGACCGTCTTCTAATCCTTTTGTCGCTCCCCGCCGCTGAACGCTGGTTCCGAGAGAACTGGAGTTCTGAGCGTGGGAGCGCTGCCCGGCTACGTTTCTCAGTGTCAGCATGGCGCCTACTGACGAGGGTCACAACAGTTCATGAAAATTGCACAAGGTACATCAGTTCCGTGATACTTAGCACATCGCAATGAAATGAGACATTCTCTTAAATATTGGGCACGACAATACGAAATTCACTGGCAGTTTTTAATTGTGCACAATGAACATGAAGTCGTTTATATAACTTGGCACTGAAAAAAATTGAAATTTAAAAGGTTGTTCGTGGTACCAAAAAGGCACAAGGAGAGGGAACGACTACATACGCCTGTGTCGTCGTCCTTTTTATATTGTCTCTGTTCCGCACTGCGCCCCGATTTTCGAATTAAGAATGAATCCTTACCAACTAGCCCCAATGGCTGTTTCGCTAATGAAAAAAAAATTGGCTGATCCCTCTTTTTAGGAATCGGCACAACATGAAAGTGAAACGTGTTTTCACAAAGGTAGTGTAGCGTTTATTGTGCATTGTTCTGACATAACAGCAAATGAATGAATGCCTATAGCAACAAATTCCAAAGTCACGCGAAAAACGGCAGTAGCTCGAAACTTGCGATGCGCGCCTCAAATAGAAAGCACGCACGAAATGGGCAAACAGAGGACGAGCACGGATTAACAACTGTCACAGCTCGACATTTAAAGCCCTCATTTCAGAACAGAAAGACGCACGAAACGAGTGCGCAAGTACACACATGCAGGACGAGCGCGAACCACTGTCACAATTTTTACTTCTTCGTGTGTGAGCAGCCTGCTCCTTTCCCAAGCGCAGCAGCGGCAGCGAGCGAAGTGACCTTTATGCTCGGCAAATCACGAGCCCGATAAGCGCGCGCGCAGAGTAGATCACGCTCCATGTAGGCGGCGTTCTTCAAAACACGAGAGGCGACGACCATTAGAGCAGGCTCAATGCGCTTCCTTGGCGCCGTCTCACTACTGAAGACGAAAACGCGCTGAAGTGTCAAATCTGTGAGGGCCATCAAATAGTATATGGTGTATATAAATGCCTTGACGTTATAGCCCTTCCGATAGCTTACGGTCCGTGCCGTAGTAGTTAGCTGCGCGCTGTGAATGGAGAGTTCGCTAGTTCGACGCTCCACGACAAAACTTTTACTTCTTGTTTTTCCTTTGCAATTTTTAGTATATGTTTTACAACGTCAGATCCACGATGTAAATACGTCAGTGGAGCCATGGTGGACTCCAGTGTGAAACAATTTCGTGTTAAAATTGAGTTAGCACTCTTGTGAATGCTCCTCAACGACATGTTCGTACTCGGTGATATCTTTTTGTAAATGAGCTACATAAATACCTAAAAACAAGACATATACAAGTGGAACGATTTCGGGAAGAACAATAATATCTCATGCGTAGTATTTAGCCTTTTTTTCTCCATTGCTCTTCTGGTAACATTGGCTTAATTGTCACTTCCGCTACCGCTTTGTAGTGTATTGCCCATTCCACGCAACAATTCCGAATAGGAAGCGCGGCACCAAGATAGCCAGTCTTTGTTGGAGCAATGAGTACAATCGCCGCTTCACTCCTCTATCTTTTCTTTCCCACCCCTGATACATAATGCATTACAACGGGCTGCTTTTCTCTACGTTCGCAGTGCGTCCCGTAATGAGGGCCACACAATCCCAAACAGAAAGCAACAAGGCTTCTGGCACCCATTGCCGCCGCTCAACGCGCCAGATAGAAGCAAGAATCTATATGGCACAGCGGGCTATGCGATAACATATATTGCATGCACGGCCAAACGACAGCAGATAGCCCTCTGCAGTACTGTCCACTGTGCGTCGCATTCATTGCTGCGCTGAGACAAGCGTTCACACATGTTTCAGTCTTCTCTCTCTCTCTTTTGTTCTCTTTCTCTCAGCTTACACAAGTTTCCTGATAGGCTTCAGGTGCAGCCTTATAGATTCCTTTCCTTTTTTCATTTTTCATTTTAAATTCATCTCGTCATTAAGAAAATTTGAAAACTCGAGTGTCATGTCGGAAATGGTGTTACGATACGTGTCAGAGAAAATAATTAAAATTATAGGGTGCACTCAAGGCGTTGCCAAATTTTTTGGGAGGGGGGCGGCTTTTTAGGGGAGAAAGAGAGAGCTAATTATTCTTTATGTATGTTCGTGCATGTGTTTTCATGTGCCGAAGCTCCGCCGTGGTTAGCGCGACTAAAACTGCGAAAGCAGAAAACTCCAACAAAAAGAGAAAGGAACCAAACGGCCTTGAAGTGATTGGTGCACCGGCCAATTACTATTAGTTTTCCGCCGTTTGGTATACACTGTACACGAGACGACCTTATCGCGTTTCATTACACATTTGCAGAGAAGAAAGCTATGTAGCTCACAACCTTGTACATCGCTACACTAATAGGCAGGCTATTATATTGCTTGTACTTAGTTCCTCTTCATCGTTTACTCGTGCTTCAAGCAGAAAAGACGGCGTTCCATTTAGTCATGATACTCTTGTGCTGACTTTTTTCCCCGTCATAGCGTTACCATCTGCATTTGCCGGCAGCGTTCTTCGCCCAAAGCCTTTTCCTGCGGCATGCAATTAAGCGTAATAGGTCGTAAAAGTAACCTTCGTAATTCAAACACTCATGTTTTTTGGTTTGCGAGATAACGGCTCCGGCCAGACAGGTCATGCGTTGGCACTCTCCCCACACGGAGAAGTTCCGTGGAACAACTGTAACAGTAACGAATCAAGAGACAAAATAAAGGCTTCGTGTTTATCAATTGGCGCTGCAGAACAGCTCAACATCGTTGTGTATATACGTGTGCACTACAACCGTTACCTATACCACGTTTACGAGTAACTGATAACCATGAAGATGAACGTGGCGTCCCTACTGAGCCTCGCTTTTTTCTCTTTTTTTTTTGTTCTTCACAATTACCGAGGTGTTGTCCGCTTCTGGTAACCTTGTACTAAACTTGATGGTATACAGGAGTCGTTCTAATAATGAGTGGTCGTTGTGTATATAGTGTTTTTTGTTTGCTGTTTTTTCACTCCCGGCATAAAAACGCAGTCTAGTTACACGCCTATGGTGAACAGGATCCTTGAAGTGAACTCTTAATGTTAGTATGCGCAGAAAAGCCCGAAAGAGGGAATAAAATGTCACGGTGCTCAATTATTTACTTTTTGCGCACATTCATCCTGTTATTATAGTTCTGAAGTTTTAACGCGATAGCGTTAAATGGCTCGTGTTGAAAAAACCCAGGCATTGGTTTCGCGGACCGCAAGGAAAATGTCAACCATAAATCGGCGTTGTCATCGAGCAAAAAATCTGTATTCTTGCAGATAATAAAAATCAGGAGTATTAGGAACGAGGGCTAATGGCGGAATCACAACCAGGCCAAAATTTCTTAACGGGCCTAAATTACTTAACTGCAGCCTGGTGGCTTAAGTGAGCCTCAGACCCCTAATGTACGCTATCAACAACATCAGCCAGTAGGGTAGCGGTGAATGACCAGGATTGCATAGAAACGAACAGAGAACATAGTAACAAAATAGCGACACTACTCCTTAGTTACGCCACTGCTAAAAAAACACTTTTTCTATACAAGCCCGCATTGCTTTTGCCGTCTCATGCTTAAGGAATAAACCTTGGAAGTTTACTTCCGACTGTAAGTATGCAAGATCTTGTGGATAGAACGACGCAACTTTTGCGAGCTCGCGTTGTGAATAATTTAGTATTGCAAATAAAACGATTCCCTCTACTGTACTGTGGAAGTCGATACAGGGGGATCGTCCCTGGAAAGGTAATAAAAATTCGTGCTTTAAAGAACAAAAAAAAGCTCTGGATGCACGTGCCGCTCATTATTTCTTTTTTTCTTTCTTTTCTTCGACCATATTTTCTATGACTTTGTATGTAGCTCCCTTATATAGACTTGACGCAACACGATTAGAGAACGTGAAATGCAGCATTTTGCAAACGGATTCGTCGCCAACGTGTTGAGTGCGCTTCTGCTATTCTTAGGGGTGCACTTATTTGACCTGCACACTCGCAGCTATACATGCCCTTGAAGATCCGCTCTTCTATGTGTACCTTTTGGACAGCGTGTTCGTTTTGGATTTCTTGCCGTGTTATAAATCTGTTTCTTTCCTTCTGCAGTCACTAAAAGCGAGTTTCAACTAGGGCTTTTATTTAGTCGATGGGGCTTGATATGTGACTGCATTCGCTTCCGCTGCGACTATTTTCTCAGCAAGTGTAGGAAAGCAGAATCGTTAGCAAAGTGCGCAGGCTATACTTTGGCTGGTTCTCACAATGTGGAGCCTACCAATCCCTTTTCTGCCCCGCCGCGGTGGTCTAGTGGCTAAGGTACTCGTCTACTGACCCGCAGGGCGCGGGTTCGAATCCCGGCTGCGGCGGCTGCATTTCCGATGGAGGCGGAAATGGTGTAGGCCCATGTGCTCAGATTTGGGTGCACGTTAAAGAACCCCAGGTGGTCAAAATTTCCGGAGCCCTCCACTACGGCGTCTCTCATAATCATATAGTGGTTTTGGGACGTTAAACCCCACATATCAATCAATCAATCCCTTTTCTTCTTTAACAAGCTTACACCTACTACGAACATACGTTCTGCATTTTGACGTCATACGCACATAACCATTCACCGCGATGGTGTCGTGGTTATAGTTCTCGGCTGCACACCGAAGGTCATGGGTTCGATCTCGGCCGCTGTGGTCGCATTTTCGGTGCACGCAAAATGCTAGAGGGCCACGCACTTTTCGAAGTCAGTGCTCGTTAAAGAACACCGTGTGGTCAAACTTTCCAGCATCCTCCACCCCAGTGTGTTTTCTATCGTGGTATTTAGCATGTGAAACTTTAGGTATATTTATAAATATTATAATTGATCGCGTTTAACCTCCCAAAGCCGAGATATGACCATGAGAGATGCTATTATAGTAAGCATTATTAGACCGAAAAGGGGATGCCCGTACGGGCAAAAAAGTGCCGGTTTCGAATGTGCGGTGGTCACATGCGTACTTCTAATTTCGTAAACGCACCATTTTCCAATAATGGATGCTCTCTCAATAGCGGGCTTGTCGGTGAAACGAGCTTGCGTAATAAAGCGCTCGAAGTGTAGTAGTTAATTCAGTGTTATTTAATAATCTAATAAATAAAGTGAGACTTCAAAGGAGGTATTTCGTCACTGGTTGTCTGCTTAAAAGGTTGTCTGCTTAAAAGCACGCCAAAAGGCCCGCTTTTTTAGGCTCACGTGTATTTCTTTCTTATCAGCTGTCTATATTTATTTTATTCAGCGGTGAACATTGTCCTGTCGTGTCTAATTGAGAAGCGCCTTCGTCTATTGACATCTTTCCCTTACTTTCCCTAACATTCCCGATTTATTTTAGGACATTAAGCTGGTAGCCTTGCTCAAATTAGCAGCGAATCTGGCAACCTATAAATGTGCCAAAAAGCGGGGGAAGCATCGATGCGCGGTATACATGATTATATTACACCTCATTGCACAACAATAAGGAGCAGAGATTACCTAAGTGCGTGAGCTTGTATTTCACCTGGGCTACTATATTATTCCTAGCTTCAGGAACTTCCCACGTGCCAGATTTGGGTGCGCGATAAAGATCACCAGGTGGCCTTAATTTCCGTAGCCCTCCACTACGGGGTCTCTCATAATCATATGGTGGTTTTGGTACGTTAAACTTCATATCACAATGAATGAATTTGCGCCGTGTTGTAATCATCCATTCCATTAAAGTAACTCCTGACGTCATCATCATGGCCTGATATCTTCATGAAACTTTTTCTGCTGTTGTCGTCGTAGCTTTTTGCGATGCCGTTCGAGCTTTTCCTCTGTGGCGCCTCTTTTAGCTTTTTTCAGCAAACCTTAGCAAAAGCTGACCAACCATCTCTTTCTCGAACGCTTTCCAGCTCTTTAGACAAACGTCTCGCTGGAACAAAAGCTTCGTTCTCACGCCGACCTCTCACGCCACAGAATAAACCTGAACGTCAAGCATACCTTCGTGCCACGGCGACGTAGCACCACTTCTACAGCGTCCTGTGCAGCTGACGGCAATGGAATAACTGGCTCCCGTGGCCAAAGAAACTTCCGCCTTGTCAGCACAACGTCAACGCTTTGCATGGTTGTGCGGGAAGTAAGTGCGGGGATCGGAGTAGACGGCTCCACTGGTGATTCACGCACTGAACAGAATCGCACAGAACAGAATTCACGCACTGAACATACCCGGCGTCCCTTGTGTCCAGCACATTCTCGCACCACATTTTAACTGCGGTGTGGCATAATTAATTTATTGCCATGGCTTTCTTTCTTTCGGCTTTGTATGTGGCCCACCATGTAATTGAATGTACGCTTGGCCTCCGTTCAATTATGTCCAGCCCGCTCTACGTTCGTCAAGAATCTCGGTTCCGAATGCACGTTCTGCTGTGCCTTCTTAGTGAAAGAGTCGGACTAGTCTGTACGGAGTTCCTTCCCGAACTCAACACGACCCCTGCCCACATACGCGTGTTGAAAAAGCTGTACTGCTAAATGTTCCTGTGACATCATCGTTTTTGCATGCATACTGCGCCGGCGTAATTGACAAAGAAAGAGAAATTGAGAGAGCCAAGAAACAAAGAAGGTGGTGTAGTTTCGACGTCATTCAAGCATAGCTTTCACACGATGTATGCATACACCATAATGGCGTAGCAATGGACACGAAGTTCTCGTGTATTTGAGTGCACGTTAAAAACTCCAGCTGGTTGAAATTTCCGGAGTCCGCCACTATGGCGTCTTTCATGATCATATGGTTGTTTTGGGACGTCAAACCCCATATATCAATCAATCAATCAACGAAGTTCTTGCAGATAAAATCAAAGCATTTTTAGGTTCGGATTCTGATGTTTTTATAGCCTTCCCATCAGCTGTAATACACAATGTACTGCCATGAGCTCGATAGATCACATTATAGTAGTATGAAAGAAATGTACTTGAAAATGTGTACGTCCTGACATTTATTTCTTTGTAGCAATTGATTAGCTTTCAGGATAAACTGAAATCTAGAATTGCCATAAGGTATATCTTTATTTAAAACAGCGCGCAGCATGAACTAGTGGCGCAAGGCGGGAATAATCAGTGGAACTGTGTGTTCGCCCTGGCTAGGTGTGGCTATTTTAATGCCAGCCTTGTGCTGGAAATGCCAAGTTTTACAGTGAAAGCTGCATATGAATAGAAGAAACGGAAAGCCATTCGGCAGCGGTGTCACGAGCGGTCTCTATTGGTCGTTTTATCAGTTACGTCCTTCTCAGCGTCGTACCCAAGTACAGGTGCCACTGACTGCGCTGTGAGTGACGTCGCAGCCTTGGCACCATGCACGTGCACATCAGTCTACGGAGCACTTCCACATGGCTAAGTCACGGGCAAATTTAGAAGAGCGCTGACAGTTGAAACGTGAAAGAGCTCGCACCCACCGGGCCGATGGTGCAGTCCGGGCACTGAAACAGGCCCGGAAGACCGAGTGCAACCAGCAAAGGCGTACCAATTATTCGGCAGTCTTCCCAGCCGTTCTCAATCGCGATCTGGAAGGCAAACGCCGGTGGCAGGTGGAACTTGCAAACCACGCTGCCGAATTAGCTCGCGATGTCATACGCTTGCAACAATGCCACGCCAAACAATGAATGCGTCGCTCTTGAAGAAGGAAAAATTGACGGCAGATCCACGAGGTGAATGATGATGAGATTGGGCGAAGCTCCTGGAAGTAATACCGTGAAATTTTCTTCCGCGAATTCGCCTGGCGATATGCGCGCTTCCTCACCGCTTCCCATTGTCGAACGTTTTCAAAATCTGCTTCGCGACATTGACCTACTGCCTCAGCCTCTCGTTCCCGTACGAAAGGATCTTGCCGACGCTGACGTGCCGCTGCAGCTTCTTGTTCACGTACGGCGGGATCTTGCCGACGCTGCCTTGTTGATGTGGCTTCTTGTTCCCGTACAGTGGGATCTTGCCGATGCTGACGTGCCACTGCAGCTTCTTGTGCATGTACGGTGGGATCTTGCCGACGCTGTCTTGTCGATGTGGCTTCTTGTTCCCGTACAGCGGGATCTTGCCGACGCTGACGTGCCGCTGCAGCTTCTTGTGTACGTACGGCGGGATCTTGCCGACGCTGTCTTGTCGATGTGGCTTCTTGTTCCCGTACAGCGGGATCTTGCCGACGCTGACGTGCCGCTGCAGCTTCTTGTGCATGTACGGTGGGATCTTGCCGACGCTGTCTTGTGGATGTGGCTTCTTGTTCCCGTACAGCGGGATCTTGCCGACGCTGACGTGCCGCTGCAGCTTCTTGTGTACGTACGGCGGGATCTTGCCGACGCTGCGTTACTGATGTGGTTTCTTGTTTCCGTATACCAGGATCTTGGCGGCGACGTCGCGCAGCTTCCCGGAGCGCTTCTGCCTGCGTGCTCTCACTTCAGAGTCCTGTCTGCGAGCGCACCCGCTGCCCTGCGCGCCCGCTTTTTGGCATCCTTATCCATACGGGCACACACTGATGGCAGCGAGCATCAGACACTACAAACCTGTATCGATATGTTTTGATTATAAAATTATTGCTTTTGGAAACACCTGGCGTCTTCTTTTTGTTTTGCGTTAGAAACTTCTGCCGTCTTTTTGTTTTGCTTTAAAAAAACATCTGGCGTCTTTCATTGGTTTATTTCATCAATCAACGGCGTTTTGAAGAAAAATTTTTTGTTGTTTAATCACAAACAGGAGAAATCTCACCAGGCACTACCTTGAAGGTAAACAATGGCTGCTACTGGGAATGAGGGACAGCAGAAGTTAGCTTTTAACACCTTTACTTCTACTAACGTTTCCTACTGGAACATGCCAGTGGCTGCTAATGGGGAATGAGAGACAGAAGAATTCAGCTGTTAGTTAACGCGTACGCTGCGAATTTTTTTATTGTTCAACAACACACAGGAGAAATCTTCCACTCGCACCACCTTGGATGTCACCTTGGATGTCACCTTGGATGTCACCTTGGATGTCAAAGCGTAAGACTGGTTGCACACTACGACCACGACTACGAGGGTTGAACGGGTGCCGCTATAAGGAGCTTCGCCCCTAAAAAATTCATAGCATATCCATGTAGTCAATGATGAGTGGGTCGAAGTTGTCTGTCTGTCTGTCTGTCTGTCTGTCTGTCTGTCTGTCTGTCTGTCTGTCTGTCTGTCTGTCTGTCTGTCTGTCTGTCTGTCTGTCTGTCTGTCTGTCTGCGGCAGACAGACACACACGACGCTTCGCCCCACTCATCTTCGTCCACTCCGTGGATATCCTGTGAATCTATAATACGAAAATCACTAACGTCTTCTAGTGATATTATTTCCAAGGACAAACAGATACAACGTCATCTAGTGAGCAATTCTTAAAACTAACTGGAAGAGGCTACTACTACAACATACTACTACTACCACGAGGGAACAACACACACCCTAAAGAGCTTTGCCACCTAAAAGTCACCTTATTCATTTCCACCCATAGGCAACACGGCGAAGTGCCTACGCCGAACAAGTGACGTTATGGTGTCAACCTGATGATTGCGAGAGTAGTTTCTCCAGTGGTACAGTGGCGTCGGCAGCGACGTCTGGGACCGCCTGTTGTTCGAGAACGACCCCTGTGGTTACTGCATTGCAAAACCTATTTAACCGATTCACATAAAAAAAGAGCGCCAATAACTACAGTGACACTGACAGACAGTGCCGCTGTCTGTCTCCTTCTTTCTCTTGTCCCTCGTTATTGGCGCTGGTTTTTATGTGAATCATGTCGTACCAACTCGCCCAAGCAACCACGTTAGCTATTTAACCACTCATTACACTCCTTTATTACCATCATTCGGCGAGGAACGATGGGTGGCATGTGAAATAAACACTGAGGTGAACCCAAGCCAAACGTGTGTCTAACCTCATTAAGGAGCTCGAACATGTATTTATTGATTGTGAAAGACTTCAGGGCAGCGTCGGGGTGAACCCACTGATAAACAATGGGACTGTACGTTTCAGCTTTTGCTGCATGGTTAACCATTTGTCCGGATGGTTTGGCGGTAATTTTTTTCCCTTGTAGCACTATATATATGGCTAGGCTTGCCCATTTTCCGCTTTTGGCCAGTTTGCCACTCTACGCCTGGTTCTGGAGGAAACATGTCACTAACAAGTTTTTTTCGAGGTTTTGGGGAGAACGTGCCATGTGCCCAGTTACGTGATGGAGGTTTAGAGAAGGTGATTACGAATATACAGCAAACGTCCCATTATTGTTATACCAAGCTGCTGGCGGCGCAGTGACGTCTCTTGTTTCCCGTTCTGATTGAGACGTAGTCGATGGATTTAGACTTGGTTGGGAGACAACCTCATATTGCGGAATAGACCAGATAGTTTTGCTGGGACTGCCTGTTAGAAGAGTATATGTAATTTCACAGCGTGAAGTAGGAATAACAATGAGTCTTCTATATCGTGAAACCGGTTCAGCAGCAGTGTTACCGGAAATAGTGCAGCTACCTGACATCCACTTATCAATGTATTTCATCGTGCTTGCTTTTGTGGCCTCTTGCAGTGACTCATACATTATGATTGTGTTTAAAGAATATTGATTTGTGCTCTGTAATGATGTGAGAGTGGCTGGAGATTCACTCTGCCTTTCATTAGACTGCACCAATATGAGCACCCATATATGCTTCTTGAAACGGTGCTTAGCGTTAAAAGCAATCTCAATTTCGTATCCCTTATTTCGGACAAATCTTCTCGGAATCTTAAAGAACAATATTGATTATTTGTGCGCTATTTTCACCTCATTCATCTCTGATCACCATGCCAGCAATAAAACCAGTCATTCCCCGCTTCATTTTTTTAAACTTTTGTCTACATATTCACAGACATTCACATGCCTTTGTTTTCTCTATTCCCGCTCGTACACAGCGGTATTGTGCCGCATATATAAATTACGTCTTGATCTCATTGTTATCCCGTTTCTGTGCAAGTCTTACTTCGCCATATAAAAACACGTTTGCTAACCCACAAACAGATGCAATAAAATTTGAAAATTCGATATATTTGCTGGCACGTGAGCAGTCATAAGAAAAGCGGTACACTGCGCAAAGTGCTAAACCATATCTTTCCGTATACTCCATGTAGAGTATATGGCTGAACAGGTGGCTACCGCGAGCACATTTGCCCACAAGGCAACTTTCATCACTGCAGGCATAAGAGGGACTTTTCTCTTCTCCTCTCTCACTTTTATTCCTCTTAACCCCTTCTCCAGTGCAGGCTAGACTACTGGGCTCAGCCCTGGTTAATCTCCATGGTAATATATTATTTTGTTTTATTTTTTCTCTCTCCCTCTCTTTCTTGCACCACTGCGTTATAGGATGTCAAGCTGAAGCGCTACAGACTTCGGAAAAAATTGGATGGTGGTGGAAGACATTCATTAAACAATGGAGAGAGAAAAAAAAACAAAGGAAAAAGGCAAGGAGGTCAACAAAACAAACAACACAGGTGAGGACTCACGCAGGATCCTTATACATGCCGGTTCAAGCCCCTATAGTTTGTGTCTCCATTTATCGAAGCTGTCTGTCGGCCACCTTGACCATGGTTTTTTGGGCCTGGAGGTTTGAGTAACCTAGCACGGTTGCTCAAACCTGCTGGTCCAGTCTGCCTCCAGTCCTTAAGGGGGCTTGGGTGGAGGTTTAGGGTTGTATTTTTTCGAAATACCCACATCATATGGTAAGTTAAGAAAGAAAAACCTACCACATGGTGTGGTAGTCTTTTTTCTTCTCGTTCTTAACCCTTCCACCACCTTGCGGGATTCCGCAGAACTCATTTGTACCATGTGTTAGGTGTCACTCACCGCACCACAGTGTTGGTAGCTGCCAGCATAGGTCGGCAGAAAAACATGGAGCTCACTTAAACTCATAAAAAAATACATTTTGCGCTTAGGACTCACTCATACTTGCACTAAGGACTGAGCAAAGTTTTCAACCGGATTCGTTTGGAATCAGAATCACTAAAATTTGTTACAGCCAGACTCACTCATACTTTAAACTCACCGATGCATCACTCACTCGGGTTCACTCAGGCTCAGACTCGCGCTTCGATCTTAGTCTGAGTGAGTCAACTCACGAGTGAGTATGTCTATGCCTAAGGCTGCCAGTGATCGTAGGGTTAAAGTGTTTTCTAACTGCCAGGCACGGCATCTTGTTAGTATATAAGTGAAGCAGCACGCATTCGTTCGCTCTCGCTAATTCTTTAGCTAGGACTGGGCACCGGTGGTGGCTATCTTTATAATATGTAGTGATGCCTTTAAAAGTAACAAGAATTCTACCTTCGCAATTCTTGAGATCTGATTACTAATTTACCTCAGTGACAGTTCACACATGCGTTTCACTACTCGCCGGGCTTCTGACTTCAAAGCTTTGTGTCGTCTTAGCTGTTAAGTTTTACTTTTCGAAATCAATAACCACCAATAACTTGTTCACTTACTTATGTCCGCCATGGTGGATCAGCGGTTAAGGTGCTCGGCGGCTGACTTCTAACCGGAAACTGACTTCTAACCGGAAATTCACCGGTTAGATCCCGGCCACGTTGGATGCATTTCGCGGAGGCGAATTATTGATTGAACTCACTGAGGCCCATCTACTGTACGATTTCAGTGGACGTTAAAAACAACAGATGGTCGAAATGTCCCGGTTCCTCCACCTAATCTTCATTGAAAGTTTTGGCACGCTAAACCCTAGATATTATTATTATTATTAGTAGTTTTCTGAGAATGACTAGTGCAATTGTGTTCTCTACAGAATCGTAAATTTGCTGAGAATCGTAACAATTTCCTCATTATTTTGTTGAAGATTATCTATTTGGAAACTTCCATTTGCAGCCAGCAGTACGAATCTTAGTGAGGTCTATTTACTATAAATATTACGCTGGATCGACCGGACCTGCTAATTATTTATTTTTTGGCTGTGTGTGGTTAACACGGCATCGTGATCAGCGCGGACTGGTTCACTGTCTAAGGTGTACTTGCACAGATGCCTCCTTCTTGTGATGATTTTGTCCGAAATTGACAACTCGGTTTCAACACCCCAACGCCTCTACATATTTGTTATAACCCCATCAATTCTCTACAACTTTGTTAACATGTTTGTTTGTTACTATTTTGCCTTGCCACAACCTTTGTCGACAAAGTAAGTGGGGATCAGTCAAGCTTCCTCACGAAATATGTTTCGCGCTTGTGACTCACTCGGATTCAAACTTTCCAAAATGTTACTAACTCGGATTCACTCAGGTTCAGGCTCATGGATTAATCTCAGTCTGATTTCGAATCAGTCGACTCATGAGTGGGTTCGCCGAGCCATGGCAATTACAGCTCAACATTCACGAGGAAGTCTGTGTGTGGTCCAGCTATCAGTGACATTCTATATCGTGCCGTATATATATCGTGTACATGTAGCTGACTGCTCACGCCTGCTCTATCCCAGAAAAAAAATTAAAATGGCTCATCAACCAAGTCTCTATTTTATACCTCTTTCTTTAGCGGAAGTACTGACACCCACTCATGTTTGTGTGACACTCAAACACGTCCGTACACGTACGAACATTTGTTAATCTTGTGTCTATACTTCCCATTACCATGACAAGTATGCCCCAAGGTAACCGAGACTTCCACAATAGACACTCGATAATTACGCTTTTCCCACAAGATTTTCTGCTGAGCACCCATTTCATGTGATACAAAAGAAAGAACATAAAATTCCAAGTAAAATCTATTTCCTTTTTATTTCTATTCTGCTAATGTGCTATGGTGCATAAAATAATCACCATACGCAAACATTGGCCTTAATCTGTTCTTCCTTTTTTAATGATTTTATTATCTCCATTCTTTCTTTAAAATTCTAAAGCTGTGACGACACTCGCTCTTAACGCAGAATGCACAGGAGCATGCTTGTCGTTCGTGGTCCTCTTTTTGTAGTAAAGCTTCTTTTGCTTTAGCTATTTTAACCGGGTTATTTCGCGAAGTCACAGTGCACGCTCCAGTTGAAACTTTGTCGAGTCTGTTACTAATGTTCTGCCTTTCTTTTTCCTAGAGTGCCCGTGGTGCAGTACCTTGTGCACCCTAATTATACGGCAACAGATGTCGTTCGTGGAAATGAAACGCGGGGAACTCGAAGGCTAACCATGGTTACAGAGAGGGGAGGAGACCGCAAGACAGATTGCCACGACAACACATCAAAACAAAACAAAACAAACAAAACATCACTATTTTCCACTGCACAACGCAAAGCTTCAAGATCCGAGTTAAACATTTTGAGGAACTTTGCGACACACTGCTGCCGCGTAAAGTTTAGTTCGGCGCGAATGCTGTCAGCAAAAACTCGTGAGAGAACGCGTCAGCGTGAAATTAAAGAATTTACTGATGCAGTTTTTAGTTCGTCATTTCCCGAACCAAAACGTCATCCCGGGCGCTCCCCACGCCTTGCTTGGCACTCGATCAGATGCATTGCAAGCAAAATGGATACCAGAGTGTGAGCGTGATGTCCGTTTGGGTACTTTATTAGAACTTATTGATGTCATTTATTCACATTTGCAGTTGAAACATCTTCTCCGGACGGCAACCAAATAGCGAGAAGAGGCTAAAAATGTTTGGGGGTGGAGAAGGTAAAGCGGTTGCATGCACTGATGTGATCGATTTCGTTTTTCATCTTAGATAAGCTAATTGAACCAGCTTTGCTCACATGAATTCGGGAAGACTGGGTAAACAGCACAGCTAGTGGCGTCATATATTGCTGTTACATTGCTTGAAGTTCTTCCGCAAGCTGCCTATTCACAAAAGCATGACATTTTTAGACAAAGTCATGGAACAATTCTTGTTCAAGATATAACGCACCGCTGCTTTTTGATTTGATCGATGCGCGCGGAACTCACAAAGAGGCTGCTTGCTCATATCGTGCTAGTAGAATCCTAGGAAAGTTTGTGAGCACGCTGAATTCAACCACAAGTGTATGACTTTCTCCTACATGCCCTCGTTTTGCACGCTATCTATCTATCTATCTATCTATCTATCTATCTATCTATCTATCTATCTATCTATCTATCTATCTATCTATCTATCTATCTATCTATCTATCTATCTATCTATCTATCTATCTATCTATCTATCTATCTATCTATCTATCTATCTATCTATCTATCTGTCTGTCTGTCTGTCTGTCTGTCTGTCTGTCTGTCTGTCTGTCTGTCTGTCTGTCTGTCTGTCTGTCTGTCTGTCTATCTATCTATCTATCTATCTATCTATCTATCTATCTATCTATCTATCTATCTATCTATCTATCTATCTATCTATCTATCTATCTATCTATCTATCTATCTATCTATCTGACTTTCATACCCCCCCGCCTTTTTTATTATTTGGGTGCACGTTAAAAAACCACATGGTCGAAATTTCCGGAGCCCTTTACTAGGGCGTCTCTCATAATCAAATAGGGGTTCGGGGACGTTAAACCCCACATATCAATCAAAACATTTTTCATTGTGCAGGGTGGCATTCCAGTGGTTTTATTACAGATACTAGCATACTAACAACATACTACTAGTTATAGCAGTTAACATACCTCCATTTCCTCGGTCTGCTATTTCTTCATTCCTTCTTCCCGCCGTAATCTTTCATTTTCACAGGCGAACGAGTTCCGACGCAACCTCTCTGATCCTCATAAAACCTCGGCTGCTCCGGTAATGACGGGACTTAAGTACTACACCTCTCCTTTTTCTCAGACAGTGCCATTTCGTGCTATTCTTTCGTGCTTCAACACGGGCTAGACTGAAAGCAGCTGCCTGTCAGGAGACATCGGATAGCATCGGATGGTCCGGATGCCGAAGTGGGATTAAGGACCACGACCTGCGGTTAGGGCACAGAGCAATGCCCCTGCAGCTTCGAGCACTCTGCTACAGCAGCTCGCGCAACGCGACGTGACAGTCCCGGCCGATAGCCTCTTTTTTGGTCCGGCCGGTAAAGCTCCGATTTCCTGCCATTCGCGTTGTCGCCAGCTAAAGCCGACCAGATTTAGAGCTATGGCCATTGCCTCCCTTGCTTCTCCTTGCCAGTTTTCTTTCCTTTTTGTCGTTTCCCATGCTACAAGACCGTTTAGCCAGTGTGGTTTCGCCACATGGGAAAAAATTTCTTCAGAGCCTGTATTCACAAAAACGTGCCTGCAGTTCACAAAAAAATGCTTCGCATTTAAAACAGCACTATGTATTGTGTGTTTTTCTAGTTTTTAGGGGCAAAGCTCCTAAAGCTGTTTGTCTGTTCATTCTTGTCTCTTTGTGACCGGTTCGTAGCCACCTAGTTGAATGACTAACCCAGCAGGAGGTGCTAGTGTGAGTGACAGACAGACAGACGGACATACCGAGGCATGGGCGGGCTTACGGACGCATGGACGGATGAACGGAGGAACAGACAAATGCACGTACAAACAGACAGATGGAAAGACGCATGGATGGACGGATGCCAGGACGTGTTGCAAGTAAAGGAGGAAGAAGGGGCGGCGGGCACGAGCACTAGCTGCAGGCGCTGGCTCGTTCAGTAGATCTTTTCACCTTCAACGCAGCCAGACGATCGGGTGCGGGTCTTCTTCTTCGTTTCTCGAACTTCGTTCTGGTGCCGAAACCCACCCGGTCGTCTGGCCCTCGACTTTCGACAATGGACCAACTCCAAGTACAGTGCGGCTTCTATCGGACAGCCATCACCAAGGCAATATTGACGCTCGACACCCTTTTGGCCGACTCGGTGACCCGGGCTCACAGGGTCCAGGAGGCGATCGACATCATTGGGGTGAAACATGCTCACCTCACCACCATTGATAAGGAAATTCAAGCTGCGCTACATGTTGAGGACCTGGAAGAAGACTTGACTACCACCAACGAACACGAAGATCAGGTCATCTGCGCTCAAGCACGGGTTCGCCGTGCAACCGCGCCGCGGCTGCGAACCCCACACACATCCGTCGTCGTCACAAACACTCCACGCAGTGACCCTTTCGCATGTACATCGCAGCCGACCGTGACCTTGCCTTCGCCCAGCCTTCCGACTCCAATGACGCCTTCTCGCATCGCACTGTCCGTGCTGCACATCCCTCTCCGGAGAGCGACGTGATTGGCAAAAATTTTGGGAGCAGTTCAAATCAAGCGTCACAACAATGGCTGGATCCCAAAAATTGAAAAGTTCCAATACGTATGGACATAGCTGACTTGTGTAGCAAAAGCAGCCATTCGAGGTATTCGCCTGGCTGGAGTGAACTAAGACGTCGCCATTTGGATCCTGTCAGACCGCTTCGGTCGTCGCTACATGCTGGTCGGCGACCATCTCGACAGTTTGCTGTCAGTCGCACCAGTCCGAAGTTCTGCAGACGTGACTCAGTTAAGAAATCTCCATGATGAAGCCACATTGCGCATCAACGGCCTGGAAGGTCTCGGAGTATCTCCAGGCGAGTATGCCCCGGTGCTGCGGCGAGCTCTCTTAAAGGCGCTACATCCAGACATCAGTATCCTCTATCGCCAACGACAAAAGGAAGCTATGCTAACTGAGAACGCCACAGCATCCCAGGAGGCCCAGTCACAAGTGAAAGGCCTTGCGAGATTTATCAAAGTACAAGTAGAGATACGAAAAGAAAGCGGTCTCCACGAACCAATACCATCTACAAGCCGCAGGCCTCCCCAGTGAGACTTGATGATCCGTCAGCCACCCTTGCCCTCCGCTGCGGCTTTGTCAGCTGAACGTTGATACCCATACTCGCACCCCTGCGTCCTGTGCCCCCCTCCCGAACACACTGTTCAGTATTTCTCCGAACGTCTTCCTCTGGAAGAGTTGCGGAAGAGGCTTCACGAAGAGAAGCTATGTTTTCGCTGTGGCAAACGCAACCAATTCGCCCATGATTGCTATACCGCCAGAACTCTCCAATGCCACTAATGCACGAGACGACATCTAACTTCTCTGTGCAACATCAACAACCAAACGAACTGCTCACAGCGTAGCAACAACGCCTCGGTACAAGATCATGCACAGAGGTCCAGCACCACCCCTTCTTGGCCCGTAATTTCTCTTTCCACTATGCTCACAACCCTTTTCGTACCGACATCGCAGCAGGCCGCCACTTCGCTTGCGATTGGCTGCACAACTTCTCTCGCCTAATTGTCGCCGCAGGCCGCCACTTCACATTCGACTGGCTTCACGACCCCTCTCGTACTGACATCGCAGCAGGCCGCGACTTCGCTTGCGACCAGCCTCACGACTCCTCTCACCTCCACGTCGCCGCAGGCCCCAACTTCGCTTCCGACCAGCCTCAGAACTACCCAAGCATCGACATCGAAGCAAGCGAAGACTTCGCTTTCCAGTGGCCTCCCGACCTCAACGCCAACCACAACTCGAACGAGTTATGAGCAGACGCAGAAAAACCTGCCGCTTTCCACGTGATCCACGGCGCTTTGGTGGAAAAACACGTCCACAAGGTGCGTCATGGAGATCTCGATGTGCAAGGGAAACCCCAAGTGTACCATGCACATTGACCTCAAGGACCCGGTTTCCCGCGGTCTCATCTGCAACTCGCCCCGGATAAAAAAGATACTTCCCAGATCAAGAAGGCGAACACATGTACTATCCATCGCGCGTCACCATGAACCTCCAGGTCTTGCCTCATAAACTACAACACGCGGAGCCATATTTCTCATAACAGATGCGTTCCAGACCTGATCCTGGCGGTAGGGTTTCCTATTCGTCTCCCCTCAAACCCAAGCAAATCGACAAATGGTAAGTTCAGCAGCGGAGCTACTAAGAGCCCCACTAAATTGAGTACATGCGCCCTATGACCGTCCACGATGCCGCTTAACATCACATGAAGATGGCGCCTGACGCCAGAGACCTGCACTTGATGTACAATCGCCACACGACAAAAATCCAGCACTACACCCTGTGCCTCATGAAGGAAACCGGTGGAAACAAGGAATCTCGCGAAGCGCGACACATCGCGAGAAACCAGTCATTAGGAAACTCCTGCAGCGATGTCTATAGCGATGTCTTCAAAAGCACAGCCATGACTCATGCAACCGAAAACGTCAGCTCGACGTGCGTCATTGTTGGTGACGTCGAGACGGACGCCGACAAACCACTACCGGCAACAGAGCTCGTGGATAAATCTTCAGTGTCTTCAAATGCGGCCGAGATTCCCGTCCTCGGAGAGGTCACGAGCCAAAGAAACTAGAATACATCGGCATTGTCGTCATCGTCGTCATCCTCGTCAGCGAGCAAAAAGAATTGTCATCGACTTCAGAGTCTTCATGCTGTTCCGATGCACCCCCGAGTTCCAATCGGATACACCTACGTGATGGTGATCGCTTCAAGCACACCACCATAGCTCATAAGCTTTCAAACGAAGACATCATCTCGACATTCTTAATTGTTCGTGACCCCTAGACAGACTCCGACACTCCACAGCCGAGAACAGTGCACGTGTACGAGTCTCCGATGCCATCGAAAGCGGCCAAGATGCCCCTGATTAATGGGGCCGCTGAACGAACGAGCCAGAATGCTTCTGCGTCATCGTCGTTCTCATCGAGCGAGGAAGAAACATCCTCGATTGCGGAGTCTTCTCCCAGTTCCGATGCGCTTTCGTACCAAGCACACGCAAAAGAATACCTGACCTCTCCCTTGTACAAGCAGGAAATGCCCGCACAGCACCTACAGAAGCTTCAGATGCAACACCACGAGCAGAGGATGAACATCGCACCGAAAAAGCATGACAGTTATCAGAAAACTTCGTGAGTTTGCGTAAGCAGGGCAAACTCAGACTCCTCATTCTACAAGCGACGCAACAAGTGTGAAGGTCCCCAGTATGACCTGAAGATAGCTAACAACGTGACCAAAAATTATTCTGGTTGTCGTAGCGAGATTGCACTTCTCCCGCAAGACAAGCCACCGCCTCCCCAAGCATCACCGCCTTCCCAAAGCCCTCCGTCGTCACCGCTCTTTTTACACATTCAATCAGTGTCGGGGTGCCCTCGCTTTACAAGCAGAGAACAAGGGTGTTCCGTTTCGGCGTCACTACACGGGTGCGAAGGGACCCCCGAGACGAAGCTCGAGAGCAATTCGCCGTTAATCCATTGCCGCCGTAATTATGCTAAAGAAATGAAAAAGGTGATCAATATGTGAGCTTATCCAAGTCTAATGACGCAAGCACAGCTGAGTCAAAGCCTAATAGCGCTGGTTTCAGATAGAACCAAATGAGACTGACAGGCTATTAAGCTGAGGAAAGCGCATGAGAATGTGGCTCTTGTGGTTCTTAACTGTACCGCGGTACTTGACATAAATTGAGTTGAGGTAAAGTTAACGAAGAGAAATTATTTTTGTTTGTGGAATACGAATTCATCACCTGCGAATTACCGCTCGTATGCTGCACAGATTAGGTTGTGACAGAAGGCGCATCCCCATCCACTTTGCTCATTGCTAGCGCACCTGTGGTGCGTTGGACCAACAAATATGCCGAGGGGGTGACTTTGTATGCCACTGACAGAAAGGACGCACTTTTGTTCTATTTATTTCTTTTGAATTTACGTCATATATGTACAGCACAGTCAATAGTAACAAATAGTATCCCCCTGCAGTTTCTTTAGCTTAAAGGCCAACTCTGGTGATTTTTCGAGGTCAGTGGATCTCAAGAAAATTCACTGTGTACATTCATTCGCACTATTGCACCATTCATGCCAAATTTCAAGCTTGAAATTTTCGCAGATTCTTTTCCAATGAATTTTATAGCTTGCCTCAAAACGCTCACCTCGCTTGCCAGAATGAATGGTAACATTTGTGTGGGCGACGTCGCGTTTTGCCTGGCGAAGTAACGAACTAATGTGCCACTGCAGCGTCTGCTTGTCTGCCATGGATTGTGTGGGTTTGGCCGGCGTTTCCTTGGTTGAGTGGGTGATTTTCTTTTCTGTGTTGGTGGGCTTGCGATAGGTGCCAAGTGGTGTTGCGTTGTGAGCGATCCGATCGCCGCGGACGGCGCGGACAGGTAGTGTTATCTGGTGGGCATCATGTGCAATTAGGCAGGTTCCGGCAGTGTCAGGCAAATCTTTACGTCAGACGTAGAAGCGCATTCAGTTGGGTTTTGGTTTCGGTATTGCGGTTTCACGGTAGTTAAAGTTATTTCAAATATTTTGAGCTTTTTAGTTATTGGGCGCCTGAGAAGAGTTTCTAAAGAACACAAAAGCACCATTTTTCTGACATGGTCAAAAAGTCGCCGGAGTTGGCCTTTAAAGGTCTGGTAGTTTTATGTAGTAGTGTGTAAAAGAAAAAAAACGAACCGACCAAAGAATTTCCTTTCTTGTTTTCAATCACGCAATATTATAATAAATGAAAAAGGAAAAACGCATATTCGATAGTAGTACATGGTGGTTCCAAAAAAGAAGATAATCTGCGCTTGCTTTTAGGCGTCAAGTGGACCACAATAATAAGGGCGAGACAATGGTGTGACATCAAATTTATGTTAATCCAGACGCGATATCTCCCTTTCCGGCTTCTTTTTCGCAAATTTCAAGATGAGTTCATTTGTGCGTGGTATATTATATAGTTATACCCAGCAAAACTCTTTACGTAGTCGCCTATGAATTTTCCCTGCTTGAACGAAGGATGACAGCTTTTCAGGCAACCCACCCAAACCTGCTAAATCCCGCTGTTATCTGTAAGTATTAAAAATATTAGAACTAAATTATTTTTTGTATATTCATTTCTGGTATATCTATATGTAAATGTATTTCTTGATACAGCAAGGCATGCCACAGAAATACAGGCCACACCGACTCACTCGTTAATCTCCAGCTTACTCTAGCACACTGGTCTACTTGTCACTCCCGCACTTATGCTTTGCCAGGGTTGCAGCAAAGCTGCGAGCATACTTTTTTTAAAACAAAGGTCACTATCGTAATATTTCGGTGATTTTGTTCAGTCTCCTTCTTCAAAGTTTATTATTTATCACAGTTACCTACACCACTTTTTTTCCGCGCCCGCGGATCCACCTATCCTTTGGGTTGAGTGGAAGTTTATTTTCAAAGCATCCGTAGATGCTGTCGGGACGAGCAAAAAATGACGCTCCACCACAATTTCCTGCCCCGCCTCCACTTCAGATCAAGAAGGTGAACCCCTCCTCCTTTCAAAAGAAAATGCTCCCTATGCCCCCGATTTATCTTGTATATGGCCTGAATGCACCAACGTGGCTAGTTCCACGGCGGAACAGGCAGATAAAGCCTCCTGGCGTTATCGCGGCCGTACTGGGCAAAGAGTGCTTCACTGTGGGAAGGTAGTGATTCGAGGAGCCTCTCGAGGCGGTCTCACGTAATAGGGGTCCCCAGTATACTACAGTTAATAGTAAACTAGTTTGCGTAGAGCGTATACACACAGCTACTGGAATCGCTGATACGACAGTAGCGGCGTCAGTGTGGCTGTGAATAATGCCGCGCGTCATTAAGTAACGAAATCGAAGTTTTAGTTTCTATGTTTCTTCCCCTGCGTCCATGACTGCACGCCTAACACTCGATGAAGAAAGCTTGTTTGCTTCGTCTGTTTCTTTAGGCGCGAACCCTCTTAAGATTCCATGATGTCCGTCCATAAACCACCACCCGGCGTCTACAGCATATGTAGCGCAGGTACAAAACATCTGTGCACAAACCGTGCACAGCGTGCACATATAATTAAAAATAGCGATCCGCCCGTCCATGCACCCGTCCACCAGTCCGTCCTTTGTACTAGTCAGTGACTTCGCCGTAGAGATTATAGACTTTATTACGTAGAGATTATGAACCTCCGCCCACTCGTGATCATTCACCTCGTGGAGGAGCGTCGATTTATTTTCATGAGCACTAACATAAGAGCGTATCGTAGTTTTCATATTAATCAGGGTGCGAAAATCTAGGAGCCATTGCCCTACAAAAAAAATGAAGTCAATTGAAGCTTTGCATCAGCGTGCATTACCAATGACATTTATTTCTTTATTCCCATCACATTGGGCATGCACCTACCTGTTTCCCTACTCCATACCGGGAATTGGACCTTTATCCACGTGCTTAGCAGCGCATCACATCAGTTGCTATTGGCAACAACGAATTTCACGCGTTCATTATCGGGCACTAATGAAATTAAGGCAATTTGAAATGACCAAGTGACCTCGGTAAAAGATCACATTGCCCACGATCCAGAGATCACCAGTTATTGAAAAACAGTGCATACAATTATGCATGTGACCGGCGCACTTGCGAGGGTCGCATTTGTGTATGCTTGTGGATGCCAAGTTTATCACGTACACCACCGCAAATGAAATCGGTGAGTTTGAAGTCATCATCTCTGCACTGCGCGACGCTGCAACGTCCACCGATGACCATTGCACTCGTAATGCTCGGCCGTGTCTCTCTATAAGGAAGCTGGGTGGAATTACGCGGAATATACGAAGTGAATAATTAAGCTCACAGTTATCAGCTATTCCATTCATGGGCGGGGATGACCGCCACGCGGAGATTTGTGTCATTTGGGGGAGCACAGAAGTAATCTAACACCGTCGCGTTGGTTTTGCCCAACGCACGATATAGCTGCACGTATCAGGGCTCAGTGTAGCGTTGTGCTGTCAGTGTTGGGGTTTCCTTCGAAATCTAGTTACGCCTCAACTACAGCATCTATCCATCTATCTATCTATCTATCTATCTATCTATCTATCTATCTATCTATCTATCTATCTATCTATCTATCTATCTATCTATCTATCTATCTATCTATCTATCTATCTATCTATCTATCTATCTATCTCGCTTGCCGTCTTTCCTTCTTTCAATTTTTCAGTGCTCAACCGCCTGCAGTGTTCTTTTATTCAGCGTATTCCGTTACACTTGTCTTGCACCTGTTTTTAACGTGGCTGTTCAAATTTTTCATGTCTCGTACAGCAGCGTTGCGCCAGCGCGATTGCAGGAAGACAGTCCCAGGGCAACAGGGAATAAAGCTCGTTGATGAGTGAATATTATTGCGATAGCACTCATATGGACACTCTCGGCTGGATTTTGCCGCCGGCGTCGGCTTCATGCACCGTATATGTATACGCATCTATGTATATCGAAACGCAACACAGAAAAAAATCCAGAAAAAAGACTTCAGCACGCGGAATCAAACATGGGACCTCCGCGTCGTGAATGCGAGGTGTTATCGATATGTGGGGTTTAACGTCCCAAAGCCACCATATGATTATGAGAGACGCTGTTGTAGAGAGCTTCGAAAATTTCGACCACCTGGGGTTCTTTAACGTGCCCCCACATCTGAGCACACGGGCCTACAACATTTCCGCCTCCATCAGAAATGCAGCCGCCGCAGCCGGGATTCGATCCCATGACCTGCGGGTCAGCAGCCGAGTACCTTAGCCACTAGACCACCGCGGCGGGGCATGCGAGGTGTTATCTACTGAGCCACCAAGAGGTTGTTTTTTATTGCCTGTTTCCAGAAACATTTACATGAAAAATGCCATAGAGATGGCGAAAATAAGTTGTGGCAGTCCTACTGAATAGAGACTAGCTTTAACGTTCCTTGAGAGCTGTCAGGGGTTCCACCCTCGACAACCACTCAGGAACAGACTCCTTTGTTTTAGGGGCGAAGCTCCTTATGGAGGGGCTTGTGCGTCCCTCGTAGTACGTAACCACCAGTGGCACATACCCGAAATAGCGGTCCTTACGATTTTGACCTCAAAGGTGGTTCCGGTGAGAGATTTCTTCTGTGCGTTGTTGAACAATAAAAGATAGTGCTCAATGCACATGTTAATGGCTGCTAAGGGGGAATGAAAGACAGGAGCATTTGGCCTTTAGGTAACGCGCACGCTGCGATCCCCATTAGCAGCTATTGGCAAGTACATTGAGCACGATCTGACAAGAAAGGGTTGCTACGTTATACTCGCTGGGTGTAACCTTCTTGGTTTTAGAAAGGTTTAGCGAGCGTTGTGCCGCATAGCCATAAATACAGTGAACTAGCATATACCATGAACTCGAGGTGGTTAAAAGTGGGAAGTAAACCCGAAGCGCAAGCCGTAAGAAAGTGTGCATGTGCCACCTCCCGTTTAGTTCTTGAAATGTCCGCTGGATGACGGTGCTTCTATATGGAGAATATATGATGAAAAGATGCGAGATGGTGATAATTGTAGTGCTGAATAGATGGAAGAACGGACACACAGACAGATGCATGGATGGACGCATGAACGGACGCAGGCGCGGATGCATGGTCGAACGCAGAGACGGACGCACGAACAGACGCACGCACGGACGGGTGGATGGACGCATGGACGGTTACACAGACGTACGCAGGAGCGGATGGAAGCAAGAACGAATGGACGGACGAATGCTTCGCCCCACTCCCCATCATTCACTCCGTGGATATGCTGCCATTTTTTTGCAAGTACCACCAATTTCACCATGCACTCTCGAAAGTACGTTCTTGCAGGTCGTGCATCTGAAACACAGTAAAATCCCGCCTTATATGGGCCCGCCATAAACAGTAAAGGTCTGCTAACATTAGGTCAAATGGCAAACCATTCTTATTTTCAATCGGCAGAAATCTGATACCATATGGGTCTAGCAGGAATTCTTTTTTGATTATCTTCTGCAATGCATCCGAAAAATACACTCCCTTTCAGCAATGCAAAAAACGTGGTCAATAGTTTCTGGCTTCATACAAATGAGACAGTCTGACCCTCAAGGTAGAAAGAGACCCCGCTCTTCTAGAAATACCTTGACGTGCAAAGTGCCGGTGTGAAGCCTAAAAAAGAAGGTCTTTGTGGCAGCCGACACCTGCATTATTTTGACCCTTTTTAGCACGTCCTGCCCTTGACCTTCACTGTATAATCCCTGTACATTGAAATGGGTTAAAACTGTATCACAAACATCTCTGTACAGCTTTTTGTGTGACACTAAAAATAAGTACTCATTAGAAAATCTGACAGACAAAAAGCAGACACTTAATATCACCTCCTTGAGATATCCGCGAACAGCGCCATTCATTTGGTCTGTGCCCACAACATATCCAGGTAGAGCTCTCGTTAGCCTCAGTTGGCACACCGTATGCAGGAGTGGATCACTCGCGTTACGAAAAAAGAAGAACCTGTTTATGAGTTGCATTAAGAATAGGTGTGGTAGTCCCAAACCACATTTCTTTACACGCCTAAGTAAATTCGTTTGACTGCATTGTTCCCAACTTGAGAACACCATCAAGACACGATGGAATTTCTGTATATTGGCCCGTGAACAATGCAACACCTGCATCACGTACCACAGTTTCGAGACAAAGAACGAATTGCAAACCGTAGTTCTTGAGAACATTGATAGGCGATTCCCCTGCGACCTACTCGCCTTCAACTGAATTTCTCTTGCCTGTTCTTGCCAATAGTCATCATTGTCCTTGTAGTGTTCTAGTAGTACGCCTAGGTAATTGACAGCTGCCGTCCCTCACTTCATATTGGCAAACAATTCCGGTGTGGATGACCACTCTCCGTGCCAAAAACTCAAGCACTTTCCCCAGTTCGCCCGACTACCAGTGGCATTGCTGAAACCCTTCACTACAGTGATAACCTTTGCCACACTTTCTTTGTATTTGCAACAAACTGCGACATCATCCGCATGTGCCAGAATTTCAAATCCTGATGCCTGCAATCTAAAACCGTGAATGCTGCTGTTTTTACTTATTGCTAACCATAACGTTGCTATATAGATGCTGAACAAAACAGAACTAAGCGGGCATCCCTGATGGACGGAACGCCTAATGCTAATCGGCGCCCCTAATATATTATTAACTATTAAACGTGTCAGGTAATTGCGATATGCCAAAGCCACACCGTCTCTGATTACCGAACCGACATTCACATGGTCTAGTATGGCAAGAAGCAGGACATGAGAGACACGGTCAAATGCCTTTTCGAGGGCGAACTACAGAATCGCCACACGACCTTCCGTTGCGTCGCAACACTCGAGAGAGAGAGAAAGAGGGAGGAGAAACAACTTTATCTCATCTTAAGAGAAAGGGGCTGTGAGACAGCCATAGATCTGACTTGCGGCAGGCCTCTTCTACCACCTCAACCCACCTCGGGATAGCCTCCTGAAGGTCGGGTTCACAGCTACGCATGGCAGCCTCCCATAGCTCCTAACTACTTATTTGTTTGCGAAGGCTTGGGGGAGGGCACTGATTTCGACACTGCCACATAATGTGGTTAAGGTCCACTTTCCTTACCGTACAAAACTTGCAGTCTGAATTAGGGTAAATTCCGGGATAAGCTTTGTTGCGTAAGAGAAAAAATGAGAGAGAAAAGTTTGGGTTTACGCCAGAGGACCTCACGTCTGCGGGAGAACTGACGCTGTAAAGGTGGTAGGGTTCGGCGACCGAGACGGTAGTGCCCACAAATGTCGTTGTATGTAAGTAATCTTTCTTTAGATGTACATGCAGTTAGTAAATCGTTGGTTTCTGGAACGTCCCTTAGGCGAGCTTGGGCTCGGATCGTGAAAGCTCGCGCGCTTGCACGGGCTGCCTCATTACCAATTAAGCCTCAGTGAGCTGGTGTCCAGATTAACGCAACAAGTTGGGATGGCGGATTACAAGAGAGAATGACAAGGACTGTCCTGCGAACCCTACCCGTTCCGAATTTGTATATGGCAGTTTTCGAATCACTCACTATGACAGAAGAATGAGCAATCCCAGCGGCAAGTGCAACCGCTGCCTCCTCCTCCTCTTCAGAAGACGAGACTCGAATGAATGCTGCCGTTGCAACCCTACCGTCAGAGTTAATAACTGTTAACGAAAATTTCTGCCCACAAGGATACTCTGCGCCATCGACATACACCACATCATTGCAGCTCAAGAATTTTTTGTGAAGAGATTTGGCTCGTTCTTGTCTTTAGCTCGTGATCAATAGGATGCATATTTTTTGGGATAGGAGGGATACGAAAGTTCTCATGTATCTGGTGAAGATTATTAAATTTCTCCTTAGTCATCAGTGCTGGAGTAACATTTAGGGAGTTTACAATACGCCTACCAGTGCGGGTGTTCAATAAGCGTTGGTAATTAGTTGTCAGGTGGGCTTCTGCGAGCTCGCTAATGGCATTGATTGAACTTGTAGCCAAAAGTTTTTATATAGAAGCTGTACTTTGCACTTTAAGAGCAAACTTGTAGAACTTGCGTAGCAGTGAATTTACCTTATCTTCTTCAGGCCTTGTTAGGCGAAGATATGAGAGGGAGAAGGTAATTTTACTGATGGCAAATGCTAAATCGGCCTTACGAAGACCTCCGTACTTTTTTTGACACTCTTCCTATAGGTCTTCCCTGCCTTTCTTTGCGTCTTTATCTCTCTCTCTTCCTATAGGTCTGGTTGTGTGGTCTATGCTGGTCATCCGGTTGAAGCGTGTAAGTATTGAGTTTGTTAGACTGAATGTGCATGCCTGGTACACGTATTTTGTCTACGACAAAAACTTGCTTCCCATTCAGGTTTATCTGAATGCTGTGTTTGTCGCACTTATTAGTAGAAACCAGTAAAAGCTCAGATTTATTTGGCGAGAACTCGAGGTTCATAAGCATAGCTGTCGTAATAACCGCATCTGCAGCCTTTTTTCAGGTATATGAATGTAGCCATCGGATCCGCCCTTCATCCATATGGTATTGTCAGTGGCATTAGGGAATATTTGAGATTCGGTATTTTAGCTAGCGTCTCAGAAATAGACCTCATAGCTAGGTTAAAGAGGAACGGCGAGAGGACTGATCCCTGAGGTGTGCCAAAGCTACCTAGGGTGATTGGGGGAAAATTTTTAATCATTGAGGCTAATGATAGACGTGCGGTTGCTGAAGAATACACGCATATTGTCATAAATTTTCTTCCTAATGTTAAGGTTATCCAATTCACGTAAAATGAAGGCATGAGCTCTGTTGTTAAACGCACCGCGCAGGTCAAGCCCTAGAATGGCGTGGATGTATTTAATACCACTGGGAGTAAGGATGTCATGCTTGAGCCTTATCATGGCATCCTGGCAAGAGAGTGATTGGCAAAAGCCAATCATCTCTGGTGAGAAAAACTTATTATCATCTGCGTGCTTGTTTGGGTGATAAAATATAACATGTTCGATAGTTTTGCACAAACATGACGTTAAAGAAATAGGTATAAGGCTAGCTATGCTGAGGGCTTATTATATTTAGGAAAAAAGATGACCCTAGCGGTTTTCCCTGAGTTAGGAAAGGAGCCAGTATTGAAACACTGATTGTAGTAGTCTGTAAGCGCTGTAATCGATTGATCATCGAGATTTTGAAGTAATTTATTAGTTGCCTTATCGATACTCGGGGCAGATGCAGCTTTAAGAGAAAAAAAAACCTACCGAACTTCTGTTTCCGTTATTGGGGCGTAAAGAAGTTCATTGACCTCGCCGGCATAATCTGAATACGCTTGGGCTGAAATGAGGTGCAATCGCACAAGTTCCTGAAAAAGATTACCAGTGTGTTTGGGCAATAACCGAGTGATATAATGATTGTGATGCGCACGTGATGGATCGAGCAAAAGCCTCACAGATTGCCAAGTCTTTTTACTACTGAGATTACCGTGCATGCTCTCGCACATTTGACCCCATTGTTGACTGACTAGCTAGCTTGCGTATGCATGTATGTCGTGATCGAGCCTAGCTACACGGATGCGAAGCCTGCGGCTGTGGCGGTGTTTTTTCCACCATTCTAATATCAATTTCTTCGCTTCCCACATATTGACTAGCTCCGCATCAAGTGTGTGGAATGGAGTATCTGAAGGCATCGTTCTAGTATGTTTGTCAACGTCCTGTTAGAGTTGGCTGATCCATTCTTGAAAATATTCTACGGAAGTGGGAAAATTAATCGTACGAGTTTGCCGAAATTGGTCCCAATCAGTTGGTTAGATAATTTTGGTGTTATATGGTTTATGAGATAAACTAAGAGACGTCCTAATGACGTAGTGATCGCTACAAAATTGATTTGAATGTTTTCCCATTTAGCTAAGTTAACCCGAGAGGTCATTATGAGATCTGGTGATGTGTCTTTAGAGACGCTGTTTCTTAAGCGGGTAAGCATGTCAAAGTCACCTTACAGGGTGTGTTGATCATACTGTATATGTATCCATAAGGCTCATCGTTTAGGTGTGGATGTTGTGTGACCCCATAACTGATTTGGAGAATTTAAGTTGCCAGCACTGAGGGGGCTTCAGCGGGCTTCCTGTTTAGCACGAGCAAAAATGGTGGTAAATTGGTGGTGTCTTGAGCTGGGACTGCTGTGAATAATAAAAATGTAAAGAGGAGCTGACCTCGTCTTTTTAGGGAGTATTTATACGAAGTCGTGATCAACGACGATACCATCAAAATATGAGCAAGTAACGGGTTGGCGCTTTTGGGCTGAAATTGCGGTATTAGGGCGTTCGCATCTTGTGCACTGGAATGTATTGTAACCAGGGAGTTTACATTGACCATGTGTTTCTTGTAAAGCAATGACAGCAGGTGCTTGTGTGAGATTGTCTATGTATTGTTGCAGACTAGCTTTTTTTTTTGAAAAGCCCCTGCAGTTCCACTGCCACACAACTATTTCGGAGCGCTTAGGGGACGCGGCCATGCAATTGGTCAAGTCTTTCGATAATTTGACTGAATCGATCATCAATGTTGTTCAGTTTGTCGTCAATCTGGCAAAATGTGGCGCTTATGTGGGTACTGAGTTCATGGACAATAGTGGTAAGGGACTCAAGCTTAGCTTCGATGGAATGCATGTGCTTTTCAAGAGACTCGAAGTGATTGTTGGAGTTGCGAATGTGTGCTGCCACTTTATGACTTAGCTTATCGGGTTCTTGCTGGGCATCTCTTGCATCATCGCTAGATTTGCGCTTTGTTGAGGTGCCTGTAGTGAAAGGGGGAGAGGTGTCCATGGTTATAATCTGATCATTATTCGCAGAGTGTGAGGGAGTTGATGGGGTGTAAGTAGCGCATTGAGGAGCACGAACAGTTGTGCAAAGAGGAACGTTTGGGGAGAGATAAAGGGTTTTGAGGTCATGAATCTGCTTACGCAGAGCACGATTTTCTTCCTGAATCTGTTGCAAAAGGGCATGGATAGCATCTGGCGCTTTAGCCTTAGGTGAGCTGTTGGAAGCTACCGAAAGCCAGCTTACCTGAGGAGGGCTTGACTTGTTGCTAAATGAAGCAGCTAACAAGGAGGGCCAGTCTTCTTGCTTCTTTGGGGGAGGCCCCTGCTTCTTGGCAGGAGGAGGTGGTTTTGGCTTGGGTGAAGGAGGAGTCTTGTCGACCTTGGGGAGAGGTGTTTTGGGCTTGTATTGTAGTGCGCACTGCATGGATCCAGTTCATGACGCCCACTACACAGCACGCACTTCGGAATGCACACATGGTCCGGTGGAGGATTTACAATTCCACATTTGTGGCAAGTCTGCTTTTTATTCGTGAGCCACACATCAGGTCGATGTCCAACAGTCCAACAGCGAGTGCACGCTTCCATCTTTTGCCGGGAAGGTTTGCACCGAAGCATAGCCATTTCATATTTGACCCAGAAACGAACCTTCGTTCCCAAAAAAAGTCACGATGACTGCGTTACTGCGTTAGACGTTTTACGCATTCGTCTGACTTCCAGAAAATGCATTTCTGGGTTGCGCTCACGAAGCATAGGTAGAATATCTTTTTCGTAGCTATCTTTTCCCAGACATACTCTGTCGATGTAGCCTTTGCACGTCTTGGAGTTTCGAACGCTGTATGAGGTGACTTCGTGCTCCTGGCCATTGATCATGAGTGACTTGACAGCGAGATATTTTGTCAAGCGGTCATAACCCGCCATACTCAGGGTGACTGTGCTGGTGGGGGAGTTGATCGTAACGACATCGTGACGCAGCTCCATAGTCACTGGAAGACCGGCCGCCGTAGAGAGCAGCTCTGAAAGTTGGAAGTGACCTGTACGTGGGATCTGCCAATGTTTATTAGCTTATCAAAGCCAACGATGTCCAATGTCAAGCACTTGCTTGCAATTATTTCGCCCTAACACGCTGTCTTCAAGGATACATAAAAAAAGTATGAAATAACATGAGCAACTTCTATAAAGCTGCGACACATTGCGGAAGTTGAGCTCGCATTTCTCGCGTATCGCGTCAACTTCATACTTCAATTATAGATTAGATTCTCCCGCGCACTGACATGTCACGATTGCATTCAGCCGAGAGAGAGGGAGAAAAAATATCAGAAAGGAAGCGAGGCAAACTAGAATAAGTCTAGTTTGCTACCATACATGGGGGAGAAAATGAGAGAGAGGAGGAGGAAGAGATACACAATGCATGTAACACACGTGCACCGCACACACAGACCGACATACACACCACGTGGTGTTTGTAAACATTTCCGGTGTATTGTGCACAAGACAGTGACAACTCTGGTCATTTGTGATTCAGAATTTGTTGCTTCGTCATGCTTTTGACATCTCAGTTTTTACTTTTTATGTAGGAAAATATCACATTCATTCATTGCATATACAAATATAGGTCGCTTTTCCGTCCACTGAGCCACCACGTATCATTCATCTTGTCAATTGCTCTCACCGTACGACGATACCATCTAAATATTTTATTAATCGCTGTTCATTTAAATTATCTTATGTATTTTTGTTTCTTTACCTTCAGTAAAAATAACATATCGACAAGAAAACCTCGATGTTTGTATCACCATTTGCCATGTTATTGACGGGCAGCACGGGTAAACTCAGCCATTTGTGGGCTCGTCTAGCCAAATGCGACGCAGAAAATCCTCATTGCTGGGGTGTTTTGGCCAACTGCATACTGGACGGTTCTCGTACAACACGCCCTATACGAATAACAAGTGCACCAACTGGTTCACTTGAGTGAGAAGCACTTAGTTATTTGAGATCTGGTTGTGATATTCGGCACCGACACTAGATAATTTCCACCGAACTGGAAGGCATCAACCAACCGGACCAGCCTATCGCGAACCTGAAAAACCTGCGTTGAGAGTCTTCTTAAACGATGTTCATACATCGAAATTCTTTTCTGCATCTTCAATCTGACATTAATGTCGCTGTCTCCGATATACTTAGTGTCCGAGACATGTTTCTGGCTTTGCTGGTGCATCCAGCACGTGAAGTAAGCAAAAACACGGCTATTGGTTTCCTTCACTCACTGGGATCCGTCACGTTGGTTTCAACACCATGTATTGCTTATGCCCTCTGGCCTGGCTTTCATAACAAGCAGACACCACTTATGTTATGGCAGGTAGAGCACAGTGGCCAAAGATATTCATAAGGAGATGCTATACAAAAGAAATGTGTATAGATGAAGTCAAATACAGAGCCTGAGTGGGGCATGATTTTTTCGTACGTTCTGTGATCTACATATCCATAAAGTACTTGCCAGCTGGAGCAGAGAAGCGCAGCCTATGGGGCCGTGCAGTCTCGTCGCTGGTTCTGCCACGCTCAATCCGCTTGTAAAACGCTTTATGCTACCCATCCTGCTTCAATTTCTTACGACTGTGCAAGTTCGCTAGCTGAGTTAGGCGTTCTCTTTTCCTAATGTATTATGAACGTGCCGCCATTCAGGCTTTACGGCTGTTTACAACTCCCAGCTATGCTATAGCGTCCCCTTCTACTGTTTCTTGACTACAGTAAGTTCCAGCGTTCCTTGACGGACAGTGAAGTCCGCAAGAAGAGCAGGTTTTACAATCGGACTGGTAGTGCTCCGGGAGGAGGCAAAGCAGTTGCAGTAAATGAGGACGGTAAAAAAAATCAATGCGCCAAAAAGGAAAGAAAAAAACAGTCGGCATACAACTAGCTTTCCTTGTTGTTCTAGTCGTTGGTTAATTTTTTTTCCTCTCAAGTGTTCACGTACTGCCACTTCTTTTTACTACATTTGCTCGCTTTTTGCGAAATTGGCGTCTCACAATAGCAAGGTACGTAAGGAGCTTCAGTTTCCAAGGCTCTGTCTTTACGGCTACTCACCGGAGCTGCCAGAGATGATCCCAGCCGTGGAAAAGGAATGCGGGCCATGTACTAGCGTCGCTTATGTGTGTATAACCCGCCCAAGACCTATAGAGTACGGGAGTGCCGGTGGTACGACGGCTCGTAGTCGGCGCATGTCCTTTCGTCTCAGACTCTCGGCTAGAAGGGCAGTAAGTCGTGCGTTCTTTACTCACTCCATTTACCTCTGTTTATAAGGGGATCCAACAAAGAGAGGTGAAAGCGGGGCACCTGTTATTTCTATTGAATTAATGAACATACCTTAAACTTTCTTAAACGCTGCATGTAAGCTTGTAAATCTCTGTCAGGTTATGATGGCACGGAATGTCTTTTTATTTTTTAAATACTGCAATGAAGTGTCGGGCACTTTTCAGGAAGTGATAGTTGAAAGTTATACCCTGTCCGGTATTCCGGTTCAAACAAAGCCGTTGCGGAACACTTATTTGTCGGTCACTGCTAGCGACGTCTTCTCCCGTTTTATGTAACTACAGATAAATCCGTATGTGAGGTTCAACATCCCAAAACCACCACATGACTATGCGAGGCGCCGTAGTAGAGGGCTCGGGAAATTGGGACCACCTGGGGTTCTTTAACGTGCACCCAAATCTGAGCACACCGGCCTACAGCATTTCCGCCTCCACCGAAAGTGCAGCCGCCGCAGCCGGGATTCGATCCCGCGGCCTTCAGGTTAGCAGTCGAGTGTCATAATAACTACTATACCGCCTCGGCGGCGCGTGTAACGCAGCAGCATGTTACGATTACGGACCCACCACTCACGTTTACGCCCGCAGTATAACTTGGCAATCGGCAAGCGCCGTGTTTAAGGACAGGCTTTCTTTTGACGTGTGTTTCCTTCTGCAACAGTGGTTTGTACACAGATTCAAAACCTACAGCTGCCGAAATATTTCCAGGATGTTGAGCTTGCGAATGCACACAACACGGTGCTTCAGGGCTCACGTGGTAGTATCAACTGTCGTTTTTCTTGCGTTTCAACGTAAAGCAATATATAAACGTGACTTTCTTGATAAATAGCGTGACAATGAACGCATACATGCGTTGTTGTTGCTGTTGTTGTTGTTGTTGTTGTCGTCATCGTTGTCGTCGTCGTCGTGGTCGTCGTCGTCGTCGTCGTCGTTGTTGTTGTTGTTGTTGTTGTTGTTGTTGTTGTTCAAAGCGCGGAGTCAAGCCAACGATCAGTGTCAAATATTTGAAGCTCACTGGTCCAACGGCCGCTCAGCTTAACCGGGGGAGAAAAACCTCAAGCCGCTGCACTTCCCGCCGATGCCTGTACCGATATTGTGTTTGAGCCAGTATGTTATTGTGCAGTCTCGCATGGGTGACCTCAAGAAAAAGATAAATTAGTACTCAGTTATAGTGTTACTGAGGAATTCGCAATATCTAATTTTACATTATTTATAAAAATATCACCAAACTATATTTTAATAGAGTTGGTTCTATTGTTTGTTGTGCACAGGTTACTCATTTGAACGTTTATGTTGTCAAGACCGCTTTTACTAAAATTAGAGGCGTATGATGTTTTGGCCAATATGCTTCAATAAACAAGTCTGGATGGGCAATAAAAACAGTTTCTGAACACCTAACAGGGGATTCATACCGCCTTAGAAATGACTTTACTGCTAACAACTTGAACCGGTTAGCTAGTGAAGGGAGCCTAGCTTCCATATACAAGACCTTGGTTGCCGCAAACTGCAGGAGAACTAATCATAATCTTAAAGTTTGTTTCTTTAGGACTAGTCTTTCGAGGCCAGTATTGATTGTTTTTTCTTCAATACATGGCACCTACCCACTCTGGAGCATTGGCTAAAAATACAAAGTTGAGAATAGAAAGTAGGGTAGGTGATTTAAAATAGGCGATATGAAATGGCAATAATACACATTACAATAAATTAGGACTATAAATATTATGCTATTGATCTTGTATTACAGACTGTCGTATTAACCTGATGAGAACCATTTCGAAAAGGTCAGTTAAATTTTACGTAACATAAAAAAAATTAAATACCAGGTTAAAAGTGTACTCATTGAGTATGTTTCTTCATCTTCGTCCTTCTCTCGTGTGCGCTGTATAACCGAAAATAAACACATACCAACTCGTTCAAGCTTTCGTTCCTATACAAACAATGCAAGGGGAATGAATAAACTACATTTCTTGAAACAAACAACGGGGTGCTTCCCCTGGGGCATCTCATTGTAGAAACATGGCAACAGAACGGCCTCACTGAAAATGTAGAAAGAATAAGAAGGGCAAACATAGCGTTCGTCCCCGAACCGCTCTTGAGAACCTCGCCCTCTGGGCCAATTGGTGAAGTACGGTATGAAAGTCTAGATGTTTACTTATTTTTGCGGTCTCGGAACGTGGAAAGAGCGATAGGCCGGGGATAAGAAGGCAATATACAAATTGTGGTGTATGTAGTGCAGCAAACGAAGAATCGGCGAAAGTAAAGTCACCGGCATCAGGCAAAAGCGAAAGGCGATGACGGAGCCTGTACGCGTACTAGAAGTGCGGTGAGGTTAGCAGCACCGGCGGCGCGTGTAATTTGGGATGGAAACGCATTTTCGCGGCAGTCTTTCCGGACCCTGTTTTTCGGATAGCGGTCGAAGCGAGATCCGGCCAGCGGTGGCCCGGGCTTTGCCTCACTTAGGCCAGCAGGCCATTACCCGACTATGGCCCCCGTTATCCACGTGAGGGCCTCGCGCCACTGCACTTTTGATGGATGGGGCGGGTGCCGAGCGATCGGCTATGCCGGGCACGTGTGGCGGCAAGCCGCGACTTCAGTGCGCGCGCCGTCGTAGATTGATTAATTGATTTGTGGGGTTTAACGTCCCGAAACCACCATATGATTATGAGAGACGCCGTAGTGGAGGGCTCCGGAAATTTCGACCACCTGGGGTTCTTTAACGTGCGCCCAAATCTGAGCACACGGGCCTACAACATTCCCGCCTCCATCGGAAATGCAGCCGCCGCAGCCGGGAATCGAACCCGCGACCTGCGGGTCAGCAGCCGAGTACCTTAGCCACTAGACCACCGCGGCGGGGCATCGCGCGCCGTCGTAGGAACAGCTGCTTATATGGAGGCTGCCTAAATCCGATAGAATTCCAATATTGGCTGTTATTTCAGATCAGTGCCGACGAATCTTCTTTCGAGGTACCAAGCTTGCGCTCTTGTTTTCGGAAATGAGAGTTTATTAATTAGGTGCGTGCAATTAGAGTTTATTAATTGGGTGCGTGCTGTCTCCACATTAGTACAAGAGTCACGTCCGATTGTAATTCTTTTGTTTCTTACAGAATTTCTCTTTCAAGGCAGCAACTGCTCGTTATGCGATGGTACTAGTCAAAACATTGGCTCCAGCGACATTCTCTGTTAATTGATTTCTCATCATAGTTTCTGTAGCATCATATAATTCAACACTGTCTTGCAGTGCATATATTACCTAATTCAAATTGAAATACTATTTCTTGGTCTACAATTGACATAGTATCTCTGGGTCTACACTTTCGGGGGTTACACTTGATTGTCTATTTCCAAGTCTGCAGCACACATACGAGACTCACTTAATTATTTGTAGTTGTACCAGTGTGCTACGAGGCAACTTGGTGGTCTTGCTAAGCTCGTCTTCCGTCCGGACTTGCTACTAGAAGAGGCTGGTACCAAGGCGGTTCTGCAAACAGTTTGCGAGAGTGACGACACCACCGCTGCGAAGACTCGTACACAAGTGGACAAAAAATTGAGCAGATCCCACGCGCCTTGGGAATCGACGTTATGCGAAGCATGCAGAGGGAAGGTAAAGGTGTATTAATTTTATTGAGCGACACGTCAAGGAATGACGCTAAATATATATCAATGTTGCACGAACGGACATATGTTAAATAATTGCAGATATGTATATAACCAATTGTTTGCACTTGCGCAATGATGCCGACGAGATTATGAGTATTACCAGCATCAGAAGCGTTAAGCTGATATGAAGCGCTGGTCCTCGCGAGGGTAGTATCACTGGACACATTACTACACAAATTAACTCTAGCGCACGGCGTCCAACTACAATTGACGTTGACCCCACTTGACAGGTATTTAAGCTTTATAAAATCAGATAGCCAGCATGGCAACCACAAGTGACGTTTCGCGAAGATTAGGGTCTAATTGAAAAGCAGTTTCAAGGTCTGGCGTGGCTCTGTTCAATGCTTGATTTGCACGCAGGATGCTTGGGTTTGATTCCTGCTGGGACCCTAATATTAAATATTTTCATTCTTCGGGTCAACGCTGGTGATGTCAGTTCTTTTTTTTTACAATCACTCGTTAGAATTGCCCATGTGCGTTCTCGTCGTTCCTCGGTACATGTTAAGTTTCAATCATCTGTGGTATGTACCCGTGTAACAGTGACACATACCCACCAGCGGGTATGCGACACTGTCTGGCGGGAAGTGTTCGACGACGTACGCGACCGGATTGTGACATTATTCATGTGTTGTTCAGCGCGTCACATTCGCCAAACCATTACCCTCCCACACTAATTTTGGTTCACAGCAAGTTGAGGGTGTGACCACGAGAGCACTCAGACGTAAACGGATAGATAGATAGATAGATAGATAGATAGATAGATAGATAGATAGATAGATAGATAGATAGATAGATAGATAGATAGATAGATAGATAGATAGATAGATAGATAGATAGATAGATAGATAGATAGATAGATAGATAGATAGATACATAGATAGATAGATAGATAGATAGATAGATAGATAGATAGATAGATACGCAAATACACTTCAAAAGTGTTTACAGTAACCAAAAATGCTTCGCATTTAAAAACCTCGTAACCAATCAGCGAGTATGCGCCAGCGAGTACCCGTTTTCATATGCTTAACTGCATGAGCGACAGCTTAACCACAAAACTGCCACAGTGGGTAACATGAGAAAAGAAATAAATACTGGTTCAGTGGCCAAGCGTGGAAAGAAGCGGACTGCTAAACAACCGACGCTCTACTGGTTGGCACCTTGTGTGCTTTTCTTTAGGTCGTTCCGGCTCTCACTTCGTGTAGAGGGCGCTGTAGAGGTTTGTTTTCGCGGCCACTCTACGTTTACGTCCGTTTCTCTCTTGGGCTTTCTTCTGCTTCGAGCTCTTCACTGACAAAAGCTCAAGGCAAGCTTTATCGGAATACTTCGTGGCTATATCCTACTTTTGGTTGTTTTTCTTTCTTTTTCTCGTCGTTCGTTTATCTGGTTGGCTTCCTTCTTTTTTGCGACAGCGGAAGGAAAGAGGAGCGCATCAAATTCCCACTGGTCGCACCATAACCACATAGATTAACGAGTGTCACATGAAAGACGGTAAGTCTGGGAGAGAATGGGAGGCGATGGATAAAAAGGAAGATGGCTGGGTGATATACCAGCAGGCTACACCTGCGACAACGCGCAAGTTTTCTGATATTTACGTTATTTCTCTATTTTTCTCTATTCCTCTGCCCCCTCCAAGTTCTTCCGCGATGTAGCACCATTAGTAAAACAGATAGTGGAAAATCCCAGCCTCTGTTCCGGTCTGCTTGGGCGTCACTGCAAAAGCATCGTGTTCGCTTAGTCAAACGAGCCCGTTGTTGGTAAACCTTCATTTTTTTAACTTGTTTAATACAATAATCCGAAGAGGTAACTTTTTTATACGATTTCGCAGTGAAGAACAATTCTTTTTTGAGCAATTAATTGAAACCAAAAGCTTCAGCTGGCCACCCTCTTCGCATTTTAGTTGGGCTAGCTTTTTTGCTTGGGCTGGGCGGAATCCCTATGCTTCCCGAAAATTCTGTCGTAGAGCTTGTCGGCGTTTGTGCGATGTTAATAGACAATACTGATTGTTGGCCTAGTTGGTACTTGCTTACTGGCATGATTTGGCCACAAATAATACGCACACAAAGTAAAGAAACACTCAACGACAAGAACAAGCGGCCGCTTGTGCTTGTCGCTGTATTCGCCTCGTTCAAAGAAAGGCTTGCTTCCCTTTTTTTATTTCATCGTTTTAAGCTTGTCAAACGGTCTGTATCATATTCTCCGCAATGAAGAATTCTCTTGTTAGATCATACAGTATCAAATCGCTTCAAGCTTCACCAATCACGTTTGCTGATTGAAGAATGGTGGCTTCTATGACCACTTCCTGTCTGGGTTGGCTGAAGTCATCTCTAAGTAGCGCTGTAAGACCATGATTCTTAGTGCTGTGCATGACAGGCCAAGAGTGGAGGTTATACCCCGTTGGCATGGTGCTTCACATAGAATCAGCAAGGCTGCCACGCGTGCCATTGTAAGGCTGATGTTCTCAGCGCCAATCAAACTTGGATCACTGTGCAAGAAAGTGAGCCCCTCTTGCCCGAGTTCCTTCATTTCCAAGACGCAACATGCGACACGGTTTGTGCCCTGCCACACTAAAGTCGTCTATGAGACACCAACATTTTGCGGCGGCCGCTACGTTGGCCGAACGTGTTGTTGTGTTAACGACCGGCTGCCAGAGCACAAGAACAATTCCAGGGAGAAAACTGGAAGCAATCTGGCAATTCACTTTGCAATTCACTCCAAGTTTCGGACAGGCGTGTATCTTACGCATATATCGTGTTTGCCGCACCCGGGAAGACCATGAAGCGTTCACAATCCATTGAGATGTTATGTGCAAGCGCACTGTCAGTCGTACTAACCGACGAGGAGATTATGTATCTCCGTGATTGATCTTTACATTTTCATTTAATAGTCGAGACGCATGCGTAGTACTTCCCCTTTCCCTTGTATTTTCTGTGGTTTTTTTTCCTTTCCAAGAGAGCGCACGTATTTGTTCACACGAAGTAAAACACTCATGATGTTGGTCAGCGCTAAGTCGTGTCTGTCTTATAGTTACTGACAGAAAACATCCCCAGGAACATGCACCCCGTTCACGACTTGCAACGACGCAAATGCAGAGCTGCAGCAATCCTGAAGGCGCATGGAAGCCAAGAGGTTGTCCTCTTCGTCGATGCGGCCAGGTATCCACTGTCAGCCAGCGGTGGCGATGGGGGACGCTCGGAACCCCCGCCGCTACCCGTGAACGAGCGAGGTGAAGTTGAGGCGCTAACACTACCACCACTGCTACTGCTACGACAACAACGACTGCAGCGACAGCGGCAATATCAACAGCGAGTCCGGTCAGCGGCGGCGGGACCACCTGCTTTCTCTATGTCGGTCCTGGATACAACAGGAAAGGTTCCGGTCACGGCATCAGCACGGCTGCCATCATCCGAAGCTGCAGAAGAATGGCCATAGCTTTAGCGGTACTCCACAGTGGTGCAGACGACAGTCTGATTATTAGCGATTCTAAATCAGTGATTCGAAGCTATATTAAAGGCTGGGTGTCCGAAAAGGTGGCATGCATGCTTAACGCTAGAGCTGGGGACTTCGCGTCAGGCAAGATTACTGACAAGGCGCTCAAGTGGTTTCCAGCTCACATGGGGGGCCGTGGGACTATCAACAACAACAGCCGTAAAACTAGCAGCAACAACGCCAACAGCCAAAGACTAACCGGCATCCCACCCAACCATAACGAGTGCACCCACCTCGTCGCGAGGCAACTTACCCGCCGCGACGCAGCCACCAAGGAAGCAGCCACCCCCGTGGTTGGGAGGAGCACCTGCCGAGGCACGGTGGTGGCCACAGCCACTGGCAATGCCGAAATTACCACCCCCACCACGTCCGTTGCTGCAGCAACTGAAGTTGGTACAGAAGAGGCGAGACAGCAGAGGTGCGCCGACTGCTATGGAGAAGAATTCCCTGCCACGTACCACGACGTGCTTGCCCACTATAGGAAAGACCGGAAAAAATTTCCGCAACCCCACGTGCGCCTGGACAGGTCGCAGGCGGTGGACCTGAGAAGGCTGCAGACGGGCACGTTCACACTGCCATCTGCACCGCTTATGGCCCACGCTGCACCCGTCGCCTGGCTGCCCGTGGTGCGCGCACGAACGGGCCGATATGGCACATATACTTTGGCAATGCGAAAGAGATGAAGATAGGCCACGAGAAAGGATGACGTCAACTGAGGGACCCACTGAAATGGGGCACCTTGCTGAGCGATGGCAAGCCGCCCTTCTCAGCGAGGCCCTCGAAGACCAGGTGTGGGCCGTCCAGCGGGCCAGGGCCGTCGCCGAAGACCTCAAAAGATGTTCCTCGAACGATGTGTCCCTGGCAGCCTAGCCCCAGGCACAGCAACAACCATTGGGCAAATAAAGTTTATTCAACTCAACTCAACTCAACTCTTATAGTAAAGTTGCCCGCGATCTTCCCTTTGATGAATCCATGCCAATAAGATCAAGTTGATACCCTTATTTCTCATAGTGCGCGACGTTATTTCTTGTTCCGCATAGAACATTTTTCAAGTTCAGTGTCTCATGAGACACTTAAGGTTTTCGTCTTAAATGAAAGGAAAATGAAAGTGCACACCTAGACTTACTGGAGATAACGCATCGACAACGAAAGGGGAACAGCAGAGTGGCGCCATGTTTTTCAGATATGCTTGTTCTATAATTCTACTAGGAATCTGCTACGCTTCCCCTCTGGTCTTTGGTGGGGCTACTTAGAGCGTTTTGCTTCAAGAGCAACGATGACACATGGCGCCTGACACGTTGTGCAAGCATCGTTAGCTAAAATGACAGGGCTGAGTTCACACGTTTCGATGAACGCATCCTACAGCGAGTGACATCCGCTGCCATTTTTCACCGCCACACATGGCGACGAGCGTCATTACTCAAGCCGCGTGGCGACCGGTGTTTGCTAGCACTCTTTTCGCTTCTTTCCACCCACTTTCAGAAACACCATTACCTTTGTCGTAAGAAGCTTAGTTTGCTCAGTATACCCCTGCCGTAATCGCTTTACAGGTGCCCTGTCAATGTCTCAACGGACACTTGAATATAGAAAAAAAAGTGCTCTGAATAATGGGACAAGGCCTGACCTCCGAGCTATCCAACTAGAACGACACAAAGTTGGACATAGTTTTGTGAAGAAGTAAGGCATCTATACACTTATCGTTAAGTTAGCTCATTTGCACTGGTTGGTGAAGCCCCGTGTATGAAGCTTTCTTATATGTCATACATGGGGCCGATATCTGAAGCCCAGCTAGCGTTTTACGTTTTACTTCCAATATTAAGTCATAATTAACGTTTGAATGGCTTGAGGAAGCATGTATGAAGCTTCGCATGGGCCATGCGTCTAGTCACACGAAAAAAATACTAACAAATGCCCGGACTGAAAACAAACATACATGTGTGAAAGCAACAATTGTGATACAACAATTGCATGCTAAACATTGTCACCAAGCCGGACCCGAAAACTTGAGACTTCAACAGAACAGTATATGCGCCCTGATAGCAGCGAACCTTCGTGAATTCGTAAACGTGAAGCGGCAGCTGTGATTGGTAAAGACTACCGTGGTTAACAACACGTACGTTTGCCTAAAATTGTGCAAGTTTATGCGCACAGAAAGTACACATACCGAAATACATTGCTGCAATGAGATACATTGATATGTGATGTTCAACGTCCCAAAACCACCATATGATTATGAGAGACGCCGTAGTGGAGGGCTCCGGAAATTCGGACCACCTGGTGTTTTTTATCGTGCACCCAAATCTGAGCACACGGGCCTACATCATTTCCGCCTCTGCTGCAATAAGATAGAGCCACAAAATATAAATATTCTTGAAGGCACCCGCTGAATAACGAGCCCGTCAGACTAAAGTTGTGGACGATTTTCTTGTGAACATGTTCAAAGTGTGCTTGAAGTAAGAAGATATAATATCAGAATCTATTCCCAGACTAGCTCCCGCCTGTGTTTAATGTCTCACCTACAACCACGGCTCACTGATCATACACTCGTGTCACCGACCACGCAACCGCACAAGCTACCCCACAGCTTCCCGTGCCTTGACGTGTTCACTCCGCGATCTCGTTGAGAGCAACGTTGTCATTGTAACCGGTGCGCAAACAGCTTGGCGAGAAGAAGGCAGCTAGACAACGTTCGACATTTATCTTTCTTGATTCAGTGGTCCTAGTTCGCTTGCGCTCTACTTGCAAAGCATCAGTTTCAACTCGCCCCTCCCCACCGTTCATCTGTGAACAAAACGTGACCAGCGTTTGTGAGTGAAAACGTGAGCGTTCCTATATATATTTCATTGTAGTTTTGCGTTTGCTCATCATCTTACGATGGTAACTATTATGTAGGAGAGTAACCGACGCCATGCATTTGCACCACCATATTCTTATATGCATTTACTTAAAGAAGAAAGCAAACGGAAAAGTATTACAAGGATATATGTTATCTTCTCCAGTAATAAGTAGTTACTTTGTTTTCTAATAGAGAAATGCTCAGAGTATAACCAACCACTATACATAGCCTTCATAGATTACGAGAAGGCGTTTGATTCAGTAGAAATATCAGCCGTCATGCAAACACTGCGAAATCAGGGCGTAGATGAAGTATATATAAACATTCTGGAAGAAATCTACAGAGGATCAACTGCTACCTTAGTGCTTCATAAAGAAAGCAACAGAATACCAATCAAGAAGGGTGTAAGGCAGGGAGCACAATTTCTCCAATGCTATTTACCGCGTGCTTACAGGAGGTTTTCAGAAGCCTAGAATGGGAACAGTTAGGGATAAGAGTCAATGGAGAATACCTTAGTAACCTGCGCTTCGCCGATGACATTGCATTGCTGAGTAACTCGGGGGACGAATTGCAACTCATGATTACGCAGTTAGACAAGGAGAGCAGAAAGGTGGGTCTTAAAATTAATCTGCAGAAAACGAAAGTAATGTACAACAACCTCGGCAAGGGGCAGCGCTTCGAGATAGGTAATAGTGCACTTGAAGTTGTAAAAGACTATGTCTACTTAGGGCAGGTAATAACCGCAGAGCCGAACCACGAGATAGAAGTAACTAGAAGAATAAGAATGGGGTGGAGCACATTCGGCAAGCACTCTCAAGTTATGACAGGTAGATTGCCACTATCCCTCAAGAGGAAGGTATATAACAGCTGTATCTTGCCGGTACTTAGCTACGGAGCAGAAACCTGGAGACTTACAAAGAGGGTTCAGCTTAAATTGAGGACGACGCAGCGAGCAATGGAAAGAAAAATGGTAGGTGTAACCTTAAGAGACAAGAAGAGAGCAGAGTATATTAGGGAACAAACGGGGGTTAAGGACATCATAGCTGAAATCAAGAAGAAGAAATGGACATGGGCAGGGCATGTAGCGCGTAGACAGGATAACCCCTGGTCATTAAGGGTAACTAACTGGATTCCCAGAGAAGGGAAGCGGGTTAAGGGGAGACAGGAAGTTAGCTGGGCACATGAGATTAAGAAGTTTGCGGGTATAAATTGGCAGCAGCAAGCACAGGACCGGGTTAACTGGCGGAACATGGGAGAGGCCTTTGTCCTGCAGTGGACGTAGTCAGGCTGATTATGATGATGATGATGATGACTTTGTTTTATTATCTGGCAGTGCACTTGCTGCGCTTGCCTCGGCGCGTGTCTGGCATAGGCTATCAAATATCGGCATCCCCCGCACGTATATTTAGCAAAAAAAAAATCACTAAAAGTTTTACTCCACAATCAACAACGCTAGCTTCGTGAAAAACAGGCAAGATTTTCCCGCCCCAGCATGTTTACTCGACTGAAAGCAAATCGCCCCGCGGTAACAGACGTCTGTGACCACAGGACAAAGCCAAGTTAAGAGCGCCTTTCCATGGCCCCAGATTGCGGCCGTAGGAAAAGGGAGTGTATACAAGTTGTTCATTCCTGCTTTTACTGTAGAACAGAGTGGTCACTCTAGAACTGCTGCGCACAAAAAAAACAATTAGCCATGGCAGTTAATTAGCGAGGCGACCCGAGAGAGACCCGTGGTGTGTGTCTGGGACAGCTTCCGGGGTCCCGTCAACGACGCCACTGCAGAGATTTTGCTGTCTGCCGCAGCAATCAGACTGCGTGTGTGTCCACCCCCCTCTCTCTTTTCTGCAAACACTACAACTTCATCCACTTATTATTGTCTGTGTTTGCACGTAAACGCTATTGTCTTGTGTAAACTTGGTGCTTTTTTGATGTACTTGCTAATCACCCACAAGCCCAGGATTTAGAGAGCAGCTGTTATAATAAAACGACGCATGTAAATGTGCATTTAACCCATGCACCAGCGAGAGCTGCATGTATACAGCCGGCCAAATCTTTGGCTATAGTGCGTGAGTGGCTGTTTTTTATGTGTATCTGTGGCAGTTTCAGAAAAGGTGAAGACAAGTGTATGATGCCCTTGAAGCACATGTCCATGAAGGAATATTTTGTAGCTTCGTTTTATATTATAGTGCTGACAGACAAAAATAGTTGGCAGATGCCACGTACACAGTGGGAATCGATGATATTCGAAGCAAAAATCAGAAAGGTTCTTATGTCACTTTAAAATCAGGACAACGTTACGAGGTGGAGGTCAATGATGCCGTATTGACTTCCGTCTCATGATTATCATGTTTCGATGTGTCGTTTACCTTCGTCATTCATTCACGTCACATGATACCAAATTTAGCATACGTGGAGCTAGCGAAATTACCGCGAGCACGCTATGAGCGTGGTATGTTGTCATGTTGCCTTGTATGTTGTCATGACATAACACGCGTATCAGGTTTATCATGTTTGCACCAGTCATATACTTTCATCATCCATTGACGTCATGTATAACAAAATTCGGTATATGTGGAGCTAGCAAAACGGCTGCGAGCGCATAATGAAGGGCCGAATATACTCCAATGTAGCGTTGACGCGCGTGCACGCTGGGCACAGCGACGCTACGTTAGCAAAACGCGAGCACTCTATAGTCTGACGCCAGACGCGACCGGCGCGGCCAGCGGCCGTCGGCGCGGACCGGCGGCAACCGGCGCGAAATGCAACCTGCTGCATTTCGCGCCCCAGACAACCCAGCATCTGCGTTACCCAAACAACACAGCATCTCCATCTTTTCGTGACAGAGGGACGCCAGACCGCGCGGAACGCGCATGCGTCAAAGCAACGCAGCGCGGCGCACGCCTGAGAGTATGTGGCAGAACCGGCACCTGGCATGGCAACGCCGGTGTGACCCGGCGAAATGAACGCCGGGGACCACGCGCACCGCGTCACGTCGAAATGTATTGGGGCCTTGACTGTGGCATGTAGTCATGTTCTTACATGACGCGCATCTCATGATTATCTTGTTTGCACCAGTCACATACCTTCGTCATCTATTGACGTCACGTAATCCCAAATTTGGCATAAGTAAACTTAGCGTAACGGCCCCGAACGCATCATGAGTGTCGCATGTGGTCATGTTGTTACATGACATGCATGTCGTAATTATCATGTTTGTATGTGTCATTTGCTTATGTCGTCCGTTCGCGTCACGTAATACCGAGTTTGGTACATGTGAAGCTATCGAAACGGCCGCGACAGCATCATGAGCGAAGCATGTAGTCATGTTGTTACATGACACGAATCTTATGATTATCATGTTTGCGACAGTCACATAGCTTCGTCTTCCATTCATGTACTGTATTTCCAGTTTTTGTATATGTGACGCAAGCGAAACGACCGCGAGCTTATCATGAGCGTGGCATGTAGTCCTGCTGGTACATGACACGCATCTCATGATTTTCATGTTAGGGTCTGTCGCTTGTGTTCGCCATGCAATCATGCCAAACCATACCAGTTTTGCAACATGCTATGCGAACGAAATCACCGCAAGAGCTGTAGGACCGTGAAATGTATATCATGACTTTCATGACATCCATGTCATGATTTTCATGTTATGACTACTCAAGTTTGTTCTTCATACAGTCATGTTATGCCGTACCAAGTTTGGTATCGATACCATTATCGAAACGGCCAGGAGAGCTAAATGTCGTTGGCGGGTAGATAGATAGATAGATAGATAGATAGATAGATAGATAGATAGATAGATAGATAGATAGATAGATAGATAGATAGATAGATAGATAGATAGATAGATAGATAGATAGATAGGCTTAATGTCGCCGAAGTTCGGTAAGAAATGCTTCGCATTTATAAGCGGCCGATGCGTGTAATAGTTAAAATTCTGGCCGACTGGACGCTCGCCGGCGCTGGCTTTTGAAGCATACAACATTGCTGAATTGTGAGAACCTAGAGGAAAAATTCAGGACATCTTGCCTTATTGGGGGATTGGGGGCAATCAAAACTTGACGCATGTGTGTGGCTGACGTTCCACTTTTTTTTTCTTCCTTCTTTCTTTGTTTCTTCCAATCTTTCTCTATTCCTTTGTTTGCTCTTTCTTTCTTTCGCATTGCTCAATGCTTGCTCCCCTCTAATTTTTTTTCATCCTCCATGCCGAGAATTGGACCGTCTTCTACGCGCTTAACTGCGCAGCATTTCGGTTGCTTCGTGCAACAACGACGGTCATCTATCCAAATACAGGCAACAACAAAAAGCGGCAACGTCAAATGACTAGACACATCGATAAAAGATCAAATTGGCGTGTCGGTAACCGCTAATCACCACCTCGCCCAGGGTTAAGCAGCTGCTATTGTAAGACGACGAGCGGAAATGTGCATTTAATCGGCGCACCTCCGAGGGCCGCATGTACGCTCGCTGGCGCTGGCTCTTTCGAAAACGACGCCGCTATCAAAATGTGCGAGTTGGTAAAAGTTAGCTTAGCAGCCACGTTTAGCCGGGCTGCCCCCTGCCCACAGAACATTCGATCCGTCGTTGAAGAGACGGAAGTTGTTCAAAACCCCTACTCGTCGTTACTCCAGCATTACAGGCTGGAGCGACGAGTATACCCTCCACCACACCCAAAACTTACAAAAGAGGAAAGCGTAATACTGAGACGCCTGCAAAGCAGCACATACACACATGGGGCCCTAATGCACCGTCTCTACCCAACGAGATATAGCTCTATGTGTCCGCTTTGCAACGTACCGGACACCCTGGCGCACTTGCTTCTTGCATGCCAGTGTATTACCAGACGTAATCTGCAACAACACACAACTGATAACGAAGCAGGACGGACGAACGAAGACCTAACCGAAACGTGGGAGGCGAAGCTCGCCCTCAAGGACCTGGAAGAGCAACAACAACTCGTCGCCAGGGCCAAGAGGGCAGTAGAAGCTATAGGGTTCCTGGACTAAGGAGCCCTCCCACCTCAGGGTGACATCGGGCATTGCTCGGAACACTGTTTCGAAATAAACGTTTACTTCTCTCTCTAGCAGCCACGTGTCATCCTCGCAGTCACGCACTTGTGAACTATAGTTCTGTAGATTTATTGGAATAGGTAGTTGTCACACCAGTCCCGTTAATTAGGGAGGCAATCGCCGGGCTAATTCCAAGGGTCGAAGTATCGGCCCCCCGAACCGCACCACGAAAGCGTGGACAATTTAGAAGTGGTCCTTTTTGGCGCGCCAGCGGACGCCGGCTGTGGTCCAAAGAACAAGTCAGAGCCGAGAGTTGATAAACAAACAAAACTATATTCTCATTAACGGCAGATCAAAAACAATACACACGTATGCACACTCCACAATAGTTACATACAATACGTCACCAATCAAACAACGTACTACACAGTACAATCAGCCACACTCAAAACAACGGACATAGACAACGAACGATACGCTCTACAATGCAGTCGCATGCATTGAACAACCAAGACACTTAAAGACTAAAGAGATAGAAACCTATCCAGTCCAAAGTTCTTGGAACAAAAGTCTGGATGATACTCTTCCGAGAATCACTCACTCAAAGTCCAGCGTTGTTGTCGTTCCGCAGCTTTCGAAGTTTCTCTTCCAGGAAACCTCGCCGAAGTTTCTCTTCCAGGAAACCTCCCGTCTTCAATAGGCCCCTCTCCAAGCTTCAAACTTCTTCGCCCGAACACGTCGGCTTCACACACGCAGCTGTCGCCACGCGTCTTCGCTCGATAGCGGTAGACACACGCTCTTGCCTGTAGCTCGAGCCTTCACCCCTCAGGTGGAAATCCTCTTCATCTCCTGCTTCGTCCCTACGGACAAAACCTTCGCCGACTACACGGCGGGATCCCTGCGCACTCTGGCGCTAAATTCCGTCTTCTCCTCTCTCATCTCGGCTGCTCGGTTAAATACCTTGCGCACGACATTCCAGACGGTTCTCGTCATTTCGTCGGCGCGATACGCAGCGAAGGCTGGGAAGAGGGCGAGACGGTTGGAACGCCCTCCGCGGCCCATGACTCAACTCGGTATGACCACGCCCCTTTCGTTCTGGAACTTTCGCGGGCTATCTCGGCCGCCGATGTGGGGCGAGGAGGTTCGTCGGCGAAGCCACGCTTCCGAGGGGAGAGCGCGCGCCCCGGGGGGGGGGAGCCTTTAGATGTTTGTTTTCTTTTTTTTCTTTTGACCTCGCGGCGCGGCGGCGCGCCCATTTTTAGCGCTCGTTCTGGGACACTGCCACCCACTTTAAGAATATTATCTCATAATATTCAGAACCACACAAACGAGTGCGAACAGTCCCCACAAACTCAAAGACTGTAACATAGTCCGTCGCTCATGACACGTCACATTCGCAATAGTTTACTCAATACAACTGTACATTGTAATTCAATTCCACGACACATCAAATATAGCAACAGGTACATGACTACAACACTTCATCACACATTCCAAACAATACAAACGTACAAAGTTCTCTCATTACCACAATTATACAACACTATACATCACATCACAGCACAGACACATCGACACTTGTGACACAGGATAACACAACATTAACACAACATATGGCACTCAGCACTGCCAAACACATGCTGATTCGACCTCAGCACCTATCCTGAGTATTTCGAGCTGCGCTTGCGTCCTTTCTTGTGGTGCTCGCTTGATCTCTTCTTGTTTTTTCTTGTTCTTTTTCGGCGAGCCTTTTCCAACGACGGTATCTGAGGCAGCGTCTCCGCCATCGTTGTCACTTCCGACACCGTTAACGGGTCATGACGTTCGACGGGTCCTGTCTGTTTATTTACCAGCTTGTTCATGTCTCTACATTTGGCCTGGCTGGCCGACTCCGTCTCCTTTACACTGTCGGTCGGTTGGGGTCGTGCCGACGTACGTCCAGCTGCCCAGCGCGTGAACTCATTAAACACGATCGTGTTCTCATTCGCTGTCTCTTGCGCCGCGGCTTCACCTTGGGCTCTAGTGAGATCCGTCTCGGGATGCTCCTCCACTGTATCTCGCGGTCGCTGGGTTGGCGAGGGCTCTATCATAGGGTCTTCTCCCAAACATTCCGGATCATTCGGTCCTCGCGCTCCGTCGATGTTTCCGATGACAAGGTCGTAAAGGGGGGTCGTCATACATAGAGCGGTAACCTTCCCGCTGAAGTACGGGGTTTCCACCTCAATCTCTGCTTCGGGAAGCATCCGAACTGTACGGTCAATTAAGCAAACCGGTTTCGTTTTGCCTGTCAACTCACTTTCCCGTACCAAATTTCTCCGCACGATAACTGTGGAGCTACCGGTATCTCTTAGAACTGTAATCTTCTTCCCCGCAACCTTTCCAGGCAGCGTTGGCATTCCCTTCGTAACGCCGGTTGGCCGTTTTGACATTCAAGCTCCCACAATAGGAATTTTCTCCCCATTCTTCAACTCTACGAATCCATCGGTGATGGCATTATTATCAGATTTCGGTGCCACTTGCACACAAGATACCTGGTGAGTTTGACTCACTCCGTTCCGACAAGCGTCTGCTTTGTGCCCAGTCTGACCACACTTGAAACATTTTACTGCTGTAGGGCTCGTAAAGATCGTTCGACAGTTTTTCGCGCGATGACCCACTCGGTTGCACAGAAAACATCGCGGAATGCTCTCGGGTGCACGCTTCTTTTCTTCGGGAGCCAATTTCTTCGAATCCTCGGGACACTCCTTCTTGACCTTGGCCAAATTAATTCCACCTTGCGCTTCCAAGAATTGATCAGCCAATTCAAGCATTCTTTCAAGTGACTCAGCCTTCCTCTCTTTCAAATACAGCGACAGGCTTGGGTGGCAACTAGTAAGAAATTGTTCTCAGATTAGGAGCTCTCTAAGTTCATCGTACTCCTGCGCTGTCCCTGAAAGTTCAATCCATCTGTCGAAATAATGGCAAAGTCGGGTGGCATACTGCGTAGCCGTCTCACCATCAGCTGGCTTTCCTGTCCGAAATCTGTCCCGGAAACCTTCTACAGTAAATCTAAATCGCTTCAGCAAAGCAGCTTTCACCTTTGCATAGTTGGCTGCATCGGTCGGCGTCAGCCTACCGTACACACTGAGCGCTTCACCACTCAAGCAAGTACTCAAAGCAGTTGCCCATTGATGTTCTGGCCAATTCTGGCTCTTCGCAATCGTCTCGAATTGGTGAAGGTACGCGTCGAGGTCGTCCTTCCTTTCATCAAACGCCACGAACAGCTTGCTTGGGTTCAAGCGGAAGCCATGATCTTCCCGTTCGCTGCTTTCAACTCTAGCTTGGACGGGAGTTTCGCTTCGCTGTTGCAAACGGAGCCGCTCGAGTTCCATTTCGTGCTGCCGCTGCCGTTCCCTTTCCTCTCTTTCTTCTTTCAGCTGTCGCTCCTTTGCTTCTTTTTCTTCTCTCGCCCTTTCAGCTGCCAACCTCTCTCGTTCCAACTCAGCTGCTTTTTCTTCCTTGGCTCTCTCAGCTGCCAACCTCTCTCGTTCCAACTCAGCTACTTTTTCTTCCTTGGCTCTCTCAGCTGCCAACCTCTCTCGTTCCAACTCAGCTTCTTTTTCCGCTTTGGCTCTTTCGACCGCCAGCCTTTCTTTTTCCAGCTCAGCTGCCTTTTCTTCTTTGGCCCTCTCTTTTTCTTCTTTTTCCTTCTGGGTGACCCACTTCCGTAGTTCGGCGCCAGAAAGGCCCATCTTCTCACCAAGAGCGACTAACTTTTCGAGATCCATTGTGTCTCGCAACTCGCAAATAAAACCTTGCCGCGTGCAAAAAGTATCTGCCTAAATCAGTCTATCAGAACACTCTCCTGCACTCGTTAACGAGAACACTGAACAACACACAAAATCGTTCCGATAGCACTATCAACAACTCGAGGCTCTTTCTCACTACTTTGGACACACTGTGCACCAAAAGGTCCTGTGTCGCGTACGCCAGATTAATTGTCACACATGTCCCGTTAATTAGAGAGGCAATCGCCGGGCTAATTCCAAGGGTCGAAGTATCGGCCCCCCGAACCGCACCACGAAAGCGTGGACAATTTAGAAGTGGTCCTTTTTGGCGCGCCAGCGGACGCCGGCTGTGGTCCAAAGAACAAGTCAGAGCCGAGAGTTGATAAACAAACAAAATTATATTCTCATTAACGGCAGATCAAAACAATACACACGTATGCACACTCCACAATAGTTACATACAATACGTCACCAATCAAACAACGTACTACACAGTACAATCAGCCACACTCAAAACAACGGACATAGACAACGAACGATACGCTCTACAATGCAGTCGCATGCACTGAACAACCAAGACACTTAAAGACTAAAGAGATAGAAACCTATCCAGTCCAAAGTTCTTGGAACAAAAGTCTGGATGATACTCTTCCGAGAATCACTCACTCAAAGTCCAGCGTTGTTGTCGTTCCGCAGCTTTCGAAGTTTCTCTTCCAGGAAACCTCGCCGAAGTTTCTCTTCCAGGAAACCTCCCGTCTTCAATAGGCCCCTCTCCAAGCTTCAAACTTCTTCGCCCGAACACGTCGGCTTCACACACGCAGCTGTCGCCACGCGTCTTCGCTCGATAGCGGTAGACACACGCTCTTGCCTGTAGCTCGAGCCTTCACCCCTCAGGTGGAAATCCTCTTCATCTCCTGCTTCGTCCCTACGGACAAAACCTTCGCCGACTACACGGCGGGATCCCTACGCACTCTGGCGCTAAATTCCGTCTTCTCCTCCTCTCTCATCTCGGCTGCTCGGTTAATACCTTGCGCGCGACATTCCAGACGGTTCTCGTCATTTCGTCGGCGCGATACGCAGCGAAGGCTGGGAAGAGGGCGAGACGGTTGGAACGCCCTCCGCGGCCGATGACTCAACTCGGTATGACCACGCCCCTTTCGTTCTGGAACTTTCGCGGGCTATCTCGGCCGCCGATGTGGGGCGAGGAGGTTCGTCGGCGAAGCCACGCTTCCGAGGGGAGAGCGCGCACCCCGGGGGAGCCTTTAGGTGTTTGTTTTCTTTTTTTTCTTTTGACCTCGCGGCGCGGCGGCGCGCCCATTTTTAGCGCTCGTTCTGTGACAGTAGTCTTGCGAGTATATATACCTATAGCAATTTCAGTCCTACAGATCTCCAAAAAACGACGTAGCTTTCGCACCCCTGTTCTTCGCACTTAACAACGGCTCTTGGTTCATATAGTGCTGAATTGTTATAGCGTGTCCTACGTTCTAATAGTTTGCGATGCTCATCGCCTGTATACGGAATGCCCCACTGGCGCAGCTTGAAGGAGCTGTGTGACAACACTACACCAGTCAATGTGTGGGCTTTGCAAAGCTTGAAAAGAACACAAACCTTGTTTTAAGGCGAAATCCTTAAGAGCCTTTCAGACAGTGGTCTTAAAAAAAGAAACACGGCGTGTGGCTCAAAAAGCGTCAGGCTTGCGATGTATACACGAAGCACAGCCTCTATATATATAAGATGGAGGAGCGGCCATCAAAGAGCCTGCTTTGTGTTTGGGTGACTTCTGCGACAACAGCTGTTAAGCACCCGATATTTGTCATAAATCATCATTTCGCGATGTAGAGAAGCAGTGTATATTAATCATTTTGCGAAATAGCGGGGTACCCACTCTGCGTCTGAAAAGAAATCGGTGAACCCACGTAGCGGAATACTTTGCTCGTGTTGTGGTTGATAATAGTGAGGGTCTGTTAATAATGACCCGGGCCTTTATAGTGGTTGGGCATCTGCAACCACCCCCACGTTAGGAACTTCCTATGGTGTGATGCTTTGGTGGTTCTACGCTTCTGCCACACTGTTGGATGAGTTAACATGACTCCTCGACCTGTGCAAAAAATTTGTGTAGGATCTTTTTCTGAAGAATATTCAAGTGCTGGCATGAGCCTTTTATGGAATGCTTGCCTGCCACGCAGTGCGCCTGAATTCGGTGATAGCCTGAACACTGGCTGTTTTTAAGGCCTTAGACTCCTTGTAAAACACAAAAATCGACGACACTAAACTATCGACGGTGTCAGCATGATTGATGAAAAGGAAGACCATCAACGAATGTCGTAACGTTACACGATGACGTCGTCACATGAAATCGTGGGCTCATCACGGAGGACGAGGAGAACCAGGTGAGATGCCACCGTTTCTGGGGGCAGGTGAAAACCACGCCAGGTTACGAAAGGTATCGGTGGATGGCCGGACAAGGTCATTATAGAGGGACCTTATATATATAGCATATCTACTGAGATGAAAAAGAAAATTACCTTCACCGTCCAGTCGTCTTAAGTTTAGTGCCCTGTGTTTTAGGGGCGAAGATCCTTATAGCGGCACCCGTTCGTCCCCCGTAGTATGTAACAAGTATATCATTTTGACCTCAAAGGTGGTGTTGGTGAGAGACTTCTGTGCGTTGTTGAACAATAAAAAATAGTGCTCAATGTACATGTCATGGGCTGCTAATGGGGAATGAGAGACAGGAGCATTCGGCTTTTAGTTAACGCGCAGGCTGCGATCACCATTAGCAGCCATTGGCATGTACATTGAGCACTATCTGACAAGAAAGGGTTGCTACGTTATACTCGCTGGGTGTAACCTCCTTAGCTTTAAAAAGGTTTAGCGAGCATTGAGCCGCAGTGCCATGAATACAATGGACTTGTGTATACCATGAATGAACTCGAGGTGGTTAAAAATGGGAAGTAGATACGAAGCGCAAGCCGTAAGAGAGTAGAAGGCGAATTCTCCGCCTCTCATTTCCCATTAGCAGCCATTGGCATGTACATTGAGCCCTATCTGACTGAAAAAGTTTGCTACGTCATACTCGCTGGGCGTAACCTCCTTGGTTTTCGAAAGGTTTAGCGAGCGTTCGGCCGCAGTGCCATGAATACAGTGAACTAGTATATACCGTGAACTCGAGGTGGTTAAAGGTGGGAAGTGGACCCGAAGGGCAAGCCGTAAGGAAGTGTGCGTGTGCCACCTCTCGTTTAGTCCTTGAAATGTCCGCTGGATGGCGGTGCTTCTATATGGGGAATATATGATGAAAAGATGCGAGATGGTGGTACTTGGAGTGTTGAATAGATGGACGAACAGACACACAAACAGATGCATGTATGGACGCATGAACGGACGCAGGGGTGGATGCATGGACGAACACAGGAAGGGACGCACGAACAGACACACGGACGGGCGGATGGACGCATGGGCGGTCACGCAGACAGACGCATGGAACGACGGAAGCAAGAACGAATGGACGGACGAATTCTTCGCCCCACTCCACATCATTCACTCCGTGGATGTGCTGCCATTTTTTTTCTCATTTCGTTGACGCCGTATTAGCCTTGAATAATTTCCTTAGCATTTCCTGTCCTTTAAAAAAAAATTGGGACAGCTCAACCCGCGCATTGACGTCGAATGAAGACAGTGATACCTGAAGATACCACGTCGTCTTATTTTTATTCATTCTTTTTTTCTTTTTACTTTTGTTTTATTGTAGGTACCAGATATGACTCAAGAGATCGGTAAAGGAAACTGGAAACTTTATGAAATTAGACGCAGAAACCACAAGTTAACATAAAACTGGAAGTAAAGATATTTAGAAGCTGCGGAGCGCGGATTTATATTGGATATTTAGGTTTTGTTTACTTTTTTAGCTGCTTATTCATGTGTATTTTCGTCGAGATACAACACCACATATTATACCTCATTGCGGATTATGAGCGAGAGCTGCCGTGGAGGACATTTTGTTTGAAATAAACATTCTCTTTTGCAATGCTGAAGCGGTAAGCTTGGCAATCTGTAAGTCTTTCCCGAAGAAACACAGAAGCGTCATGACCACCACGAAAGGAATAAAAATTTTATATTTCAAGAGTAAGATTTTATTCATTGACGGGTCATAAATATTGATGTGAATCTGTTTCACTAACTGTACTAACATCGCAGACACTGGTTGACATCGATCAAAATCCGCAGCTATACTGCCACCGGCAAAAAGGTTCTCCATGGCTCTAAAGACGACATTCGGGAACTGCGGACAACGTTTAAGTACAGCTCGTCAAATCCAGGAGCACGCCAGTTCTCCTGGCACGCGAGTGCAGTAAAAAGTTCGGGTAATATAGAAAAAAAAATTTAAAAAGAAGTAATAGCAATACCGACTGATTACTGGACAAAACGAGCAGAACAACGCGTAAAGAAAGAGAATCGGTGAAACTCGAAAAAAAAAAGCCTATGCCTTTCATTCGCCTTTTCTCTTCTCGTGCTCGGTTCCGTGAAATGTCGTCCCACGGGAGTCTCGGTTTTATCGCCCTTACACCGCCTTGTTTAGGGATCCGAAAATTGTTTCGTCGAAACCCGTACAAGTGTCGAAATGCAGTCCGACTGGCGCGTTACTCTGATATTTCTGAGCATTGGGAAACACATAAACGAGGGCCCCCCTTTTCTTCAATTTCAATCTGTTCAATGCAGTGGGTCGGCATTTTTTTTATTTATTCTTTCGTGCACCTAAACTCATGGGCAGTATTTTTAGAGGCAAACGCTTCTGTTCGGAACACGCAGACACACTTCTTCACATACACAGAAGCACACACGCACAGTAGCTTCGAGCGCCTCTTTATACTGCACCAACTTTTCCGAGTCTAAACTGATTTACTGATACACGTCAGCTCCTTTCTTGGCTTCTCTCAAAGCACTGCAGCCGTCTTCATATCTCCAGCTAAACTGCAAAAAACTAGCTTCCTTACACGCAACACCCTTAAACGACGTCTCTCAAGACGACGACAGTTAATCACGTCATTTGGGACTGACCTAACTAAGCGGAACCATAATCTATCTCTTCGGGCGTAAGGGGACGCTATTGATAGACGAGCATTTCGGTTCTGTGGCCATCGACCTTGGGACATAGATTGGTTTTCCATATAGCCTGTCGCAAACTCTTCGCTTTATGTAGAATCTGGCATGAAGACAGCACTCCACACCCAATCCAACCCAGGAAGACATTTGCGACCGCCATAACACTTTCAGTAAGTGGACCCAAATGAACCTTTCTGTGGCACAATTCTGGAACGACAAAGTATACGGTGAAAGTAACATTTTCTATATCATTAGGAATAGGCACGTAGGAAAGAAAATAAAAAGAAGATATTGTTTGCTGTCTTCTCTCAGTATGTGGCCCGACAGTGGTATAGCTCTTTTCGCATATGAATTAATCCTCTAAAAAACCTAATTCTCAGTGAAAGAAACTATGAGATAAGCTAGAAGTCAACAATCGTCTACTTCAAAAAGTTAGCGATGGGCGTATGCAATATTAAAAAATGCGTTCACACATTAACACAAAATATACAGCGAGTGAAACACGCATGTCCAATGAAGGCTGAAAACGAATTCACCTGGGTTTCTATGCCTCGAGCTTTTTTCTTAAGCGCATCTACATGCGTGCATCGCTGTCCAGCTCCAGTGCGATGGACCAGTTAAAACTGGGCTACTGAGCGAGAAGAAAGACTGGGGTCGCTGGACTTCTGGACTGAAAAAAACAACCCCATCGCTGAGGGAAAAGGCTGACATTATCCACTCACGTGCTGATCTGCGTATAGCTTACGCCTTCTCTTTGTAATCCAGCTCGCAGTACAAAGTGGTATCTTCAGTGCTCATAATCAAAGACAAACGCTTTTTTAAGCCCATAACATTCTAGAAGAAGCTCAGACGCCTTCTCTATTGCTGAGATTATTGGAGACATATGAGAAACCGCTGAAAGGGACTTCATCTCGAAGATACAGGATTATGTCGCTGTAAACTAGCAACAACGATGAATCGATGAATGGATGGATATATGGAGGGACGGACGGATGAGTGGATGGCAACAGTGCAGCAATGTAACCCAGTAAAAATTTAGCTATCTTTCGTAAAAGAGCAACTACTTCGTGACATCAACAGAGCCGAACGTGTATAATTAGTCCAGGCTCCGCGACCACGACTCCATCTGTCGCCATTCACTGATGGTGACAGTGTCAGTCTGCATGGGCTTCATTAGTAAGACAGAAAAAAAAACGGTCAATGAATAATGAAGGTGAGTGCGCAGAAAATTAATTCCCAGGGTAGAAAAAATTGATAGCCGGCAGCCACAGAGGGACACAAAGATCGATTTCGTACATCGTTAGGCGGTACGCCTGCTTAGACACAAAGATGTATCTTCCACGAAAGCACAGAATCGAAGCGGCCGTTGAGCGTGCGCCTTCTTTTACAATCTCTTCGGCCACTGGCGTGACATAAGCGTCTGGTTCTTTGTTTTGACTTGAGGTGTAGTTCAATAATGGATGCATGTGAGTAGAATGTGAATAGAACTATGCGTACTCAAGTGTCATATTCAGCCACTATGCACTGTGTCAGGCTGTCAGTCAGAACCTTACTAAATGATACGAAATCATATGCATTAATAGATATCTATTTATACCCATAATCATTTACATTACATTTACAATGCATTCACATTTACTCAACATCCGCCCTTTCATACCCGTAGAAATGATCAGAGCACACAATAGACGTCATGCTCGTGCCTGCTCGTGCCTGTGCACCAAAGCTCCTTAAACAGCCACAAAACCAACTAAGCGTCCTTATTTTTTTGTTTTCTTGTTTGTTTGCTTTTTATCATAAAACCTTGTCATAAAACGCTCCTACTTTCCATCAGGCCACAAGTATTTAGTGATAGTTCGGATATTTTGCGGCATTCGACTCTTCCACAAGTTCAACTGCAGCACGGAAAATTCTGACTGAATCAAGAGTATCACCTCTAGTGCTCAAGCAACTTTTTCTCCTTTTACGGCAGGAGACGTACAATGCGAATACTCACCTATACGTATTAAGTGTGGAATGGTCTGCAGAACCAGTGTTTTTTCTACGAAAATCACCACCACGGTGATTAAGGCTTCCCATAGACAAAACATCGACTGTCAAGGAACTCCCTTCTTTTCGTAGCGAGATTTCTTCTCCACCTTGAAACGTAGCGCGTTCAGTGACACCAAGGCAGCTGTTCGTCGTTTCTGCCTTGCGCCGCGAGCTCCACGAGCAACTTTAGCCCTATGGTTTAAAGAGCTGCTTCGTTCCTTCATCGAGCGAGGACACGAAATCACGTCTGCGTGCACCCAAACGATTGTGGCATGTTGGGCATCGAACATGCTGATTCAGGTGCTCAATCTGGGCATGAAGATTGCGTCCAATAAGCAAGAATCTATCTTGATCTCATGAACAGAGGCTACGGCGAAAATTCGAGTTCTTCTATTCCCCTTATTTCCCCACACAAGTGCAGGGTAGCATACCAGATACCAGCTTCTGGTTAACCTCTCTGCCTACCTCTTCCCTTTATCTTCTCTCTCTCTCTCTCTCTCATTTACCAGCAAATGAATTGATAAGTTCTTATGGCTTCATTCGCAAGATGATGTGTATTTGTCGTCGATACAATTCCTCACCGCATCTTCACGAGATTCTAACTTTTGCTAGATGTTCTGTGCACGTTCGGTGCACAATTGTAGAGACCCTTCGTACAACTCTTCAAATTGTAATATATTTTGTATACAAGGTTATTATTAAAGTTTCTCTGAGGCGCTTCAATTAGGGCACATATTAGCCAGGCATGTGACAACACCCTGTAAAGGACGTAAATAAAGTTATTTCAATTGATTTATATATTATGCGCGGATACTTCCTGCCTGGTGCTCCAGTTAAGACGTATACGCTGCGCGGAGGAGTATAGCCTAACGCAGAACTATCTCAGATCAAGTCATATCCACCTACGACCTCCACACGTGGCCATAAAGAAACGCTGATGCCCACCATCGCCGGAACGCTTCTTCGATAAAGTTCTTTAGATTCACTTCCACGGCTCATTCGATTCCATGAGGCACAAATTCGGGCGTCTGAGACGAGGTCGTTAGGGTGTCATTACAGACACTACCCGCTCTGCAGTCGGTTAATGCGTTTTACTTCTTTTGCTGATCGAGTAGTTTCGAGACGAACTCGAAAGTCGAATACACGGGTACATTACCTAGAAACGCACCTTGACCAACGATGCGCAACCGAGAGTGCGCGAACGGGGCTTTACGGCCGAAACTTCGACTATTTATTCTTCCTCCTAGTGAAAGGGCCCGGATAAATGACGCGTACGCGTCGTAATTATACGTTAAGTTGGAAGACGTTTTCGCGTTTTGAAAGTCATAGGTGTGACACGGCCGGTACCTCTCCTAGAACACTGCTAACGATGAAAGCATTCGTGATTCGGCTCGTTCCCCCAGTAGAGATTCCCTCGCAACCGCTACAATATAGTGGAGCCTTCGAAGCTAGTTTGCGAGTTCTGCTACATAACTTGTCGGTTGCAGCACCCACTGTAGAACAGTGCGCTGTTAGTGCTTGAAGGAACGTGCGAGTGGGCATGTGGTTTAGTGGATATATGGTGCTCAACCGCTGACCCAAAGATCACGGGATAGCATCCCGGCAGCGGCGACCACATTTGCTATGGCAACGAGATGATTGATGATCCTGTGGTTAGATTTAGGTGCACGCTAAAAAAAACCCTGTTTGGTAGAAATTTCCGGAGCCCTCCACCACGGCGTCTCTCATAATGGCATCGGGGTTTTAGGACGTTGAACTTCAACAATCATTGTATCAATGTCATTTTGTTCGTACGTATTTTAGCGTGGGACAACCTTCGCCACGTTAACGTTTGCTGCATGTATGCATTTAGTCATGTGCCCTCTCTTTCTGTACCACAATAGCCGGACGCTAAATATACTGTACTTACGGAAAGAGACATAACACTGCCAGAAATGTCTTACCAGAACAAAAGCACGCATTACTCTACAGCTTTCCGCACTAGTTCTATACTAGAATGTTCACGACAAGGTCATGTTCTTCTTGTGACTCCCCAGAGTACGTCGATGCAGAACCATGACACAGAAGAAGACAATATTTAGTTTCTGAAAGAAGGAAGTTTGTTATTGAACTTCAATAATTTGGAAGCGCAGCACTAATGGAGACATGCCCTGCCGTGGTGGTCTAGTGGCTAAGGTACTCGGCTGCTGACCCACAGGTTGCGGGTTCGAATCCCGGCTGCGGCGGCTGCATTTCCGATGGAGGCGAAAATGTTGTAGGCCCGTGTGCTCAGATTCGGTGCACGTTAAAGAACCCCAAGTGGTCGAAATTTCCGGAGCCCTCCACTACGGCGTCTCTCATAATCATATAGTGGTTTTGGGACGTTAACCCGCACATATCAATCAATCAATCAATCAACTAATGGAGACAAGGAATACAGACACGAGTAGGCGCACATTCGCTATTCAATCGTACCAACTCTCCCAAGTATCGCTTCTACAGTGTTATTCATTGCCGGACACATCAGTAGAGTTGCTTATTGTTACGTTGATTTCTTATCATTGCATATAAGCCCATGTTCCGCTGAGCGTTACAGCAAGCGGAACAATCATAGCGATCATTATAACATCGTGTTACTGTTATAGTTCATGATAGGTCAACAACTTAATATCCTGGACAAGAAGCCATCAGCCATACTATACGTTCACAGTTGCGAAGTGCAAGCCTCTCACTTCATCCACACTTCCGTCTTTATGTCTTCTTTTGATTGTTTGCCATGAAACATCTCTATCACGAAGAGTAGTTCAATTGTGCCTTTTAATTGGGCCACTTGTCCGCGTGCTTTCGTATGCGTTAACCTCCTTGCTCTCTGTCTTTATCTCTCTTTCCTCCAGTGGGTTTGAATGGAGGCTGTAGACATTAGACGACAGAACATAACTATGAACAGATCGCAGATTTATGTGACAGAGCGCAGAACCCAGCCATACTCTTTGACCAAGGAATGAAAAAAAAAAGCGCAAAAGAAAAGAAACAATAATCAAGGTAGTGTGAGGAGTGAGGAAATGAGCGGCAGTTAGAAACTCCAGCGAGAGACCGTAGAGCAACACGTATAATGAAGCCAACGGAGGTAGCCTCAAACTTTTGGAAAGAGTTCAGATGCGAGAGAGAAATAAAAAAAATGAGAAAGCAGGCAAGCTCGACCACGTGTTGATGTCAGTGTTATCACCGGAGAGCGCCTCCATAGCCGGCCTTTCCTTCTTAGGCAAATTTTGAATTGCCGCTCAGCTTTTTCGTTTTCTCTAATATCTCTATTTTTGGGTGGTTTGGACCACATGTTGGCAGATGCCTTTTAAATAGGTTGAAACGTTTATCGACTGGCTCATAGCACCATTTTTTTGCTTGTAAGTATACGCTTTGTATTCCTTTTGATTTTTATAAGCTCTTTTTTTTTTCTGCACAGCCTTGGGTTTGAAGTTATGCATACGGGAACATTGTGTCTGAGGACCAGTAAAATAAGTTCCAAGTGGAGCGAAATCGAGAGAACTTCTCAGTCGCGTGATGTTACACAGTGCTCTATATCGCACCTACTTTGCTCAATCCCTCGTTTCTCTCTTTTTTTTTTCGCTTAAGGAAACTGGTTCATCTTCCCTTCTCCTATGCTCTTTCTTTCTTCGAGTTCAGGTTTGGCTGCTGTTCTGCTCTGTTGTTGTGGCTGCTGCTGCTGCTGCTGCTGCTCCTCCTCCCCCCCTCCCCCTCCTCCCCTCCTCGTCCTCCTCCTCCAGTCACCCTCCTTTGGTGCAAACATGCCGTGTTTCGATGACATATTCTCAGCGCCAAACGCTTTCTGGCACAAGCCTCTTTCGCCACGTTTCTATGCGTGGAAATAGACGTGTCATAAGGCCGCGCAATGGAAGACGCCACAAATTCAGGCGGCCTGCCGTATGCACCAACAAATGGATTCAATTCGCCTTCGCTGCGAAATGACGCCATGCCGCGAAATGTACTTCGCAGTTGCAGACATAACAGGGTGTGGTTTTACCCCAGTGGGAGAGCAACGGCTCATAAGGCAGACAATTTTAGGGGCGAAGCTCCTCATAGAGGCACCCGTTCGTCCCTCGTAGTCGTAGTCGTAGTCATAGTGTGTAACCAGTTTTACGCTTTGACCTCCAAGGTGGTGCCGGTGGGAGATTTTTCCTATGCGTTGTTGAACAATGAAACAAATTCGCAGCGTGTGCGTTAACTAAAAGACGAATTCTTCTAGCTCTCATTCCCCATTAGCAGTCATTGGCATGTTCCAGTAGAAAACGTTAGTAGAAGTAGAAGTGTTAAGAGCCAACTTCTGCTGTCTCTCATTCCCTGTAGCAGCCATTGTTTACCTCCAAGGTAGTGCCTGGCGAGATTTCTCCTGTGCGTGATTAAACAATAAAAAGTTTTTGTTCAAAACGCCGTTAATTGATGGAATAAACCAACGAAAGATGCCAGATGTTTTCTAAAAACAAAACGAAAAGACGTCAGATGTTTCTAAAGCAAAACAAAAAGAAGATGCCAGCTGCTTAACGAAAGACGACAGGTGTTTTCTAAAGCAATGGTATTATAATCAAAATTATATCGATACAGGTTAGTAGTTGTCGATGTTCGTTGCCATCGGCGTGTGCTCGTATGGATAAGGATGCCGAAAGGCGGGTGCGCAGGGCAGCGGCGGCCCGCGCTCGCAGACAGGACTCTGAAGTGAGAGCACGCGAGGCAGAAGCACACCGGGAAGCTGCGCGACGTCGCCGCCAAGATCCTGCTGTACGGGAACAAGAAGCCACATTAGCAAGGCACCGTCGGCAAGATCCCGCCTTACGTGAACAAGAAGCTGCAGCGGCACGTCAGCGTCGGCAAGATCCTTTCGTACGGGAACGAGAGGCCACATCAGCAAGGTAGCGTCGGCAAGATCCCGCCGTACGTGAACAAGAAGCTGCAGCGGCACGTAAGCGTCGGCAAGATCCTTCCGTACGGGAACGAGAGGCCACATCGGCAAGGCAGCGTCGGCAAGATCCCACCGTACGTGAACAAGAAGCTGCAGCGGCACGTGAGCGTCAGCAAGATCCTTCCGTACGGGAACGAGAGGCCGCATCAGCAAGGCAGCGTCGGCAAGATCCCGCCATACGTGAACAAGAAGCTGCAGCGGCACGTCAGCGTCAGCAAGATCCTTCCCTATGGGAACGAGAGGCCACATCAGCAAGGGAGCGTCGGCAAGATCCTGCTGTACGGGAACAAGAAGCCACATGAACAAGGCAGCGTCGGCAAGATCCTGCTGTACGGGAACGAGAGGCCACATCAGCAAGGCAGCGTCGGCAAGATCCCACCGTAAGTGAATAAGAAGCGGCAGCGGCACGTCAGCGTCGGCAAGATCCTTCCGTACGGGAACGAGAGGCCACATCAGCAAGGCAGCGTCAGCAAGATCCTGCTGTACGGAAACAAGAAGCCACATCAGCAAGGCAGCGTCGGCAAGATCCCGCCGTACGTGAGCAAGAAGCTTCAGCGGCACGTCAGCGTCGGCAAGATCCTGCTGTATGGGAAAAAGAAGCCACATCAACAAGGCAGCATCGGCAAGATCCCGCCGTACGTGAACAAGAAGCTGCAGCGGCACGTGAGCGTCGGCAAGATTCTTCCGTACGGCAACGAGAGGCCGAGGCAGCACGTCAACGTCGCGAAGCAGATCTTGAAAACGTTTCACAATGGGAAGCGGCGAGGAAGCGCGAATATCGCCAGGCCAATTAACGGAAGCAAATTTCACGGTATTACTTCCAGGAGCTTCGCCCAATCTCCTCATCATTCACCTCGTGGATCTGCCGTCAATTTTTTTTATTTCTCAATGCTGTGTTTTTTCAGCATTTCTCTTGTACAGCTTTATCGCCATTTGAATAAGAAATGTGAATCTGACACAAACTTTATTCGTGTCAGTTTGCGACTTTCTGCTAAAGAGAGAGAGTTTGTAAAACGAACACTCAAGATGTTTTATTTGCAACATGTACATAACTTGCTAGTTCAGATGGTTGGACAAGATACGAAGCTATACACACAGTGCATCATATACGTGCACAATACACAACACACCAAAGTATCTCAATCAAACAGCGTGCCTGAGGAAGTTTAAAAGTGCCTTCTTAGCGAGAGGTGCGTCGACAGTGTTCGTTCCTTCATGGGCCGAGAATGTACGTAAGGTACGACAGCACTCAGGTAGATTTGGCGTGGCTGGAGCTGGATGCCTGTTCCTCGGCCAATATCGCAACGAATGTGTATGCGTGCGTGCGTGCGTGCGTGCGTGCGTGCGTGCGTGCGTGTGTGTGTGTGTGTGTGTGTGTGTGTGTGTGTGTGTGTGTGTGTGTGTGTGTGTGTGTGTGTGTGTGTGTGTGTGTGTGTGTGTGTGTGTGTGTGTGTGTGTGTGTGTGTGTGTGTGTGTGTGTGTGTGTGTGTGTGTGTGTGTGTGTGTGTGTGTGTGTGTGTGTGTGTGTGTGTGTGTGTGTGTGTGTGTGTGTGTGTGTGTGTGTGTGTGTGTGTTAACCAAAATAGCAAGTCAGCCAAGCTAGCACGCCCAGCTTTCACGCATCAGTACAGAAGTCCAGTGGCATTGACTACACTTCGCGCTCGGTAAACTGATTTGAGCTGACTCCCCGAGTTATATAGCTATGAGCTGTGTCGCGACCTACAGCTGTATGATGAAATGTGGAATAAGTGTAGCCTGTGGTGACCTTGTGCATGGCCATGAAATGTGGTAGAAAATTTTGCATTTCTCGCAATGAGAGCATATACAAGAATAGAGTGCAGTTCATACAGCGCGGGATAAAATATGTGTAATTTTTTATACTGCATAGCGTGGTTTAGGAAGGAAGGAAGAAAAATAGAGGGAAAAGAAAGGCAAGGAGGTTAACCAGCCTATAGGCAGCCGGTTTGCTACCCTGCGCATGGGAGAGGGATGGGGGATATGAAAGAGAGCAGAGAGGGAAGATAGAAACAGCACATTCGGCAGCACATGCGCCGAATGTGGTTTAGCGTGGTTTAGCCTAACGAAATCTCAGTGTAGGTGGATAAACATTGGAGCTGACATGCACAAGAACTCTCCTGGAAATTATCTAAGAAATGCGCAGGCGCATAGTTTCATTGCAGTGACGTTGTATGTGAATTGGTTTTGGCGGGTAACGTCCGTCAAGAAAAGACGCACATTAACTTCTGGCTGCCTTCGTCACGACACCCAGCGCCCCATCGCATTGAGACTAGCTTATCTTCTAATGACAAGTATACCTGAGAGCAACCCCGGGGTTAGTACGCAACTATCAGAAGAATTTTATCTACGACAACTCCATCTCACTAATAGAGACAGTAATAAACGTCAACTACGACAAGCAACGCACGATATCAAGTGCACCGACACACACTCGATTATCCGCAATAAAAAATAAATCCAGTCTGTGTGATCCACCCAACTCTTGGACGATCCCCATGAGTGGGCGGGTGCTAATAATTCAAGGAGCGTCATCATCATTACCATCGTGTTCGTAATCTCAGGTGCCGTGGAGGCCCGTGCTTTCATAGTAGATCATCATTGACCTCTGCTCATTTGACGGCCCGCTCTGTAGGCACCACACAGAGCCACCCTGCGTTTGTCCTCCGCTCTCAGACTATGGCTACGTTCAGCTACGGGGATGACGATCTAGTCCAGTGACCTTATTACCCGCACCACAAGGTAGAGTAGACTCGGATTTACATCCACGTGTCAAAGTGCAAGAGAGCCGTCGGCCGCCCTCGTCTTAGGCGTTCCAGAACATGTCATGCCATCCATAGAGAGTGAGTGCCGCTGTAACCTAGACGCACGTCCAGACCGGTCGTCGACATTGCCGGTGACACGGAAAGATGTAAACAGGCATTATGTGGTTCCAGCCGCCGGTGCTTCACGGCAGCTATCGGAACCAGAAGAAATGTGGGAAGCAAGGACCCTGCCACGTGCAAACCACGGGAGCCAGCTGTGGCACAGGTCTTCCAACAACTGCACTGTCTGAGGCCCTCAGAGCGACGCCTTTATTACCGCTCCCTTTTTCAAAATGGCCCGCCACAGCATCACGTGCCTCCAAAGCAGCCAAAGGTCCATCACATCCCTCCCTGTTCCAACCAGCAAACCGATGCTGTTCATGCCCAGGCCGAGACCAGACAGCCTCGTGGTACCCAGACCCAAGATGGCCATCCACCATTCGTACATGCTTTTCTAGGTAACTATCACCTTGGTGGTGAGGCATCTCCGACTCCTGTACGGACTGGCGCTGACCCGTACAATAGAACGACGACTGCGAAAAGGGGCGTGGATGTGAATGAAGTTGCGGATAGGTTGAATGAGCTGGAATGTGTTAGACTGAATCAAAAGTGAACGCTGATTATGCATGTGTCACAGACGGGCTAGAGGAGCGGCACGTGGGTACGCGCGTCCCGCTCCTCTAGCCCGGATGTGGCTGTGTTCAGTCATTTTTGTCATTGCATCATCTGTTTTAATAAAAACATCACAGCATATTTATGGAGTGAATGATGATGATTGGGGCGAAGGGTCCGTCAGTCTATTCGCGCTTCCATCTGTTCATTCGTCCTTGCTTTGATCCGTCCATGCGTCCGTCCATGCGTCCGTCTGTCCGTCCTTCTGTCTATCCACGCACGGCGTCTCTCATAATCATATGGTGGTTTTGGGACGTTAAACTCCACATATCAACCGAAACAAGTACTGCTATCCTGGGGCATTCCTAGGGCTAAATGAGAGGCGGCTACCAACTACTACTACTACTACTACTACTACTACTACTACTACTACTACCACTACTACTACTACTACTACTACTACTACTACTACTATACTACTACTACTAATACTATACTACTACTATACTACGACTACTACTACATACATCGGGGACACACGACCCACGTATTAAGAAGCTTCGCCCCTAAAAAAAAGCCAGTAAATTAAAAAAAAGCAGTGTGGTCGTTGAAGCAGCGATGAGTGTACGACGTGCGCCGTTTACGTTTCATGACGTGTGACCGATGCGTGCGACAAAATCGAATGAGCGGAGACTCTCTTTTTTTTGTGTGTGTGTGAGCGTTCGTGTTGTGCCGTTGTGAACTCGTTTATGGGTTACTTAACGGATATGAAAAACTCAGAGGTGGCTGAAAAATAACGCAGATAAAAGCGAAGCAGTGAGGCGGCAAGCTCTGTAGCGATCGAGGTCTTTTTCACTGAAAGGAGCTGCGTCGACTCTGACTCCTGTGCTTGATTTGATTGATATGTGGGGTTGAACGTCCCATAACCACCATATGATTATGAGAGACGCCGTAGAGGAGGACTCCGGAAATTTCGACCACCTGGGGTTCTTTAACGTGCACCCAAATCTGAGCACATTTCCACCTCCAACGGAAATGCAGCCGCCGCTGCCTGGATTCGATCCCGCGACCTGCGCGTCAGCAGCCGAGTACCTTAGTCACTAGACAACCACGGCGGGGTACTCCTCTGCTCGAAGCTTCATCACATAATGGGAAGATTGATATCGACAGGTGATGCTCATTGTGTCGGGAATTATGGCACCGAGCCCCTTTACCACTTACCTTCCTTCTTTTTTCCCCATTATTTTTTTTTGCTCTTCTCGATTAAAATTTACTCTTTCTCATTTTGTGTCCTTTCATTTATGTGTATAATGATACAAGATTGGTCAAAAGACTGGGCACCTTTCGGACGTAGCACCTATTACACAGCGGAAGTCGCATATGGCATCATCTCGCATTTTTTTTTTATGTACAGCGGCGATCAAAAGTTTGGAGACCACGGGAGCGCGTAGCCAACAGCCCCACAGCGCCTTCTCATGGCTAGAAGAAAAGCTCGAAAGCGTGCACTGCGCGAGTGCATTGTTTCCTATAGCTGCCAACCTGCGCTCCCTATAACTGCGCGCACACCGGAACTCCAGGGAAATCGCAAGGTGTCACTTTTGCATGCTTCGCGAAAGCACCAAGCAATGATACCGCGACAAAAATATCTAACTTGTAGGGACAGCGCTCGCTGGACGCCGCTTCTTCGCCTTCGTTCCAGACGTTCCACGGCGGCGAAAACACGCGTGCTTCACCAAGAAACAGGACTGCTCGGTAATCTTACGACATGTGTAGAATAAAAAAAAAACTGACGCAATCACCGTCGTGGAGCGTCTAGAACCAAGGCGCAAAAGCTGCGCACAATGAGTTGGACATTTTTGTCGCAATATCATCGCTAGATGCTTCCGCGACGCATGCAATAGTGACACCTTGCGGTTTTTCTGTCGTTCCGGTGGGCGCGCAATTGAAGGGAGTGAAAGCGCAGGTTGGCAGCTATAGGAAAGGATGCGCTTGAGCAGTGAACGCTTTCAAGCTTTTCTGCTAGCCGTGAGAAGGCGCCGCAGTGTTGTTGGCCACGCACTCCCACGGTATCCAAACGTTTGATCGTCACTGTACATAAAACATCAGACGTGATAGATTTTAGGCAACGCCATCTACACAAAACAAATGCTTGCAATAAGACATATGCAAGCCAAGAAAAGAGAGGTAACAACTTAGTTGTGACAAGATATAAAATGCTCTAAGCTCGCAAATGAAATAACTCGAAGGGTAATAAATATCATCAAATACTACTCACATAACAGATCACGTATCACGCGTTATGATAGTAAATAAGCTCCGCGCTGCTTTAGAAACTCCTAAATGGCCACGTGATCTAAACACACTTGCAACGCGAACAATTCTTTTCTTTTTTTTTTATATTTCTTGTCCCATTCCAACATTTTAACTTTGACAGCAAATGCATGAAACTTACACTTCAAACATTTAGGCCACGAAGTGCGGCGAGATAGCAAGCCCTTTGGTAACCATAATCGACGTCACTCGCTCTGCAAACCGTAATGAGACCCTGTTGGTGACCAAGAGTTGTGAATAAACAAAACCCCTGGCCTGGTTCAGCGTTTCTGACAGGAACTTGTACTCATTCGGAGATAGGGGAGTCAGTGTACTTATGACGCAATTCACAACGATGAGGTACTGGCCACTTTCTTCAAACACTGATGCCGTCTGCTTGTCTTAACCTCTGTGGGGTCTCTAAAGAAGCTGCCAGAAAAGTACTTGGTTATGAAAATGGACCGAGGCTGCCTGGACTGCATTGCGGTCATAATAACTGTGCGCAGTGAAAATACTAAAGAAAAATGATGCCACTTTTGAGTCTGTTAGTACTGTGCGTGCCGCTGCCCATGTTACAATATGAATATTATGCGCCAGAAAAAGCCTTCATCAGCCACAGCGCGATGGGCCTTAACCAAGCCCAACAGACTAGCAGTCTTAGGACAATAGGCTAATCATCAGTAAATGACTGGACAATAAGCTTGTCTGCTCGGTAAACCTAGACGTACAATAACGCCATTAATGGGAACAACTCCAGCGTCTACAGACGCAATCAACCCTGCATAACGCGGTGCTACAGTTGGGAAGAACCACAGCACGTGTACGCCGTCATTAGAGTGCCTCTAAACTACAGCGAGTTCAAAGAACGAGAGAGTGGTTGCTATCTGACCTTCACCACCCTATCTTCAGAAGCTACCCTTCCCCCCCCCCCCCTGTTACTTATGTCTTCATTAAACACGTGGACAGTATCAGCACTAAGGGTGGAGTCTGTCCGAATTTTTCGCGTTTTGGCTATAGCTGTCATTTCCGCTTGCGCTGTCGAATACGCACCAAACGAAATGAAATGAGTTGATGGCGAACGATAGTCATACGAGACAAGGCAGAACGGGCGTCCAATTGCATTGCAAAGCATGGGTATGATACATTTACAACTTATGTACCTTGTGAGTGAACCAAATGGGAGTTTGTTTCCTCATGACGTCACGCGAACTTACTGCTGCTGTCGCGAATGGAGGCGAAAGTAGAGTAAAAAGCCCGGAGACAAAAAACGTGCTCGTTCTCTATATCTTAAGAGGTTGTTTAGGAACCTTTTAAATCCTTTGTGCAACGCGTTTAAAAGCGGTTTACTAAGCTCTGAACTTCCATTCTTCCGACGTAATACACTAGTACTGCTCAGCCGCATAGCTAACGCGAAAACTTTTCTCGTTTGATGTTTAAATCGCAGGTGGCGGGACATTGTGGGGTTTGCTTTCCAGCTAATTGGTTAATCGCCAGAATAACACCCCCGGGGTTGTTGCAACAGAGCTAATCCTCAGCTCAGTTTCGGTTCGCCTTGGCAAGCCTCTGTGCCGGACCAGCTTAAAGCCTGAAGTTTCACACTGTATACGTGTATTGCGTCGACCACACCAACTCTTGCCGAGGTCGCTTGAGCAAAATAGTTTTGAGACGTTCCGCAAGCTTGCGTGTGTGGCTGAGTTCATTACATTACCAATTTCAACGGGCAAACACTGCGAACGTGTGCTCTTACAGGAGCTTATGGCACAAAGCCTCCTGTGGAACGTACCAGCTGTTTGACACAAATAGGACGAAAATTTGGAACACTAAGCTCATAATAATGACACTTTATACAGTGTCCTATACAGTGCTCGGCGCAGGTATGAGCGGAAGCCTCTAGCATCCAACATTTACTGGCTTATACATTTAACACCCATCTCTTGACGCACAACGACAGTTAAACAACGCTAGCAGTGAATTTGAACAAAGTGTTTTAGTCGTATTTCGAACATGTTTATATATTCCGAAATGGAAGACTGTACGCGCTAGTTGTCAGGCTTCGATCTAAACTACTAATTGATTTCACAGAGCCTAGGTTGCATTTGCTGAATGTTGGTTAGCTTTTATACGCAACAACCAATAAACTTAGGTAACACTTCAGGTGTACCTTTGTCGTCTTAAATTCACTCCGGGCACCCTCATTAACTTGGTGTTACGTAAATTTGTCAGCTCTGCGATCAATATGAAGGTGCTAGAACCTCAAGGTTTGAATAAAAAGAAATATGGGAACGAAGAGCGTTCAGCTTCCTATTGGTGCGATATCAGACGTTTTGTACGGCCCGTGCCATATGCTGGCAAATCTCCCTTTGTGCTAGCGCAGCAAGGACAGCTTGGGAATATCAGCCAAGATGAATTCTAGTCACAAAACTGTGAATGCTGACTTCATCACCATAATGGTGTCATCGCGTGATATCGTTGCTTGGTCGGTCAAACGTGCGCCATAACGGAGGCTACAGAAAGCTCGTGATGCCTTCGATTTCTATGGCAGTGCAAAAGTATGTTACGTTCAGAAATATTTGGAAGGCGAAGGGGACAGGATCAATACATTGACAGTGAAGAAAAGGAAGAAAAGGGGGTGTGGGTGCTCCCCTGATCTGTATAGCTGCACCGTTATCAGCCGGTCTCGCAATCAGCTGACACGTGAGATCAAAGAAGCCGAGGCAATAGAAAAAATGGGGAACTTGTGTGTGAGTTCACCTTCGATTGCTTTGACAGATAAGGAAATGACGTTTCTTGGGATGTCACCACGTGCAAGATGAGTCGTGTTTCTACGCATGTATAAGATGGGTGTCAAGTGCATGAAATAAACAGTTGGAAGTTTAGCGCCTACCTGTCTTGACGTCTCTGTGTTCTTTCCTCTTTCCTTTTCATATGTGCCGCGCTAATAGAAGCTAAGTTAAAAGGAAGCTGGCTTTCGCCTTCAATTCGATAGGATTGAACCCTGTGAGTTTTCATAGCTACGTCAATGTGTGAAGAGAATTTGAGTGGATAGGGACATTAACTCAAGAAGTGGACAGATAAAAATGGACACGTTGACTGAATTGCTTCTCCTATCTATCTATCTATCTATCTATCTATCTATCTATCTATCTATCTATCTATCTATCTATCTATCTATCTATCTATCTATCTATCTATCTATCTATCTATTCATCTATTCATCTATTCATCTATTCATCTATTCATCTATCTATTCATCTATCTATCTATCTATCTATCTATCCATCTATCTATCTATCCATCTATCCATCCATCCATCCATCTATCCATCCATCCATCCATCCATCCATCCATCTATCTATCTATCTATCTATCTATCTATCTATCTATCTATCTATCTATCTATCTATCTATCTATCTATCTATCTATCTATCTATCTATCTATCTATCTATCTATCTGTCTATCTATCTGTCTGTCTGTCTGTCTGTCTGTCTGTCTGTCTGTCTGTCTGTCTGTCTGTCTGTCTGTCTGTCTGTCTGTCTGTCTGTCTGTCTGTCTGTCTAGATAGATAGATAGATAGATAGATAGATAGATAGATAGATAGATAGATAGATAGATAGATAGATAGATAGATAGATAAATAGATAGATAGATAGATAGATAGATAGATAGATAGATAGATAGATAGATAGATAGATAGATAGATAGATAGATAGATAGATAGATAGATAGATAGATAGATAGATAGATAGATAGATAGATAGATAGATAGATAGATAGATAGATAGATAGATAGATAGATAGATAGAAGCAATTCACCGCGAGCTACATTAACATCCAGCAGCACGGAAAAAGCGTGGCAGAGGAAGATCGCTTTCGCTACTGCCTAGGATACAGTCAATTAGCGACCGATGTGCTGGTGGTTTTGCGGGAACCAACGCATTGAGAACCAAGTGGTGTTCGTCAAAATTGGAGATCTAGTTCTCGCGAAGTTGATCAGCCCTCAAAATGGCTTGGCCTTTTAGAAATCTAGACAATGCATGCGAATAACTGTCATACTAAAAAAAAAGCCAGGCCTGCACGGAAGGCGCAGCACAGTCACAGCGTAAAATAGAATAGCGGCCTTTCAGAGCCTTTTCGATTCGAAACACTGATCGGGTAACTACTGCAAGCACACTTGCTTGATACCTACTAGGTCATTGTTATTAAATAATTTGGGTAGTAGCCCGACATTCGCTATGCTATTTTTCGTCATTGTTCTGAGAAGAGTGGTATCCGCTAAACACTTAATTGTAAGAAGTTTCGTCCCAATCGTTCATGCAGTGGCTGACGACAATGAAGAATTGTGGCTGAAGTGGGTATGCGCCACAGTTAACAAGGGAACAAGAACAAGCTTTTGTAATGGGTGCACCTCTGGGTGTTGCATCGCGGTTTTAAAACGCTTTATAAGTCATATTAACGAGATTGTTTTCCCAACATAAAGCCTGCCTAAGGCAAGTGAACAAGTCACAAGCACCGTTGTAGCTCAGTAGTAGAATATTCGGCTGGCATCCGGCGGACCCGGGTTCGAGCCTCACTGTGTCATTGGTGCTGGGTCAAGCCTGCCTAAGGCAAGTGACAACAAGTTACAACACCGTCGTTGCTCAGTGGTAGAATACTGGGCTGGAACCTGAGTTCGAGCCCCACTGAGTCTTTACGCTAGGTTTTTTTTTGTTAATTCGCGCGATGTGGTTACGGACACCGGCGGCGGTGGCGGACAACTGCGCGTGACCTGAGTGGTGATCTCATAACATCTTTCGTGGTAAAAGCAAAAAAGGCGTCTAAACTATGCTCGAAAAGCAACAAGTAGAATGAATGTCGACACAAATGATGGGATACTGAACATCTTGCCCCGACAAATAAGTGAGATTTCCCACAACAAAAAGGGACCCTCCCCCCTCCCCGCCCTCCCAAATAGAAAAGGTGGGGACGGCAAGCACCCCTCCCCCCCCTCGCTATACTGCTCCTGCCCTCGTCTTCTACTGTCTAGCACATCTTCAGTCATTCACTCTCATAGAGCTACATATCGCTCACGTTCAGGAAAGAAAACACAAGGCTATACATCACTTAAGAAATAACCGACACCACCATAGTGCCCGCCCCTTCGGGCCAAGTACGTCCACGAAAATCACGCTTCGCCACGTACGTGCACGTCGAAGACAAGCGGTCTGACGAAGATGGAGTACACCCGGGACAAGGGTCGACAGCCTCTTCTTTTTGTGCGCGTTGTACTTGCCTCGAGTAATTGTATTTGGGACATTCCCTTTAGGCGTATACCACGAGCGCTAGCGTATTCCCCTTTAACTCGACCGGCCTAATATTTATTAAAAGAGCTCCCTGTCCTCTTTATTCACTACGTTCTGTTTCCTTAGAAACGTGAAGTACGTGAAACCAGCAACACGCTTTTTCTACTAGAAGCTTTTTTTTTCTTCAGTGTCAGCGCTCGTCAATTTAATATTCCGTCCCGGCTCGGATTTATCTCAATTTATCTCTTACATTTGCACGAATATTTTTATAAGTACTCCGCTAATCTCATTTCTGTTGAAGCCTCTGTGCACTACTGAAGAGTTCCGGAGCACTGTTGACAAAGTTTTGCGAAGGCGAGAAATTTGGATCTTCGGAAGTAAGTATAACGCGTGAACGAGCCAGTGCCTTGGGGAGTGTGTGTACGTCGTGGTGTAGTGCAAGGTATTATATCAACGTGTGTACGCCGTTATGAAATAGAAGATCCCCGCTTCATCCATGGGCGTGATTGTAGGCTGGCGAGTCTTAACCAGGCTGGGCGCACCACAATGAGCAGTGGGGTCCTAAACGAGGGGTTCCACTCACAGTAACCGGGGAGTCTCACTGAGGCAAAAGCTTTATTAGAAGCCTCATCAAAGTAAAAATTTGTACGTCAGCGATGAGCGACCCGCAGCGTCGGGGACAATTGATGGGAAAAAAAAACATCATGTGATGATGTCACATATCAGAAAAATAAGCGACGTCATCATGACGTCAGGAGTTCTGGCGGAAAATCAAGTTGCGTAACGCCACACGACGCTGTTTTAGCGCCCTTTCTAGGGAGGCGCCGCACACATGAAGGCACCCAAACGAAACCGGAGAACGTGCGACCTCAAGCGAAGGAAGTGAAGACGGCGCTTGGCAATGACACGTGAAGCCTAGGCTCATGTTCCCTGAACCCTTATACATCGACTGAGGGAAAAAAATACACATCATCTCCCCCTACGAGCAACCACGGTAGGATACGAAAGCCATAGTTTCCTTTAAAGACACTAGGGGGAACTCTGGCGCTAGTGTCTATGGGTGTTGCAACGCACGGCTCTTTAGCGAGCTTGGGAATGATGGGCATAGATTTCTCTAATCTTTATACTTTCGGCTCTGTTTGGCTTCGTGTGGCTTGAGTTACTTTTCGATGAGACGATAATCAGCAAAGGTTCAGTAGTTACACTTCATCACCTTATTCTTTTAGGCTCACCGATTCAAATCGGGTTACGAAGTTCAAGACGGTTTGTTCTTTTATTCGAAACAAAACCAAAACACTGCACTAAACAAAGCCACAAGTGCGTTCGAAACCCACAAGCACGAAGACTAGGCAAAACCATGTTACCCATCATTTCCATGGTCCCCGAACGATCGCAGCGCCAGAGTCCCCTCTGGTTACTCTTAAGAAACTCTATGAAGAAAGCATCGCGTTGGTTGCACATCGAGTGCCGTTTCTCCTCTGTCACTTATGAGACGGTGGTTATCCGAGCGTTGAATTACCGCTTGCCGACGCTGACGTTTACGTTCGGCTTCCCCAGCCTTCCTCTGCTCCGTGGTGGTAGCACTGCCGCTGCAACTAGCGCCGACGTTGGCGTTGTTCATGACATTTCGCGCACCGCTGCTCAGAGAGAGAACGACGGAAGCACAGCCAACGCGCGCTTTCGCAGCCTCGCAGCTTCGATATTCGCTTGCTGGCATTGTCCTTTACGTTCAGCTTCACGATCGTCCATAGCGCCGTTTTAAAGGAGGATGCAACGAGAGCGAGCGCGCACCACATTATATACGAGCGCACAGTTGTGGCGGAGAGAGAGAAGCGGGAGGTGGTGGTGGTGAAAAGCATTTATTCAAACCATTCATAAGTAAGTGAGGGCCGACGCTGTACAAACTCTAGAAGGCGTCACTTGTCCGGGACCCCTGTGGCTTCCGCGACGGCGCGCGCCCTTGCCAAGAGGGCTTTTTGACCCACCAAAATCGAGCAGTCACACATGGCAGCCTCCCAGCTCTCTCAGGTAGGTGCTGAAGGGGAAGTGATTGGTTAACAACCGCGTTAGGTGGGCATGCCCACACCGTGTGGAAAGTATCCACAAGTGGTTAATCATAGTGTGGGCGTTCCTCAGAGAAGGCCGGATTGAAATGCCTAAGTATTACGAGACTGTATTTGTGTATAGGCATAAGAGCCATCTCGCCAGCCTTCTTCAGGCCGGTCACCAGGGGCGGAAACTTGTAACCTGTTCGATTTGTACTACATCGCTGCGGTGTCGCGAAAGGAAGTGGCTGAATAAAGTTCTGGATCGTCAGGCGATGGAGAGGCGAGGGGGTTCCCAGGAATAAAGTTCGCGGGCCGAGGCATCGGCAGCCTCGTTACCAGCTAGTCCTTCGGGAGCTAGGGCCAGATGACTAAACGTGTTTTCTGGTGGTCCAGATCATAAGAACCCTTCAGGATTTGAGCAGCGCGATTAGTTATGACACCTTTCGTATGATTACGGCGCGCAATTCACGAATCGGTAATGATGATCCGAGATGCGGGGTCTACTCTGGCGAGAAGGTGTGGTACACGACAGCCGCAGTCCGCCAAAACGTGCTTGTTAAAGGGCTCACTTTTGAAGCCCCGGCAATACTTGCGCGAAGGAAGTCGCCATAGCAACGCGATAAGAAAAAACAAAACGGAGGCGGTACTCACGCCATAATCTCCCACCTCCAAGCGCTCATGCGAGGAGTTGAAGCATGTGCTGTATGTGTGCAGATGCCGCTGAACGGATACTGCCCGAGCATAAGATGCTTTCGCATCTAAAATAAGATGGCCTTCGCCTTCGCGTCGTCTCAAGTGCATGAATGAGAAACCTTTGAGCTTTCTTTCTAAATTTGTTTCTCTCTCATCAGAAATGAACGTAACTGCATAGACTGGGGTTATTTTCGTAAGTGGCTCATTGACAGGATAAAGCACAAAAAAAGAAACATATCATCCACCGACGCGGCAGTTCACGTGCATAACAAATGTAGGCAACTTTGTTCTACGAAAACCTCACAGGATTATTTCCAATAATCCATCGACAACTCCGTTCACTTTGTAAGGTTGTTGGAACTTTACTTGAGCGACATATTCAATGTGTTCGCTGGCATTATGATCACTGAGCTACAATTTCATAGCGACACCATTTTCTGGTACACGCCGTGATTATCGACTATGGCATTGTGGTGCTTCAATTCCCAGCCGCCGCGCCATGGCTTTGAATGAAGCCGAAATCTACAAACGCTCGTGTACTTAGATTTAGGCGCACGGTAAGGAACCAAAAAGACTAAAACCATTCAGAAGACCTTCAATACGGCATTCGTCATAATCGTACCATGATATTGACGCGAAAAACCTTGTAGTTCTTGTATCAATACGACATTGTTCCGTGCTTTATTGGGGGGCAGGGGAAAATACCTCCGGCGTTGTCAATGAAACCAAACAGCTGGAAACGAGAAAAGAACAGGGCTGCATTGTAATCAAGCTACAGTGCTGTAATCATTTCCTTATCGCATCGCAATCTAACTGTCGTACGTCATTTCCTAATTGCCACTATCCTCTGTGATGCCTTCGGGCATCAAGGGTATCATAAATAAGTAAATAAAAATTGGCAGAACCCACGTACAGTGGGAATCGATAATATGCAAAGCACGAATGAGAAATGTTGATATGTCACTTTAAAATGCGCCCAAAGTTACGAGGGAAAGATAAATAAGTCCGTACATGACTTCCGTGTCATGATTATCCCGTTTGGATGTGTCGTTTACCTTCGTCATCTATTCACGTCACGTGATACCAAATTTAGTACATGTGGAGCTAGCGAAACGGCCGCGAGCACGCTATGAGCGTAATATGTTGTCATGTCCTTACATGACACGCGTGTCAGGATTATCATGTTTGCACCAGTCATAGACTTTGTCATCCATTGACGTCACGTAACACCAAATTTCGTATATGTGGAGCTAGCAAAACGGCCGCGAGTGCATCATGAATGGCCCAATATACTCCAATGTAGCGTTGATGCGCGCGCACGCTGGGAACAGGGACGCAACGTTAGCACAACGTGAGCCCTCTATAGTCTGACGCCAGGCGTGACTAGCACCCGTCGGCGCGGTCTGATGGCAACCGGCGTGAAATGCCACATGTTGTATTTTGCGCTGATACGTTGCCCAGACAACACTACGTGTCCCTCTTTTCGTGACGGATGGAGGCCAGACGCGCTGGAACGTGCATGCGTGAAAGCAACGTTGCGCGGCGCGTGTCTGTGATTATACGGCAGGACCGGCACCTGGCGTGGCAACGCCGGAGGGACGCGACGAAATGAACGCTGGCTAGCCCGCTCACCACGTTACGCCGAGATGTATTCGCGCCTTGACTGTGGCATTTAGTCACGTTCTCACATGACACGCATCTCATGATTATCATGTTTGCACGAGTCACATACCTTCGTCATCCATTCACGTAATACCAAATTTGGTATATGTGAAGCTAGCGAAACGGCCACGAGCGCATCATGAGAGTGGCATGTAATCATGTTGTTACATGAAATGCATGTCATTATTATCATGTTAGGGTCTGTCGCTTCTGTTCGCCAAGCAATCATGTCATACTGTACCAGTTTGCAACATGCCATGGGAACGAAACCACTGCAAGAGCTGCAGGGTCTTGGAATGTAAACCATGACATTCATGACATACATGTCATGATTTTCATGTTATGACTAACCAAATGTGTTCTTCATACAGTCATGTTATGCCCTACCAAGTTTGGTATCGATACCATTATCGAAACGGCCAGGAGAGCTTGAAGTCGTAGATAGATAGATAGATAGATAGATAGATAGATAGATAGATAGATAGATAGATAGATAGATAGATAGATAGATAGATAGATAGATAGATAGATAGATAGATAGATGGATAGATAGATAGATAGATAGATAAATAAATAGATAGATAGATAGATAGATAGATAGATAGATAGATAGATAGATAGATAGATAGATAGATAGATAGATAGATAGATAGATAGATAGATAGATAGATAGATAGATAGATAGATAGATAGATAGATAGATAGATAGATAGATAGATACGCTCAAAGTCGCCGAAGTTCGCTAAGAAATGCTTCGCATTTAAAATGAGGTATCGCTCAGAATTCCCTTACCCCAATATATTGCAGTTTAACAGTTTAGTTTCCCGTCGTACCGGGCAGAGCCTTGAAAAAAAGTGGGAGTGTGCCAAGCGGCTCCTAGCATAGGGGATTATAGCAATAGGTGAAACTACGTAAATCTACTTCCCGTGACATATTTCTGCGAAAACTTCTCCAGGATTATTGATGTCCGTGAACGCTCCTTGTGGCTGGAGCCCTCTCCAGCGCAATTACCTGCTGTTAGTAGGCAGCAAGAAATATAATAAAGACGGAGAAAGGAAGGAACTGAAAGAAAAATAGAGAAGAGAAAACAGGGAGCACTACAAAAGGAAAACAAAAGAAAAAAGACGACGAGATAGAATCAAGGACACAAAGAGACAGACCGATATCGAAAGAAAGAGGAAGCGAGTGTAAACAGAGAAAGAAAGGGATGAAAGAGAGACGCAAGAAGACATAGAAATAAAGGGGTGCAAAAAAAGAAATATACAAAGAGAAAAAAAGAGAAATAGAGGGAAGAGGGAAGAAACAGAAATGGGGCAGACCGCCAAGCTCCGCACTCCCTACAGGCTTCGCACCCCTGTGCGAAGCTGCCTTAGTATTTCATAAGCCATTATTATGCGTTTTTATTTCAAAGCTCTAGATCAGAAAAGTACATTCGCACTCTCACGCAAGGGTATTGTAAGGAAATACGAAACAACCTGTGCGGGAAAAGAGCACAGTAACTGGTTCCACGCACGTCGAAACATGGCTCATGCAGCAGTGAAATCGTGAACGTTTGTAAGAGGTCGTCCATCAAAAGAACGCGTCGGTTGGCAAAGGCGGTCGCCACTTTGGGTCATTTCAGCCGACGGGGCAGCTTTGAAACAATCGCAGTGAAGCCCTTCGGGCTATCAGGTGAGACCTGTGAGAGGAACTGAAACCTTGGCTTCTTTCGAGTTCGCACATGAAGGAATCGGTGCGTTCTTTCTTTCTTCGTTATACGCAATAGTGTCTCGCCTCCACTTTTTTCGAAGCCGGAGCTGCTTCAGCTCTCAATGCATGCAGTACGCTCGCTCGCTCGCTCACTCACTAACTCACTCACTCACTTACTCACTCAATCTCAGCGAGTCCATGGCGCACAACGTCTTGAAGAAGGGAACGTCCATGCATGCACACAAGAAAGGCATTCAAGAACTGGATGTGACCCTAGTCCTTGACTTACGTGTCTGGTAGTGGCAGTATCACGTCGACGTTGGAGTGGCTGATGGCCTTGTGTATGCCTTGGGTTAACTATGTGTTTCGTCGCGCTGCCTAAGCGATCTCAGCGGCCACATAAAATTAAGCTGGTAGTTGTGCACTGGTCCACCACGTGCCGCAATGATCACAGGGGGCTCTCAAGAAAACCATCTGCTCTTTGAATTAACCCATTTGCATATTTTCATTTGTTATCTTAGCAGTCGATTTGTCCTTACCAAAAGTAACTCTATGCTCCAAAATGATATCTTTCTCCAATGTATCTCTCAACATGAACGCCAACCATCGATTTCATGCTTATTTTATTTTTAAAAGACTTTATGTTTTACAAGACTTTCGTCAAATATCCGAAAAACCATAAGTAAGCGCTTGGCCGCATATGCATGTAAGAGAAGAAAAAAAAAAGCCTAGCTCGGTGCTCATGTCACTAGAAAACGCGCACCAAGTGATTCGACAAGATACTCGACATAAACGGTGCCGTCATACATTCAGTGTGCTTTTGCGGAGATGATCCTTCTCATGCTTTCAGGGTGATTTCTATCCACGTATAAACGCAGTTTGAGCCGGGAGAAAAAATGCAGCCATATAAAAGGCACGGATAAATGGACACACATATATCGCTCCTCACTTCGTTTCCTTAGTTAATGGTGCTACCGAAGGTTTCAACGGTCGGCCTTTTACGAAAGCCATAAAAAAACTATCTGCACATTCGCCTACTAAGATGTCAGTTGCGAGCATTTTCTTTTGTTTCCACGCTTACCCGTTCCAGTATACGGCTTATCTATCTATCTATCTATCTATCTATCTATCTATCTATCTATCTATCTATCTATCTATCTATCTATCTATCTATCTATCTATCTATTCAATTCAATTCAATTCAATTTTATTTCATCCTAGGATGAGGGCAGGCTCGGGAGAAAAGTGACGTTTTGTCACTTGAGGAGAACCCGAGCCTCCTTAATACATGGCAAGCAACGTGGATATGGGTGAAGAAACATAGGCCATGAACATATAGGCAATGAACATACGCCATGAGATGTTAGGTGCAGTACAAGTCGGAAGATGCACGTACAGTAATGCTATGTACAGAGACTAATATGCGTAAGTAGTTTCTTTCGGCACAAATTCTGAAGTACAATGCAAAATATGACAGAATACAAAATACTATATATATGACAACAATGCTATGCATAGGAATTGCGTGTACACACATACACATACACATAAATATACACACATATATGTAGATACACACACACACACACACACACACACACACACACATATATATATATATATATATATATATATATATATATATATATATATATATAAATATATATATATATATATATATATATATATATATATATATATATATATATATATATATATACATGAGATATAACAGACAGTAATGCCAAGGAATGTACAGGGGAAGTTATTAGAACCAATAGAATGTAAATAAGAAGGAAGAAGAAAGAAAAGTGGATGAAAAAATTACCAGCTGTGAGCAGGAATCGAACCTACGACCTTCGAATAACGCGTTCGTGTGAGTGAGCATCGAACGCGTTATTCGAAGGTCGTAGGTTCGATGTCTGCTCACAGCTGGTAATTTTTTCATCCACTTTTCTTTCTTCTTTCTTCTTATTTACATTCCATTGGTTCTAATAACTTCCCCTGTACATTCCTTGGCATTACTGTCTGTTATATCTCAATAATATTGTGTTAAAACACGGAAATACGAGCCCTTAGGTATACACTTCTCTCCCTTATACATACATATATATATATATATATATATATATATATATATATATATATATATATATATATATATATATACACACAGTTCCATGAATGCCTGGACCACCATTTTCTCAATTTTCACTATAAAAGAAGCACTTCCCTAATGTCATGTGCACTGCATTTCTCAAGGATTATTTTTGCCTCCAGTAATTTATTTAAAAACAAAGGAACACTAAAACACAACATTTGTCGCCCAAAATTTGTTCTACAAAATGGAAGGTTCCAGTGTTGTAGGTGACGAGTAGGGTACGGAATAGCATGCGTTTCCAGTACAAAGATATCTAAGAAGGCACAATTGTTATGACAAAGAGATTGCTTATATCTTAGTGCTAGGGAATACTCGTAAAGTTTGTGGATTGGGACAATATTATAGCGCTGAAACAGTTCATCTGTGTGTGCGTAGTAGTCGACATTTGCTATAAACCTGATTGCTTTTTTTTAGTCTGTATATTTTACTTATGTTGGTTGCTGTCGTACTTGCCCATACCAAAAGACAATAATTTACATGCGACAAAAACAAGCTTTTATAAAGTGTTAGTTTAACGGAAACTGGAAGAAAATAACGCATTCGTGCAAGTATGCCCACACATTTTGATAGGTTGGTAATTAGATTATTATTCTGAGGATCCTACGACATTGTGCAATTAAAAAGTACTCCTAAAGTTTTAACGGTTTCTACAATTTCAACAGCCGCGCTACCTATACGTAATCTATTGTCTAAGGAAATCTGTCTCCGTGAATGAAAAACTACAGCTTTTGTTTTTGTTGCATTAATGAGTAATAAATTTCGTTCGATCCATGTGTTTAAGCTTTCTAACGTAGTGTTTATAAGTGTGTTCATGGCAGTCATGTCGTTACCTGTAAAGAAAATGCTGGTGCCATCCGCGTATAATATGTATTTAGGTTTGTCACTGACCTTAACAATGTCATTTATGTGTAGGTTAAAAAGCAGTGGTCAGAGAATGCTACCTTGCGGAACCCCTGTGGTTATTGCCTGGAGAGAAGAAAATGAATCCTTAACTTTTACACATTGTGAGAGGTACTTAAAGTAAGATTTCAAGAGGGAAAGTGGAATGCCGCGAACACCATATATTTTTAATTTTTGAAATAAAGTATGATGACAGAGACGGTCGAAAGCCTTAGAAAATTCTATGAAAACACCAATGCAACGTTCTTTACTCTCAAACAATTTAAGGAATATTTCTTTCTGAGCTAGTAAAGCATGCAGTCTCCGTGGACCTGTCCTTCATAAAACCATGTTGAGATTGAGATAATATGTTAAACTTCATACAAAAATTCATGAGTCTTGCAAAAATAATTTTCTCCAAGCCTTTTGAAAATATGGGTAATATAGAAATTGGCCGATAGTTTGTAAGATCATTCTTGTCTCCTTTCTTATATAACGCGCTGACAACGGACGTTTGCATTTGTTTTTAGAAACAGCCTGTTGATAGGGACAAATTATAAATGTGAGAGAGCACGGGAGCTATGATATCGATTGCATGTTTGATCGGGGAAATCTGAATACCATCTATGTCACGAGCGCTGCTCTGTTTTAGCGTGAAAAAAATTGAAACTTTTCTTGATCATTGGTTGGTGGAAGAAAGATGTTCTTTGTCTGTATTGCCATTGCGTCAGTTATAGCTGTCTGCGCTGTTTGCGTCGGCTGTGCAACGTTTGTGAGGAAATGATTAAATCTTTCTGCGAGCTCTAAATGTGTAACCGCTCGACCATCTATATTTATTTCAGTAACCCCAGGAGAGATCGGTGTCCTGTGAAGCAAAGTGTTAAGTTTCTTCCACAGTTCTGCACTCCCTTTGCAGTTTTCTGCATGGAATTGTTGATTTAAGTAATTTCTTTTTTCTTTCTTAATAAAGGCGTTCGCCTTATTGCGGTATTCTTTAAATGCGGTTAAGTCTGACGCATCCTTAGTTTTTAAAAACCTTCTGAATAACTTTGATTTCTTTTTGATCATTCTTAAACACTCGCCATTGGTCCATGGTTTGCGACTTCTACGGCATTTCTGTAGAGCTTTTTTTTAAAGTGTCTAAAATATACTTTTTTAATTGTAATCAAGAATGTTTCATAGGCTAAATCTGCAGTTTCCGAGTGGTATACCGCACTCCAGTCTGTTTGGGAAAGGCTTGTGCTGAATGCTGTTAAAGTGTGAGGTGTGATATTTTGAACTGTTCTTGCGGGCAGTGTTTGGAACTTCTTGATTGCACTCTCCATAACAAAGTAGAGTGCAAAGTGGTCGCTGATGTCACAACATATTACACCAGTCTCTACGTTATCTTTGTTTACGTTAGTAATAAATAGATTGATTAACGTTTCTGAGGTAGGTGTGATACGTGTGGGAGTTTCCATTACTATATCGTAGCCACTCGACTCGACCGTAGACACAAATGTAATTGCGACAGCAGACGACTCCAGAATGTTGATATTAAGGTCACCGCCAAGAATAAGTTTTAAATTGTTGTCATTTACATAATTTATTAATTCTTCAAGGCTACTAATGAATGTATTCACAAATGAATCATGTGGTCTGTACATGACAGCATATACATAATTACGTGTAGTCAAAGTTAAGCACTCAATGTCACAACTGACATAATGAAATTTTGGTAATATTTGAGCGTCTATGCAGTTTTTCACTAGAACCATGAGGACACCGCCTTTTTTCTTTGTTCGGTTAAGAAAGACAGTATTATAGCCATCTCGCTTGTAAATCTCGTCGTCTGAAGTATACCAAGTTTCCGTAATCATTATTACGTCGAAAGAAAAAGAAAACGTGTCTGGAAAAATAGATAGATTATCTTCTTAGTTCCGTGCTGAACGAATGTTTAGATGAAGGCAGCACAGACTATCGCTACACCGATTTCCTACAAGATTATTGACGTCATAAGTTGATACCGCCATGGCGAAACAGAAGCTGCACTGCAATTCCGGATAGTGTTTTCTATCTATCTATCTATCTATCTATCTATCTATCTATCTATCTATCTATCTATCTATCTATCTATCTATCTATCTATCTATCTATCTATCTATCTATCAGCATGCCTGCCTGCCTGCCTGTCGTTCTGTCTCACATTGTCTTTATTTCTGTATTTAAATTTAATGTTATGGCAAAAAAGTGGGTGGTAGGCCAATATAAATATCCACTTTTATGGTGCCAATTGGAAACATTACCGGTATGTGAGTATAATCACGGAATGACAAAGTAGGAAACGCCACAAAACATTTGTAATCAGAATTTTTCTTTCGGCGGCAAATATGAAGTCGCATACTCACATGTTGAAAATGGGGAGCGCGAAAGCAGTTCGTGCTTGAGCGCGTTGGTTTTCTGTCCGTGTGCCGCTCTACTTGGTGCACTGGCGGCCGCGACAATAGCGCCGCTTCTTACCGTGCAACTCATTTTACGTCATGAGCAGCACATAACCGAGCGGGGCTGAATACTAATATGCGTACTATACTTTTAAAGACAAGAGTGCAGGACATTATTAGACAATATACGCGGCTGCGTTCGGCAAAATGATCGACTCTATATTCCACATTCCTTGTTTTAAGGTTATTCCGCTTAGGTGCGCGACGAAACAGATTTTGTTACTTTTAAGCATGATTTAAAAATAGAGTATTCTAGTCAAAATGCGACAAGATTGCTGGAATCTCTCACTATAATTCGTGGTCTTTTCGTTTCTACTAAGATCTCATCAAACGTTCTGGCCAGTTGTCGATCCCTTTAAGCCACGCTGCCTGAAGAACCTACCAAAAAGAGCTATCGATACGCAAATGAAAGGAAAAGAATAAAGAGGGCTAATAAAATAGTGACACCCACCACACGCCCACAGTTGATATCCACTCCTTTTCTGCCTCAAAGGCGGGCCTACTTATGCTGCACTGCAAACAGAAACAGAAACGATTTGAAAGGAAGATCAACACACAATCATAAAGTGTCAAAGCAACCACCAGAAAGACGGGGGTAGGGTGTACGCACGAATTGATAAGTCCCCGAGTTCATAAAGGCCTTGTAAAAGAAAATGTCGTTATTAGATACACACTCGGTGTATATGCGCACGTTGTTCAGGTCATATAAGGCACCTTCTCAAACTCGTGGTGGAAATCTCTGCTTTAGGATGACAATAAAGATTGACAAAACAAGAAAATGAGCATAAAAGCGACGAAGCGACGCTCAAATTTTTTGCTAGTAATATATAGGACTAAATACCATTTGTGAGCGGTGAAAATTACTTATACGTCCGGGGCGCTTGCTTTTTGACATCCAGCGATGAATTAGGCGTCATTTTCCGTTGTATTCTTCATTTATCCACACATCTCACTGCCAGGTGTAATTACACAGGAATGTATGGTACGATTCTAAAATATAAAAAAGTATACCTTGTTACAGAATGTTGAGAATTTTTGTAAAAATGCATTGCACGGACTTTTCGCTTGTAATTGAAATGCCGGGACTATTGCGCGCGTCTTGTGTGAATGTGTTAGACCCGGAAAGACGACATTAAATTCTACTAAGTTCGTGGAACAAACGGCTAATTGATTGCGGAGTGCCTGTACCGGAATAGCCTAAAGCTCTCCCATAGTAGAGTTCAGCATACTCTGTATCGTCGTACATTTTTTCTAAACAACCTTAGTGCGAACTGTCTTAATAATGGTCTTATTAAGGCGAAAGCCTTAAATTTCTTATCACGCGAAAAATTGTTCCTCGGCGTCTTCGATATCTCGCGGAAACTCACGATAGTTCACCAATTCGGTGCCGGCATCATCACAAATGACGCAAATAAGAAACTGAGTAATAAAAGACAATCGAAAATTGCCTGATGCTCCATGGACTGTGTGTGTCCCATTGGCATACCAAGTCACGTGACTTCTATATTACATCACGTCATCAGTGACGCACAGCTGGCCAGACCTTGTGACGTCATAGTGGCATTCTTTCGACGTCATGATGACGACATATGCTGCCACGTGATGACATCATGGCTGGACATTGTTGCTTGGTCAAAGGCACGCCGATCACAGGGGCTATGGAAAATTGTGTTACGTGCCCATAGCTTGTGATACCTTCGTCTCTGAAGGCAGTGCAGAAGCTCGTTACCTTCAGAAAGCTTTAGAAGGTGGAGGGGGCAAGATCAGTACTTTGAGTGATAAGTAAAAGAATGAGATCGCTTTCGCCCTCGAGTAGTCTGAGGAGATTTCACAAGGGACCTTGTAATGTTTTAAATGCGGAGCATTTTTTAGTCGCACGATGTCGCACTTCAGCGTCGGCGCCATCCACACCCCCACTGCACACGTGCGTCTCGTCTCGTGCCTCGTCTCGTGCCTCGTCTCGTCTCGCTCTAACGCAGACAGCGTGTATTAGGGCGGTGGAGCGCGCGTTCTCAATTCAGTCATGGGCGTCTACTCTCCGTTCAATACAACGATGACACCAAGCAATAAAGACACACTTTAACTTTCCCCTCCTTGCCTTCACTTCTCATTTATTCAATAAATAAGAATAATAAAGAAGAAATAACAGTTAAGCATTCCCAAACCATGCCCTATTACGCAACATTCACGCGATACCGCCACCACATTGCGACGCATTTACTCAAGTTCCGCCCATAGGTAGATACAGATGCCAATTTTCGGAGCTAGGTAAGTGTGAGAAATTATTCAAGTGGAAAGGCAGAATAAATCGAAAAGTGAGCAACAAAGTGATCAGCGAGAAGAGTGGAGGGCCCAGAGAGAGAGAGAGAGAGAAAGAGAGAGAGAAATAAAAGATGGTCGTCATCAACCACGCAATTAGTCAAATCACTAACCCTCTGTTACCATTCCCCGTCTATGTTGTCGCAACACGCGTCGCCTGGAGTCTACGCGCTAGATGTTGGAGAAGTGGAGGAGCGAGAAACGAGAAATGTAGAAGGAAGAGCACGCGGGAACGAGAAAACGAAACTACAGAAAAATGTCGTGGGACAGCGAAACAAGGCAAGCGGGCCTGACTGAAACCTCGTGGCCTCGTAGCGCAGAGCCTGCGATTGGGGTTCAAACACTTGACGAAAAGGAATGTAGCCATGGAAGGAGCAAGCGATTTGTCCACGGGAACAGATGGGTGCTCTGCGCGTCGTGTTTAATCGGGTAACGATGGCGGGTGCAGCAGTGATGAAATGTACCCCTCCCGAGTCACTCGTTTGCACCAGACGTGCTCGATGCGGGCCCTTCCGCAGTGGCAGCGCCGTCAACTGCTGCACTGCTGGAGGGAGGGACTGACCACATTGAGTTATGGGCCGCTTTTCGAACACAGATGACGCGCGCAATGCGCAGCGCACGCATGACAAATGAAGCCTGTTCATAGAAACAACGCACGTACGTGCTAGTTTTGCGTGTGATCGGTATACAAAGAGAGCTGTACAGCTGCGAGGGTTAATGTACAGTGTAAGGAAACGTCCATTGTGTGTCTGTCTTTTTTCTTCTTTTGTTGCCCACTACAGTGCAACTTCAGCTGTGCGTTTATGTTTTACCCAGCAGTACTTCGGAATTCATATCATCGTTTCTACTATTCACGGAGCAGGATAGCGCAGATTCTTGAGGTTCAACACCAGGTGTAGTCTGTGACAGTTAAAAAAAGGTTGGGGAGCGTGGACTAGCATAAAGCCTTGGTGACATTTGCCTTTCTTATAGTTTTCCCAGCAGAGAATGGTTTATGAAGCATCGTACGACCTTGTAGCATTGAGATCTGTGGTCCGTCGGTCGGTCGGTTGGTCGGTCGCTCGGTCGGTCGCTCGGTCGGTCGGTCGGTCGGTCGGTCGGTTGGTCGGTCGGTCAGTCGGTCGGTCGGTCGGTCGGTCGGCTGGCTGGCTTGCTATCTGACGAGCTGGTCGGTTGGTCGGTCGCTCAAAATTTGTAGAAGAACCTGAGCGTAATGTGCTGTTGCCTTAAGTAGTACAGAAGCTTATGTGACTTGAGTTGCGAGTTTAAGTCAGGCATTGGCCGCACTGAAGAGATTTTAGCAGCAGAACCCCCGGTAGGACTCGGCAAGAAATTGTGATCATATTGTACTGTGCGTGCTCAGTCACTGCTCTGATTTACGCGGCGTGCGTTGAATAACATGGATGGGCGAGAGCACGAGTATAGAAAAAAATAAAGTTTGAAAAGGATAGAAGGAACAGAGAAAAAGAATAAGAAGAAAGAAAAAAGTAAGATGCAACTACATAAAAACGTATAAACAGAAAAAGAGATTGAAAGAAAAAGTCACAAAAGAAGAGGTTAAAAATACAGAGAGCAAAACAGAAAGAAATAGAGAGAAAAATGAAGCGAGAAATAAAGAGGAAAAGCGAAAGGAAGGGAAGAAAAAGAGAAAGCTAGAAATAGCAAGGTAGAAAGAGAAACAAATAGCTATATAAAAATGGAGACGAAAAACTGGAAAAAAGAAACAGATTAAGAGAGAGGAATAAATAAACGCCAGCTTTCCTGCTTGTTGCAGTATTTCGCCATAAATAGAAGCCGTGCTATTTCTTTTTTTTTCTTTCTTCTTTTTCATGTGTTCTAAAACGCTACAATGTTCGGCAATTGCTGAATGACGGCGACGTTTTGGCTTTTAGGAGAACCAGCTAGAGGAACTTAGAGTGTAACCGGCTAACTGCCTTTTCTGAGAACAAGGATGAATGAATGAATGAATGAATGAATGAATGAATGAATGAATGAATGAATGAACGAATAAATGAATGAATGAATGAACCTTTATTACAAAGAAGGGAACGGCTCTAGGTCGCAGTTAGGATTAGGGAAGGAAGGTATTATTGGGTGCACAGCGTAAGTATATTTGGATAACACCACTACGCGTTCATCCGTTGCAGTAGAGGTTGCAACAGTCACTATCGCCCGACATGGTCGACTTCCTTTCGACCATTCGAGACAGGCCTCTTATGCAAGCATAGGTGTTTATCGGAAATGCGTCGGACCACGTGCAACATCGGGTTACACGTGCGTCTCAAGGCTCGGATACATTGCTGAAGTCCGTTGCAACTAGCAGTCTGTTCTTGGAGGACTCTAATGTGTTTGTTAGTAGAAGCGATAGCGCTTGCGCCGATGAGTATATAGTGTGATTTGGTTGCTCGCATTAGTTGCTTTCTTTTCGTCCATCAATTCCGTCTTTTCTGGCGGCAGCTCAAGTCCGAGGTGATCTAAAGTATCGGCGAGGGCAATTAAGGATGGGTGCTTGGAACTCAGTTTGCATGCTCTGCTTATCGGGATAATCTGCCACTTCTGTCCATATTGTGATGTCATCTGCGAAGATAGTAAAACGGCGGGCCGAAGTTTCTTGCTCGATCCTTTCTGCCAACCGCGTCATGGCTACATTAAAGAGCAAAGACCGAGGATGGATCCCTGGGGGAACACCTCCATTTAGATACCAGGCCTTCGGACTCGGTCCCAGCGCTTTGCTGTGGAGCCTGATTGGACTACTTTGGATAATGTTGCGGATCCAATTATATGCTCTTTGAATGGGACACCTTGCTGCCAATTCTTGTAGTATAACCTCTTGTTTCACGTTCTCAAATGTTCTGCGCATATGAACTGCAAAAATAGGGTCTAGCGTCTGTTTACGAGATTTGCGGTTGTTGGCTCAGCGAAGTAACCGCAGGCAGTCATGGGCACCTATGTTCGACTGAAAACCAGCCTGCGCAGTACGTGTTTCACGTATTCGATGTAACACGGTATCTGCGCGTTCAGCATTCGCTCTATGAGTTTGCGGACTGTTGAAGTCAGAGCTATTGGTCGCCGATTCGTTGGTTTTGTTCGGTATTTTCCCGGTTTCGGGATAGGATAGATGAGCGAAAGTTTAAGCGAATCGGGGACAAAGCCAGATCCCCATGATTCATTCAGGAAAGTCAAAAATTTTTCAGTGTGTCGTCGCAGAGATTTCGAAGTTCTTGCCAAGTCACTCCATTGTGTCCAGGAGCGGACTCTTTTTTTTTTTTTTTGCCCTGCTCCAATGTTGCCATAGTGTGGCAATCTCCGCTCTTGGGTTGTCTATGTGGATATGCGGCAATTAATGGTTGGGGTGGTATTTCAGCAGCATGCAGATAGAAAGTGTGAATGACGTGGTCCTCTGGTGATGTAGACTACTTCCGTAGAAAGAGTTCTGAAAGATGAGGCGTTGCTTTCTTTTTGAAAAATCGTAAGCCAAAATGCGCGTGCAAATGGCAGGCAAGGACTGCTATCGCGAGCTATCTTTTATTGCCTGAAATGAACATTCGGTTAAAACTCTCTGCTGGAATATTGTCGTATAATGTGTAAGTATGATTTTCATTGCGTCTCTTGAGCTACATAAGACAATCCCAACTGTTATCCCCCATTTAATATTATAAAGCCAATAAAGGACTTCACTCGGTAGCCATTACGTGGAGTTGCCTACGCAATCCTCCCTCCTCCTCTTACGCTTGATTATGTGACATACAAAAAAAGGGGAGTAGGCAGGAATCGAGCGACCTATAGTTCTCGGTACACTCTAGCATCCTTCCCGTGGCACCCACAACGCGCAGTGCGAGAGGATCTTCGATTTTATACCGAAAATCAGGGCGACGCCGATGACACGGTGAAGTCGCATAAGGTGGTCGCACCAGTGTCATAACAGTAAATTAAGTGGACAATGCACTTGCTTGAATAGATTGCTACTCACCACATCATTCGCGTTACATTCAAGCGATTCAGCTGTAAGGCCACCATTTCGAAAAAAAAAGGCTTTCACTGATAAGCTCAAGCTCACTACGCGTCCTAATTTTCATTTTTAGGATTTCTCTCACATTCTTAAGAGCGTGCGAAAGTTGTTTTTTTTTCTCATGGTAAAAAAAAAAAACTGAGGAACATGCCACACTCTGAATGCAAGTATTTGCTACGAAGCAGCTCCTCTGCGCCAAAGACCGAGCACTGAGCCGGCCGAAATTAAACTACGGTCGTTGTATGCATGATAACGTGCCTCGTTCTTCATGTAGGACGGCGCGGGTGCACCCCTTGTTTTACTGTCGCACAGGCCACTAACTCATGGCTTAACTGCTCGTACGTAATGGGAAGCGCCCTCTTAGCGGGTTCTTCCCCGCCCTGTGGCCTAAGCTCGAAGGGCGTAGTTGAGTGCACCCGCAAAAGGAGCAGGCGGCGAATGGCACGTTTTATCCATCAGTTGATCGCCACCCGAAACTGTACCAGGGTGCTCGCAATCCATGTATAGGCAAGCTGAAGCGCTAAAGAGGCACATAGGCCTGTAGGATACCCTGTTGATTCAGATGTTTTCGAATGTGCACACGCCAGTACAGCGTGTGTGTTAGATGTATAGTGCCAACGATGTGGCCCGCAACGCAGCTCCCTCTCCCCGTTAGCATCGTTAATTTAAGAAAACCCTTTCAAGCCTCTAATGGCGCGCCTGCTGTAGAGTAGCGCACGTGTGCATACGAGTGGTCTGTAAACCTGCTATGTTCGAGCGCGAACAAGAGACCAAGCCTCGATCACCTGCTGCGTTGTCGCACCATGCCAGTGTTTAGGCTGCGCGGTGTTGTATTTGTAATTGGTTTCAAAGAAGCGCTTGAGTGCGTGAAATCGTGAGCTTGTGCGCACGTTTGTTCACCAAGTTTGCGATATCTGCATAAGATACACTCCTCTTAGTTTAGATTTAGCGCTGTGTCGCAGCGTGACATTACGGCGAAAGCTCGATCGTCCCGAATTGCGGGGTGAGTGCAAGAAAAAGTAACAGCACGATCTTGTGTATGAAAGGAAAAGGTGTTTCCAATTTTGAAAGACGTGCTCCAGTGAGCATGAGACTGAAAGATTGGTAAAGGACACCTTGCTTGAAAATGTCCCACACGGTGTCGCAGCATCGCTGTCGCGGCTAGAACACCACATATATGTGTTTACCCGTAAGAAAGGGCAAAGCCACAAATTATTATCATCATTATAGCTGCCATCCAAACGGGAATGCATGAATGGGATCTGTATCTCAAAACTACGTCCACTTTGCGTAAGCTATCACATGTAAAAAAAAAAACAATATCACTACTCAAGATCGCAGACCTCAAATAGTCTATGAAACTAAAACAAGCCATAAAAAAACAGCAGCTCTGGTGCAAGCGCCTAGGATATTGTATGTTTACTTGAGAAGGTATGCAGCTGACGCTCAGTGGCAAGTGGGGCAAGCGAACGCGAATTCATTTTCCAAAAGAATGCACCACTCAACAAAAAAAAAGAGAAAAAGAAACGAAGATTACAAAGAGAGGAAAGGCTATGATAACTTATGAATGGCCTACTACCCTAAAATTTTTATTATTAATGTCATAGTGGACATCAAGCAAGCGTTCTTACAGCAGTTACCCTATGAGTGCATCGAAAAGGCTCTGAAAGGCTGCTCTTCTAACTTTCGCTGTGACTGTGCTGCGCCATACGCGCAGGCCTGGCGTTTTCACGTACACTGAGAATCGATGATATGCGAAGCACGAATGAGGGAGGTTAATATGTCACTTTAAAATCAGCACAACGTCACGAGGCAGACGTAAATTATGCCGTACACATAAATTCCATGTCGAGATTTTCATGGTAGCGCCTGGCATTTTTCTTTTGTTCTAAAATTATTAGATGAAACTCCACGCGCTTGGCATGCACCAGTAAAAGTAGAAACAGCCGCACTGAAAATCATTCTTTCTTTTCGGATTCACTCGTTTATCGGTGTACCAAGCCCCAAGTTCGAGTGGACCACCACGCACGCATGAAGCATATCGCCAGCCACCGTTTTCGACCGATTCGCAAGCGCGTCTTGGAACGAGAGGCACTTTCAAATCCCCTCCTCAAATGATCACTCGCGCAGATCAGATAACAGTATACCCGCCTTGACATTTCCTCCTGGACGTGAGCTTCTTTGTAGCCGATGCGGCAGTATCGATTTCCCGCACACTCGTACTCAGTATACGATATGGTCGATATAAAAAGGCGAACTATACTCTCCCAACTGTGCCGTAGTTATCTGATTCATCGCGCTATAGCACGCGTCCTACGCCACCTGCGTATCCGGTGTAAACGATGTGTGTCTGTGAATATGACGCGACATTCATTCTATATTTAACTCCACTTTGACCCCAAACACAAATTGTGAGTGCGGCGCTATCGCCTGTCGCGTTCGCCTCCTTAGTGACTGTAGCGAGAAGCTGAACGTAGGCCGCAAATCGTTCTAATGAGACGAGTAAAACGCGCCTAATTGATCCGAACGGTGACAGGCAGTGTTCTCAAACGGTATGCGCGGTTACGGGTGAAATCTTAATCCACAGCCGGGACATAGTGTACTTCTTGGGAGTACGCGACAAAATATTGTTTAACGATGAATAGTCCGTGCTTCAGGTACAACTTACTTTATCCGTGTTTGCTAGCATTTACACGTTTTCTTATTTCTTTATTTGTGTGTGTGTGTCGCCAGTATAAACGCTTTCGTAAAGTGCGCCCAGTGCCTGAAGGAACCGGAACGTGCTCTAGTTATTGTAGTAACTACACTAGCCATTGAAGAATTCTATACGAAAGGGAGAGAGAGAGAGAAACGAGAAGACAGAAAGGCTTGAAGGTCAACCTGACGTGCGCCCGGTTGACTGCTCTACGCAGGAACAATGAATTAAGGTGGATACATTTTTTTTAATCTTACAGGGTTTCTTATGTATTCACCTAAGACTACACGAAGACAAAAGCCATCTCTTTTATATTTTTCCCTTCTCAGTCGATTGTATTGTTTTCCCAAAGGAAAGCTTTTCACACCAAACGTTTTGCAGAGCTCCGTGATCACCACACCTCTGTCCAAGCGACGATGTGATGGCTTCGCATCGGGACGTTTTGGCTAATTTCGGCTGCTTGCGAAGTCATGGTGGAGACGTCTTAGTGGAGACGTCCCAGGCCGACGTCACCCTAGGACGTCACCAACACAATTCGAAGATCGTCATGTTATGACGTCTTAATGTCGAAAACGCCGATGGTCGCTTTTCGCACTTGGCAAGGTATATATTCAAGGCTTTTGCCTTAATAAAACGGTGAACACAAAGAGCACCACTTCATTCTCATCTCTGTCAGAGTAAAAAAATAATAAAAGAAAAAGCGCTTGTGTCCTGCACTGCATGACACAATTAGGCGCAACCTAGCATCCAAAAGTTTCATAAAAAAAAACGTGGCATATATAAGCATACAGGAACGCACTAAAAATCTTAACAACCACACCAACCATGTAATCACATATGCATGCTGAAGAAATGAAATCTCAGCATCTCTGGGAGAGATTGAAGGCTGGTTCACGCACCTGTCGCTTGCTTTTATGGCTTCAAACGCTTCAGCGCTTTCACCCGTACGCTGGATCCTGTGCCTCATCACCACAGTGGATTCGTTTAGCTACACTGTGCAACCGCACTGCCGGCAAGGGAGGGAAAGATGCGTAAATATATTCTACCTTTCATAGAGCTAGCGTGCTCCCTTAAACGGACGTTGAAACAACCTTCCGTCTGCCCACTGTACGTACCACCGCATGGCAAAGGGATGGAGTACACCACTCCGCTCGCATGCACGGTCAGTGAAACGCTTTTAGAGTGCTTTGTAAATGAGCCATCGGCGCTAACAGCGGCCTGCCCCTTCTGCACTCTTTTGTCAATTATCGCGCACACGCTTCCTAGCTTTTTGCCGGTATGAAAGACATTTATGGCATAATGTCTGGCAACACTCTTCAAACGATGCGACACCGAGTGCAGCTAAGGGATAACGATGAACTTCTTGCGCCTATCTGAGGACAAAACCGTGGCATCAAGGCCATCTTTCTGTTCTCTTTTCAAGCGATGAAACAAACGCTGTGAAGCGGAGGCAAAGACCAGGTGTGTAAAACCAGCAGCTTCCAATCTGTCAACCTGCTGTAAAAAACTCAAGTACAGCGTGGGGACAGAACTTTAAAGCCGAAATAAAAGAAAAGAAAATGGATCAGCTACGTCTTGTTTTCAGAAGGAGTCATCATCAGTTCACGCACCCTTTGGCCGCACCTGGCCCTTCCGCCACTAAAGCCCATTATTCATCGAGCTGCTGTTTGCTTATTGAAGGTAAAAAAAGAGAGAGCCCTGGCGCACTATAATCCATGAAGTGTATCGGGACACTCGCCATGCAAGTGACACTTTCGTTCGCCACGTCTTCTCTCGACGTGACGTTGGTCAGCATCGTTTGCGGGAGCAAGTGTTTGCGCTTCACCCCAAAGGTGTCACAGCTTCCGAAGCAACGTCCTTGCTGGCTTAAAAACTACAATAACAACGTATTCCTCTTAAACTCACCTTTACTAACAGAGGTGTTCTCCACAGGGGGGTTGAAGTTGTGCTCCTCCACTCCCCTTCAGTCACCGAGTCGATGGTGGACAAGTTTGAATGAAGCAAACTTCGCAATGGATTTAAAATTGAAAACAAACCGACAATGGGCTTCCCATGGCGGCCTGCTTTGGGTCCCTGGCTTCAATGTGGTAAATGTAGGATGGGAACAGTTCTTGCAATGAAACATCACCAGTTCTAATCGCCATTGTCGTTCAAAAGATATTCAGCGATAACCCTGCACCATACACATTGATGAGGCAGGTGAGACTGAGCAAAAGTATGGGGAGGACATGGCACCCGCCTTGGATGATTAGTGGTGCGGCCGCCTCCTCCCTAGCTTTGGCGCACGCCTACAATCACTAATACTCACTGAACGTCAATTTACCGAATACTCACTAATCCGCCAAGCTGTATGAACAGTATAGGCAACATACCACGTATGGACCTACGCTGTTCAGTCCTATCACGTACTTCCCGGAAAGCGCACCACAAACTTTTTTATGCCTTCTAAATGAAGTTCTGATGGACGCCCTTGAGTCGAAATGGCACTCAATCGCTGGAACTTCCCGGTAACTTGCATGCAGACACCACAGCAAGTGCAGAAAGGAGCTGGTTCAATCTTCGTTAATTATATGCGTCCGCAATTAATTAAAGCTCGGCAGTGAAAACAAATCGCCAGCCGCTGCCACGGAGCACTCGTCACGCAATAAGCCACTGCCAGGAACCGAAACACCGGATTAGAAGTAAAATCCTGACCTTGAGAGAAGGAGAAGCCCTCTCTCACAGTCCTTTCGTTCTCAAACCCTCCGGCATCATTGCCTTCTTGCTGCTTTAGAATGGTTTGCGTTTTGTTGTTCGTTGCTTTCACGATTTTGCTTTTCCGTTTTTTAGATTTTTATCTCTGGCGCTAACAGGGCTTGTCGCTTTATTTTCCGGCAGAATGGACGCCCTGATTGAGAACCCGAAGAGAGGTGCATCTCTGGGGGCGAATCGGATTTAGTTTGCGTTTCGAACGAGAAGATGCGTGCGAGAAAGAAGGTACTACGTCGGTGCAAGCACATCTTTGTTTAGGACAGTGCTGTGTGGGCATGAGTGCTTTACAACATTTTTTTTCGTTGTTAAAAGCGATGAAGTTCCCGTTGTTAGGAAGAAGTGAAACACGAGCAAAACAACGCAAACATGAACCTCCGAAAGACAAAGTGCAAAGAGAGGAAAGGCAGGGAGACGAAAATATCGCACTTTTAATTTGCTATCTTACACATGGGAATGAGATCATTAGATGAAAATAGAGAAAAGATGCTAATAGTTGTGTTACTGATACGGCCGTCTAAAAGCCCTTCAGCTGATTCATTTTCTTAGCTCATGTTGTAAGCAGGCATTGTTAAACTCGTACCGGAGAAGCTTAGGCCGCACATCAACTATATAAATTTATTTTTACGTCACTTCGTCGTCGTGAAGCGCAATAACCAACGCCCCCTACAACTTCCTGTTTAACATCGCGCTAAACAAGGCGCCAGCGCCAGTGGAGCTGTTCCTACATACGTGTTGGTGTCGGGGTAGTACACCGCTACCACAAATTCAGCCCATTAAACCTGTACCCCTTTCTCTAACAAGTTCAAGTGAACAAACACACGTTAAACAAACTATACTTACCCTGATGTTACGTCCCCTGAGTTTGGCACTTTCTCAACAACGCTATCCATAGCCGCTCTTTTTTTTTTACCACTCATTACTCTCAGTGCTGCTTACTTGCAGTGACGTGTTGTTGACAATATTTTTTTTATATTTCTTCCATGCAGGCTCTCAAAAGGCGTGCGTCCCGAAAGTTTGCAATCTGCGTGCTCGACATATCACGGCTTTTGTATTTATTGGATTCTGCACTGTTCGCAGTGTGATGAATAGTTTTGGTGCGCCGGTTTCTCTACTACAGCTATACGATGCGATGTCGTTAGCTGTATTAAACGCTCGTTGAGCGCAACCGACAGTCACGTCCAACGTCGTCTCGCCCTTCTCGCGATATTTGTCTCGCCGGGCACGTTCGCTGACCGCGCTGAAAGCTCGCAGCAACCTCTCTCAGAAAGCGCAGATCGAAGAGAGCAAAGCGTAGTTTACCAAAACGCCCGCTCAGCGTCTCACAACAGCTGCGCATGACGCGGACAAACACGGACAACGGCTGAACGAGAATGGCCGTATAATCTAGCACACAGAAAGAAAGATTTTTGCTATGGTTGGCTATGCTAAGACGCCGCTGATGATAATATCTGGGGTTTTATGTGCCGGAACCGCGAGATAATTATGAGGCGTGTGCGCCGCACTGGAAGTCTCCGGAAACGTTGGCTATTTTGGTGTTTTTTAACATTGACAGACATGGATCAGTGCACGGGCCTCTGTAGCATGTCGCCTCCATCTAAATGCAGCCGCCGCGACTGGGATCAAACACGTGAACTCCCAGTCAGCAACCACTACACCACCGTGGTGGACGAGGCACTGCTGACTACAATGCATCTCGAAGAACTTCAAAACTGCTCAAGCTTTGAATTTATCGCGTGTATTACGGATAAACAACTCATGTGAGCCCTTCAGTGATTCTCTTCTAGTTTGTAAAAATTGATCGGAACGTTTATCGCGCACGGATACGCTTTGCATTCCGGAACTTCTCAGTGCGACAGTGCGTGCATGAGCACCTTTGCAGCCCATCGCAGGTAGTTTCTGCTGCTGTTGACCCGATGGCCGCAAATTCGATCCCGGCCGCCGTGGCCGCATTTCTATGTATGCGAAACGATAGAGGTTAATGTGCTGTGCGGTGCCAGGGCACTTTAAAGGAGTCCTCAAACACTTTTTTTTTAAGTAACCGCGGAATAAATTCACGTGAAGAGCTCATTGCCTCATGAATTCAACATTGCAAAAATTTTAAGAATCTGTCTTGTACGAGCGGTGTTACAAATATTTGTTGCACGCTGCCAGCGCATTTTCTGTTTTCTCGTCCCGAAGAAAGCGCTGGAAACTAAGCAGAGAGGGATGGAAGGGGCGAAAAAACACGTCACCTGCGCCTTGTTACCTTGAGCAATTTTCCTTTTTTTTGTTTGAATGCGCAGCTTTTTCAGTGTGATCGCGCGCGCATACATGGACAAGTCGCAGCCGCCCACGACGACCTCAGTAACGACTGAGCACGCCATGTTCAAATCAGCCAATGGCTGATGGGTGGGTTTGCCGCGAGGGATTTTGAGCATCTTCCGTCATTTGTCGAGAGAAGAGAAAGCAATTTTTAGCTGACTTTGATAATTTATTGTGAATTCCAGGCCGCATGCTGCGCTATAATATTTGACGCACGTGTTGTCGGGAGCCTCTACTACCGATCGGCAGCGTTTTCTGACCGTGCTCAAAAAGTGTTGCAGGGCCCCTTCAAAGAACACAGGAGGGTCGAAATTTCTAGAGCCTTCAACTATATAGCGTGCCTCAAAATTATATTTTGGTTTTGGCATAAAACTTTATATATTACTTTATTTATTAGCCTTTCACAAGCAAACACAAATAAAACTTTATGTATCACCAACAACGCGAGTAAGCAAGACCGCTAACAAGCAGGGCAGTGAGCAGCATTTTGAAACCCTGTTGAGGCAATCTACTCAATTGCGCTCCGCGAATCAACAACTGAACTGATCTCTTATATACCTATCCATCCATTTATTGAACTACTCATACATCCACAATTATCTTTACTATTTCCGTTAGTAATACACCGATATACGTACACGACGAAACAGGGGTCCGAAAGCGGGCATCGCTGCACGACTTACTATATAATATAGTTGTAAAGCCAGTTTTCATAGATTGGATTTTCGATGTGCGCTACAGCTTTTCGTACGAAAGCAATAGGCTGTCTTTGTGACATTAGGGTGAACGATATGTTAAAAATACCCCTTTACGGGAAGTTCGGAGACATGTTAGACATCCTCATCAACCTTAAAATAATATTTTTCGATACTTCTTTGATTTGTGTGTCTTAGTGATTTCTTAAAGAATGCGCACCACGTCACACACAGGGCTGGGTCTCGGCACTGCAAATGTAGCCATTTCTTCAATGTGTATGGATATTTAACTTATTATTTGATAGAGCTCTTTCAGTGCTGCGCTCATGAAACCTAGAACCACCAGCCTTCCGGCTGCACTCCCTGAACGACTCGCATCGATCACGTGGTAGCGGGCGTAAGTTTGGAGCACAAGCTGCAATTTAGGTAGAAAAATCTCTCAAACAAGTTCCTTCCCTCGTCGTTTCGTGTATGTTTTTTTTCTTACTTCGAATTTCACTTGAATTTTGCGCAACAAAGTTCACCCACGTGCCACTTCAAAGTTTGCTTTGGTGTTCAACTTTTTCATGCATTTCATCCACCTCCTACTTGTTACGTGCCGCGCGCAACAAGTTCTATCAGACTGTTTCACCCTTAACATATAGCGACCAAGCGCCATATAAGTGCAATTGACAGGATCTTTTATGCTTTAGACGTGGCGGTGGCGCCATAATTATTGTGTCGGCAAACAAATTTAGTAAAGCAAAAAACTTTTATTATTATTATTATTATTATTATTATTATTATTATTATTATTTATGCCATCTCCCACTAAAGAAATATATGTGGGTATGCGAAGCAGCACTGGTGTTCACATGTGTTCCCATCTGTATGTTTCATTTGTGTGTGAAGTTGCGTATACGTTGTATACCGCTATGTTACTCCCCCCCCTTCTTTCCCATGTGTGTGTATTATCGTGTGTGTGCCGCAAAGTGAACACCCAGAGCTTTTAGGAGAGTGCAACGGCACAGCATTATATACGAGCGCACAGCTGTGGTGGAGATATAAAGGGGAGAGGAGAAACAAAGCGGAGGCAGCGCTCTGTCACCACCTGCACTTTTTTCTGCTCTCTGCCGGGCTGCAAAAATCAGGCTCCTTCTTCCTCTGCTAGCCACTACCACCACCACCACCAGAGTTCCTCGGAGGATTTGAAGCAGAACGGTTGTGCCGCACACGACCTCCGATACGGGCCTGTATGTTAACTCCATGCTCCGACGCGAGCGTAGCTCTCGCCAACTGGTTCGCCCTCGGCGACCTCCTGACGCCGTGAAGCTCTCGCCGTATTGTGCCCCGTCCTCGGACTTCTTCGACCAGCTCCCAACTTTCCTATCTCCTTTTTCTGTCGCTTGCGTGTCCTATTTTGTTATCTGTATTCTTCCCATATTCTTTTTGTCCCTCCTTTCTTTTCGTCTACAAGGCACTGCGCCTGTAGCCCAAGACACACACGGAAATGAGGTGCCTTTGTTCCTCTTCTCAAAAATCATTCAATCAATCCACCTCATCCCCCCTCCTTGAGCCCATAGAGTGTCCTAAATATACACTAGGGGGTAACTCTGGCGCTAGTGTCTATGGGAGCTGCGAGGCGCGGCGCTTCAGCGAGCGTGGGATTGGTGGGCAGTGCACGGATTTGTCTAATCTTCGTAATTCTGGCTCCTTGTGTGTTCGTGAGGCTTGTAATTGTTTTCTGATGGAACAAAAGTCACCAAATGTTTAGCGTTTACGCTTTATTACCTTATTCTTTTAGGCTTACCATTTCAAGTCGGGTCACGAAGTTCAAAAGGGCTTGTTATTTTCTTAGAAACAAAACCGAAACCAGCAATAAACAAAGCCGCAAGTGCGATTTGCCACTGGCAAGTACGAAGACAAGGCAAATCCGTGTACGACCCATCATTCCCTTGGTCGCTGAACGATCGCAGCGCCAGAGTCCCCTGTAGTTAATTTTAGGAAACCCAATGCTCGAACCCACGCGAGGAGAGGGGAGCAGAGTTGATGCATGCGCCGTGGGGGAGCGGACGGTTGCCGTGGGACGGACACAGCTCCGAGCAAAGGCTAGTTTGCATGTAATAACAATAATAATAATAATAAGGAGAAGACAAAGAATACTTTGGACCTTACGAGCTAGAAGCATGATCTATGAGCTATGAGCTATGCCGTAATGGTGGCCTCTGGAAATTGCGCCCATCTGGTGTACCTTACAGAGCTCTTGATTGGCGGAGAGTGCGCAATTTAGTAGTAGTGTTGCAGTTGTGTACGAGTCTACAACGAACACGTAGTCGTGAGAACTTCGCAGCACAGCTGTTAGGGTCGAGGTTTGCCGTGTGTCGGAAACGGAAATTTATCATGGCCATGAACTGGCACGCGCTCCATCCCTGACAAAGCATTCTGTAGAGATTATGAACACAAAAGAAGCCGGAACGTGCACACCCAGCCTAGCGCGACTTAGCTCAAGGCGCACCAAGGGTGTTTCTTTTCTTCTTTTTTTATGTTTCCGTAATAGCGTAGTTACACGCGTTTGATTAAGGAAACCAGGCCCTCACTCGTTTCGCTCATTATTTCGCTACGTTCAATGGTTCCTCTCTGCTCATCTTTCCGAAAAAATGATGAGCATTAAGCACGCGTATACTGTTGCGAAAGACGGCGACGCCAACACGGTCCCGAAGGCGCCACTGCTTCGAACTCCGCCGGGAAGGTCACCAGCCGTTTGGTAGCGTAGATTTCTCAGCTCGCGACTGCTTCTGCGCATAGCTGATAGACGAGCGGACGAGACGACGGTGAGTTAAACCAGGTTTATGTACAGCATATATACAGAGGCGTTACAAATTCGGCACTGGGGCCGACAGAGACTCGAAGAGCCGAGCTCTCCTCTCTAACACATAGGTCTGCTCTCAAATGGGTCCGCTGTCAAAGGGGGTCCCTCTCGACGCGCCGCAGGGCTTCTTTTATATGCCCCGGGTCTAACCCAAATGTCCAACCCGAAGCGCCGCTGGTCGCGAGGTCAGAATCCTCTAATGAGGTCGCCGCTGGGCCGGGTCCTTCTTTCTCATCGAATCTGGAGAGGTTGCGCTGCAGGTGGCTGCTCCCAAGGACGAGTGACATCGCCGCGCATTGCGTCAGCCGCCAGACAGGAAGACGCCGGTTGTTTACTCGACGGGCTCGCGGCTGAGATGACTCATTGCACGTGCGCGCCAGAAAGGCGCCGTGGCGTGATGACGCCGTTGAGTTGTTCGTGTCAGGCGGGCTGGCCTTGACACAGATTGCCTTTTTCAGAGGCACGGACGTTCGCTGTGGACTCGCAGGCATAACAGCACCCCCGCCGCCAGACAATGCGCCGGAAAGACGAGCTGCTTCTACGTGGCTCGGATGTCAGGCGCGCTCGTTCGCCAGGTCCCTCCAGGTTCGCCTCCAGGGCCATGGGGAGAATGCAGCTCCAGGCTCCGTTCCGGGAACACATCCCATTCTTGAGGACGGATCCAAGCTCCACTGGCTTGTCGCCACAAATTGTCGACCAGCTTCACTCGTCTCTTCTGACGATCCTTGGTTTCAGCACTTGTCGGTGGTTCTGCAACTTGTCAAGAACGGATCGACAACAGACAACACACGACACAAGCAAGTGCCCTCGCTCACCCGACAGAACTCCAGACAACGTATAGTACAACATATATCTAGCTACGCGTCTATCGGAATTTCGTTCCCTTTACATCAAGAGGCACATGTGGGACACAATACTCTTAAAATGACAACTCAAATTTTCACACGTACAACAACGCAACGAATTAGAATACCACATAAAGTTGGCCCCTTGAGCTCATTCTGGACGAGAGCGCTCAGCTCAGGTCGTGATGAGGTCAAAATTTTGCCCCGAATCGCCAGCGAGAAACCGAAAGGTTGAGAAGGTACTAGCTAGAACGCACTGCTCAATGCACCGGCATTAGCGTTTAGCTTTCCTTTTTTCTTTAGCGAACGTCAAAGTTGCGCTGTCGGAGTATCACGCTCCATCTCAGTAACCGGTCACTTTTAGGCGACGATACCTATGCGGTACCAACAGCTGCTCATACTTGCGACGTTCCACAGGAGAACAACGATACGGCTTGCTAGGGATTGGCTCCTCACAAGTTAGCTCGATATCGTGTTCGATCATTGTCGTGTCTCCGGGACGGTCCGATAACACGTATCCAAACTCGGAAACAATCCTTTTCAGGTCCTCCTTCTGGACTTCACTTGACCTAGGCTCTAGGTTCAACTGCCCCAAGGTTACCTCCGATTTCCTTTCGATTACCTCACTCGAACTAAACATTTCTGCTTCCTCTTCCTCTGAAGCATTTAATAGCTAATTTACAACCGCTTGATGTTGAACGTAGGGTTCCATCAAGTTGTAAATTTTGTTCTGCCGCCTTCCTAATTTCACTTCATAATTCGTATCGGGAAGCTTCGATATTACATTGGCAGGCCCTTCCCAATCAACCTCAAGCTTGTTCCTTTTGGACTGCCGCAGCAGCATTACCTGACTTCCTACTTTAAAAGCGCGCTTCATTGCTGATTTGTCGTAGTACTCCGACAACATTTGTGCAGCTTTCATGTGGCTTTCCCCTAGCGCTTTAATCGAGAGGTCCTCACGCTGCTCTTGAATGAGCGTGTCTCGATCAACTCTCGACAGCTCACTCCAACTTTCCGCTACAGGCGAGAGCGTTGCAACCCTCTCGCTCTAACTCAATGACGCCATGTCGTCTCCCTTTTCTACGGAAACCGCACCGGTCGCTTCGTCGACGGGCCGCTCGCGTGACTGCTCACATCACTCACGCGGAAAATTTCCTCTCTGAGGTTCTGTCGAACCGCCGACAAGGTCACTTGAGAGTTCAACGCATTGAACCAGATCAAGCTCCTGCGAAAGCTTCCGCGCTTGCGATCGCGTGAGGGCCATGTGCGCTAAGTTGGGGAAGAACGATTTACCCTGCTCTTTGAGAAGCTGCTCTGAGTTGTTGGAGAAAATATAAGGAAAACGATCGGGAAGCGCGGCAGAGACAGCCGCTTCGGTGCGAAGCTTACCGAACGGGCCTTCAATGACAACCGTGGCGATTGGTAAGCAAGCACTCTGCTCCTCAGCGACTTGCCTGATCCACGCGCAATCTCCTGTAAAGTTATCCGGAGACACCAATGAGGATGGACAACGCCCATGGTTGCCGCTGAGTCACGAAGTACTCGACACTTTTTCCCATTCAGACTAATTTCTTGGATATACGGCTCCAACAACCGCATGTTCTTTTCCGATTCTCGGATTGTTGCAAAAGCAAACTTTTGGTTACAGTTTACCGCGATGTGCCCTTCCTTTTTGCAATTGTAGCAGATTAGCGGCTTCCGTTTGTCTTCCGATTCTAGGATAGTTGCAAACTTTTGCTGACAGTTTATCGCGATGTGCCCTTCCTTTCTGCAGTTGTGGCAGATTCGCGGCTTCCATTGATGAAGTTTCATTGAAAAGCCTTTTTGCATTTCATCCTGTTCAACGCGCACTGCCCTGCTATGCAACTTTCGGCGAGTATAATACTCCTCAGCTAACTCTGCTGCCTTGTTTAGCTGTACTTCCCCAAGTTTGTCCTGCAGCCAAAGTTTGACATCCTCCTCGATGCAGCGGTAGAATTCTCCAAGTTTGTCCTGCAGCCAAAGTTTGACATCCTCCTCGATGCAGCGGTAGAATTGCTCCAATGCAACGCATTCCACCACTTTATCGCGGTCGTCATAAACAGCTTCACCCTTGAGCCATTCAAATAAATCGGCTTTAAGACGAAACGCAATGTCAACGTGTGACTCATTCCCCTTTTTAGCATACCGGAAATTTCGCCTGAAAGCCTCGGGTGACAACTTATAACGTCTCAAGAGCACTTCCTTAACCTCGTCATAGCTTTCAAACGCTTCCCTCGACAAGCAAGTTATCGCGTCGGACACTTCGCCGGGAAGAAGAGCTAACAGGTTCTGCGCCCAAAGTGACCTTTCCAAAGTATTTCGCTCACAGACGAGTTCAAACTTGACGAGATACTTCGCCATGTCCTCACCTACTACGAACGGTGGCAATTGGTCCCGAATTCTAAAACCGCTGACCTGAATCGTCGGAGAAGCTACGCTAGGCGCCTGCGAACACTGTAGGATTGCCAATTCTATTCGTTTCAACTCGAGGCGCTCCTGTCTCTCGGCCTCCTCGCGCTCGCGACGCTCGCGCCTTTCAGCTTCTTCACGAGCTTCTCGCCTTTCAGCTTCTTCACGTTCGCGAGCTTCTCGCCTTTCAGCCTCCTCGCGGCGTGCTTTGATATCCACCCAGGCCTCATCGACTTCCTCAGCCGAAACTCCTTCATCTCTCATGATCTCAAGGATCGCTTGCTTTCGTTTCGCACGGCCCAAAGTAATGCCGAGTTCCTCACAAATTTCGATGAGTTCCTTCACTTTAAGGTTCTCCATCGTTCACACTAGCCTCTTGCTGTTTGCCCCTGTTAACAATTTACTTGCCGTACCCACTATAAGCCAACTAGCAAGATGCGCAAGCAATTTTTCACACTCCCGTGTTTACCCCCTCCGCATTAACTTTAGTTTCAAAGCACTTCGACTTTGCTTGAAACGATCAAAGCTCACTTCAATGCTTCACACAGCCCTTCTCTAAACTACTACAACCTAAGCTAGAGTAGTCTGGTGAACTGAGGGGAAAACATCAGGCACTCACCGCATCGATGTCACTGACGCCGGCCGATCCCGCAGCTGCCAACCACTGTTGCGAAAGACGGCGACGCCAACACGGTCCCTAAGGCGCCACTGCTTCGAACTCCGCCGGGAAGGTCACCAGCCGTTTGGTAGCATAGGTTTCTCAGCTCGCGACTGCTTCTCCGCAGAGCTGATAGACGAGCGGACGAGACGACGGTGAGTTAAACAAGGTTTATGTACAATATATATACAGAGGCGTTACAAATTCGGCACTGGGGCCGACAGAGACTCGAAGAGCCGAGCTCTCCTCTCTAACACATAGGTCTGCTCTCAAATGGGTCCGCTGTCAAAGGGGGTCCCTCTCGACGCGCCGCAGGGCTTCTTTTATATGCCCCGGGTCCAACCCAAATGTCCAACCCGAAGCGCCGCTGGTCGCGAGGTCAGAATCCTCCAATGGGGGTCGCCGCTGGGCCGCGTCCTTCTTTCTCATCGAATCTGGAGAGGCTGCGCTGCAGGTGGCTGCACCCAAGGACGAGTGACGTCGCCGCGCATTGCGTCAGCCGCCAGACAGAATGACGCCGGTTGTTTACTCGACGGGCTCGCGACTGAGATGACTCATTGCACGTGCGCGCCAGAAAGGCGCGGTGGCGTGATGACGCCGTTGAGTTGTTCGTGTCAGGCGGGCTGGCCTTGACACAGATTGCCTTTTTCAGAGGCACGAATGTTCGCTGTGGACTCGCAGGCATAACAATACCTGCTGCAGACAAACATGAGGCACTGTGCCGTGCTCCCTTCCGGGCTGCAGAAATTAGGTGCCTTTCTCCTCTTTCAACCACTATACCGCCAGACAAACATGTTCTTACTTGTGCTAACATGGCATGATGCGGGTGCTGACTTCACGAACAACGCGGGAGAAACCGAAAAGTCAGGAGAGGAGCACGAGATCTGTTTCTATCTTGTGGCGCGCCCGCGGCTTATGCCACTGTCTCGCTTTATATTGTTGGTCTCGTCGTCGCTTTCTTAGCTCCATGCCTGTGGTGATTTCAATGTTAAAGAATAATACCAGAGGTGGTAAGAGCCATGTACCGCGCACCGACATCGCGCAGTACACGGACATCATTTCTGCTCTGCGTCCGCCGCGATGGGGATCGAACCCGCAACCTTCAGTCAGTAGTCTATCACCATAACCACTGTACAGAGGCGGCCAGTACAGTTTTTGCAACAAACCAGTGAGTTTGTTTTTTCATAGGAGAGAGCCTAGTATGTTTTAGTACCGTTAAATTAATAAAGGAGGCCGACAGGTATGTGAAGTAAATTCACGCTTTCTCACCCCCATAATCCCCTGAATAGCTTCGTTGCGACAATAATAAAAGCGATTGCTGGATGCGTTCTCACTTTAACGTAATCGTCAAAAGCATCGCGAGATATTTGCGAGCGTAAGCAGTTTCTGCACTCGACAAGCGAACAAACCCGAACAATGCGAGTCAGCCGGAGTACGCATTAGAGCGCCATTGTTCTCTAGAGAGTGAATAAACAAGGTAGACGTAGAAGCGAGAAAATAAAGAAGAAAAAAAACTGCCGACAAAAGAAAAACAAAGAAATAAAAAATGACTTGAGAAGGAGAGCTATGGTTTTTTTTTTAAGAAACGATTTCCGTTATATGACCGGGAATATGCTCAAGAAACGGCTTCTAAAGTGTGTGCGAAAGTTTGCATTTTACTAGATTCTTTTTTTTTCTGGCCGCTGCGATTCCATGGTGTCATCTATGGGCACAGAATTACTTAACGCCGTCATCCGCGGGTGCCATTTTGCAGCTTACCTTCAGCTATCTGCTGCTTCCAATAGTTCGAATGTTCTGTTTTCCTTTCTTTTTTTTCTTTCTTTCTGTCTCTCGCTCTTTCTTTTTTCTTTTTTTCTTTCTTTCTTGCACGCTGCCGCGACGGTCTAGTGGCTAAGGTACTCGGCTGCTGACCCACAGGTCGCGGGATCGAATCCCGGCTGCGGCGGCTCCATTTCCGATGGAGGCGGAAATCTTGTAGGCCCGCGTGCTCAGATTTGGGTGCACATTAAAGAACCCCAGGTGGTGGAAATGTCCAGAGCCCTCCACTACGGCGTCTCTAATAATCATGTGGTGGTTTTGGGACATTAAACCGCACACATCAATCAACTATCAATCAATTCTTCCTTCCGTGCGGCCATATTCTCAAAAGGAAGCCACGGCTGTGACTACTCTGCTGTATTCGGAAAAGCTGTGAATAGTTTGGCACTCATGAGTAGCAAGAGGATTCGTTAGCTCGCCGCCACGTTTTTTTTTTACTTGGTCACGCCTTCTAGTGGCAGTTCCGGCGTCTTTTGCAAGTCACTCATTTGCACATACTGTGTGCACAGTGTGGGGCACGGGAGCGCTTCTTATACGCGATTTCACCGAGTGTTTTCGTTTGAAGCAGGTTCCACTCGAACTCCACTGTGATCACCAATAAGTTGACATGTTATGGCAGACATGTGGCACTAATCCGATTTATTGTATCCGCTCGCTTTCCTCATATATATATATATATATATATATATATATATATATATATATAAATATATATAAATAAATAAATAAATAAATATATATATATATATATATATATATATATATATATATATATATTGAAATACCACGGGCTCAGCTGACGCTTTATTCAAGCAACAGCGAAAATGGCGCCGATGATCAAGAGGAACGGGCGAAGACTGATGATGGTTATTGACAGATGAGGATGACGTCCAATGAATTCTTACACTAATTTCCCCCGTCGATGGAAGCGGCCAGCCTGGCCGCGAATTACGCTGGGGAACGCATACGATAGGGCTTGAGACGCGAAACGTGAACAATCTCTCTCCAGCGGCAGCGTTGGTCAGTGGGGACATGAACAGGTGTGACAATGTAGTTCACCGCTGAGGTCTGTTCGATAACTTTGTAGGAGCCAAGATAGCGTGACTCAAGCTTCTCGCATAAGCCAGGCGTTCGCGCAGGAGTCCACAGAAGCACATCGTCACCAGGGTGGTAGAGAACGACACGGTGAGTGGCATCGTAACGATGTTTGCGATCTTCTTGGCTAGCTTCGGTCTTTACACGGGCAAGACGACGGCATCGAGCAACACGGGACAGAAACTGGTCGCGAACGAATGGTGAAGAGTTGACGGGGCCAGAAAAGAATGAAACGTCGAGTGGTGATGTCGGTTGGCGTCTGTATACTAGGAAAAATGTAGAATAGCCTGTGGTTCGTTGAACTGACGTATTATACGCATACGTGACAAAGGGAAGTATGGCATCCCAATTGCGATGGTCCGATCGGATATACATGGACAGCATGTCACACAGCGTGCGATGAAATCTTCCCGTTAAGCCATTGGTTTGCGGGGGATAGCTAGATGTTGTTTTATGAACTGTTTTTGATGCTTGAAGAACTTCACTGAGCGTGCTCGAAAGAAATGCCTTGCCCCGGTTGCTCAAAAGAACACGAGGGGCTCCGTGACGTAGGTAAATAGAATGCAAGAAGAAAGTTGCTACTTCCGAAGCAGTTCCTGAAGCGATCGAGGCCGTCTCAGCGTACCGGGTCAAGTGATCAACCGCGCTGACGATCCATCTCTTGCCGTCTGATGTAGTTTGGAGGGGCCCGAAGAGGTAAATTCCGACGACAGAGAACGGCTCTGATGGACAAGGAAGTGGCTGCAGGGTCCCGACTGGAGCAGTAGTGGGCCGCTTGCGGTGTTGGCAAAGTGCGCACGAGGCGATATATTTAGCTACCGTCGTGGAAAGACCTGGTCAGAAGAATCGACTGCGGATGCGCTCGTATGTTTTGTAGTAACCCAAGTGTCCTGACGTTGGGTCGTCGTGGGAAGCGCGCAGAACTTCAGTGCGTAGTGCGCGTGGTACGACGGGAACCCATCGGTGGCCTTCCGGGTGGAAAATGTATCGATGTAGCACATCGTCTTCCAACTTGAATAGTCGAAGTTGTTTCCGGAGTCTGGCATTTGGGGAAGATGAAGCGCCGGTAAGCCGACCGATGATGTCAGTGCAATAAGAATCGGCTCGCTGGTGAGTGGTAATTACTGACGGACGGGTGGATGAAGGTAGAGAAGAAATTGATGATATCGACGAGGTGTTCTCCGTATAGCTGATTTGACAAGGCGATGTGACGTGCGCCGAAGACTGCGGCAAAGGGCATCGTGACAAAGCGTCGGCATCTTGGTGTTGTCTTCCAGTCTTGTAGATGACGTCGAAGTCATACGATTGTAACCGGAGAACCCAGCGGCCAAGTCGTTCCGACAAGTTTTTGATTGTGGACAACCAGCAAAGAGCATGGTGGTCTGTCACAACAGTAAAATGTCGACCATGTAGATATGGACGAAATTTTTGGATGGACCAGACAACAGCCAAGCACTCTTGTTCGGTTATCGAGTACCTCTTCTCTGCAGAGGCCAGAGTGCGGCTTGCATACGCGACAACTTTCTCGCGAAAGGCATGGTCGTGCTGGAGGAGTACGGCGCCGATTCCTTGTCCACTAGCGTCAGTGTGTAATATCGTAGGTGCCTTGTCATCGAAATAACAAAGCACTGGTGGGGATGTGAGTGCCTGCTTGAGCTCTTGAAACGAGGCTTCGCATTGATCATTCCAATCGAAGGAACCGGTACTAGCAGGGAGCTTGTGGAGAGGCGCGGCAATAGTGGCAAAGTTGCGAATGAAGCGGCGAAAGTACGATGCGAGTCCAAGGAAACTGCGTAGTTCTTTGGAACGAAAGGGTCGCGGTAAGTTGAGGACTGCGGAAATTTTGTCCGGATCGGGCTGGATGCCATCTTTACTAACGAGATGTCCCAGAACTCTTATAGCTCTGTTGCCGAAATGGCACTTCTTTGTGTTTGATTGAAGTCCAGCATTGGAGAGACATGTGAGCACTTGATCTAGGCGTTGCAGATGATCAGCAAAAGTGGAAGAAAACACGACAATATCATCGAGGTAGCATAGACAAGTTTTCCACTTGAAGTCACGAAGAACAGTGTCGATCACCCTTTCAAATGTGGCGGAGCATTACATAGGCCGAATGGCATTACGTTAAACTCGTAAAGACCGTCCGGCGTAGAAAAGGCGGTCTTTTCTTTGTCTGCTTCGTTCATTGGTATTTGCCAATACCCGGACCGAAGGTCAAGGGTGGAGAAGTATTGGGCGCCTTGCAATGAGTCAAGTGCATCATCTATACGGGGCATCGGATATACATCCTTTCGGGTAATCTTGTTGAGCGCGCGGTAATCAACACAAAAACGTACCGATCCATCCTTCTTTTGTACCTAGACAACGGGTGATGACCAAGAACTGGTAGAGGGTCGTATGATGTTCCTTTATAGCATATCGGTCACGTTCTCTTCGATGATTTTGCGCTCGGCCAAGGAGACTCGGTAGGGACGACGGCGTACAACAGTCTGACCTCCAGTGTCGATGCGATGATGCGCAACTGTGGTCTGTCCTAGTGCCGAAGCCTTGGCGTCAAAGGAGGCCTGGTGTTTTGTTAGAAAATTTAGCAACGCCTCACGTTGAGAAGCCGAAAGGTCAGGATTTATACCGGGAGCAAAGGAGGAAGAAGTAACAGACCGGGCCTGTTGTGGCTGAGCTGTCAAGGCGTCAAGAGAGACCAAAGATACTGGTTTGGTATCCACATAACACGACAATGCAGAACCTTGAGGTAGGAGGACAGGCTCCGGGGTAGGGTTCAGGCCAAGGATTATCGCAGCACTGTCTTTGAACCGCACCAGGCTGGAAGGGACTACAACGCCGCGAGCTAGACAGTGGCTAGAAGGGGTGATAAGGACGTCACCATTGGCAATATTCGAAGAAGTGATGGCGATGAGTTGCTCCTGACCCGGGAGCAGTATGGTATCGGAAGCTGTGAAAAAACGCAATGGTTTCGTGTCGACACGTTCGCTGCAGTGATCGGTTTCGGTCATCTCGACTACACGTTGACGGCAAGAAATTAATGCAGATGCTGATGAGAGAAAGTCTCAACCTAAAATTAGTTCATGAGCACATGAAATTATGACAGCGAAGGTGATGTGGTGACGAATACCATCAATGAAGACACGCGCTGTACATTGGGCCGATGGTCTAATTATTGCTCCATTCACCCCAATCAAAGATGATCCAAGGTAGGGTGTCTTCACTTTCCGCAATCGAGAACACAAGTCGGCACGCATAACTGAAATAGTTGCTCCCATGTCCACCAAAGCCAACACGCGTACACCTTGCACAGTTACCAATAACATGTTTGATGGTCGTTCAGGAGGACTTGTGACATTTCGCCGCGATGCAGTTTTCCTCCAAAAACTGCACTGTTTAGTTTTCCGATCGCTGGGCAGTCAGTTGAGAGACAGGTCGAAGGGGTGAAACAGAGCGTCGGCGTGGCGAAGGGGAGCGTGGTCGGGACGCACGTGTATTGTTGGTCGTGTTGGAAATGCGCATAAGAGACGGGGGTCGGTGGTTGGCAGGACTGTCGCCATAACGGTAGTAACCTCGTGCACGTGTGTCGTCTCGTTCGAAAACGGCATAACCACGACGTTCACCTTGCTGCCGACGTCGACAGACCCGGGAAATGTGTCCTCGAATTCCGCAGTAGTAGCAAGTAGGCCGTGGGGCCCGCCAGGAAGAATGGTAGCTAGGGTTCGGTGGACGGGCGACTAGAGGTGCGAGATGTTCGGGATCAGGCTCAGGTGGTGGTACTTGAGACGGCGAGGGTTGCATTGAAGCGATCTGTGCATACGAAGCGGGCTGGGTGCATGGTGGAGCATGGTGGGGGCTTTGAAACGCTGACATTTCTTCCCTAATAATGCCACGCAGATCGTTTGAAGCGGGTTGAGCGGGAACGTTGTGATTAGGAGGTAAACTGTAGGCTTGCAGTTCCTCACAAATTATGGTTCGAATGATGGATCGGAGCTCCATACTGTTTGCCAGGGGGTTCTCAGAGAAGTCGCGTCGCAGGCGGATTGACTGCAAGGTATCAAGCCGCTGGCATACAAAGACGACGTCGGAAACCGTCGAAGGGTTGTGCGCGACGAGGGCGTTGAAAGCGGTAGGTCCGATACCCTTCAAAAGGTGCCGGACACGATCACCTTCTGGCATGGTGTCGTCGACACGGCGGCAAAGTGCAAGCACATCCTCAATATAGGAAGTGTAGGACTCACCGCAATGTTGAACACGTTCTGCCAATTTTTTCCGAGCAACTTCTGAACGGACGGATGGTGTGCCGAAAATGCGCCGGAGCTGGTCTTTGAAGGAAGACCAATCGCGGAAGTCGCTCTCATCATTTAGGAACCACGTCTTGGCAACCTGAGAGACGTAAAACTGGACGCGTGCTAATTTCGATACCTCGTTCCAGTTGTTGTAGACACCTACGCGGTCATAGTTGTAGAGCCAGTCTTCGACATCTTCACCAGGCAGACCGGAGAAGATTGGAGGCTCCCGAGGGGAGTTGTTGACCGGGCTAGGGTTGGCGGTGGGTGGTTGAGCCGGCGGGCGGTTCGGTTGGGCTTGCTCTTGCGCCATGGTGCTCTGCTGGCGTAAGCGACGTCCCGAACGGAGCTCCAGGAGGTGGCTTTGGATGGAGAGAGGTCGAAGAGATCGGGAAGCACCTTCCATTACTTGAAATATCACGGGTTCAGCTGACGCTTTATTCAAGCAACAGCGAAAATGGCGCCGATGATCAAGAGGAACGGGTGAAGACTGATGATGGTTATTGACAGATGAGGATGACATCCAATGAATTCTTACAATATATATATATATATATATATATATATATATATATATATATATATATATATGCATATATATATATATATATATATATATATATATATATATATATATATATATATATATATATATATATATATATATATATATATATATATATATATATTTGAGGCGTTTGCTTGCCTCAAAGGCCCCACACGGGAAGGAGGCAGCGCTGCTTGCGATCGACGCTCGCAGGCAGTGTACTGCTGTTCAGACAAGACGAAATCGAACTCAGGGCTCGTGTGGCAGCGAGGGAGGCTCGAGCAACCTCACACATCGCACCGATCGTGTGCGCGCCGCCCGACCGACGCAAATGAACCGTACTGGCGAAGAAAATTGCTAACTGTCACTTCCTTTGATGAAGAGGCTTCGCAAATGTCTGTTATTTGACTCCACTGGCAACTCTCACTCTGTTTGTTCAGAGATGCCACCGCGGTTCTCGATAACTCCATCGGCGTCTGTGTCACTACGCTGACGCGACCTCGCACTTGAGCTGAACAAATACAAATCGAGGAACATAAAAGCGAGTTTCCGGACAGCTGACAAAAAAGATTGACCTTTTCCGACGCTGAAGCTTACAAATTGCAACAAGTTTGGGGAATGGATATGCTTCGCAACTTTCACACTCATCTATGCCTTCGCACAGTTTGCCTAGCTTCTATAGCAATCGCTTAATTATTTTTTAGGGACGCGTTTAATTATTCTAATCTTCACTGGCACACTGTCATCACCTTGATGATATAGCTTATACCATTGATCTTGTGGCCAAGAGCCCGGCTCTTCGATCATGATGCATAAACGTCTGCTCGTCTCGGGTTGGTGTTCGATGCCTTTCATGCACAGCAAATTCGTAGAGTCAAGCTTCTCCTGCGCGTAACATTGCGACCGCAGTTTATGAACATACGGAAACTCCACGAAGGCGGCTTTGTTGACAAACGAGTCGCGGCTAGCCTGCTTCAACCTGAAGAAAACGTGGAAAGAATGCTTCTAAGCGTCAAGAACAAAAAAAACATGCATGTCACGTTTAGATGACATTAATGTGACATCGCAAACGTTGCATACTGCCATGCTGGTGCTCCGACATGGCAGTTTCGGAAACGCCATTGCAAGATATTTATGGGAAAGGCCAGCCTTCTGATTCCTGTCACGTGCAACAGTGCAGATCACCATGCTGCCGAACTCAACAAAAACCAACATAGAAGCTGCTGTGCTCCTAAGTACTCCACGCGAGTGCAGGCACCTATAGACCAGATTAACACAGCAGGCAGTCCTTCCCGCGTACTCCGAAGAGGCCCGAGAAATCTGCGCCGGGACACTACAAGTTCTGTCTGTGGACGTGAAGCTAAGTGGATTAGGGCCACCTGGACAGCGTGCTACTGTTCTTATGTATGGGCACCTCTGCTCTCTGGCCCTTCGCCTAAAACCCCACTCCTTCCGTTTCTCCCTGTGCGAAGGCGAGGTTGCGATCGAGGAGATCGAGGAAGGCGGTGACGCGGGAGCTTGCGCGAGTGCGATCATCGATCGCGGATAATCCGACGCACTTCTCAGGTTGCCCGATTGCGTTTCGCGCCACTGTCTCTTCTTTCCGGTCTTCGTGCCAGCGTCATCGTGAAACAGTAAATGTGGCCGGTCCGTGCAATCTCGCCGCACTCGAAGCACCAGGAGAGAGAGAGCGAGAGAGATAGAGAATGTGTGTGTGTGTGTGTGTGTGTGTGTGTGTGTGTTTTGGCTTCTCTTTAAAAGTGTAGGTACCGCCAGATTGCCACCACATTGATTTGCGAGAATCAGAGTTCTCCGACCATGTACTTATGCCAACAACCTGAAACCTTCTGGGTGAAATAAAGTATTTCGCGCCTCCCACCCTTCATTAGTGCTTCTCTTTGCGAGTTCCCCTAAATCTTACCCAAAAAATCCCCCTCCCCCTTTTTTCCTCTTCTCCAGTGTGGCTCCCTGCTGCTGACTTTCCGTGTCGCGTTATAGTTGAAGAGTCCGCCTGAGGCGGGACAGCTAAAGCTGGCGTACTCGGAGGATCGTAAGTATGAAGCGGCACAATGAATGAATGATAAACATAGACGATGAACAACACACATGCACCTTTACCAACTAGTTTAACTAACTATCAGGGCTACTGAACTTGATAGTTGTCATGGTAGGTGCCGGAACGGTTCGACCTGTTCCACCTTCGCCCCAAACAAACACAGGCACGAACATAGGGGAAATGCGGTCTAACCCTTTTCCTTCCCCACCAAGAAAAGAAGAAAAAAAAATCTCGCCATGCAGCTACATCGACAGGTTCCGCCTGAGAGAAGTGCTGCTGCCTTCGATGGGTTCGGGTTCCTACCGGGCCCAGCGATGCACAGCTGGAGAAAGCGTGAAAATCGAGAGTTCAGTTGCTTCCACAGTAACCCAAAAAGATACGAGAGAGATGGAAATTTTGTCGAATTTCGGCAGCATCTCCCAAGCCGAAGGTGAGAGGAACCCCGAATGCTTTAAATAGAAGGGGACATGTTCAGAGCGTTGGGTTTCGACTTGCATGCCGAACGCAAACTGCAACGCGGGAGAACGCTCGTGAGCGACCAGTTGAAAGCGTGCAAGTGTACTGCCGTTTGGCGGAAGTCTTAGTATAGGCTCCCAGTAATTTCCGACGCGTTCTCACGTTGCATGTGATATTCGCTTAGCAACTGTGAGGCTGTACCCGGCTAGCCCCGTACCATAGCATCATACAGCACTGCGCATCAGGATTTACGCATTGTAATCAAATTGGATTAAAATGGGTGACACGCGCGCACAGAGTGCCGCTCAGGAACAGCGCAGCACGCATTCAGGGAGTGCGAGACAAAAACCAGCTGCTCTCACCACTACCGGCACGCCCGTAGCCAGCGATTGGGGGGGGGGGGGGGCTGAAGTTTGCGTGGATAGCCGAGAAAAAATGATTCAGATAAGTGTGTTTCAAGGTGAACAAGTGCCTCCCCCCTACCGAAAAAACTCGTAAACGATTTAGAGTACTTGGTACACTACTATGGGAGAGCACTAGGACGTCCCATGATACCTGGTTTCGTCCCCCGATGCCATTGTCAGATAGGAAGGAAACGCGGCGCCAAAGCCGCTTTGTCTCAGAGTCACACAAAACTCATCAACCCATCATCATCTATACGACTATCCTAGCAAGTCTCCCCCCCCCTCCTCAGGGTCGTGTGAGGGGGAAGTTTTTATTTTGGGCAAAAAGCCATACCCTGGAAAGGGGGCCGCCGCTCGGCGCCAGGCGCCAAACAGACGCGGCCTGCCTCCTAGCGTACAAGCCCGGGAGACCCAACATAGGGGCTACCCTTCGGTGCGGTAATACAATCACGACACAGAAAGCGGACGTACCCTGGAAAGGTGGGCTAACGCAGTGCATGAGGCGCGCTGCGGTCACGGCGCGCCTCATGCACTCCTGACTGCTAGAGCCCAGCGAGACACAATCCGTCCCTTTGGGACTACAGGAATGCTGTTTGGGGCAGAAGTGGATGCCGTTGCGCGCAAACTCGACGTAGCTTCGTGAACCAGCATGGTTAAAAGCCAGCTTAACCCTTAGCGAGGAAGAGAGGCACCCTCCGCCTCGACGAGCAGTGTCGCCGAGCCTGCAAAAGGGGCTAACACGGACCTTGCGGGTAAAGCCCGATAAGGTGACAAGATCACCGTAGCACATCGATCGTTGCCATTTATGCCATTGAGCATTTCAACTATTGCTGCTATTTCGTGCTAATCACTATACATGTACTAGGTATTGGCTGATTTTCATGATGACCCCTGTACCGGACTGCTTGCCTTGTATACTCCGGTGATTCGGTCCCATGAAAGTATACTTACGTAGCTTTTAACCCAGGGCAGCGATTCAGCATGTACATCCTTGAAAATAAAATTCAATTGATTTGAGTTTGCGCCGCGTGGGAAGTAAGCATCGCTATTTCGTTGTGTCTCATTCTTTAAAACCTTGTAACTTGCTATTTGTGCTATGCTGTTGTTGCCAATGAAATACTCCTGCTTACATTTCATAAGAGGTACTATTACAGTGTATAGTTCAGAACCTCCTTCTGAATATCCTTCTTGTACATTGTGGTATGAAGCAGTAAAACATGATTTGATTTGAAAAATAGAGAGAGCATTAAAACGATTGAGTGACTAGAATGTCAGCCAGTCGCAAGTCTGTTTTGCTACCCTGCTTTGGGGAGGAAAGTGGTTAAAGGTGTCATGAAACAATCATCTTCTTTGATGAGCAATCTAATTCCACGGAGAGCAGACACTTTTATAAATATCGCAGCAAAACTTTGCAGCCGTGCTTGGCGATGGGGGCTTAGAAAATAGAAGACGAACTTGCCTTTTTCTCAGACAACCTCTTTTCATACGAAAACTTTCATACGAAATATATATATATATATATATATATATATATATATATATATATATATATATATATATATATATAAGGGAAAGAAGTGTATACCTAAGGGCTCGTTTTTCCGTGTTTTTAACACAATAATAATGAGATATAACAGACAGTAATGCCAAGGAATGTACAGGGGAAGTTATTAACATTAATGGAATGTAAATAAGAAGAAAGAAAAGTGGATGAAAAAATTACCAACTGTAAGCAGGAATCGAACCTACGACCTTCGAATTACGCGTTCGATGCTCTAACCACTGAGCTATTACAGCGGCACTCCCTCCATCCACTTTTTTGGGTTTATCTGTGAATTTAGAAGTAGGAGTGACAGTCAGCGCCATCTATAAGCCAAACAACGAGTGTGAAAACACTCTTATGCGCATGTTTTGGCGTCACGTAGCACGTGAACTTATTATGAGCGGGCAGCTGATTAATTGTCCCTCTTATACAACCTAAACACACCAAGTCTGCCAGTACGAGACCCTCGTTCAATGAAAATAAGGGAAAGAAGTGTATACCTAAGGGCTCGTTTTTCCGTGTTTTTAACACAATAATAATGAGATATAACAGACAGTAATGCCAAGGAATGTACAGGGGAAGTTATTAACATTAATGGAATGTAAATAAGAAGAAAGAAAAGTGGATGAAAAAATTACCAACTGTAAGCAGGAATCGAACCTACGACCTTCGAATTACGCGTTCGATGCTCTAACCACTGAGCTATTACAGCGGCACTCCCTCCATCCACTTTTTTGGGTTTATCTGTGAATTTAGAAGTAGGAGCGACAGTCAGCGCCATCTATAAGCCAAACAACGAGTGTGAAAACACTCTTATGCGCATGTTTTGGCGTCACGTAGCACGTGAACTTATTATGAGCGGGCAGCTGATTAATTGTCCCTCTTATACAACCTAAACACACCAAGTCTGCCAGTACGAGACCCTCGTTCAATGAAAATAAGGGAAAGAAGTGTATACCTAAGGGCTCGTTTTTCCGTGTTTTTAACACAATAATAATGAGATATAACAGACAGTAATGCCAAGGAATGTACAGGGGAAGTTATTAACATTAATGGAATGTAAATAAGAAGAAAGAAAAGTGGATGAAAAAATTACCAACTGTAAGCAGGAATCGAACCTACGACCTTCGAATTACGCGTTCGATGCTCTAACCACTGAGCTATTACAGCGGCACTCCCTCCATCCACTTTTTTGGGTTTATCTGTGAATTTAGAAGTAGGAGCGACAGTCAGCGCCATCTATAAGCCAAACAACGAGTGTGAAAACACTCTTATGCGCATGTTTTGGCGTCACGTAGCACGTGAACTTATTATGAGCGGGCAGCTGATTAATTGTCCCTCTTATACAACCTAAACACACCAAGTCTGCCAGTACGAGACCCTCGTTCAATGAAAATAAGGGAAAGAAGTGTATACCTAAGGGCTCGTTTTTCCGTGTTTTTAACACAATAATAATGAGATATAACAGACAGTAATGCCAAGGAATGTACAGGGGAAGTTATTAACATTAATGGAATGTAAATAAGAAGAAAGAAAAGTGGATGAAAAAATTACCAACTGTAAGCAGGAATCGAACCTACGACCTTCGAATTACGCGTTCGATGCTCTAACCACTGAGCTATTACAGCGGCACTCCCTCCATCCACTTTTTTGGGTTTATCTGTGAATTTAGAAGTAGGAGCGACAGTCAGCGCCATCTATAAGCCAAACAACGAGTGTGAAAACACTCTTATGCGCATGTTTTGGCGTCACGTAGCACGTGAACTTATTATGAGCGGGCAGCTGATTAATTGTCCCTCTTATACAACCTAAACACACCAAGTCTGCCAGTACGAGACCCTCGTTCAATGAAAATAAGGGAAAGAAGTGTATACCTAAGGGCTCGTTTTTCCGTGTTTTTAACACAATAATAATGAGATATAACAGACAGTAATGCCAAGGAATGTACAGGGGAAGTTATTAACATTAATGGAATGTAAATAAGAAGAAAGAAAAGTGGATGAAAAAATTACCAACTGTAAGCAGGAATCGAACCTACGACCTTCGAATTACGCGTTCGATGCTCTAACCACTGAGCTATTACAGCGGCACTCCCTCCATCCACTTTTTTGGGTTTAACTGTGAATTTAGAAGTAGGAGCGACAGTCAGCGCCATCTATAAGCCAAACAACGAGTGTGAAAACACTCTTATGCGCATATATATATATATATATATATATATATATATATATATATATATATATATATATATATATATGCAACGCTACGGCCATGCAACGCTACGGCCACTCAACCACCATGCCTGCCTATATATATATATGGTGTGTGTGTGTGTGTGTGCGTGTGTGTGTGTGTGTGTGTGTGTGTGTGTGTGTGTGTGTGTGTGTGTGTGTGTGTGTGTGTGTGTGTGTGTGTGTGTGTGTGTGTGTGTGTGTGTGTGTGTGTGTGTGTGTGTGTGTGTGTGTGTGTGTGTGTGTGTGTGTGTGTGTGTGTGTGTGTGTGTGTGTGTGTGTGTGTGTGTGTGTGTGTGTGTGTGTGTGTGTGTGTGTGTGTGTGTGTGTGTGTGTGTGTGTGTGTGTGTGTGTGTGTGTGTGTGTGTGTGTGTGTGTGTGTGTGTGTGTGTGTGTGTGTGTGTGTGTAGAAGCCACTGTCCCCTTGTTTCATCTCCTGAAGACCTGTTTGCGTGCATTGATGAAAAGTGTCGTTATGCACCGTTATAAAAACTCGCTTCAATGCGCTGAACTTTCTCAAGTTACATAGTTGCAAGAATAAGTCGCCAGCAGCTTTCCCACATATGCATACTTACAGTGTTCATTCACCACGAAAGAACTTTTGAGAAGCACTTTAGAAACACGTTGCTGCACGTATTGCGAAATTGCAGATTTCAAGTCGCATTGCTCTTCTAGACCGTAAGATACGTGTTCAAAATAATAGTATAAACAAAACTCGCATGGACAATATTTATATATGGTGCTCGGATGTGCATCTTACAGGAAAATCTGCAAAGAGTAGCGTGTAGGTTCACATATTTGCTGCTTGAGAATTCGCTGCTTGTTACGGAGTCGCTATCATTCCGCGTACAGTGTGCGGCTTCGTTTCCGGTAGTATAGCAAAGATATGGAACCGACAAGTTGAGAAACTCAGTGAGGAGCCTTGCTTTTGATCTTGAAAGTGTATATGCAAATGTTGCACCTTTTATCGCTAGTTACAGCCATTTTGATTTTTTTTCATTCAGACAAAATGTCCTTTTTTTTTACAAGGGTCACATCGTTAGGAAGCCACACGACATGCGTTTAAGCCGAGTCGCACATGCGGGCCCTCGGACCCCGCACGTCGCTATGGTGGATCACGAGAAGACCCTGTTTATACAAAACTGCCCGGCGAATGCAAGCTCACGTTCGCTTAACGACGGGACGCTGCGGAGATTTGTCTCCGAGGGATTTGCAGCGGGAAATTGTCCTCTATCGCCGTTGCCGCATCCGATGTCTAGCCTCACTTGCCTGAATTTGCTTTAAACGAAAAGAAAAAAAAAGATATCCTCGGACCGCCTCTACTCGCAGCTTCAAATACCCGCCATTGTTGTCTTCCCGCACATGCGCAGTTCTTGTGAGTCTTGTATTCCACCCCAGATGCGCATTATAGTTGTCGTTCCCACTGTTGCGATGAGGCGCACCGACGGTTTTATTTCAATTTCATACGTGATAACTTGGTAAATACGTTGGAACGTTCCTAGTGCATTATTCAAGCGAGATCCGTTCTGAAAACAAGAGAGCTTACACACCAGCACTGTTTGTCAGCCTTTTCACAAGGTAATGGGACCCTCGACCTCACCGACATCGACCGCATTGTTGTTATTGCAGGGAACAGAAAATGGAGACGTAGTGCTGTCAATATTCTCGATTGCTTTTCACTTCTGGGCAGCAGTGTGGTGCTGTTCTTGGGTGAACGTATCATAAAGCGCCCTTGTTCTCAGTCGCTCACTCACTATCTAGTTGTTATAAGCGTATGAACGCCGATGCATAAAGCGTCAAGCTTGCAACGTATATAATTGTCAAAAAACAAATGTTGCCACGCTGGAGAGTGCCTAATCGATTTGCGCAGATGTCGATTTCTCCTTCATGTGTTTTTTATTATCTTTGCAGAAAGGCAATGATTAATATAGGCGTACCTCTATCAGCTTACGGGCATACTGGGTTGCTATGCGCAAATAAAATCTTGCCGTTTTATGGGGCTTTAATCTTAACGTATATACAAATATTTCATTGGTGTTACCCTATGCATTCGCGTTTTCTTGCAGGTTATTTTTCATATTGTAACAGGGTCACGGCTATGTGAATGCTGCTAAGTTGACGCAGCAAAATGGTACATATTCTGCATTTCCGTTCTTGAAGGGCTTGCTCCCGTGCTGATGTATACATATGCGTAATGGCGTGCTTGTCATTGATTGGGGTATGCTTTTCAACATCGAAGTCCAGTTCGACTAGACAGTCACGATGCCAGTCCATACGGACGCATTTGCGGAAAAGCCTTTAAGGCTACAAGATCACTGGGAGTGTTACTCGAACCGCGACCACACAGAAAGCTAACTCTCCCGAAACCCTGCAGAATCCATACAGCTGATGCGCTTGCACCAATCAACAAAGAGCTCCGGCCAGTGTGCGTTAATAAACCCGGGGTTCGAGACGGCTGTGTGCTCTGTGATATGGCATTGGTGCTCGCCGGATAACGAATCCAGGGAAGCCCCGATGCCCGTCCTTCTCGGTTGGCCCATCTCCTGTAGTTGGATTGTTCTATTAGATTTTGGTGGCTTCTGTGTCGGCGCCTCCGCTCCATGCCCCAGCACGTGCACGAGAGGCCTTCTTGCGAGCGCACGTGTCTGGCATGGCCGATCGGCGCATAGCCGGCGCCGTCCATCAGGAGAGCAGTGAGGCGAGACCCTCGCGAGGATTACGAGGCCGTAGCCGCAGTCCCGGGCCGTTGACGAAGCCAAGCCAAGAGCGGCCAGCCAGATGCGCCTTGCCATCGCGGTGCCGAAAGGGCGGCTGCGAGAAAATGCGTTTTCATCCCAAATTACACGCGCTGCCTGCCAATGCCTCCTCCTTACTTCGTGGCCCGATCATGCTTGCTCCCACTGATCTCCGCTAGGGTTGCTGGATGGCGCTTCGCCGCTGTCGCGGCCTGGCGCGCGCACGGCCACCGGAAGTTCAATGGCTCGTCCCGGAAGTTGAGCGTCTGCTACGCTTCTCAACCGCTGATCAGCGTTCCCATTGACGCATTTTGCATTTTGTTCTCACTTGATTGCATTTTGGTGATACACATCGCGTTCAGATCACAACTTATGCTATACCGAAACATGCGACGTTAATATGAAGCAGTTTATAATTGCGAAGGAGAACGAAAATGTCACTTAGGTATCGGTTCGAGAGGAGACGACGCAGCTCGAACGGGATTTATGCTGGCGAGTGGACTTTATGATTCGTGTTAGGATGCACGTCTTACAATAAATTAACAATCATGAAGGGGCTTGTATTAGTCGAAAACAATAAATCAACAGCCGTGAAAGGCCTTGGATTATCGGAAAATCAACTAGCTAAGCGAGTTCGATAACAACGCGGAGGAAGCTGCCTGAAACAGAATAACCGATTTGATGTTTGCTACGTGCCGGCCAAAAAAAAATCCTGAAATGGCTGTGCGCAGCTTGCTCCTGTTTTACCTTTGAAGGTTAGTACATCGGAACCCTTTACAATATGAATTCAAGCATATGTGTGTAACCAGCAGGTCAAAGTAAATTCTTTTAAAACACGCTTTCTCATCATTGCCTGACAAAAGGTATCGCCGTTTCTCTTGAAGGAGAATTTCTAGCTTATGAGCACATTTATTGCTAGTTTTCAGGGACACCCACCCATTGCGCACACGCAGTGCCTAATGCAAACTGGTCTATCCAGATTTAGATTAGCCTAGTGGTTACGGCTTCAATTGGACATTTTAGTGTAACCCTTAAAGAATGATAAAGGAGGACGCGTGGAACTGCTTCATTCGAATTGAGAGGCCTGCAATTGTACGAAAAACTTATTTACTCAGAACGTTTGTGCACGTGTCCTTGTTACTGACAATGCAGTGCCTGGAGATGGTTGGCAATAGTGCATGCAGGTTAATATTTAAGTATGCTTCCGGCCTCGCCATTGAAAACAAAACAGGCATACATGTACAAAGATGGATTTCACGTGTTTATTGTACTCGAAGCACTTAAGAACTGCCACGTCACGTCACTTCACTGGTGACTGAAAATAATCAACTCTGCAAGTCGCTTGAAGCACTTAAGAACTGCCACGTCACGTCACTTCACTGGTGACTGAAAATAATCAACTCTGCAAGTCGCTTAAAGCACTTAATAACTGACACATCACGTCACTTCACTGGTGACTGAAAATAATCAACTCTGCAAGTCACTTGAAGCGCTTAAGAAATGCCACGTCACGTCACTTCACTGGTGACTGAAAATAATCAACATTGCAAGTCGCTTGCGGATGTTTGGTCCTGTTATCTTTGCAGTAGCTTGCTTCGCGGCATGGTGCATCCTGATCTTCACGTAGCAGCCGATGACACATTGAACAAGACGCACAAAGTGGTTGGAGTCAACTGCTGATTCGAACATATGACCATGCAGTTCCGGATAGAGCTTGTTTGTGCTCAGCACTCCCGAAAGTTCTGCCATAACCTTGGCTGTCACAGTGTCAGCTGCATTCTTTTTTGGAAGGCCTCCATCGTGAACCTTCTCCTGCAGTCGAACAGCTTTTTCAGTCAGCTGACAGATGTACGTTGTCGATGACGACGGCTTGGAAAGACCTCCACGGTTTTTTCTGTTCAGGAGTGCCGAGCCACATGTCTCGGCAATGGTGGCCGAGTAGCATACTGCGCAAGGTATTTTACGTTTGACCATTCGGCAAACAAACCCTGCGATGTAACCAACGACGTTTCCAAGGTACGGAGACAGTGCAGGGAGATCCTCAACTATGACATCCAGCTCGCTCTTGTCGGGTAGGTCTATGCCTTGCATGAGGTCTTGTGTGCCGCTTCGATTTGCTGTGGCCATGTCGAGCTCACCGTTGGAGCAAAACTGACTGCTCACGTACAGTATGCGCGTATTGTCAAGAGACTCACAGTTCCCTCGCCCACCCTTCACCTGGTTGTGTGTGACAAGTCGCTTGTATGCCGCCACAAATTGTGAGACTGTGGAATTGTTATTCCAGCCCCCTTTAGAACGCACAGCGGCAAAGAACAGTTCAATGTGGTCTTGTGAAAGCTTGTAAGTAAGAAAGTAACGAAGTGGAGCATTGTCCGAGAGGAGGAGCGCGGATGCCAGACCGATGACACTTTCAATGGTCAACAGAAATTCTAGAAATGGAGTTTTTCTGGGCGTCCTGAAAATGGGAACACCTGATCCGTCAGTCAGCCCCCGAATGTACTCCTTGACTTCTTCGAAGAAGTTCATCCAGGTTCCCTTGTTGCTAGGTCGGAGCGGCGCTTTGAAACCATTGGCCACTGGGTTGCGTGAATTGAGGAAATCAAACAGTTTATCGAACATTCGAATGAATTTCACAGTTCCTTCTGAATTTTTGAACTGTGGGAGTCGCAAGTCTTGACGACAAAAATCTATGGCGTCAGCCACACTAGTGCTTAAAGTCTGGACAGCAAGGTTGACTTTCATCTTCTGTTTCTGCCACTGAATGTGTGCAGCACGTAGTTTTGTTGCTGCATGCAGGCCTTCTTTTTCTTGAAGTTCTTGTAGCTGGACAATGTAGTCCTAGCTCACCGATGCGCCTGATGCGTCCCTGAGGCACCCAAGAGCAGAAAGAGCATTTCTAACTAACTTGACCATGTGACACGCGTCTAAAGGGCAGTACACCTTTTCTTGTGTTACAGGGTGAAGGAATGATGTTGACATCGCTGACGCATCTTCAACGGAAGCCCACAGGTCTTTGAACATTGTAAAGTTACAACGGAGACCATCACATGTCAATGATGTCACGTGCACTCCTGTCTCATGCAACTTTGTCAGACAGAGCTTCACAATGTTCGCACGCTCTTTTCCTGAAAGACCATTGATCAAAAAATAGCCACACGGTACCTTCCAGTGGGAGTCAAGAGATACGAGCATGAAAACAAGGGCTTCAGACGCAACTGCGTTACTGTCATCGTCCACTTCATTGCCAATATCCACGTAGCCTCGAAATTTTTTGCCGTCCCATTCAAGGTGCTTTCTAATGGCCATTTCATCAACAACAAGGTTGCAGAGAAGCTGTTTGTTGTTCTTCTTAGCCTCATTGGCTTTTGCTCGGATGGCGTTGATTGCTTCGCTTGTAAATCCAGGTTCTCCGTTAATGGAGCTATACCATTTAGTTATAGTCGATGGATGTGGCAAGGAACATTGAAATGTTTCTCTGACATAGTTATATGCCTTTGTCGAGTAAAACTGTAGCGTGAGTGCAAATGCACGCAGTGCAGGAGAATATTTGTCTCGGCTTAACTTAACAGACGACTTGTCGCCTTCACTGGATGTTTGCTTGAGCAACCGTTTCGTAACTTCCAAGAGGATCCCCGTGAAGCACCTTTCAAGCATTGCCGAGGCATCTTCTGAAATGAGCTGCTTGTGCTTGAGGTCATCAGTTATTTCATTAAATGAGCTGACCTTCCTTCTTAACCGACGTTCTCGTTCAAGGCTGAGCTTCAGCTTTCTTTTCACTGTAGTCGCTGAATCTGTGCAAGCATCCAGTTTCCTCTTCAGTGTTTTTGGTGTGTCAAGGACTGCATAGCTGTGCTCGGCGACCTGAAAACAAAACAGTGAAAGTTAAAGCTGTTGAAAAAGACACCTTTCACAAAAGTTACTCATCATATGACACTCTTTGTAAAACAGGCATCTGTTCGTAGCTAACGTGGTTTAACGCAGAAAATAAGCAACCAGGTGCACAGGGGAGTTTAGAAATTAACTTTGTCCCCTTCATTTACCGGTGCACTTGAGAAATGCCACATCAGACAGGAATTTCAATATTTTCCCTGGATTAGAAAAACTGGTGCTGCAGCCATGAATAAAACCAATGTTATGCTATGACTACAGAACATACCAGGACTACTAACTTGATTCAAATTGGATGCTATCCTGGTGTGCATAATGTATACAAAGTTATCGTGTTGGTTACCACGAGATTGCAAGAAAGTGGCCTGACTAACATCGGACTAGTTACATTCAACCAAGGACGGACCAAGTAGCTGCACTCGGGCAGCGTAGTACAAAAAAAGGCAACTTGCATGGGCTGAGTTCTCTTGCACCGTGGTTGGAGTGTTGTCGTTTGGCTGTTCCACTGGGGTCACATCCACAATGGCAGTTCTCTGCTTAGGCGGCTTTCTCTCAGCAGTCCTCTGAAACAGCCGTGTTTCATTCACAGTTATGCTTATTTTTTACTGCGAGTGCAAAATGCTGTAAGTAAAAAAAATATACTGGCGTCAAGCATATTATAGCAGTCTAGCAGTTTCTGAATTATACCACTAGCACTTTAGACAGCTGTCATAGCACCACTGAGATATATAACGCAGATAGGAGCATTTCAGAAATTGAAAGAAAAAATTGGGCACTTAAAATTCAAGACCTCGCGCTTCGTAACATAATGGACATGTTTTTCCAATTCTGTTTCATTGCTTACAGTACATGGTTTTCAGAGTAAGTCTGCCAAACAATTCCTCAACCACAGCTTATCACAGCTACATGTAGATTTTATTGTGCTCCGAGCTAATTTGTAGGGCGTCATTTTTAAAGGGACTCAGCAGATGAACTACGAAAGAAGGTAGCGCCCATTCAGGCGATTTCAGTGTATAATAAACGTAGCATCAACTGTAGGGGTAGTTATACGAACGCTAAACGAGCGAACTGCGATGGCCGAACAGTATGCTTTTTTTTTTCCGGGCCGCTATACCAAAATGCCGAGATGTCGTACTATACCTTTTCCAGGTGCTTCGGGAAAGAAAACAAGGTGGGCACGGCGTCAGGCTGTAGCCGAGTTCGTGCGCCCGTTCTGTCAAAACAGTTGTCAGTAAAGTGGTCACTGCAGAGTCTGCTACCTGGATATGGAGTGCATTTGTCCCTTCTTAAGTTTACCACCCAACGCCGGTATAAATCAGGCTTAGAGCGTGGGAACCTGCGTAACAAGAGCCACAGCTTAACAACGACACTAATATGACGTTTGCGTTTCGCTGCGTATCACGTACGTCGCACAGAATATTGTAATACTTACAAGTGGAACGTCTTCCCAGACGACTTCTCTGGTCTGCTGGTGCAGTTGACGGCGCAACAAGCAGGCATTTTTAGCGGAATGCGCGCGAAACCAGCCCATACGTAGCACGCGCTATGCTGGAACGGCGGCCATTTGTCCGACTTCCGGGACGAGCGCTCGAACTTCCGGCGGCCGCACGCCGGAGAGCTCGAAGCGCCATCCAGCACCCTAGTGGAGATCAGTGCTTGCTCCGCTTTCTTTTTCGATGCATTTCTTCTCTCCACCTTTCTTCTCGTTACCAAGGCTGATTCTCAGTTAATCGCGGTGCTCCGCCATGCGTTTCCATTGACTTCTCTCCACGTCCATCTATTAGTTATAGATAGACTTGAAGAGTATATGCTATAGTTATAGTAGTGAATGCTCAGCCGCAGTTTCGACTACTCTTCTCGCAATTAGCCGAAGCACACAAGCGAGCTTTCCAACAACGTCAAAAAGGTTTGTTAATTTTTTTATTACTCTAACTGTGCCACCCGTATGTTTTAGGATCACCGCTAGAAAGCTGTCAAATAAACTTTGTGAATTTGATTGGGAAGATTGCTCTATCTTTGCTACATGGCACCCTTTCTTCTAATTCTTTATCTCATGTTGTAATTGAGTCGTTTTTATATCGGTTGAATCATTAAAGATCTGAGACGGGTGCTTCAGTTTGTGGATGGTTGACCAGTCTGTGGGCTTCGCATATGCTAAGATAGGCACATGAGAAAATGTTGGTGTGGCCATTGTACGCTGTTATACAGTTTACAATAACTTACTTCACCAACTCTCATCAGGGTCGCTACATGTAGACCACTGGCATGCCGTCGACATCAAACTACTGTCGATGACACAGCCCAAGTCATATTTGTCTACATGCACTTGCTCCTGAAAAAAAAACAATATAGAAAATGGTTGCCAAGAAGCAAAACCTAGCCTCTGAAAAAATCATTTCACCAGAAAAATAAATGTTATCCTTTTGAATCACGAGATAAGATTGTCATCGCTCCGGTGTTGAGCGGTGGTGCAGTTAGCGGAAGGCGAAGAGCAGCAACGGTTCATCGGAATTCTGCATGCCTCCGTTATATGACGTACAACATACAAGCGTGGTCGACCTCGGCCCAGCAAACTAAACAGGCGTCCTTCGACAGCGTACGAGGGGGTGAACAGAGCGATGCACCAGGATGTGATCTCTTGAACGTGGTCTGGCTGATGCCGAGGATTTTTTTGTTTTTTGTCGTGACTCGCAATTATGCGCGGAGTATGCACGAGGTTTTCTTGGGCATATATATATATATATATATATATATATATATATATATATATATATATATATATATATATATATATATATATATATATATATATAGGCATTCGCCTTCGGTAGAACCAACTCTCGCTATGAGCAATGCCAGGCGGCACCCGCTACCCGACCACCGTCTCCACTCTGTCTGTGGACTCGCTTATTTGTGTCTCGCTTATTAGGGTCAGCCAGTGCCTTCCAGTCCGCGTGCGTTGTGTTGCGTCCTATCGTGTTTGGATTGTGCGCGGAAAAATGCACAAGAACGGTCGTAAAGAGCGTGCCTACGGGCTTCTGTTTTTCGTTAGCGATGTTTCTCTGGCACCAGCGAATATTAAAGCACTTCCAGCGTAGCCCAGGCTTTGGCATTTGTGTTGACAAGACATCTCTTTAATTACAGTTCCTGGAGAGTGCATTCAGCGCTTATGAAACGCTTTGACGAAAGCCACGTGAAGCCAACGTATAATGGAGCTAGGGAATAGCATACGGGTCGTAATGCGAAAGTGGTCGATTCACCTCCAGCGCCGCCGAATTGTTATTTCGACTGTTTTATTATGCTTATCTAATAATTACCGCACTAGAGTAAAACAACTGCAGGTAAGCACGCCTATGCTAATTTTTTGCTTTGCTTTCTGTATGTCTCACGTGGTTCATTGTAAAAGAGCCTCGTTGGGTTCGTTTTCTTTCGTTCCTTTCCCGAAAGCCGGTTCTCGTGACTGTGACAGAGAGAAGGCACAAGAGAGGATGACATTTTTTTCCCCTGTTTTTACGTAAAGATTTAACGCCTCACAGATATGAGTGGTGGCATCGCAACCGAAAATTGTGAGGCCAATCAACGAATGCGCCGTGGAAAGATCGCCGGTCATATCCGTATTCATACGTGCTGTTTTCTGAAAAATAATGCTCTCTAGATTGCGGGCTCGCCAGCGATCGGCCGTTTCTGATATGGCAATCTGATCTTTCATCGAGGTTACTAGTGGTTTCACTCTGCCACCATTCATTTTTGCCTAGAAACGAAAGAATTTCCATTGCTTTCCAAGCAAGTTCGATGTACTGCCCAATCCGAATACATAACAGTTGCCATCGTCAGTGATGGTAAATTACCAAACAGGGAAGGTCCCTGCAGCCAGCCTTTTGACATGGAAGATTATCTTAGCTGGCGCAACGCCATCAGGGTGATGGCGGAGATGCTTTCCTTTGCGTCATTCCAAGCCTCCATATTCGCCTACACTTTTTTCTTGTGCATCGCTTGTAGTCCTGGAAACTGCTTATAAGATGTATGATATTCCAGATGTGGCAACTGCGGTGAGAATCTGAACACTTTTACTCTGTTCACCTGGCAGGGGGAGGAAGCGAAAGGGAAAGAAAAGCAGGGAAAGGCGCAAGTCCGGTTTGCTATCCTACGTGGTGGAAGGGCATATAGGGTTTGTAGTGTTAATGTTGCTTGGGTTAGATACTGTTATGCCTGCGAGTCCGCAGCCAACGTCCATGCCTCGGAAAAAAGAAAATCTGTGTCAAGGCCAGCACGCGAGCCCGCCTGACGCGATGAACAGCTCAACGGCGTCAACACGCGACGGCGCCTTTCTGGCGCGCACGTGCAGTGAGCCACACGAGCAGCCCGTCGAGTAAACAACTGGCGCCTTCCTGTCTGGCGGGTCTGACGCAATGCCTGGCGACGTCACTCGTCCTTGGGTGCAGCCGCCCTCAGCGCAGCCTCTCCAGATTCGACGAGAAAGAATGACGCGGCCCAGCGGCAACCCCATTGGAGGATTCGGACCTCACGATCAGCGGCGCTTCTGGTTGGACATTTGGGTTGGACCCGGTGCATATAAAAGAAGCCCTGCGGCGCGTCGAGAGCAGATCCCTTTGACAGCAGACCCATTTGAGAGTAGAGCTATGTGTTAGAGAGAAGAGCTTGGCTCTTCCCGTCTCTGTCGGCCCAAGTGCCCAATTTGTGACGCCTCTGTATATATGCTGTACATAAACCTTGTTTAACTCACCGTCGTCTCGTCCGCTCGTCTATCAGCTCTGCGCAGAAGCAGTCGCGAGCTGAGAAACCTACGCTACCAAACGGCTGGTGACCTTCCCGGTGGAATTCGAAGCAGTGGCGCCTTCGGGACCGTGTTGGCGTCGCCGTCTTTCGTAAACAGTGGTTTACGAAAACAGCCACTTGCTGCAACACGCTTCCGATAAAAGACAGCGCCACGCAGTTTCACCGGAGGCTTACGTCACGACTGCTGGCTATATAATTTAAGCTATCAAGCTTGGTTCCATATTTGTTTGTCTAACCATCCGAAGCGCATCATCGGCTGTAGCTACTACGTTAATAAACAACGTTACGTTTTATGTTGGGATCTGTCCTTCAGTGACCCTGCATCCCACCATGCATTCATCATATACAAGTGCCGCCATGCAGCGGACATTCTAAGGACCGCTCTTTTGGGTATGTGCCAATGGTGGCTACATACAACTTCGGAGGATGGACAGACCCACACCCTAAGGAGCTTCGCCCCTAAAAAAAAAAAAAGGCACTGGAATAGTTCTGTGGTAGAATACTGGAATACCATGGAGGCGACCAGGTTCGAACCCAGCTTCATCCTGGACATTTTTCTTTAATTTAATTTTTTTCTTATTTCGAGCGATAGTGGTTACAGACGCCGCCACTGCCGGCTGAAGGCAACTGTGTCACCAAAAACAGCCCTTGTTGTGATTTATAATGACGTTTGAAGTAAAATTTGTAGGGAAGTTGACTGAAAAACGTCCAGTTCGCTAAACTGCTCGGCGAAAAAAAATTGAAGAGAGAGGGAGTGAGAAAGGTGATCGTTTTAACGAACAACCTCGAGGCTACAACATACAGTTACAACCTCGAAGTGGCGTACGTATTTATTACGCGTATATCTCGCAGGCCTACATATCACTAGAAGCGTACTAAGTAATGAATACGTTCAGGGGAAGATAGAAGCCTAAAGAGATGAATTTTTGAACGCGAGGAGCCGCTGTAGCCGCGTTGAAGAAATGCGAAAAACTAACTAAGGTTGCCTTTAGCTTATACGTCTTTTGTCACATCATTCTAATTATAATTTCATTTGACAGCATGGACGCTGTCCACACTGGATACTTACTTTCTGGACATAACCGTTAGACACACTGAACACGTTGTGCTGACGGATATGCCTGATGGTTGTGCAAAAAAGAAGTAATGTTCCCACCCGAGTGCAACATTGTGATAATAACAAGTAGCACGACACAGGAAGCTCGTGAAACAAAGCTAAAAACTTCTTTATAAACAACTCCTCTTGAAGGCATTTCAGCTGATTTTTGCGCTTTTCATATGCTATATGCTTATATAAAACTGATGGCTTCATTTTGGGCAGTTATTGATGTGATTGTTGCTAAATAGTGTTAACGCTTTAATAAATTGAAAAATGTTTCAGCACGAATATTATAGCTTCTAGATTGAAATCGCACAGCCATCGCCTTCTATCTACCACTGGATCCGTTGAGACATATGTGGTAAAACGTATAATATGGCATGAAAGAGCGTGCCGAGAGGAGACGGCAAACGAAAAGCCCACATACAAAACGCCAACAACTGGTTTGTTATCCCGAGACAATCTATAAATTGGGAATCATGGGACGTCACAGCAAGGTTAAAGGAAACGCCCGACTATCAAGTTTTTTCTCCGTTACTTTTGAACTGAACCCTTGAAGAAACACATTTCTTTTTGTGAAGCGGTAACGGGAGGAGATCTGACACTTTCTTGATGTATTTTGTGAACCTCGAATGCTTCCCGAAGTTCTCAGTCTTCCCGCTTACCGGCACATCGCTCTGCGCTCTTCGAATGAATGTCGGTATGCACAGTCTCCATCATGCTCATCAAGAGTGCTCCCGGTAATTCTTAGAGAATCGCATGCATCTTCACGTACGTAGACGATCACTGAGGCACCACCACGCCTGACTTACGTACGAGTGTCCATACGACAACGGTATCTCGTCCACGTGCGACATCTCAGATTCTACTGGGAGCACTCTTGCCACGAATGTTGCACACTGCGTTTGTCGGTAATCATTCTAAGAGTGCAGAGAGCTAGACCTTTACACGGACAAGTCGAGACACGACTGATATAAAGTGTTAATTTGGGCTCGTCGCTACCGCACTGAACTTTGGATAAACAGTGCTGCAGGCGGACAAAGTGGGTTTCTAGTCAACGCGGAATTAAGGGAAATGAAATGGCGGAGGAGTTAGCGGAAACCGCTCATAATTCTACGCAATAGTGCCTCATTCCGGTATCTCAATATGATGTAAATAGAATTTTAAGAAGAATAAAACGGGAATTATGACTGTCTACCTGGTTCACACACAAAACAAAGGAATCGATCCTATATTCTGTTGATACTAATCTTGAATACCAATTAGAGCGTGACCTCCCAAGACGTATCGACGCACTCATTCATGGCGTACGAGTCGGAACTGCTTACACAAAGCACTTCCTACTTCGTATTTAGCGTGTAACATCGTCAGAATGTTCATGCGGCCACGACGACGAGGATATCTGTCACCTCTTGCTCGACTGTTCAAAACACGACACACAGCGAAGGTGACTAGAACAGAAACTGCATAGGTTATATCCCGAGCGGCCATTCGGGTTGAATAAAATACTTGGCCCATGGCCATTCAAAATAAACGGCAAAGCAATGAAGGTGCGGCAACAGTTCTTCGAAGAAACGAAGATTAGTGACGAATACTGAGCGGACAAAGAGAGAGAGAGAGAAAGAGAGAGAGAGAGAGAGATAAATAGAGAGGAAAGGCAGGGAGGTTAACCAAGCTTGGCTCGGTTGACTACCCTACACTTGGGGTTGGGGAAAAGGAGAGTAATAGAACGGAAAGAGATAGAAAAGAAGAGGTGTAAGAAAGAGAAGCATGTATAGTCAGCTCGAGACTACACAGCACGGTCTCGCACAGGTCTTTCACAAGCGGTCGTGAAGTCTGGTGGTCATTAAAAAGTAAGAGAGGGCTTTCGTGGCTTTGCGCGTATGGGAAGCCGTCGGCCAAGGTCCCAGGATCTTCTCTTCTGTAAGTGGCCGTGAATCTAGCTGACAGAGCTTCGCTTCCATAATACGTCGTTTGGTCTGGTATGCTGGGCAATGACATAGAATGTGTTCAAGCGTTTCCTCGCAGGCGCATATGTTGCACGCCGAAGTGCTCGCCATTCCAAGGAGACGAGAGTACGAATTCGTAAATTCTACGCCCAACCTCATGCGACACAGTAAAGTTTCAGCGCATCGTGGGAGCCTGGATGGCAAACGAAGTTGCAAGTTTGGGTCGATCGAATACAGGTGCGTGTTGGAGAAACCCTGCGTATTCTATTGTACGTGAGCAAGTGATTGTAGTAGCCTTGCAGCGTCCGTTCTCAAGAGTGGTATGGGCGTGCGCTGGTCTTGGTCATGAGCCGATCGAGCAGCTTCATCCGCGCGGTCATTGCCGACGATTCCGCAATGACTCGGCAACCACTGAAATACAATATCGTGACCTTCCTTGAGCGCTTCGTGGTAGTCGTGCCTTATCTGATATACTGATTGTTCGTGTAACCCGTGCTGCATAACAAACCGTAGTGACTGTAAGGCTGACCTGGAGTCGCAAAAGATGGCCCATTGGTTAGGTTGCTGCCGAAGAATGTACTTTACTGCACCTTGAAGTGCTGCGAGCTCTGCTGCTGTCGATGTCGTGGTGTGAGAAAACTTGTACTGAAGCAACACATTTTCAGATGGAACAACTACTGCTCCTGTAGAGCTGTTGGAATTAGTGGAGCCATCGGTGTAAATATGTATGCGGTCAAAGTACCTTTCGTCCAACAGACGCAAAGTCAATTGCTTCAGGGCTAGCGTTGACATGCGTGCCTTCTTAACGATTCCAGGAACTGATAAGCGCACGTCAGGTTGACGAAGACTCCATAGCGCAGCTGCTGGATGCATCGCAAGTTTGAAGCCAGGTGGTAGTATGTCCTGATGTTTTGTCACAATACCGCAGTACGAAGAATGGGGCCTCCGAGCTGTCAAACACGCCAAATGGTGTGACGGCAGCCATGATAAATGCCGAATGTGCACTCTCAGCGTCTCGACAGTGATATACGTTGTGACCTGTTGTTCTTGTGCAATAACAATAGTTGCCACTGTCGATGAGCATCTGGAAGGCCAAGGCATGTCTGAAGTGCTTGGGCTTGTACGCTTTGCAGTGCACGGATGTTAGTCTTGCACGTGTTGGACAGGACAGGAAGGCTGTACGGGAGAGTTCCGAAAAAGAGGGCTGTGTAAAGCTGCAACATGGAGTGCACGGATAGGCCCCATGATTTTCCGGCGATGAACTTGAATACATTCTCAATGCCAACGAGCTTTTTCTTCAGGTATGTGACATGCGGGCTCCAGCTTAGGTCACAATCTACGATGACACCTAAGAATCTATGTGTGCATTTGGGCGTCCGGCGTGACACGGCCTCAAGTGCGTGCGAGAATACAGAAAGCGGCAACAATGACATTGACATACCTTCGCCTGCAAGGTTTGACTATCGCCACAGAAAAAAATGCTTAGCGGTGGCGTTTACACGCAAACCGATGTCTTTCTGCCCATTGTGCATCGATGGCAGATCAATCCCATATAAGAGCGGACAAAAGTTAAAAGTGAGCGTGGCGTCTACGTGATGGTTCTGCCCATAGGAGAACTTTTGCTTTCACCCATGTAGGACTGTATAAATGTATATATGATATTGCTTTTTTTGTATTTTATTTGTACCAATAAAGTGGAAAGGGGTAGCCATCGCCAAGTAATGGTGACAAAAACTCCTTCGTTTATTTTCTATTTCAATACTAAAAAAAGAAGGGACAGGACCAATCGCTGACTGACAACAAGTTGTTATTTCGCCACAGTGGTATATATACTCCCCCTCCCTCCCAAAACAAATAAAAAACAAAAACATGCGTATGGGTTACATTCAATATTCTAGATATACACACTTTTTCTTGAGCACGTTTACGGATGCCATGCTAAGAGATGATTGATTGCACTTGTGTATCACGTAGACCTCGTAATCTTAAAAGGACTCGTAGGTTCACGTGGATCTTGTAGATTGGTAATCAGAAAAAAAAATAATAGAGCAAGTATAAGAAGAGCGGCATGAGTTGACGTAATTACCAAAGCAAAGCCCCCCACCCCTGCCCGCTTGCTTGGAGGTCTTCTCGCATCAAGGGCGCCATAATATCATCTCTCGCGTCCACGTACGCCATCAGGCGTAACTAATCACAACAGAGTATAAATTTTGAGAGCAGTTCCACAACAATACACAAATTTTTGTGTTGTCTACTGAAATACGGTAGAAATAAAATGCTGTTTCGCGTGAAGGGAAAAACAGCTACAGTGGCATCTAAGTATAATTCCTCAGACAGTTCCGTACAGTTTTGATGAATACTTAATAAACAAGACGACTGGGAGGAAGCCCTCAGAAGTGGCGATCTCCATATACAACTAAAGGCTGTCCAAAGGGCCCGCGAACGGGCGGAGGACCCTGTTCTTTGGGCCCCAACGTGGGCACGGCCTGCTAAAGGTTTATCTGAACATGAAGTGGCCTTCCTTAATCAGAGTAACCGCCTATGAATGTGTGATATGTGACGGTGTGATGTTGTGTGTTATCTTGTCGTCGCGTTAGGGTGGTTTTGTATGCTTGCGCCGGTCTACTTATTTGATGCAATTTGACAATAAAGCTCAGTTGGAAGTTAGCGCTCTGTCCTCTTGTGTCGGTCAGCTCGGCCGTTTCTTCTTCCCCGTAATGCGCTATACCAGTTCAAGTACTAAAGACCCAAATAATGTTTGTTGATTGACTTACTTCACAGGGCAAAATATTGGTGCCATGGCGGCAAATTTGAAATCAAACGATTTCTTTGCCTTCTGATAACCATTAGTCTTGTATTGGCGTACACGTTTGCTACACCAGACTCCGCTAACTCGCTTCACAGGTATACGCTTAACGACAGTGACCTCACAATCGCAAGGGTGCGAGCAGACGATCGAGAAGGCGAAGCGCAAGCTGCCATTTTTTATGTGTGTGTTTTGCTACTTGATGTCATCACAACTAGCCATACTGCTGCGTGAGATCACCAAGATTAGTACACTAGCCTGACGTCAAGTTAGTGTCAATGTCAGTCGGTGCACCACGAGAAGTTTGACATTAATATATAAAAAAACAAGGTATCTTATAAGAATTTGCTGAGCGTCACCTTACCTGAGAGCCGTCTCTGATTACAGGAGATTTTTATGGCAGAGTAAACTCACCTCCCAAAAAAAGTTGTCAGCAGCACTTTAAGGCCACAAGCTGGTGCGAGGCAGCTGGCCATTAAAGTGCTGAGGCGCCTCAGAAACAGCAGCCTGGCACTAACACACCTGTCACAGAGCTCACGTAAATAAAGAGCCTCATTAATTAAAATTGAAGGAGTTTGCCGAGCAGGACACCTATCAACCTAGAGACGGTAAATCTGTTAACAACTGAAATGGCATCCACAGGGATATACGACGCTTAAGGGCACGTCCATCATTTAGCTACAGATGCGCGCCTCAAGTGATTGGTTGTTTGTTTCCCCTAGTAATCGTTTTTTGAGGCTGTTGCCATTTGCCAATACGATAAACTTTTCATCTGGTTCGTTAATGTCTCTAATAGAAGTTTTGTTACCGCTCTGGTTACACTGTATACGTATGTGTGCCTGTGGTTGGTTGGTACTTTAAACTTCAGTCCGGCTATATAGTACGACAACTCATTCAGCAGCAGCAGCAGCAGTGTCAACGCCTATTTTTGCGGCATTTATATCTCGTTCAACGGGCTCCGAGCGTATAACAGATGCAATGAGATGTTGAGTCTCTGACGCCGAAAAAAAAAGGGGAGGGGAGAAGAAAGTGATCTCAAGACACAAGCTGCTTCTCTTTATCGACCCTCATTGCGGAAGCAGCACGGGAAAAGAACCACGGCCAGACACCTTTGAGAATGCAAAGCATCGCATCTTTCTGTACTCCTTTCTTTCCTTCACTTTTTTTTCTCTTCTTTGGTCACTGCCGTTGGAGCAGCGCCTGTATTGCCGCCATGGTGAAAAGTCCCAGACCATCACGCCCGACCTCACAGACACGCCTTCTTCTCAGAGAGCGCATGCACCACTCCAGCTACTATACGAGGCGTTAAGAATGCATAAGGTATACGGCTCATTGGCCTTTTATCGCCACATGAAGCCACTCTAAATTTTACAATCTTTATTTTTATATATATTTATGTATTCAGAGTCTCGAGGCTCGCCTTTCTGCCCCGCGTTTCCACAACACGGAAGTGTTCCGATAAGCGGACCCCTTTGCTCCAGCTTCACTTAAAAAGTGAAGTATAAGCGACCGCTCATTCCAATTTTCTACAGATGACGCTAAAACCTTCTGTAGCATATTTTACCGTTTGTTAACACACAGTGCCTATTTAGAAGCTTACCTCCTTACCACTGTATTTGCTGTCGTCACTTTTATTGCGCAAAACTAGCTGCTTTCTTTCTTGTTCTTGTTTTCTTTCATAGCGACAGTACGTGCGAGTACGTGCCACCTCTCAACCGCCGTGTGTTGGGCGTCAACTTTAATATATACACACAGCGGCCTGTCTTCGGGAAGAGCCTTACCGCTCTCGCACCCCGCTTTTATTCTCTTTCCCCCTTTACCGTCGGTGCTCGTTTAAATTTTCAAGAGAACGCCCCATGTTTACGGTCGGGTCATTTTGGTGCTCGTAAAATTACCTCAAACTGTCGGGAGATGCCCCTTGCATAGCGAAAAGCCCCCTTCAGATTCTTTTTTGCTCGTTTTTCTCATAGACGCAGTTCATTTTCTTACTTTTTTGTTTTTGTTTTGCTTTGTTGAAGAATAAGACCTCACAAATCATTTGCATCATGAAACCGCTTGTGCACCTGGTCCGCGCTTCTGACGCCCGGTTTGAGCCAACGGCTCGGGCAGGAAGTTAGGACAGCCAGCGAAACCACACCATTCGGCTCAGGTGCGGTGATCTTCGTCCGTTTATAGCGCAGGTTTGTAAGATGACCTGGGTAAGTCAAAATTCATCCTTTTGTTGTGCGCAAGAACTCTCAGTGTGTATATGCCACAGACATTGGACAAGGAATGAGATTAACAACCACACATTCGCATCAAGAAGCCACGAAGAAATTCGTACTGATTGCTCGGAAACAAATCTTCTTATGAGTTGCTCAAGAATGCGTCCTAATCCATGAATTGCACTCAAGACCTTTCCAGGGCGGTCGCTCCACTGATCGAGCTAACCACTGAGCAGTGAAAGGACAAATTATTTGACAACACAAAGCTCATGAACAAATTTTATATCCTGTATTTATCTTCTGTATATTTATCTTCCTGTATATGTATTTATGCATGTTCCCTTGATGATCCTATACATTGCTACCAACTGTATACTTTGAATATTTTTTGCTTATTCCACCCCCCACCCCACCCCCACTGTAATGCCACATGGCGCTGTGGGTCTCGAATAAATAAATAAATAAATAAATAAATAAATAAATAGCATTGCAAGTAGAGGAGGGGGAAGGAAAGGAAGTAAGGTCAACCAGGCGCGCGTCTTGTTTACGATTGTACGCTGGAGAAAGGAGATTTAGGGATGAAAAGAGAGAGATACGAATGCGATGGGCTGGCATAATTGGTACACGAAAACCAGCACGAAACACAAAACACAGAGAAAGAAAACAGCGAGACAGGCTGGCACTTACAACTGATCAAAGTATGCTTAAAACGCAAAATTATACCCGCCGGCATTGACTTGACGCGCATGCATGAGGCTGCCATACATCATAAAAACAAAATCTTAGAGTTATCAGGGCGTCTAGAAAGGTCCTCTTCTTTACAGGCAGGTGCACTGACGTGTGCCTGGCACAGTTGTTTCTTTCTTAATGTAGAAAGCTTCGAGAATCTCCCCTCCTCCCCGGCCTTTTGTCTTTCCACGACCCATACGCTTCTGTTGTTGCCAAGCACAGGATAGAACCCACACGGCCTGCAGCGTTTTTGAAGATGAGCACCATCATTCGCATTTAGGGAGAGAGGCTTTGTATTCCCTGAGTCGATCATTAGGTTGGTCGATGTTTTCAGTCCAAGCTAAGCACCCTGGAAATCAGCGACTCCTTCGCTGTCGAGAGATCCTCCAGTGTAGTCGACACCTTGAAAAGTGGCCATCCGGGCGCGAGTTTTGGATTTTCGGTGGATACTGAAGAATAATATTACTCCGTGCCGCATGATCAACTCCTATCGGTGGTGCGTAAATTCTTAGAGGGCAGTGGTCCAGCGTTATACAGAGCATTGCCCCCCTTTCAATGGAAAGATTTTAAAAACTTTTATGCCACTCACAAAAATATGCAATTTTAGACTTTCCAAGTACAAAAAGATGGAATATATATAAGCTCCGGTATAACATCTTTGTTGACAAACTATTCTTTGCGCGAAATTCGACCGCATGTTAGCGATAGCCAGGACGACAATCCGTGGTCAAGTTTTTCAGGTGCGTGGATAATTTTTGCTGCTTGTAAATTAGTCATCTTGCATTACTCCCGTATATGTGGCGACAAATATTCTTAGGTGTTGCAGTGCTTGCGCTGTGTCCCTCCCTTTCATTTATGAAGTCACACAAAGCAATTCTATAGGGTTTATAGACTTCAATTGTTTTTTCTATGTGGACATGCATGTGGGCGGGACATATGCACCACGCTCTAACAAAGACATTCTGTCAGACAGCTCGTATCACTCAAGGCTAACAAAAAGGGCTATAGCAATGTCTTGTTTTAAAAACACGTTGCGAAAGAGCTATTTTCACACAATACAGGTGAGTGTAGAACAAGAAAGTAGACTGAAGTCAGTTGAGTTGCCGGACCATGTGACGCAAGCGGCTGCAGAGAAGCTGCTGAAGAAAAGCAGGAAATATGACGCTGGGAAGAAACGGTTAGCGCCTCTGCATATCCGTGGGATCAAAATAATATTGTGGTAAACCATACGTGCACCAGCTACAGGAGAAGATCAAGAAGGTGACGACGAAACGTGGCAAGCACATAGTATTCTCGGCTCCACGTATGTTTAGTGGTCTTTGCAGTCGTATCAATTGGCTTGATCAGTGAATAACCATGTGGGGTATGAATGATGTCTCGAAATTAGTGCCTTGCACTACTCTTGTTGTTTACGATCATACCCTTTGTCATGTGACAAAGCATTCATCGGCAAAACCTGGCCGGTGTTTAGTGATCACCTCAGGGAACACAAGGCCTCCCTTAATTCCTACGGGTGGCGATGCTCATCTACCAAGTAATTGCAGGCAACGCGGATGCCATTCTCCGTTTGACAACACTAGAATCTCAGGTCCGGAAAATAAAAAAATAGAAAAAAATTAAATCTTCTACATTAAGATATGATTGATTATTATGTGGAGTTTAACATCCCAAAACCGCCGCATGGTTATGAAAGACGCCGAGATGGAGGGCTCCGGAAATCGCGACCTCCTGGATTTCTTTAACATACACCCAAATCTGAGCACACGGGACTACAACATTTTTGATTCCGTCGAAAATGCAGCCGCCGCAACCGGAATTCGATCCCACGGCCTGCGGCTGAGCAGCCGAGTGCCTTAGACCACTAGACTACTGTGGTGGGGCTACATTAAGAAAGGGGAAAACTGTGTCAGTGAGACTTAAGTCCATCTGTCTGCTAAGGAGATGACCTCTCTGGAAACTCTAACTGGTTAAAATTTTGTTTTTATGACGTATGCCTGCTTCACGTACGGGCAAGGTGGTTGTCGGTGGGTATAAATTTGCGTTTCAAGAGATTCGGGTTTACACTTTGATGATTTGTGAGTTCGAGCCTGTCCCATCGCTTTATTTCTTTGTTTCTTGTTCCTGCTTGTTTTTTTTATCCTATTCAATAGGCAGATACAAAAGAGTGAGCATGCAAAGAATGCACATAAGCTTAACCGGTACACTGCTGCATTCCATAGTACTGAACTAAATATTTCAGGAGTATCAAGTTCCACTGTAGGTCGTCCATCTATGGTGCCTACTGAAGGCTTGAAGTACTGAACATAGAACCTGCAAGACATGTTGTCTGCGGACTCGGTGGCGTATGGTATTTACAGCCTTCTGACGAACATGCGACAGGGACCGAAGCACTGCGACAGAGTTCTGTGAAATACATCAAGGTAGCGAAAGGGTCAAGACGGGTACGTTTTGCTTGTGGTTATGCATTCAGAACGGGTAGATGTCAGTTTTCACGCCTTCATACTTCCGCCATCTTGCGGGATTCAACAAAACTAATAATCGGGCAAATTCCTCTACTCACGATTGGTTCTATAAGGAGGAAGGGAACGGAAGGGCGCCCAATACCAATGAAGATTTTTGGACAGATGTAACCGATAATTGAGAAAGACTGCAATTTTCGGAGCTTTAGTTATGAATAACTGCGCCATTTCATCGGTCTTCCTTGAAAGCTTTCGTTTCAGCCATTGCACACGCCTTTTTTCGATACCTTCATTTTATCAATTTCTCTCGGCATTTGTACTGGGGAAACCGATGTGCCATCGCCCGTACAGAATGATAATAGCGAGAAGCAGATGAAATAAAATAACATTAAAAGCTACGCGTATAGCTCTAAATCTGAGCGGAACGGCGACAGCAGATGGGAGGAAATCGGCGTCGACTGGTCGAGGAAACGATGCCGCCGTTCGCTCGCTCACGATGCTGGCTCTGTCCAGCGGTGCTCGAAGCTTCGGGCATCCGTCTCCGCTGTAACCACAGGTCGCAGTCCCTAATGTCACCTATTCTTCCTTTCCTCATTTACCTTTCTTCTCTCTTGCAAGGAAACGCCTTGACCTATAGACAGACCGGGTGGGAGGGAGCATTGGTAAATCGTCCCGCCGAGGAATGGGCGGCACGCAAGTGGCACTCTTCTTCCTTTCAGAGTGTAAGGTTTTTTGAAAATTTCTGCCGAACATTACGGAGCTCCTGTCGTCATTTATTTTACCGTATGTTTACTATAGCGCACCACAAATACGGTGTGCAACCTTCAATGTCTTAAACCTACTGATCTTTAAAGCCACAACTGCATTGTTGTTTTATGTGCGAAGAATTTATTAGATCTGACACATCTGTGTCAGATATGAAGACTGTTTTGGAAACATGTAGGCACTTTGCAGGTGGTGTAACATTAATTGAGGTTGTGGTGCTGGCTCTGTAATTTTATAATAAATCAATAAAAATTACATACGTAAACGTTCGCACGCCGATGTCAGGCTGGGTTAACGTAAATTGTGGTTCCAATGTTGACTGCCCTGTTTTAGCAGTCTTATAAACATTACAATTTTATTGCTATTATTGAAGCGTTGCTCTGGCCCCAAGAAAACACATAAACAAATGTTACGAGTGATAATCATATGGTCGCATCGTAAAGCGCACTTTGCTTAAACAATACTGACGTTTGTGCTCTAACGTGAGAACATGAGTTACCCTGTGGCAGTCGCCAGTAAACGCCAGTGTAGTGGACGTCCCTCATGAGCCAATGGTGTACACGTAACTATACTATATTTAACGTCGGTCAACCGCGTAACACTTGCTTTAAAGAAAACAAATCAATGAATGCGCTTCAGCATCGCACTTCGCGTAATCAACATCCCGGACTAATAAAAAAACCAACATTTGAATCAACCAGTGCTTTAGTGCGTGTGTTAGCAGTGACGTCGTTTCGCAGCTATGAAACACCCGTTCTCACATCTGCGTGTTTTCTAGGTACGCGATCGCGTGTAATTTTACATGTGTTTACCGAGTACCACAGCCACCCCCCACGAAACGGTATGCTCATTTTGATAGCGCGACACATAGAGCAAACTGCCTGACGCATGCTCCACATGTCTTGATTTTCACGGTACACCGGATATGCCGAGTGTGTTATTCATTCTTACTGAAAATCAGCGTATGAATATAGACGAAACCGAAATCAGTTTGCCCTAATGTACGCAAAAGCTCGTTGCGCCTGTGTGCCACTGGCATTCAGCAAGCCCCCTCCCCCGCCCCCCCCCCTACTTTTTACAGGTCGGCTGAAAGTGTTCCACGGGTAAAAACGCATATGCCGTAGATCTTGGTTAATTTCCATTACTCCCCATCGGCTCTCTAAAAATGAAGAAGAAAATACGCTGAAATGAAACATCAATTAGGATTTCACCAATAGCATAACGAATAATTGAGAAAGACTAATGTTTATTATTAGTGATAAACACAAGGACCTCACTTTCAGATTTTATGGTTACCCATCCGTCCGCTGTGCTGTGCGGGGATTCATTTTAAGTGGTAGAACGATGTGAAAGCCTGCGAACATTGTGGTAAGCCTGACCACTTTCTTGCAAGAAGTCAATGCAATTTCATGTTAGTTTGGTCTTCAAACCCTCTTGATTTTAACCGAATCTCTTCCCTATGCGAGTAAATCAACGGCACGTCGTCTCTGGTTAATATGCCCGGCCGTTTTGAAGAAATAAGTGCCTTCAAGGCACTTTATGCATGTAACATTGTAAAAAACAAGGCATATATACAGCCTTAGCGGATGGCGAATGATATTGTGCATGTCTGCCACATAAAAATGAACAGCAAAATAATAGGAGGAAATAAAAATTGAATAAAATTTTGACAGCTATGCGGAAAACACAGCGAAGGCGTGGTGGTATGAAAGCGTGTACTGCGGGACGTAAAATAAAAAACAAGGATAGAGATCTCGATCGAAACTGTCTGCCAGCAGATCCATCAAGGGAGCTCGGCGGCCGTCTATAAACTCCGGCAGCGCCACGACACTGCGACAGCCGGTCGGTCAGTCACGTGTAATTGACAGCTGCGTCGCTGACCCCGTCTAAAGCGATCCTGACACCCTGTGCGACACCATACATAGATGACCTGGAAGCCGCTGTGACATAGAGTTTCTCACAGTCATATGCTACAATTACCAGAGACACCATACATAGATGAACTGGAAGCCGCTGTGACATAGAGTTTCTCACAGTCATATGCTACATTTACCAGAGAAGATAGTTGGGGCGTACTTGTTTTCTACGTTTATGTAGAGCAAATTACGCGGATATTTTTGTATCATATAGTATTGAGAGGGCCTTTTGCACGCATGTGGTAGTATGCATACAACATGTATACTACCAAGCTCGAAGGCGTGGGTTCGATAAGCATGATCGTCAAGTTGATGATAAGGACATAAATGACTAAGGTCATAGATCATTAGCCACAAAAGTGACCCCCGACTTCTTCACGAGTGATAAAAAAATTGTGCTGTGACGTGACGTAATGACTTCATGATGATGTCACAGATGCCAAAACTATTGACGTCTTAATTACTTCATCAAGACCTCACGTAACGTGATGTAGTCTTTGCACCATACCATCGCTTCGCCATACTTGGGTCGAAATTGAAGGCACACGAGCTGCAGCAATACCTTCTATAAAATTGGGGGCAGAAAGATTGCCGTGCCTCCAATTTCGGAAGTCGTGTAAAACCACTCTACGCTCACAAAATTTTCCAGAAAGGGAGGAATCCTTGGATTAAACTGAAAAGAAAAAAAGAAAAAATTGTGGCTTCCGCCTTCTTGTCAGCTCGGGTGAATGCATTAGGGACACTGTGCGTTCTTTTTACAACTATACACAATATGTAGCTTGCACTCACGTTGGCAGGATGTTGCCTTGTTTTTCTTGAGAGAGCGGTGGGAAGAAGGAAATGGTGACCAGGCCTTCGATTTGTTAGTAATTCGGAAACCGGTGGCGATTTATTTCTTCTCCTGACATTGTGTACGATTTTTGTCAGTTTTCATTAGCATTGAATCGCAATAGCAGATCCAGATCCAGGTTTCCTGCTTTGTATGAAGCAATTACGTTCTAATGGGAGATTTGGAGCGTGAATTGTGTCTTCCAAAGGCATATCGGGAGCAGCCACGAATTACGAATCACTCCGAGGAGCGAAAATGTTTGCTCCGCCGAAAGCGGCGTACTTTGACCGGAAGTACAGGTGACGTATTTGGTCCACCTCCCTTTCTTCCTGTCGCGGCCGGATGTTTACAATCACAGGCGGCCATACGAAACCGGAAACACGCTTCGCATAGTGCATTTGTGTCGTTGATCTTAGAAAGTAGCAGTTCGGATACAGACGCAACAAGTTTCGAGTCCGGTGAGGATTCTTCGGATTCGCACAGTGAACGTGAGGCTGCAGTGTAACGACGGGCATTTGTACTGATTTTTCATATGCCTGCCGAGTGATCAAAAGTGATTGACTTCATCGAGGAAGTTCGGCAATATTCGAACAACGAAGTACCGAATGACTCTGGTGGTGGCAGGGCGGAAAAAATAGGTTATGTCTTTGGGAAGGGTTGCTCCCCTCTACTTCCGCAGGCACTTCCGTCAGTAGGTATACGTGTAGCAGAGCTACTCTGCGAGATTTGCTGATTCACCTATGCACCCGTCAAGCAACCTCGGTGAAGTGGCGGCAAAGTATGCAGACACAAAATGCACAAAACACTGGGATCGTGCTTTTCATCAGTTAGCCTAATGCCCCCTTCCCCTTCGATTCCCGTTAAATTTCTATGTGCCAGCTGCTTCTATGTGCATGAATTCTAATGGCAGATTACGTGAGAGTGATCTCACTCAGGTTTATGCGCTCCGTCTGTGATCTCAATGATTGCTCGTGACCTGCCCTTGGAATTCAACATAACTGTTGATGAATATTATATTCTGATTTCTTTTATGTTACTTATCCTTGTTCTTGCTTTCCGCTGGTACCATTCTTGTGCCCTTTGAGTAGAGTGTTGTACTCTTGCCGGTAATATTCAACGGAATTTTTCTCTACCCCCCTCCGCCCTCCTTATCCAATATTCTTGCATGCAAGCTTTCAAACCGCATATCAAGTTTAACACAGATTAGATGCACGTGAGCTTTTTCGGTCACCGAAATCGCTGTAAACAGAACGTTGGCAGATGTCTTCGATTGTCTATGGACACGGATAATGGCTTCTCTTTGATACTATCCAATAAGGTGTAAAAAATATTATATTCTCCCACAGGGTGCAGCAGAGTTACTAAATCACTAATAAAAAACAAAAAAAAAGTTGCCTGAGTCCAAGCTCCACCGGTGTTCGTTTGCTAGTTTGTTCATTTCTCTCAATAAAGCAGAACCTTCTGAGTGAACACACTGAAAAGAGTACACGCGCACAAAGAAACTGTTACTGTTAGCTTCAGCTTTCATTTATTTTATTTTTTTTTAGATAGATCGCAGCTGAGCGGTCCAGGAACTCTTGTTTGAACATTTGAAGTTCGAGATAGTTGTCTGGTTCATTGCAATGCGGTCATACAGCAGCAAATACAAATATTGCACGATTCAATTGATGTTTCTTTCTTTCATAAGCAGGGAGTTTTTCTATTCGATGTTCCTACCTCTTTCTAGAGCCAAAACTCTTGTAATGAATATCCACGTAACAGCTGTTGCTGTATAATTAGTGTATACGCTTAGAAATAAAGGCATTGGTGATTTCATGGCATCGCCGGAGTAATAGATTATTACATAGTCGCTAGCCAAGCGCCTGCACTCATACAAACCACAGCGAAGAAAACGGAATGACATAGCGCAATGGCTTGTAGCACCGAAATGATTTGTAGAAAGGCAAAGAGGGGGGGGGGGGGGCTGCCAGGGTTTGAAATAAGAGAGCCAGTCTTAAGAGAGAGAAGATATTAAGAGGCGAAAGAAAAAAAAACGGGAAATGGATCGACGCCTCATTCGACCAGCCGGTGCTGTGTATAAGTATACGAAACGAAAGGCCCCCTCCGAATCACTGTTCAACTAACCATAATAAAAGAAGAGAGAGAAGTTAGAAGGAAAAATCGTGCCATGATTTCACGGGTTTTTGTTATACGAGATCGATGCACTGTTATCCACTTGGATGCCACGTCGATGTTTTGACATTCCCATGACCCCAATTTAGGTGCGTTTTGCAGATTCTTTCTTCTTTTCTTTCGTCTGACAAAAATATTACTTTCTCATCGCATCTCGTTTTCATACAAGGCTGCACAGAGCTAAGCAGAATTTGTGGCTGTTCCTTCCCTCTTGTCAGTATTACCCGAAAGTATTTATGGTGTCATAATCAATCGAGAGTGCCTACGATTACCATTCTTGTTTTTCCGCTTTCCATTTCTCTCGTTGTCGTTTCCTGTATGCAAATATTGCCGCGTCCCGAATTCTTTGTTGTTCTTTCCTGTTATTTTTTCTGCTCTTTTTTTCTCTCTATTAGCGAAATACTGAACCCAAACAATCGCGCTGCGTCACCTGCGCCGTTATATACAATACCAGAAAGCTATAAAGAAGAAATACGCGCTGAACTATAGAAATTGTCGGCCGATGAAGCAGTGTCAGGAGTGGTTAAAACTTAATTTCTAAACCATAATACCGTAACTAGTGACGCAAAACTGTCAGTAAATAATACGATAGCCCCGCCGCGGTGCGTCTAGTAGCTGAGGTACTCGGCTGCTGACTCGCAGGTCACGGGATCGAATCCCAGCTACGGCGACTGCATTTCTGATGAAGGCGGAAATGTTGTAGGCCCATGTGCTCAGATTTGGGTGCCCGTTAAAGAACCCAAGGTAGTCGAACTTTCCGCTCCACTACGGCGTCTCTCATATACATATGGTGGTTTTGGTACGCTAAACCCCAGATATCAATAAAAAAATACGATAGCATCGGTAATTTTGTTGACACTATCGATAGTTGACACTATCGATGCAGACACAAAATGCACAAAACACTGGGATCATGCTTTTCATCAGTTAGCCTAATGCCCCCTCCCCCTTCGACTCCCGTTAAATTTCTATGTGCTAGCTGCTTCCATGTGCATGAATTCTAATGGGAGATTACGTGAGAGTGATCTCACTCAGGTTTATGCGCTCCGTCTGTGGACTCTATTGATAGTATTACCGACAGCACTGTCGCAGTAAAGGTGATAGCTGTGAGAGTTGGTATGAATTCATGCTTGGTATTTTAGTACCACGCATAACAAACGGGAAGATGCTTAAAAAGAGCTGGTTTGTTTCTTCTTTGTTTGTCCTTTGTATGTCTCGGCCTTCTGTGTGCACTACTAAAATTTTCAAGCATGGCAGTACCACCGGTAGCATCGTTACATTACTGAACAGTTGATTATCATGTATCGGCGAAGAATTCTTGTGAAAGAGCACGAGCATGTCAGTTTTCTTGCCCTTCATCGTGATCCTCCTGCTCCACCACTTACCAAGCGCTAGAGGAACAAAGTTTATGCTGCGATCACTTCGCATGGTTGATTTTTCGGTTCACACCGTTTCCCCGGAACAGTGTCTGGTTTCGCTAACTCAAAAGATGTCGGCGGCGATCCCTTGGGATACAGCAGCCTCCACCCCACGCTGTACTGGTTTCTGAATCCAAATATTAGATTCTGAATCCAAATATTTTGCCTCTTTGCTTCGCGATTGTCAGGAAAATCTTTGTCTTTCCGTTAAATTGGAATGACTACATAGCCAGATTAATGCACCTGAAAGTGATTTCAGTTTTCATTTTATCAACCAAGATGTCTTATTTACTGGTTTATGGCGGAGTTATTGATTCAACTCTTTTTGTGTGCTAGCACACTGGCGTGCATGTGTGTGTGTGTGTGTTGTTATGCCTACGAGTCGACAGCGAACGTCCGTGCCTCTGAAAAAGGCAATCTGTGTCAAGGCCAGCCCGCGAGCCCGCCTGATGCGAACAACTCAACGGCGTCAACAGGCGACGGCGCCTTTCTGGCGTGCACATGCAGTGAGTCTCCTCAGCAAGCGAGCCCGTCGAGTAAACAACTGGCGTCTTCATGTCTGGGGGTCTGACGCAATGCGTGGCGACGTCACTCGTCCTTGGGTGCAGCCACCTGCAGCGCAGCCTCTTCAGATTCGGTGAGAAAGAATGACGCGGCCCAGCGGCGACCCCATTGGAGGAGTCTGACCTGACGACCAGCGGCGCTTCTGGATGGACATTTGGGTTGGACCCGGTGCATATAAAAGATGCCCTGCGGCGCGTCGCGGCAGACCCGTTTGAGAGCAGACCTATGTGTTAGAGAGGAGAGCTCGGCTCTTCGAGTCTCTGTCGGCCCCAGTGCCGAATTTGTACCGCCTCTGTATATATGCTGTACATAAACCTTGTTGAACTCACCGTCGTCTCGTCCGCTCGTCTATCAGCTCTGCGCAGAAGCAGTCGCGAGCTGAGAAACCTACGCTACCAAACGGCTGGTGACCTTCCCTGCGCAGTTCGAAGCAGTGACGCCTTCGGGACCGCGTTGGCGTCGCCGTTTTTCGAAACAGTGGTTGCAGCGTTGGGATTTCGAGGCGCCCTTCGTAACGTCGTCGGAGGCGCGCTTCGCAACAGTGGTGGCAGCGGTGGGATCGGCCGGCGTCAGCGACATCGATGCGGTGAGTGCCTGATGTTTTCCCCTCAGTTCACCAGACTACTCTAGCTCAGGTTGTAGTAGTTTAGAGAAGGGCTGTGTGAAGCATTGAAGTGAGCTTTGATCGTTTCAAGCCAAGTCGAAGCGCTTTAAAACCAAAGTTAATGCGGAGGGGGTAAACACGGGAGTGTGAAAAATGGCTTGCGCGTCTTGCTAGTCGACTTATAGTGGGTACGGCAAGTAAATTGTTAACAGGGGCAAACAGCAAGAGGCTAGTGTGAACGATGGAGAACCTTAAAGTGAAGGAACTCATCGAAATTTGTGAGGAACTCGGCATTACTTTGGGCCGTGCGAAACGAAAGCAAGCGATCCTTGAGATCATGAAGGATGAGGGAGTGTCGGCTGAGGAAGTCGATGAGGCCTCAGTGGATATCAAAGCACGCCGCGAGGAGGCTGAAAGGCGAGAAGCTCGCGAACGTGAGGAGGCTGGAAGGCGAGAAGCTCGCGAACGTCAAGAAGCTGAAAGGCGCGAACCTCGCGAACGTGAAGAAGCTGAAAGGCGAGAACGCCGCGAGGAGGCCGGGAGACAGGAGCGCCTCGAGTAGTAACGAATAGAATTGGCAATCCTACAGTGTTCGCAGGCGCCTAGCGTAGCTTCTCCGATGATTCAGGTGAGCGGTTTTAGAATTCGGGACCAACTGCCACCGTTCGTAGTAGGCGAGGACATGGCGAAGTATCTCGCCAAGTTTGAACACGTCTGTGAGCGAAACGCTTTGGAGCGGTCTCTTTGGGCGCAGAACCCGTTAGCTCTTCTTCCCGGCGAAGTGTCCGACGCGATAACTTGCTTGTCGAGGGAAGCGTTTGAGAGCTATGACGAGGTTAAGGAAGTGCTCTTGAGACGTTATAAGTTGTCACCCGAGGCTTTCAGGCAAAGGTTCCGGTATGCTAAAAAGGGAAATGAGTCACACGTTGACTTCGCGTTTTGTCTTAAAGCCGATTTATTTGAATGGCTCAAGGGCGAAGGTGTTTATGACGACCACGATAAAGTGGTGGAATGCGTTGCATTGGAGCAATGCTACCGCTGCATCGAGGAGGATGTCAAAATTTGGCTGCAGGACAAAATTGTTGAAGTACAGCTAAACAAGGCAGCAGAGTTAGCTGAGGAGTATTATACTCGCCGAAAGTTGCATAGCAAGGCAGTGCGCGTTGAAAAGGATGAAAAAAAGAGGGCTTTTCAAAGAAACCTGATCAACGGAAACCCGCTCCGCACCGTAATTTCAAGAAGGACCCGTCCCTTACGAAGAACAGTGTAGGGGAAGGGCAAACTGATGCGGAGAAATCGAGTGAGGGTCTTAAACAACGCACTGATACCACACGGGCATTTGAATCATGGAAGCCGCTAATCTGCTACAACTGCAAAAAGGAAGGGCACATCGCGATAAACTGTCAGGAAAAGTTTGCCTTCGCAACAATCCGAGAATCAGAAAAAAACATGCGGTTGTTGGAGCCGTATCTCCAAGAAATTAGGGTGAATGGGAAAACGTGCCGAGCACTTAGAGACTCAGCGGCAACCATGGATGTTGTCCATCCTTCATTGGTGTCTCCGGATGACTTTACAGGCGAATGCTCGTGGATCAGGCAAGTCGCCGAGGAGCAGAGTGTTTCCTTACCAATCGCCACGGTTGTCATTGAAGGCCCGTTCGGTAAGCTTCGCACCGAAGCGGCTGTGGCTGCCGCGCTTCCCGATCGTTTTCCTCATCTTTTCTCCAACAACTCAGAGCAGCTTCTCAAAGAGCAGGGTAAATCGTTCTTCCCCAACTTAGCGTACATTGCCCTCACGCGATCGCAAGCGCGGAAGTTCTTGTAAGAGCTTGATCTTTTTCAATGCGGTGAACTCTCAAGTGACCTTGCCGGCGGGTTGACGCAACCTCAGAGAGAAAATTTTCCGCGTGAGTCACGTGAGCAGTCACACGAGCGGCCCGTCGCCGAAGCGACCGGCGCGGTTTCCTTAGCAGGGGGAGACGACATGGCGCGATTGAATCAGAGCGAGAGGGTTGCAACGCTCTCGCCTGTAGCGGAAAGTTGGAGCGAGCTGTCGAGAGATGATCGAGAGACGCCCATTCAAGAGCAGCACGAGGACCTCTCGATTAAAGAGCCAGTGGAAAGCCACATGAAAGCTTCACAAATGTTGTCGAAGGAGTACTACGACAAATCGGCGAAGAAGCGTGCTTTTGAAGTAGGAAGTCAGGTAATGCTGCTGCAGCCGTCCAAAAGGAACAAGCTTGAGGTTGATTGGGAAGGGCCTGCCAATGTAATATCGAAGCTTCCCGATACGAATTATGATGTGAAATTAGGAAGGCGGCAGAACAAAATTTACAACTTGATGAAACCCTACGTTCAACATCAAGTGGTCGTAAATCAGCTGTTGAATGCTTCAGAGGAAGAGGAAGCAGAAATTTTTAGTTCTTGTGAGGTAATCGAGGGGGGATCGAAAGTAATCTGGGAGCAGATAAACCTAGAGCTTAGGTTAAGTGAAGTCTGGAAGGAGGACCTGAGAAGGATTGTTTCCGAGTTTGGAGTCGTGTTTTCGGACCGCCCCGGAAACACGAGGGTGATCGAACACGATATTGAGCTAAGCGGTGAGGAGTCAATCCGTAGCAAGCCGTATCGTTGTTCCCCTGTGCAACGTCGCAAGTGTGAGCCGCTCTTGGTACCGCATAGGTATCGTCGCCTAAAAGTGGCCGGTTACTGAGTTGGAGCATGATGCTCCAATTGCACAACTTTGACGTTCGCTAAAAAAAAAGGGGGGGGGGAAGCCTAACGCTAATACACGTGCATTGAGCAGTGCGTTCTAGCTAGTACCCTCTCAACCTTTCGGTTTCTCGCTGGCGATTCGGGGCAAAATTTTGACCTTATCATGACCTTTGCTGAGCGCTCTCGTCCAGAGTGAGCTCAAGGAGCCAACTTTATGTTGTATTCTAATTCGTTACATTGTTGTACGTGGGAAAAAAATTGAGTTGTCATTTTAAGAGTCTTGTGTCCCACATGTGCCTCTTGATGTAGAGGGAACGAAATTCAGATAGACACGTAGCTAGGTATATGTTGAACTATACTTTGTCTGGTGTTCTGTCGGGTGACCAAGGGCACTTGCTCGTGTCGTGTGTTGTCTGTTGTCGATCCGTTCTTGACAAGTTGCAGAACTATCGACAAGTGCTGAGGCCAAGGATCGTCGGAGACGAGCGAAGCTGGCTGGCAAGTTGTGGCGACAAGCCAGTGGAGCTGGGATCCGTCTTCAAGAATGGGATGTGTTCCCGGAACAGAGTCTGGAGCTGTATTCTCCCCATGGCCCTGGAGGCGAACCTGGAGGGACCTGGCGAACAAGCGCGCCTGACATACGAGCCCCGTGGAAGCAGCTCGTCTTTTCGGCGCATTGTCTGGCGGTGAGGGTGCTGTTATGCCTGCGAGTCGACAGCGAACGTCCGTGCCTCTGAAAGAGGCAATCTGTGTCAAGGCCAGCCCGCAAGTCGGCCTGACGCGAACAACTCAACGGCGTCAACAGGCGACGGCGCCTTTCTGGCGTGCACGTGCAGTGAGTCTCCTCAGCAACCGAGCCCGTCGAGTAAACAACTGGCGTCTTCATGTCTGGGGGTCTGACGCAATGCGCGGCGCCGTCACTCGTCCTTGGGTGCAGCCACCTGCAGCGCAGCCTCTCCAGATTCGGTGAGAAAGAATGACGCGGCCCAGCGGCGACCCAATTGAAGGAGTCTGACCGGACGACCAGCGGCGCTTCTGGTTGGACATTTGGATTGGACCCTGTGCATATAAAAGAAGCCCTGCGGCGCGTCGCGGCAGACCCGTTTGAGAGCAGACCTATGTGTTAGAGAGGAGAGCTCGGCTCTTCGAGTCTCTGTCGGCCCCAGTGCCGAATTTGTACCGCCTCTGTATATATGCTGTACATAAACCTTGTTTAACTCACCGTCGTCTCGTCCGCTCGTCTATCAGCTCTGCGCAGAAGCAGTCGCGAGCTGAGAAACCTACGCTACCAAACGGCTGGTGACCTTCCCTGTGGAGTTCGAAGCAGTGACGCCTTCGGGATCGCGTTGGCGTCGCCGTCTTTCGAAACAGTGGTTGCAGCGTTGGGATTTCGAGGCGCCCTTCGTAACGTCGTCGGAGGCGCGCTTCGCAACAGTGTGTGTGTGTGTGTGTGTGTGTGTGTGTGTGTGTGTGTGTGTGTGTGTATGTGTGTGTGTGTGTGTGAGAGAGAGAGAGAGATGCTCCATACTACATAGATTTTTGTCAAGGAGAAGCGAACGAGCACAGAAACGAACATGACCATATTCGCTATTAAAACGTGCGCCCTGATGCCATAGGCGCGTTCAGAGTGGAGAAAATCGTTGAAGGCACTTCTTATTCGCGAGGGTGGCTTTCACTGTGGAGATTGTTGTACTAACCACGTTTTCTTTACCCTGTCCTTTTTGCATCTTGCTAATTCGACAACAAAAGATTAAATAGAGGGAAGAACATAACCTGAAAAACGTTTCCAGAATCCTCACTACAGTATCAATGCAGTCAAAGCATATAAAAATACTAGGAAATGAATTTTGTGTACCATCACAACAACTGAACTCATTGTTTTAAACTTCGTATCACTATATCTCAAAGCCATAACTTGGCCCTTTTGCTGTAGTACGCTCTCTGGACGCCTCCTTTGCAACACCAAGTCTACAAAGGGCTTCACCTGAGTCTGGTAAAAAGTGTTACTTTCATTTTATATATTTAGAGCTCTTGAGTTAGCACAACCCGGCTGTTTCATGATTTCGCAACTAAAATGGAAACTCTTATTTCGACTAAGCAAGGACTCGAACGACGAGTGAGTGAAATTAGATACTAATCTGGTGCTTCTTATCTCTGTGCGTTGCTAATATAGAAGTGGAACAACGCGTGTTGCAACCGACAGAACATTTTCTCTCTCTCTTTGTTTCGCTGCTCCTGTACTCACAGTTTCTCAACGTCCGTCCTAATTTAAAGTGAGCCGAGTGCTTATTAAAGAACTGCGAGCCGGGGAAAGTCTATATACAGAAGGCATAGCTTTTCTAAATTACACGCGATCCGCTCCCGCCAGCTCCTTTGGGAAAAAGGATAGTGGCGGAGAGTACAGCTAGATAAATACGAACGCCACGAGTACGCCGAAGGGTATAGGGCGGGGCAGGGGGTGCAAGGGAAAGCCTGCTAAAGGCTGTCATTTTTATGGACACCACAGCAGTGAAAGGTGCATTGGTACTGAGCACGGTACAGTGTACAATGTTATTCGTCCCGGGCAGTTTTAAGAACAATATCGCCACGAAGCTTAAGCGGAGGCAAGCACAGCATCCGCTGGAGCGAAACGCAATCTTGAAGGTCCAGCCGAAAGGATGAAATTATTACATCACCCTCACCCCACCCCGGCTTAACCTATGACTGCTGGTTTTTCTTACGAGGCTTCTTTGGCGGGTGTGCCAGCCGACAAAGGGTAGCAATTTAACTCATCAGTGCGTCTAAAGCAATTTCGGCCCTTCATTGAGAGTGGCTAGGTCCTCCACTCCTGTTTTTCTTAAATCCTTGCGTATTCATCTAAGATGCTTTAGTGGTGCCGTACTTTTTTATGTATCTTCCTTTTTTGTTCTTGTTTTTACCGATGCCGAATAGCGGAAGAATGTCGGCGTGCACCACTTTTTCTTTTTTCGTTTCTTCCCGACACGAGACGTTGAAGCTTGACACTTCGTTTGTTTTTCTTTTTCTGGTATTTTTCTGCTTGAAGGCGCAGAAGCAGAGTTTGATTTTCAGTATTCGCATTACGATGTGGGAGGAATGTTCAAGTGTACGTCAGGAAACTCGAAGTGGTCGTATTACTTTCGTCATTCTTTCACACGTAAGTCACTCCTCCTCTCAGGTGATTTTCACAACATTAATTTTGCTCATAACATCGACTTAAACGACGGCCCTTTTAATTTTAGTGCTTTTTATTCGGAAAAAGCATCACGAACACAAGTTACTTTTTATATGAAGACAGATATATATATATATATATATATATATATATATATATATATATATTTATATATATATATATATATATATGACGTAAGAAGTGAGATGTAGTCACCGGAGATGTAGTCAGTGAAGTTGGTGATCATTTCCCGTTCCGACCATGATGCAGCGGTTGCGTTGTGCTCGAACAGGTTGAACCAGTCCTGTACAGGTCCATCGTCCGCTGCTCCGGTGTACTTGGAGATGGGAAGGTCGTCTGATGGTGCTGTCATAATGCTGGTCTTGGTGTAGTGTTGGGATGTACTTTCGTGGTCCACGTTCGGTCACTGCGTCTTGCTGAGACGTTCGGAGATGGTGGCTGGTTGATGAAGTGGCCGCCAGGTCTTCATCCTGTCGACGCGTGTGACGCTTTGATGAATGGGCGACGTGGCCTGGCTTACACGCCATGTTTATTCTCAAGCACTTCTATCCCTGCCTTCTTACGTCACACACACACACACACACACATATAAATAAATAAATAAATATATATATATATATATATATATATATATATATATATATATATATATATATATATATATATATATATATATATATATATATATATATATATATATATATATATATATATATATATATATATATATATATATATAGACAAAAAAGCTTTGTTGTATGTATATGGGAGTACAGATGGCCCGGTGCGGGCTACCACTCACAGACGTGGACTTCCGTCATTACAGGAGTCTATTGGCGTCCAACGCGACTCGGGCTCGGTTGACCAGGGCGTTCTGGCTTGCTATGGGTCGGAACAGCCCAGCGGGGCTGCCTCCCAGTCCTCCCGGGTGGGGTGCGATTTTGTGGGGAGGAGAGGAATTGACTGGCATGCCCTCACCATGTAGAAAGTGCTCGAAGACTTCTCCGCACAATGCGGTAATTTTCCTGTACAAGCATGATCGAGATATTTTAAAATTGCTGGGCACAGCAGTGTTTTGGTATTCGCAATGCCTACGGCCTATAGGTGACACGCCGTGCAATTCAAGATGGCTGCGCAAGGATGATCAACCCGCGAACTCGCATAACAAAAGATAAGGCACATGGACGTACTCCCGGTGCCGCTTTCACCGGATGAACTCTTGATCGTCAAATGAATGTATATCGAACCAAAGTACTTTCCCAACCAATAGAAACTGCTGAAAGTTCGCTACCTCATTTCTCGCCGCAGTGCAAAGGGTGGTGGTGTCAGCTGATCGACCGTGCATCAACGATGCTTTGCGTAATCCAGTGCATGCTACAGAAATCTGCGCGAACCAGAATTCACGCATATATGAACTGAACGGCACTCCGAGATCATTTGTGCCGAGCCTGTCTGACGGATTTGCCGCAGTAGTAGGCCACTAGCGAATAGCGCACCGTCGCGGCTGCACAGGAACAAATGTTTAACGCAGCGATGGTTTGCGAACGTATTACAACGTCGTTAATTACTTGCGCTGTAAGCATCATGTAACTGCTTCTTCAACGGCACACAAGCATTTAACTTCCCATGAAGTAGCACTTGTGTCACAGCCATGATCAGACTCTAACAGTGCGTGATTTCCTGCAATTGGATGTTGCAGGTTTCATCAGCGCGATTGAAACAAGGACTTGAAAACGAATACACGCGTACGCTTTTCGCAACGTCGGAATTGCGAAAATTTGTCGAACAACAACGTCGCCCGGACGGCACCACTGAAGTGCAGGACAAATTAGCGTAGACTGTAGTCGTAACTGCATATTTCATTGCTTCGCTATTTCACTTCGCTGGTCAAGCTCGAGCGTGTTGGCGGCATGCGGCGCTTTGCAATATCCACAGTAATCGGGATACATTCAATGCACAAGAAAAAGCATGTTTTTGTTTTGAGCTCGATGAACTATGGTATACAATAAATACAATCAAAGTGACTTAGGATCACGAAAAAAACATTAACGCACGACGGTACGTGAAGTGCAACTCTCTGCTCGTGAGCTAGCAGCTGATCGTTCACCGTCACTGCCACTGTCATCGCGTTGACAGCTATCTACGCCCAGTGAAAAAAACCTCGACGTCAAGACGGTTTCTTAGAACATCACTGCTGAAAGTAATCTGAGGAATTATTTCCTCCAAACGACTTCGATAGCACCAACAACGCGTCATTCACCATGCACAACACCCACACGGCGTCACTCATCACGTGTATCTGGGGGCGTGGAGATCATTTCGCTCCAAAATGCGGCAAAAAAGGAATCACTTGCAGTGTGCTGCCATCTTTCAAGTAACCTAAAAAACCAGCGGCGCAGGGTAGGCCAAGGTTTGGATGCGCAAATCGCGAGCCTGCGCTACTTTCCTCGTACGATGAATGTTATTGGATTCATGCACTACAAAAGAACTGACGAATGCTATACGCACGTAAAACAAGGCGAGATTTAACTGAAATGGTCAGACGTTAACATTTAACTATCCAAAGTGGCCGCAGAAATTATCGCGAAGCTGAAATATGAACTCGGCGGGCTATAATCGAGAGCGTGTGTTGCCACGTATATTCACGAAAACTTCGTGCCTCGCAAGAACGAATTAGATTTATCGTGTCACGGATTGTCCGGTATATTCACTGTTACACGAAACACACAAAGTGGTTTGCGTTCGTTTCTTGCTAACGCATTAACACTGCGGCTAGCACTGCCGAACAAGGCAGCATGGGGAGCGTATGCCTGCTGATCATCCTTGAGAGGACGCTCCTGAATTCCTCTAGGCGGCGCGATAGTCTGTGAACGTTGTGATATGAATAGTACACATTCCTCTGCCTTTGTAAGACCCTTAAGAGGTTTGGGATAAGTTTCATGTCTCTATCGGGAGAATTGAGTAATTTCTCAAAATTATAAGGCCGGATTAGGCTCGGGGTTCATTTCGGAAAGGTCTAAAGGCGTTACCCGGAGAGTGAGCGCGTGGGCAGTGGCGTCAGCCGTTTCAGTGTATTTTAAGCCCATATGAACTGAAGCCCGTATGATCCTACGGGACGTGGGGCCCCCGATGTAATTGCTATTTTGTAACAGATGATACGCCAAGTTTGGGACGTAACCATGTTGAATATTTGTGCGGGCCCCTCTCGTGTCCGTAATAATGACGTGTGGGTCGTAGCCTGCGGCAGTGAGCGCGATGGCTACTTCTTTCGCATCTGTTATGACCTGTGCTCTGAATGTGAGGCCATTCACTACGACGTTTTGGTCGACGTCTGCAACCGTATACTCCCCCCCCCCCCCCACCAAGGTGAAGGTCGCAGGCGTCCACGCACAAGATGCCATGTTTTTTTCCCATAATGGGGGGCCAGTGCCTTCGCCTGTGCAAGACGCCTGCCACAGTGGTCGTCACGTGTTGTGTTGTCCGGAAAAGGGCTCACGTGTAGTGTATCTCCAAACTTCTGGGATGCTTATGTGCTCTTCCGTCTCTATTGGTTGGTGAATATGTATAGTGAAATAGGTGGCGACCCGATGTAGTCTTTGAAAGTCTCGTGTATTGGTTGGTGAAGTGTGCCTACCGGAGCTTTGTTAAAGTGTGTATCATCCCAGGTCCGTAAGGCGCTGGTTGTACGTGGTTATCGGGAGATTGAGGGCATGCTTGTACATCTTCTAGATAATCACCTCAAGGGCGTTCTCGTTAAACTTGCACAAGTCGAGGTGAGCAGCCGAGTAGAGGACTCGACTGGTTTTACAAACTTATGCACCACGCACCAGCTGCAAGGCGTTTTTGCAATGTAACCCTCGCGATTCTGAGAAATGTGATGCATCATACGGCCCACCTGGTCCCATTCCTTACACATTTTGGTTATTGTTCTATCGAGTTGGCGGTGTTTATGAATAAACAGACCCAGCACTCTGATATCAAACTGTTCTGAGGTGGGTCCATTTCCTAAGTACACTTGGATTTTGGTAGTGCACTTTAGCGAAGGTTGGATGTGCGAAAATTCTGATTTGATCGAGGAACATTGAAGACAGTAGCGGCGAGCCTAGGTGTCCATGATCTCCCTCGCTTGCTGCAGGTTGGCTTCCGTGTCTCCTACCAATCCGTGTTTATTTCTTATGGTAATATCGTCGGCACACAGCGTGTGCTGTGTGCCTCAACTTGAGGACTTGACCAAATTTTATCTGTAGTTCTACTGAAAGAAAGCATAGGGTAGTTGATGGTGATGGTTTTTGAACGTGAATTTTTAGCTGCGTGATTATTGGTTCTCGAAAGCAATTCAAAGAGGAAATATGAGAAATTTATAGTTCATTAGCATATTTCATCAGAAAAGAAGAATACCGTGATTTGTAAAGGTGAGTGAAGTTCAGAAAATTTATATTCGGTAGTGAAAATACAATTCACGTCTATCGTATAACACCTTTCACCTAATACTTTGAATAAATGGTTGATTTCTTCGGCACTGTTCCTCAGTGATACTGACAGGCAGAATCGAAGCAAACATTGACATTGCTGCTGATCAGTTCGAACACTTTCACTCGAACCCACTCAGATGTACGTATTATTTCAACTCAGTTTATTATACTTTACGTGTAGCTGCTGACTCGTTATTTTCACTTTTTCATAGAATTTCAACAGGGCGCTCTTGTATAAGCCGGCAAAAGGAAACCGACTGTTCCGGTGCCTTTTGAAGAGAACACTTGAAGCTTCAAACAGTAAGAAAACAATTTCATTTCCCACAGAAATGACTGCATAGAATTGCGTATACATAGTTTAAAAAAGCGAGAGTAAACACTTTAAGCGAATCGAAATTTTTTAGGGCGAGCTTCTTTTAGAGGTGCACGGTACGCGAGCCATGTTTGCACCACTACTCTCTGTTTACAAGCTAGGTCGAACCCGCAAAGCCCCCACAGATACGCCTGTGAGATAAGCTGTATATAAACAAAGAATGTGGACGGTAAGTGTAGAGGGGAGGACTGGTCGGTGTTCGTGCGGCCATGGCTATCCTTTGTTCTTTTGGCCGCTTATTTTACGTTCGACTCCAGGCGCGTATTCTACACAGAGTCTTTCGTAGGGCAGCCGGAGTTCACTGACGAAAGTAATAAATGATTCACGCTCAACTTGAACGCACTACGAAGTCCTTTGTTTCGCACCGTGTGCTTGCGACTGACGATAAATCTGAGAGCGATTCATTGTTCTTTTTATCGCTGAAGATGCACTCTGAGGATAGCAGAAAGCATCTCTTTTTTATTGGCTATGATAGGCACAGAGTTTCTCACAAAATTACCTGGAGAAAAATTTGGCGCTAGTGAGCTGCTGGTTGCAAAGGAATGCCTGGATATGGGAGCTCCGAACTTGACTCAGATGTTGAATAACGCGTTCGATGCTCTAACCACTGAGCTATCATGGCGGCCAACTTGACTCAGATTTGTATACATCGAAGACGCGTCTGGCTTCTCGTTAAAATTGTTAGTTTCTTACTAAAAGAGCGCCTAATAAGCTATTTATGTTTCACCATTATACATAAACGTGTTTTATTTGCCACTCAATACTTCTAGGTCGATGTACAATTTTACGAAGCGTAAAAAGTAACCAATGGCCGCTAAACATGGAAGGGAGACGACAAAGCCAGCGTTCTATCTGCGATTTTATGTCGTCTGTTTCTTTTTTTGCCGCTTGGTTGTGCTGGTTCTGCCGTCGAAGTAAGTGGACATTTATTTTAGAATATAATGCATGTGAACGATATCCGCTAATGAAAGTTTTGTTTCAGAGGAGCTTTATTCGCGCAGTCATATCCGCTTTTGAGTCGAAGCCCCACTCAAGACCAGTAAAAAAAAAGCCTCGCAGACACAAATACCAATGTTCTCACCTTTCTAACGAGGCTCCATAAGAAATCCGCATAGACAGTGGAGCCAGATTTACATCTGGGTATTTTTGTGAAAAAATATATGCTGATGGGTGTCGATGGGACCTAATTATCGGAAACGATCGCTTCTCAATAGAAAAGCTGTAGCTGGTCCGTATAAAACACACGGTAATTCACATAACATCGATGTGAGTGCCTACTAAAGCAACAGCAAAACAAGGAGCGTGGAGTTCCCTAAGAGAGCACGGTGCCATACAATGTATTGCACTGCGTCGAAGAATTTCTGAGAGCTGTGTATTAGCTTAGTACGCGTATACCCATGAAATAGAAAGTCCGGGCGGAAGTGGAGTTGTGTGTGTGTGTGTGTGGGGGGGGGGTGTTGTGTGTGTGTGGGGGGGGGTGTTGTGTGTGTGTGTGTGTGTGTGTGGGTGGGTGTGTTGTGTGTGTGTGTGTGTGTGTGTGTGTGTGTGTGTGTGTGTGTGTGCGTGTGCAACTTATGTTTCGTGTCGCTTGTCGCGTGCGTTACGCATCGACTCACGCTTTGACCACTCACTTTTCCTGACAAGCGCAAGGAAGAGATGCGAATAGAAGGGAAGCTTCTTTTGTCTGAAATACTAGCTAAGATGCGACGCTAGAAACAAGTAGTACTGCAAGTGTGTGTGTGGGCCTCGACTGAAAGCATCCTATCAGATTTCATCCTGTCGCTAACCCCTAGACTTGAAGGCTGTTCCATTCCCGAGGGGGAATCGACTAGCCTCCGGAGATTCTAACTTGACACTTCCTTCTCCACCTTGTCGGCGCTAGTGCTGTTGTACTTTATTTTGCAGCTCAATTCATACCAACGCTCGCTCATTCTCTTTCTGTCTTATAAAGCCAACTAATCCCTTTTTCTATACTTTTCTCGCCGGTTTCCCAAAACTCCCTTTTTTGATCTTGCTTTCACTCTCCTATCTTGCGAGCCGCGTAAGTTTCATGCAATCACAACGCGACGCAGTTAAATTTGTACTGCTTGAGTATTGTGACAGTGCAGTGAGTGTACAGGCTTCCTTTCAATGTCTTTCTTTATTTAGCGGTTTCTTGGTTTGACTGTTTTTGCCGCCATCCTATAATGTACACTTACCTTGCGGAGAAGAGTGTCTTCAGCAGTCCGGGATAATTAATGCAAACAGAAGTCTCGTTCTTCATCCGGCTCAAAGAAATCGAGCTGCACACAACTCTGGCCAAACACGCCGGAGGCTTCGTTCCCGACGTCTTCGGGCGAACAAGTGCAAATCGGTACACTGCTTCTTTTACAGCTAGACAATAGTATCGAACACATGCACCCATATTCGAATAGACGCCCAATATATGCGTTTGTTGTCTTAAGCAAGGTACATGTGTATAAACGTGCGTTATAATTTTAGACGAGACACTACTTTTTTTGTGTGCGCAGTGAAAGTATTAAAAAATAAATAAAAGGTACTTCCCTGAACGGGAAATTTTCAAGATATGTGCATGCCTGGCATGTACGACTTGCTGTTGCAGCTGCGTTGTGCCCATTTTGCAGGATGTCTGCGTATGCGTACGATATTATCTAACAGGAGACATATACGCACCCACATTCACGAGGTATTGACATTCAGCATTCTTCATCACACACGTATACAGTTCTCGCTAATTCTTTTGTGTGCGTCTTGCGTTTCATCCTGGTTTCATTTTTTACGGATTTGGTTCGGGTGTACCAATTCCATGTCTATGTACATAATTTACGATACGTAATTATCCATCGTTATCTTGCCACACTGGCCGGCCATGCTCAATACCACGTGCAGTGTGCTTAACTTGCGCATTCTCTGTTTGCTCAATCAAGTTTGCGGCATTGTGTAGACATGCGATTGAATACCCCTTGAACCTCTGTTATCAAAAAGCATATCGGGACTGACCGGGTGCCTTCGTGTGTGCATCGGGTCCCATAATCAGCGAAATAGTCTATAGCGATGCCACAATGTCTGGAATCTATTAGAATATGAGATTACCTCCATTTGACAAAGCCAGATGAAAGTCTTCCCTTGTTTCGTTCCCTAACCAATTGTGCCTGCGTATAATAAAACCACCGAAAAAGCCGAAAAATTCCATAGCATCTCTCCCACTGTGAGGCAACTTTACTGTACCAACTGTTGCTTAGAGGTACAGATAGGAATGTCAGGCACCTCCAGACGTGACTCGTGCAACAATGGCGAAACGATAGAAGGCATAATGTGTTGTGATCGCTTCGTGACCAAGCACAGTGTTCTTCGCACTGCGTTGTCGAGACGACAGTTCACAAGGAAAAATCCGTCGACCAAAGTCCATGTCATCGCATGCTAGCAGAGCGACGCGGGCACTGCTGTTCTTTTTATTTTATCGACTGGCCTCAGCGGTCCCCTATAGGTGTGCGATGGAAAGGTGCACGTGTTTCACACTGATAGCGCATTGTTCACTCTTCTTTTCTCTTTTCTAGAATGCTTTAATTCATTTCCCAGTTTAGGGTAGCAAACGGTGCACGTATCTAGTCGATTTCCCTTTCTTTTCTTCCTTCCTTTCTCCTTATGCGAATTCTACTGGTATGTTGAGGAAGTAATCAACACGGTGTCACTGGAAGCCTGCTCTGCGTCACAGCCGATGCTCGCGAAGCAAGTATAATGGACCACGCAATAGCTCGGCTGAGCCATACTTTATATTTGTTTACCCCCAAATGTGTGAACGGAATTTTAGGACTAATTCACCGTGTAATACTACGTATTACAAACAGAGCGAGTGCCAGGGTACTCAGCGAAGTGACCAGCTTTACCCCGGTATAGTTAACCGCAGGAGCGTAGGCTCGCCACACTTAGCATCTGCAGAGATGATATCAATAAACCAAGGACGTGCATATATACTGACTTAAAAGGAATACTTGCCATACTTTGTGGGGAACTAATGGCAGCCGCAAAGGGTCTGAAACAGCCACTTTACTTTGTATTTTTATATATTCGGTCAAATATCCAGAGACAGCTGCCAGAACGCTTTTCAAACTTTCTGTGAATCAAAATCGCAGACAGCGGTGGTTTTCTCAAATTCATCAAATTCGTTCATGAAAAGGCGATGGGAAATAAATAAAAAAAACATTCAGAAAAAAAGTGGACTCGAGTTTTGCCCAGAGTCGCGTTCTGTGCATCGGAAACCGTTGCGAGATTGTAGCGAGTCCCGAATTGAGATGCATGCGTTTCAATCGCCCACTCTGCCATTTGAATGCGTTTTCTACACCATCCTCTTGCGTTTCCCTTTATTTCGCGGCATGCCTCACCGTCTTCCCTACATGCCCCCCTTCTGACTTTCTCACGTCTTTCAAAGCCGACCTTGCCGGAAGTGGTCTGCTTTTGATGCAAATCAGGAACTCTTTTGGGTCTGCAACTTCCATCTTGATTCGTGGTCGAGCAATGTTTTGTTGCATCACTGTTTTGAAAGTATCTTTGTTTGTGAAGCTTATACATTTCGTGATTTAACCAATGTATTCCAGCTTTATGTGTCTCTTGGGAAACCCTGAATGCATGGGCCTATTATTCTTTTTTTTTCACCCGTGAAGGGTTGGCGGTTCGTATCGGAAGTGTTCAGGACTTTGATTACAGTTGAGGGTTTCACTCTGCGGGAGAAAGTTAGTGGTATTGATTCTGACAACTCTGCAAACCTTTTTTCTCTTTCCGAAATCGCATTTTTATGTGGTGCATATTGGTTATGTACAAATCGGATATTTGTTTAAACCTCAAGTTTTAACCAGTGCTAGAGAACGTACGCTCCACCGCGTGTTCACCCGAGTTTTTCGTGGACCTGCGACTATAAATAGAACTGATATTTCATTCACTTCGTGTCAATCATGCAGAACTTTTCATGTCAATAATACACGTGAAAATCTGACGCACTATGATGCGTCATATACCTTAGGTACAACCTCAGAAGTTATTATGAAGCCATTATGAATAGTCATTATGAATAGCCATTATGAAGTCATTATGAATACCCCACGTATGCGGTTAAGTTTCAACGTGTTCAGCGTGAAAATTGGAATTAAAAATGCACAGGAATTAAAAAATAAACACAGAAACACTCAACGATCATTGTCGATGCATGCGAGAATAGGTCGGCAAACTTGCTCAAGAGTCTTCAGACTCCGATCAAGGTGTGACTTTGAGTCTGAGTGAGTCTGGCTTACGAGTCTGGTCATTATGAGCCCGAGTGAGACCGCTTGTGGAAAATTCTGGTTAGTAGAAGTCTGAGTGAGTCCAATTGACGCAAATATTTATGAATCTAAGTCCGAGTAAGCTCGCTTCAACAGAATTTCGCTTAGTCGGGATCCTATTGACTCCTAAGCGAAAAACATAATTATTGAGTGAGTCTGCGTGAGCCCCATTTATTTGGCTGACCAATGACTCCAAATACTTAAAATCTTCCACTGGGGCGCGCCTTGTAATCGTATTGATGTTACTTTTCAAAAACTAAAACTGTCAGTTTCTGTACGTACCCAAAATTTTTCACATCGGGGGTCGTTATTGAACACCCCTCATATATTTAAACATAAATATATAAACTGAATAACAATTATCTATAACTTTTATTTGAAGGTACGGAATCAAATAGCATCGCGTGATGCGCCAATTAGGTAAGATAGTATTATTAGGAAACATTGCCAACATGATTAAAAAAGCATATTCTTCGCTAACACAATATATTCTGAAATATTAATGACACCACACCTCGAAAAGCTCAAGCAATGTATAACATACCAAAAGAACGCAAAACTATTAGTAACACTTTTTTTCAGTGTATTCGGTCACGGAGCTAATCGAATTCGCAGCGGGACGATTTCAAAATTGAAGTCTGCATTTCTAACGAGACGTTAGGAGTTTCTTTCCGCGATAGCCTTAATTTTTGGTGGTGTAATCAGTTATTTTTATGCATTGCACTGGCTCGCACTTTAATGTTAGTAGTTCATGTACTTAGAGTACACTGTTAACAGTCTTCGGCGAAGTAGAAACAGCAATTTATGTAAATACATGCTACAAAACTCGCGTGATATTTTTCCAGAGAAAAGGAGAGCATGTACTGAAGCAAAATGCTAACGACAGGAAAAACTGAATAATTCTCAATCATTTCACTATCATGTCTCTATACTAATTCTCAAACATCACAAAAAGTGGTGTTGTCGAAATAAATGAACATCGCTGTACGTGGGTATGGAAATTGGTTATGCAGCAAGTCCTAAAGCATGTGCAACTCCAGGCCACCTTTTATTACAAGATTTATTGATTGTTTTGTAGGGTTTAACGTTCCAAAACCACTATTTGATTATGAGAGACGCCGTGATGGAGGGCTCCAGAAATTTTGACCACCTGGGGTTATTTAACGTGCACCCAAATCTGAGTACACGGGCCTACAACATTTCCGCCTCCATCGGAAATGCAGCCGCCGCAGCCGGGATTTGATCCCGCGACCTGCGGGTCAGTAGCCGAGTACCTTAGCCACTAGACCACCGTGGCGGGGCCCTTTTATTACATGACATCGGGATGCACATTGAGTATGATCTGCTGTTATGTACCTAATCAATGAAGAATAAGTGCAGTGCTGCGGCTTCATCATTCGTGTAGCTTCAAAGAAGGCAAAGTGGCACAATCCACGAGCATCAATTCTATCTGTGTTGCATTGAACCGAACGTGTTCTCAGATGCGGCTCTGGTTTTTCCGTGAAAAACTGTGGTGATCTGAAAAAGTATGAGTACCAAACGAGCTATTCACAAGAACGAAAAATAAAGGGTGGGCGTTTGGGAACGCCCTGTGAGGCCATTGTTTAGCGCTGAAAGAGAGAGAAAGAGAAACGAGAAAAAAGGAAGGCAGGGAGGTTAACCAGATGCTATAGTATCCGGTATTCTACTCTACACTGTGGTTGGAGAATAGGGGGTTGAACGAGAGCGAGAGAGAGAGAGAGAGACTTAAAAAGTATGCTTTGACACATCTCGCCAAATTTCGAGTTCTGTTAAAACGTAGCGTGGACAGACACCATTGGTTTTTGTCGGTACATTGGCCACAAGGTAAACAGTGCTTGCGTAATTTAGAGTGCCTTGAAAGTGCTAGCGACCAAGTTTTAAGAAGGAAGGGGGTAGACATGTACCGTTCATGCCGTATGTGGCGCTTATTCTCTCGCAAAAACAAATTTCTTCAAGTTTTAATGTGGTCAAACAACTCTGTTACCTCTCGGAAATCAGAAGGGCGTTTAAAGTTTAATGAGATCTTCGAATTCATCCAGGTATTCATTGTATTCAGTGTTGTCAGTGCGCATGTGCCTGTTGTGAAAATCGAGTGTAGTGCTAAATTATACTTTTCGCTATAGACAATGATATGCACGAGAAATAACTGCATGTTTTATGCTGAAAGAATTCATGCATCTTTATTTTCAAGGTTGCAGGCAACTTGTAAATCTTTTGGATGTGATGTTCCTCATAAGCATTTCATTATGGTGCTCTTTCGACATTTATTGCATAAACCGGGTCAAATTGAACGTTGCTAATTATTAGTCTGGTAAGCCAGTTTGAGAAAACGTTTGGCGTCTCTCTCAGTCCGAGCGAGTCCGCTCTACAAAAATTTCGGTATCAGTTGAGCTGAGTTACAGTTTAATTATATTTTCGTCAGTCTGAATCCGAGTGAGTCCGGCTAAGTAATATTTTTCATCAGTCTAAGTCTGACTGAGTCCACTTAAGGAAAATTTTAGTGAGGCTGAGTACGAGTGAGTTTTGTTGGAGAGAAATTTCGCGTGTCGCAGTTTGAGTGAGTCTGCATCATAAAAAAAAAAAATTCTCGCGAGTCTCATTATGTTCGAGTCTTAAGCAAAAAAATATACTTATTGAGTTAGTCTGGGTGATTCCCATTTATTTTGCTGACTTACGCATACGAGTGGCAAAAGCTATTCCGGCACATGAGTTCTCTGCCTCGTCTCTACCCCAACCCCCCTCTTCCGCTTTTTTTTGTTTTGTGTGTGTCATGATGCAAAAAAGAAAAAAAAACAAGGAAATGTTGGGCCGCAGAACATAGAGGAGGCGAATAAAGAATTCCTGGCCTTCGTCTTCGGTTGGTCGGCACTAACTTAGCCAAACTTTTTATTCTCCCACGGTCAAAAAGAACAAGAAAAACGATGGAATGACTTGCGGATGCATTCTTCATTGACATATCGTGCACCCGCCATGGAACAGGCATTCAAATGAGGCATGACACGACGAGATTTTCGCGCTTCACAAACACTGAGAAGTCCCCTGGACAAAGATGTGACACAAACGGCACACAACGTACAAACGAGGCGAGTAGGATTCGTCAAACTTGGCGTCTTCTGAAGAAATACGGGGGAATAAATTCACCTTAATTCCACAGTGCCAACAAAAAGTTGTGTAAAGTGTAGAGGTTACGTAGGAGCAAAATCAGACTATTCATTCATGTCTTCGGCTTCCGAGACAATTAAGCAGTTACGGAAACTGCGCTTTCGCTATATGAAAGGAAGAACAAGAGAGAAGGCAGAGAGGTTAACTGGGCACATACCCGGTTCGCTACACTACGCTAGGAGAATAGGAAACGGGAGTACAAAGTTGAGAGAAAGAGGAAGGAGAAGGAAAAGAGAGCAGAAAATTGTCAGTACACGGGCTGACGCGTATGCAGCGGTGGCACTACACGAAAGTTCACATAGACCCGTAGTCATAAAAGGCGCAATATATGCGTTCCTATAATCCTGTTTACCATTCCGATACCCCCCCCCCCTCCCACACCAAAAAGAAGAAGGAAGAAGACGAGGACAAAGGGAGATACGTCGACACCGCCCGTCTTATTAAACTTCTCTCTGTCATTGTCTTTTTTTTGTGTGTGTGTGTGTGTGCTCAAGATGTCTAACACTAAGTACCGCTAGGCCAAACACAAGTTCTCTTGTTTATGCCGACGCCGCTCCCAAGACCATACAACTATTTTTAGATGCCAAGAAATATAATATGAATTCAAAGCTGGGAATGTTAAAAAAAGCTGCATATTTGCTTTTGTTTCTCATCGTAAGCAGATCAAAGTAAACTTGTTCGCGTGACGATCCGCGCTGAGTGAGAATCAAATATGTCGGAATATTGCGAGCAAGGAAACTGTTTCGACCCCTTTTTTATCTGAACTCAATGAACTCGGAGAGAGTGACAGGAGAACTGTTCCTTCACTATACGGAAACAATCGCAATCGAGTCAAAAGTATGGTACTACTCGTGAGGAGTAAAAGAATGTGGCGGCCCACAGAACGAGCGGATGAAGTTATCCAGCCTAAAATGCCGTATTATCACGCTAGCTGACGTGAGCTCGAAGCATCGGTGGCAATGGTTTTTTTTTTTCGACGAAAGATAGGTACAATTTTATTTATACAGTGGCCGCATAAAGAAACGGTGACGAGGAAACGGAGAAGGTGTGGAGGTAGCTATTGCAAGCGCTCGTAGAATGGCATAATTGATGCACGCGCTGGGATATAGTCGCATACACGTGAGTAATGGCGCTGGGCTATACTCAAAATTTTTACCTGCCCACTCTATATGCTCCACTCGCAAACACAGTCGTCAAAACACACCATAATTTCTCTGCCTTCTTACCATTTGACATTTTGAATAAGTATTCGTTGTATGTCATAAGTGTGCACGACAGTATTTGCTTTACGCCAAACTTCAGTGCGGCGAAGTCGCGAAATGACGGAACATCGTCAAGAGTAAGGCTTAAAGTAATTTAACTGAAGTTTCTTACCAATGAAAAACAGCAGTAGGGAGTCGCCTTTTAGGGAGAGTGTTCTCAAGCAGACGAAATTGCAGTTGAAGCAAAGTATACGGTGGAGCCCGACTTTGCGAACGTTTCCTTAGCGAAAACAGTACCGCTCAAACGTTTTGGCCCCACTTTGGCCCCAAAGCCATGCAAAGGGAACTTTCTATGTGGTGTATTTTCTACGTCAGTATAGTCAAGGAGCGTTTATGGTATACAACCATCACGTATAAACGACCTCACGGAGCTGTCAAGCATTTCTTGAAGGTGCACTGAGGAATCGGCAAACGCCCCGCCGTGGTGGTCTAGTGGCTAAGGTACTCGGCTGCTGACCCGCAGGTCGCGGGTTCAAATCCCGGCTGCGGCGGCTGCATTTCCGATGGAGACGGAAATGTTGTACGCCCGTGTGCTCAGATTGGGATGCACGTTAAAGAACCCCAGGTGGTCGAAATTTCTGGAGCCCTCCACTACGGCGTCTCCCATAATCATATGGTAGTTTTGGGACGTTAAACCCCACAAATCAATCAATCAATCAGGAATCGGCAAACATTAAGGCGCCGCAGGCTGACTTCACAAAAATAGTGACAGTTCTATGAAAGTTCATAGAAATGAGAAGGGAGCCATGACAATGCACATGAAAAGTAATTATTGCTTTAAAGAGAGCACGCGGTGAGGAGGTCTCGTTTAGAATGTGTCATGAGTGACACTTCACTTGGACGTGGAACTTACGGCCGAGCATTCCTTCTGGTCAGGTTAGATCTGTATGAAGGCGACATGAGCATGCGTTGAAACACTTTTATAGCTTAGGAAACGCGCAACACATGCACTCTCCTTGTTTTTGCATACTGAATTCTAGAAATATCTGTCATTATTTCTGACTGTTAAACTCACCGTGTCACATGACTACTCACTTTTAGCGAAACGTTGATTAGTGTGTATTGATACTCTGGCCTTCATGGCGCACCTTACACGAGGGCCTACATTCACATCTTTCGAAGCGCTGCACAACTATACCCAATTCCAAAGATCACTAATGAGCAAGATACTTTGCAGATTAAAACCCGAAATCAATACCAATGACCCACATTTTTAATAACTGTGGCTTTTAATATGACTCGAAATGCACATGCCCTGAACTTTCACTAAAGAAGCTTGGTTTAAGCGATCCTTGGTATGGTATGTGGGGTATAACGTCCCAAAACTACCACATGATTATGAGAGACGCCGTAGTAGAGGGCTGCGGAAATTTCTACCACCTGGGGTTCTTTAACGCACATCCAAATCTGAACACACTGGCCTACAACATTTACGCCTCCATCGAAAATGCAGCCGCCGCAGCCGGAATTCGATCCCGCGACCTGCGGGTCAGCAGCCGAGTACCTTAGCCAATAGACCACCGCGGCGGGGCGTTTAAGCGATCCTCTGTTCAGCAGCAACATGAGGGCGAAGTTGATGAATCAGACGCTGGCGCTGTGCTGTATCATGCTTCCACTCTACACTACCGCGAAATGACTGTGTGTCAGCCATTGAAGGCTTGAAGTGTCTCTCTGGTAAGCTGATACCGCGGGCTTTACTGTGGACAGTAAACACCAATGACTCATCTGCTCTCGCGACCGCTGCCCACGGGCCCGTCTCCTATGTATGCACGGGGCACGTGCACACAATGACCAATCGGACATCCGCTTTCCCCGCATGGATTCAGCGTGTAATCTATCACGCGCAATGGGGTGACATTGATTTTATATATAGAATTCGGAAGGCCGTAGTCGTAGACAGGAAATGATTCATTGCCTAAGCCAAGCAACGACAACTCCGTTGTTGCCCTTGCCGTCACAGCCGTCACGAAAAATCATTCCCGAAAGTGGTTGTGATGGGAAAATGCCGCTTTGATCGCAAATTACACGAGCCGCCGTGCACATTTATCTCGGTCGTTTAACCCAAACATTCCATTCCCTCCTTACATGCGTCGTTTGTGTTTTTTGTAGCAACCGGCTGATCTCTACATTACGGATTTATTAAGGCTGAAGCTGTATAAGCTTAGATGCCTCGTCAAATGCGAAAATTGACCGTCGATATCATCGGTGTCGTGCATCAAAGCGTACGATGCAATGAATCAAGACGTGATATGTCGACATATGATGTTATCGGGACTTTAGAAATGAACAAAATGTCGTCATGAACTCATAGTGGCGTTCATATGACGTCATGTGATGACGTAATTACATCAAATTGTCACATAGTCAAAGGTGGGCCAATTCTGCAGGCAGTGCGAAACCACGTGTAGAGAAGAAAACTTTTGGAGGCGAGACGGTGAGAATGAGTTTATCTAGTGAACAGAAAAATTCGGCAGATGCCACCGTATTTTCGGCATCAATTTTATGCAATGCGTGTGAATGGAAGGTTACTGTGTTGTAATTTCTTCATTGTACCAAACGTCAAGAAGTAGCGGTTAAGATATGTACTAATGTGCCCACGAACAAGCGTTGAAGAGCCGCATATGTTTTATATAAGCAGTTGTTTGCGGTTGCGTAGCGATATATACTAGCAGCAACATGGATGTTAGCAATACCAGAAGCGGTAAGCTGATATGAAGCGCTTGTGCTCGCGAGGATGGCAGCCCTGGACACTGCTACACAAATCAACTTCAGCAGATGACACCTGACTACAATTGTCGTTAACCCGATATGACGGCTCTATCACAGGAGTGCATACGCAACCACAATTGACGTTTCACGAAGGCCCTGTTTAAAAAGTAGTTCCAAGACCTGGCATGACTCTTTGGCAGAATTCTTGATTGTCATCCATAATTGTGCGGTTTGATTCCTGCTGGTGCCCTGACATTTATTCTTTGCATTCAGCGTGACATCTCTGCCAACGGCAGCTTTTTTTTCTCAACTCTCACGTGTCAAAATTACCCATGTCTCTTCTCGCCGTTCCTGGATAGATATAAACAGTCAATCACCGGCGGCACATGCACGCCACAGGTATGTGTCACACGTCTGGCAGAAAGCTTTTGATGACGTACGCGACAGGATTGGGACATTATTCCTGTCATGACTACAGAGTCATATTCTTGAAACTATCTTAGCGCCCCCCGCCCCCATACTAGTTTTGGTTTACCCCAAGGGAAGCGGGTGATCCCGAGAGCACCGGGACGTAGTTTGATAGATAGATAGATAGATAGATAGATAGATAGATAGATAGATAGATAGATAGATAGATAGATAGATAGATAATTTAAGGTACTTGCGTTACAAAAAAAAAAGCTTGGCATTTAAAACATGGCTTTTACTTCTTATCGTGTTAGGCAAATGCATACAGGACCCTGTCAGTTTATCGCGAGAAAGCCTGTTTCTGTATCATTCACCACTTGTGCCTGATTTCTTTCTTTCTTTCTTTTTTTTTCTTTCCTTCTTTCTTTCTTTCTTTTTTTCTTTCTTTCGTTCTTTTCTTCTTCCTTTCTTTTTCTTACTTACTTTGTTCTTTCTTTACCTCTTCACGTTTGCAGTTGCCAGGTGAGAAAACTCTATTTGATTTTCACCAGAGTACTTTATACACCTCACTCCACTTTTTCTCATAGAATGGCTTCGGTTCTGCTCTTTGTTGGCCCGTTTGGTGAGTCTCTGTTTGAACAATTCAATAGCACCTTTTTATGGAGCGTTCTTCCTTCCCTTGACTCATGTAAATTGACTTCGCCGTATTAGTCCAGGATTTTATTTATTTTTATTTATTTTCACCTATTCTTAGACGGGAGAACGTGTGTAGAAGAATAGTTGCGATGCTAGGCTACAAATACCGTTTAGCCGCACCCGCAATACGCTGTCGGATATTGCGGTTTTGGCGAGCCGGTTCGGACTGTTTAGATTGTGGCTGTTCACTAGTATTGTTTTTCCGATGCCACCTAGAGAAAATTTGATCAAACGACTAGCATCCGGCTATTGATTGCTCGTGGAGGAACAACAAAAAAAAGTTTTTCATCAGCCGACAGACGTGGTGTTTACGGCGTTTGTTTCGCGCACGCAGGCAGCAGTACGTACCCACTGGCAACTAGAGAAAAAAAGAAAAGCTTTGGCAAAACAATGCGTGTATTTGGACTTCGGTGGTTCGCTACTAGTTGTTGAAACCTGAGCGAAACGCTCGCGTTTTCTCTGATTATACAGTTTTATATAGAGAGAAGGACGGTGAAAAGAAAAAGAAAACAGGGAGATTAACCAGACGCCAACCCGGTTCCTTACCCTTTAGCTGGCTGAGGTAAGCTGAAAGTGGAGCAAGGCCACTTACAGTGAGATACATTTTTATTAGTTTTACTGGAGCGTGGTCGATTTCTCATAATAACAGTAATAATGACGATCAATTTATCTTTGACATCACACAAGCAATGGCATAGTTTGACTGTAGTCCATAACTTACTGTTGCTCATAAACCTCAAAAATTTGTGCATCAACAGTGCAGGTCTCATTCTCTCGTGCAAGAGTCGTGCAGAGACACTGGACATGTAATGGAGAAAGCTCGCATGGTCAAGAGATGAGTCCGGAGAGAAAGAGGTGGACACGGGAGCGAGAAAAGGCAAGGCAGGTACCCAAATCTATGTTTCGGTTTAATACCCTGCGCCTGTAGAAAGAATCACAAAGAGAAAGAAGAAAAAAAAAACAAGAGGACCAGTTGCACGTGCCCGTGCAGACATGAAGAACGACTATAAGCCTCGAAGACATTTAGTGAGATAAAGGGCCGCCACGGCACTACGAACGTTTTATTCCGAGCCAATGCACATAACCATGGTGCTTCAAAAATCGCGATGAGTACTGAAGACATGGGGAAACTAGACACCGGGTCTGTTGAATTGCTCCTAAACAACCTCCGAAAAATCAAACAATGAGCGCGTTATTCTCTCCTGGCGTTTCCTGTCGTTTGCAGTAGATAATTGTCTCCTACGCTGCTTTTCCGTGCAGTGGCACACCCGTTCTGCATTGTCTCGCATGACGACCGTTATCGATCAGTTGATTTCACTTCATTCTGTGCGTTTTCGACTTCGCGTGTGGAGATGGCAGCAGGTATAGCCAAAAACATTACAGCATATCCACAGACTGCACGATGATGAGTGGGGCGAAGCGTCCGTCCAACCGTGCGTTCGTCTGTGCGACCATCCTTGCGTCCGTCCATCCATCTGTGCGTCCATCCCTGCGTTCGTACATTCAACCATGCGTCCATCCGTCTGTTCATCCGTGTGTGCGTCCATCCATCCATCTGTCTGGATGTCCATCCATCTATCTAGTGAGCACTCCAAGTACCGTCATCTCGCATATTGTCATCATATATTCAGCATATAGAAGTACCACAATCCACCAAACATTACAAAGACTAAACGAGAGGTGGCACGTGCGCACTGCCCCGCCGTGGTGGTCTAGTGGCTAAGGTACTCGGCTGCTGACCCGCATGTCGCGGGATCAAATCCCGGTTGCGGCGGCTGCATTTCCGATGGAGGCAGAAATGTTGTAGGCCCGTGTGCTCAGATGTGGGTGCACGTTGAAGATCCCCAGGTGGTCGAAATCTCCGGAGCCCTCCACTACGGCGTATCTCATAATCATATGGTGGTTTCGGGATGTTAAACCCCACATATCAATCAAATCACTCACGCACTTTCTTACGGACTGTGCTTCGTGTCTACTTCCCACCTTTGACCACCTCTAGTTCATGGCTATACACTAACTATATTCATGGCACTGTGGCCCAAACCTTGCTAAACCTTGCTAAAACCAATGAGGTTACGCCTAGCGAGTTTATCGTGGCAACTTTTTCTGGTCAGATAGTGGTCAAAGTGCGACGCGTCTCTCATATATTCATATGGTGGTTTTGGCATAGAAAAACATACTTACATAAAGAGCAGACACCCCCGTAGGGTCCTGCGGCTGAGCTACTGCGCTGCTTTCAGTGCCACGAGTGGCCGGTCAGACCCGATAATTGTCTTTTGCGTAAATAAACTAACAAAACTTTTTCTTTCCGATGCTGGGATTTGAACCCGCACCCTTATTCTCCGAAAATGAGTGTGTTTACCACAAGGCTACGCACCCACACGTGCACGAAAGAATACATCTACAGCACATCTATACCACACAAATTTGTACCCTTTGTGCAAAATAAATGCAGAAAATTAACACTTTCTTGTCCAACTTTACAGATTTTTGTCATAAAGCATTAAACGTCTCCATTGGGACACGTTTAAAAGCGGATGTGAAAAATTGCACAAATCAATGAAGTTTCTTCTTTGCAAAAATTTGATTCAAACTTATGTTTTCATTGACCTCCAGAGGCCGCTATTATATGCCATGACAGAAGATTAGAAGAGAGCATGGGCGCGCCGTCTAGCGGTTGGTCAGAGCCTATCTTGCTGGGCCGCAAAGAAACTCGAGTGGCCACTTTTTATATAGTATGTTTCTCTATTGTTTCGGGACGTTGAACCCCACATATCAATCAATCAATCAAAGTGCGTCCTTCTGATACTAGTACTTTTTTAGTAAGCATCAAATGCAAGGCAAATTTTATTAGAGATTAAGTGAGCAGTTCTCGTCTTTATAATTAACGTGCGCGGGTTTCCTACTAAACTGTAAAGGGTGCACGAATGCCGCTCCTCTAGTCCGGCCATGGAGGTGGCTACCTGTCACTACTACGTCGTACATCGCGGACGCACGACCCGCGGCATAGGGAGCTTCGCCCCCAAATTGTGAAATCCCAATGGGCTCAACGCTTAACGCTTACATTGTCGACGTGTTTGATGAAGAAATAGAGAGGAGCAGACAACACCTGTGAGACTAGCACTGAAATTAAAAAAGAAAACTAATTCTTCTTTGAACTCTCAGTGGATTGCCTCGGACTGCTCCTATCTGCAACTTCTCAGTGAGAAGCGCGAGAGCGTCCGAAAGTGACTGAGATATGACGACGCACCCGCTGACCTTGCTTTGGCCATTTCTCGACGGCTAATGAGCAAGCCCCATGGTGTCCCTGCTCCTTTACAAGCTAGACGATAGATGTGCGGCGCCCTCGAAATGTGCTTCATGAGCGCGCCAGCACAAAAAAGTAGATATGCACTAAAGAAAAAAAGTCTCCACTCTTTTGATTCTCTCATTTTTAGCGAAGGTCCTCTTCCGTTATCTGCGTCCGCACTTGACTTATTTTTACCTTTGTTCAGATGACACTCGAACCACAGAAAATTCGCGTAGCCCACGCTATCGCAACCAAAAAGTGATAAAAAAAGCAATCGATACCAACAGCATCGGTGTATACCTTACCCTCAGCCCCATTTTCTTCTTGTTACGGTGGGGCTTTCGATCTTCAGTCTTTTGTGCGAGGTTTCGTATGGCTCCAGGCAGAAAAGGAACAAGGCCTGGAAATCCTTTTGAGAAAGGGATACGGCGGGCTGTTCAAATCGATGCCCCCTCCCGCGCGAGCACAGCACCTCCGAACTGCGGCGGCTGCAGCGTTGGTCTCCATCATCCACCGAGCTCCCTTCCGATGAGCGCCACTCGAAAGGCGTCATGATGGCGGCGGGACTATATACAGTCTCTAAGACCGAAACAACCAGAGAAGCCTGGCTGGAGAATGAGAAAGATCTTTTGAGCGGCGGGGACAAAAGCCCCTCCATTTAGTCCCCCCTTCCCCCCCCCCGTTGGTGCTTCCCATCGTATTGCGTCGAGAAAAAATAAATAAACAGCCGTTTGGAACATCAACACTGAAAAGGAGAGCGTCATTGTTGAATGCTGCTTCCAAGTGTGTGTGTGGCTGCGGTCTCCTTTCATTTCTGACGGAGCATCCACGCTTTACGAACATCCCAACAACGCTCACGCCATTGACTGGCGTGAGACAATAAAAGCTGTGGTTTTTCATTTCTTGTTTTTACTTGTTTTTTTTAAATCAATGCGCGATGACCAGGTCATCCAGCAACTTGAAGAGGTTAAAATCACGAAGCAATCACGTGGCCCCTTTGGAGGACTGATCTCCACTATCACGTGCGGTGCAGCAGCTTCGTTTCCGTGGTTCGGTCAGTTTGCCGGCAAGGATGGAGCCTACATTTTATGATCACAGTGTTTGTGCATACTTAGCGTGAAGTTTGATCTATTTTAAGTTTATAACTCAATGACTCATAGCGAGGCGAAACTTCGGGGTTGTTTGTTTAAGGTCAAAACCAGGGAGACGAAGAAGTGCGGGATTGATTCTGCACAGGCAAGGGATGACAAGTCGACACGATGATTTCGTGGAGCACTCATTGGTGGTTCATTTATATAACACAACTTGAGTTTTTACAATGCACGGAATCACAAGTATAAAACAAAGAAAATGCTAGCTTAGCCTCGGCTTCCGTGACTGGTCTCCGGTACTCAGATGCATAGTTGGCCTCGAGTCCGCTCACACCAAAAAGAGCCCGAGTCAGTACTTAAACGTGGTTTTGCAGCATCCAAAAATGTGCAGATGGCAAGGATGACCACTGTCTTCCACCAATTAAAAAACGGCTTATACGGACCAATCAGGCAAGCCGAAGGTAACCAATCGGAACACGAGTTTAAATGGTCGCGTGAACCCTGCTTCGAAACAAAAGTGGAGTGGTTTCTGGAAACCACCAAATTCTCAAAAAATTGGGAGACCCTTAACTTCGCCTTTAAGAGTTGAACGCGATAGCGAAACCCAGCGCCTAGCGCGTCCTTCAATAGCTACGCGCATGCTTATAATATGTTGTGTTACACACACACACACACGCGCGCGCGCGCGCGCACACACACACACACATACACGCAAGCGCGCACACACGCGAACACACATGCACACACACACAAACACACACAAACACACACGCGCACACACACATACACGCGCGCGCGCGCACACGCGAACACACGCACACACACACACACACGCACGCACACACGCACACACACACACACGCACACACAAACACACACACATACACGCACACACACACACACACACACACACACACACACACACACACACACACACACACACACACAGTAGATCGTACCAGCACGCACGCGCGAATGATACATACAGGTTTTTGATCTAAACCAAGAGTCGCATGGCCTGAAAGTTATATGCCGCACGCTCGCCATCTCGGAGGTCATAAAAGAGTCTCACACTGCTTCACAAATAGCAGCACAAAATCTATCGTTTGCTGTTTGCTTGATCAACGCCCCTGGAAAAGCATGATATGTTTTCCGCTAGATGCACACAGTTGTCTATTTTTAGACTGTTTGAAAGTTCCAGTGTGTTTTTAGCGGTGATGGCTGCACTATCTCGGCCTTTTTCGACGTAGTTTAAGGCTTCCAAAATGCGCCTACAAATCGCCGGATGGGCTCGTTTTCGTCGTTATACCTTTTGAAGAAAATGCGCTAAGGGGCCCTGAAGCACTTTTTCGAGTAACCATGCAACGTATTCACTAGAAAAGCATATTGCTTCACAAATTCAAGGCCGCAAAAATACAAAGAATCCGTCCAGTGTGAGTGGAGTTACAAAGGTTTGTCGCATGCTGCAATTGCATTATCTATTCTCTTGTCCCAACGAAAGCGCTGGGAGCTAAGCAGGAATGCGTGGCAGGGGCAAAGACACTACCGCCCCTCGTGACATTGAACACTTTTTTTTCTTCGAATGCGCAACTTTCTCAGTGTGATCGCGCGCGCACGCATGGACAAGTAGCGGCTTCCCGCGGCGATTTCGGTAACTTCATTTTTCGGTCACAGACACAGAGACAGTTTTTCGCTTGCAACCAATGGGGCCGACACCGATGGCGGGTTTTCTGCAACACGAGCTCTCTAACGCTATTGGGTTGAAATAGCCCTGACGCGCAAACAAGAGCTCGAATGTTGGTACCCGGTCACCCCGGAGGGCCCAAGTGGTGGCTCACTCGTATGGGGCGCGGGGCGCCCAGTGACCGACCAGTTGCAACTTCCCCTCTTCAACTCTCATTCCTGTGCAAGGGTCCGTCTTCGAGAAAAGTCGTAAAATAGTGCTTCTATCAATAGCATTTGACACAGAACCCTTGCAGTTGTTAAGGCGTTTATGAGCCGGCCCACAGTGAGCAAGCACAATGGCGACAGTAACGGCCAAGCACGGGCTCTCAGCGCGAGCGGCGTCCTTGTCGGGTGGCCCCACTAGAAGGTACTCAAGTGTTCGACCCATTTCATAGTTCGGAGGCTTCGCTACAATTACCCCGGGGTCGAAGAGGGAGCCGCCTGGCGACCTAACAGCTTGTAATTATGAGCGGGTCATAATAAGCCTTCAGGCGCTCCACGTTGACGATGTCTCGCCCACGGCGGCGCATGTCCGAAGATTGTTCAACGGGTTCGATCAGATAGTTGACGGGTGAGGTGCGCTCGATGACACGGTAGGGGCCTTCGTATTTGGGACGTAGTTTGGTAGAGAGGCCAGCGGCAGAGGTCGGGATCAAAAGCCATACAAGCGCACCAGGAAGGAACGTGGGCTCAGAAGTGGTGGAGCCATCACGGATACTCTTCTGCCGCTCTTGCTCTAGCGTCGTAAAAGTCTTGGCAAGCTCGCGACACTCTTCAGCAAGCCTGGCTGTCTCGGAAATAGGTGTACACTCAGATGGATCCGGCGTGTACGGGAGTATCGTGTCCATAGTGTGCGACGGGTGCCTTCCGTACAGCAAGTAGAAAGGTGAAAAACCAGTCGTGGTCTGAGGGGCGGTGTTGTAGGCGTAGGTGACGAAGGGCAGTATATTATCCCAATTGGTGTGGTTGGCAGCGACGTACATAGAAAGCATGTCGCCGAGGGTGCGGTTAAAGCGTTCGGTGAGGCCATTCGTCTGTGGGTGGTAAGCAGTAGTTTTGCGGTGGACAGAATGGCACTCCGTCAGAATGGCTTCGACGACTTCCGACAAGAAGACACGGCCTCGATCGCTGAGAAGCTCTTGGGGTGGTCCGTGGTGCAGTATAAATCGATGCAGCAGGAAGGACGCAACATCGCGCGCAGCAGCCGCAGGAAAAGCGGCGGTTTCGGCGTATCGCGTTAAATGGTCAACGGCAACGATGGCCCAGCGGTTACCAGCCGACGTCAGAGGAAGTGGTCCATACAAATCGATACCTACGCGCCCAAAAGGACGGTCAGGGCAAGGTAACGGTTGTAGACTGGCGTGCGACATGTGAGCTGACGGTTTACGGCGTTGGCAAGTGAGGCAAGAGTGAACGAACTGCTGCACATAGCGGTACATCCCGCGCCAGAAATAGCGTTGTCGAATGCGATGGTAGGTTTTGAATACCCCAGAGTGCGCGCATTGTGGATCAGAATGGAAGGATTCACATATCTCTGACCGCAGACTGCGGGGTATCACGAGTAACCACTGCCGGCCGTCGGCGTCGTAATTGCGTCGGTGTAGAAGGCCGTCACGAATGGCGAAATGGCGAGCTTGACGACGCAATGCACGCGTGGATGGCGTTGCGGATGGATCAGAGAGCAAGTCGATCAGCGGACCGATCCAATTATCCTTACGCTGTTCGGTAGCGATTATGTCAACGTCAATGGCAGAAACAGCAGCCGAGGATACTGGGCAGAGCACATCACCTTCAGGCAGAGGGGAGCGCGAGAGGGCGTCGGCGTCAGCATGCTGGCGTCCGTTGCGGTACAGCACGCGGATGTCGTAGTCTTGTAAACGAAGAGCCCAACGGGCGAGACGGCCTGAGGGATCCTTCAATGATGAAAGCCAGCATAGTGCATGATGGTCGGTGACGACATCGAATGGCCGACCTTACAAATACGGTCGAAACTTTGTAAGAGCCCAGACGATCGCCAGGCACTCTTTCTCCGTGACGGTGTAGTTTGTCTCAGCTCTCGTGAGCGTACGGCTTGCATATGCTACGACATATTCAGGGAATCCGGGTTTGCGCTGCGCCAGGACAGCGCCGAGGCCTACACCGCTGGCGTCTGTGTGCACTTCCGTCGGGGCCGTAGGGTCGTAGTGGCGTAGAATGGGAGGAGACGTCAACACATGGCGGAGCTTCGCGAACGCGTCGTCGCACTCAGACGACCACGAATTGAGGGACCCGTTACTTCCAAGGAGCTTCGTCAGCGGTGATATGATCGTGGCAAAGTTTCTTATGAAGCGTCGGAAGTATGAGCACAGGCCCACGAAACTACGCAGTTGTTTGACGGACGCAGGTTTGGGGAATTCGGCCACGGCCCGAAGCTTGGCTGGGTCAGGAAGAATGCCATCCTTGGACACGACGTACCCAAGGATGGTGAGTTGCCGTGCTGCAAAGCGGCACTTCTTCAGATTTAGTTGCAAGCCGGCATTGCTGACACGTGCAAAAACTTCTTTCAGACGTTGGAGGGGTGTAGAGAAATCTGGAGCGAACACAACAACGTCATCGAGGTAACAGAAGCACGTGTGCCATTTCAAGTTGCGCAGCACGGTGTCCATCATGCGCTCAAAGGTCGCAGGTGCATTACATTGACCAAACGGCATGACGTTGAATTCGTACAAGCCGTTGGGTGTGCTGAACGCAGTCTTCGGTCGAGCGTCATCAGCCATGGGTACTTGCCAGTACCCCGAGCGCAGATCGAGAGAAGAAAAAAATTGCCCGCAGCTTCCCTCGGGGGAACACTGAGGAGGATGCGGAGCATATAATTGGTTAACGGGGTGTTAAAGTGCGACTTACTTGGGTCGATGGCTAAATTGGTTAACGTGGTTGTGAAATGGGGTGTTAAATTGCGACTTACTTGGGTCGATGGCTAAATTGGTTAACGTGGTTGTAGGAGGGGGTGTTAAATGAGTGAACACGTACACACGTATACGAAAGGGCGGCGCTGGTCGAAGGGACGTCGATCATTGTGTTTGTGGATTCGTTGGAATTCATTTCACCGCGACCTTGGACGTCGACGCGCCGTACAAACCAACCGACGAGCGGCAACTGAGCGAGCGAGCGCCGACCTTGAGTATATATACAGCTCGACGGCGCATGCACTGTCAGCTGTTGAGTGTTCTCGAAGCGCGACGCCACATGCGCGTCCACTGGAGAATCAGGAGAATTGTAGATGTCGAACGCGGTGTGTAGAGGAGGAAGGGTGCACAGATGGTGGAAGAGTGGGCGACGGCGCGACGACGCATGCGCGCGCGTCAGCTGTCGAATGTTCGAGAAGTGGTGCGGACGGCGCACTACAAGGCGCGAGTATAAGATGCTCCGCATCTAAAAAATTCGGCTCCGTGAAGGCTGTCAATTGCGTCATCGATGCGCGGCAGTGGGTAAACATCCTTGCGAGTGATCTTATTGAGCCGTCTGTAGTCCATACAGAACCGCGCAGAACCATCTTTCTTCGCAACAAGAACAACAGGAGACGCCCATGGACTGTCCGAGGGCCGAATAACGTCGCGTCTGAGCATATCATCAACCTGCTCGTTAATTTTCCGACGTTCAGCAGGCGACACGCGGTAGGGACGTTGCCGTAATGGTGGATGGGCACCAGTGTCGATACGATGCGTAACAGCGGACGCACGACCGAGAGAACTTCGCCCGACGTCGAAAGAAGAACGATATTCTCGCAACAGGTTCAGAAGCTGGGAACGCTGTACCGACGTGAGGTTGTCATCAATGTAAGGGCCAAATACATCAGGAGATGATGAATCAGAAGTGGAAACAGCACTGATGGTATGCAAATTGGAACAACGCGAGTCATCAGGTACGTCCAGGACTTGTGCGTTATCCACTGGTTCCGCTCTGCCGAGACATTCCCCTCGAACCAAGGTAACAGAGTACGGAGATGGGTTGGTCACGAAAATAGAGGCGTTGCCCTGGGTGATTTGCACGGTCGCGAAAGGTACTAGCAACCCTTTCCTTCGGCAAGCACGGTCGGATGGCGAAACGAGTGCAATTGTGTCGGAGAGTCCAGCGCAGTAGACAGATACACCCATCGTGGAGCTTGGAGGCACTATGGTATCGTCTTTCACGAGAATCTTGCTCACTTTCGAAGAACTGTCTTCCGGCGTCAAATGCGAGAAGGGGGAGAGTTCAATTTCGGCGGCGGCACAATGGATGACGGCGTCGTTGCGGGAGAGAAAATCCCACCCCAGGATGACGTCATGAGAGCATGCGGGAATGATGATGAATTGGGCGACATACAGAACGTCCTGAACGACAACGCAAGCTGTGCACCCTGCTGTAGGATGGATACGATGCAAACCGGCGGTACGAAGGGACAATCCAGAAATTGGCGTCGTCACTTAACGAAGCAAGCGGCAAAATTTTTCGTCCATAATGGATACTGCAGCTCCTGTGTCAATAAGAGCAGATGCGTGAACACCGTCCACAAGCACGTCAATGACATTAGATGGGCGGCTCTGAGGGCTTTCACAATGCGATAGCATCGCAGTCCTTGCCTCGGGGACTGCGACGACTAGTTTTCCCGCTCGTGAGCAGCTGAACTTGGCCGCATGGGGGACGGGGAACGACGTCGTGGAGACGGTGACCTACGAGAAGATGAAGCTAGGCGAGTTGGCGGTGGCATAGACGGCGTTTCCTCGTGATAGGTACGCCTGATCTGGCCAGCAACAGGCGACGTGATATGGGGCGTCTGTACGCGAGTGCAATAACGTGCTACGTGGCCGGCGTAACTGCAGGCAAAGCAAATGGGCCGGTTGTCGGATGTGCGCCATCGGTTCGCCGGGGTAGGTCTTGTCCATGACGCAAGAGCCGATGGACGGAACGGTGGCTGGAAAGGCTGCAGGGGGTGCTGGAGCTGAGTCTGAGAGGTCACGTCAACATACGTAGCCGGCATACCCGCTGCAAAGGATGGAGGTCGTGCGGCAGCTTCGGCGTAAGTCAGTGGGGCGGGCGCTTGAACGACTGGAGGCTGCCTGGCGACCACTTGGGCGTAACTTGGGGGTACAGGAGCCGGAAGCTGTTGTGGGTGGTACGCAGGCATGACCTCCGCTATTTCCTGCTCAATCGCTCGGCGGATAGGGGGGAAAATGGTAGTTGCCGATTGTTGAGCAGCCGGTGGGTGGGCAAAGGGCAGGAGCGAGAACTGCCGTGCGATTTCCTCACGTATGAAGGACTTGAGGTCTGCCAGCAGTGCCACCTGGTCACAGCTCGCCTCCAAGCCTGCAAGCCCTGCATCTCGTGGTGTGGAGCGACGGGTCATCGAACGCTGCCGGCGGAGCTCCTCGTAGCTCTGGCACAGCGTGATGACCTCAGCTACTGTGCCTGGGTTTTTGGCAAGCAGCATCGTGAAGGCATCATCGGCAATGCCCTTCATGACGTTCCGGATCTTGTCTGATTCGGACATGCTGTCGTTGGATTTCTTGCATAGGTCTAGGACGTCTTCAATGTAACTGGTGAATGATTCACCGGCCTGCTGAGCGCGTTCGCGCAAGCGCTGCTCGGCTTGCAGCTTACGAACGGCAGGGCGGCCAAAAGCGTTGGTGATAGCGGTCTTAAAATCGGACCAGGTTGCGAAATCAGACGCGTGGTTGTTATACCACATGCCGGCCACACCCGCGAGGTAGAAAACCAGGTTGCCGAGCTTACCTGCCTTGTCCCAATGGTTGAGGACGCTGACGCGTTCGTACTTGGCGAGCCAGTCCTCGACGTCGGTGCCATCCGCGCCGGTGAAGACAGGTGGGTCGCGGATGCGGGGGACACCGGAACATGGCGTCGGCGCAGGAGGAAGCGTTTGCTGAGCGGCGTCTTGTTGCATGGCTGAAGGCACGGTACGGGATCTAAGCTCCAAGGGCATCGAATGTGAACCGAAGATGTTTGAAGGGCACAGCACTCTCCACCAAAATGTTAAGGCGTTTATTAGCCGGCCCACAGCGAGCAAGCACAATGGCGACAGTAACGGCCAAGCACGGGCTCTCAGCGCGAGCGGCGTCCTTGTTGGGTGGCCCCACTAGTAGGTACTCAAGTGTTCGACCCATTTTATAGTTAGGAGGCTTCGCTACACAGTAATTGAAAAAGAAAAACAGTCACACCATATTCACAGAGTGAATGATGATGAGTGTGGCGAAGCCTCCATCCGTCCGTGCGTTCTGTTCCCAATGCGCACCCTAGAGATGTGATATAGGTAACACAAAAGGCGTTGGCAAACTTTCGTTGAGCTGTGCCACATGGTCTACGGAAGCGTCGACAGCTGTGTAAGGAAAATTTGTCACTTGCGAACAGTTCTAAACCAAACATTTGAATACGCGCTAAAGAAGCCTTCTGTCTATCGTGGCAGCAGATGCTGCCAGAGTTGCGATAAAGAATTTGGCAGCGCATGGGTCGTATAGTACGTAGCCCTAAAGCCCTGCAAGGCCAAGAAATTCATGGAGCTGCTATGCCAAGCCGACCGCTGCCACTGAAAAGCAAGTTCGAAATTCCTTTCTTTTCTATCGCCTCTTAAGAAGTTGAGGGAAGGTTTTTGTCGATCCATTTGTCCTTCTATCAATACTGCCCTTTGCTTCACAAATCTGGTGGCCTTCTCAATCCAGACTATCGTCGACTCATCGCACATAAAGGCTTTTTGTTGACACTTCGAAGCTCACTTTTATTTTTGTTTTTTTAACTCTTTTTCGTGCACCCAAATTCTATAGCTTTCTTCAACATGTTTCTCCCCTATGTCGCGCGAAAGTTTTTTCTTTCTTGCTTTATTGAAGGAGCGTTTGTGTAGATTGATTAAAAATTGAATTTAACTACCAATTCGTTTTAACAGCTTGCATCTGAAAAAGAGTGAGAAAGCGATTTCTGAAGAGATAAGAACCTAGTAAATGAAGAGGTTTGAAGAAGACCGAAAGTAATCTCGGGATATAAAAAAAAAATCAAGTGGTGGCACCAGCTGCTGGCACTACCGATATATACGAATGAAGGAAAGAAAAAAAAGCGAGAAATTGAGTGAGCATGAGGAGTCATTTACGGTGTGCAGTCAAGCGACGATGCACGGAAAAGTTGGAGAAAGAAGTTGCCTGCTAGTGAAAATAATGACAGCATCAGTTTCAAGGGGTAGGGCAGAGAGTACTCGGCGCGGAGAATGCGTTTTCTTGGTTATTTTGAATTGTCGCCCATATTGCGACGAAGCGTGACTCTGAAGGCGAAGCATTTCGCACCACCTACCTTTTGAATTCGCCACCGCTCGCACTTCTTCAAGTTTTCGTCCAGTAACGACAAAAGTGTACTGGCTGTCTATCAACTGCTTTTGTCAAATATAGGAAAAGATTTCGAGTGAGCTGAATTTTTTTAATTTTGTTTTTAAGGTCCTTCTGGCATCCTGGCACTTGCTTAATTCTTCACGTCGTGCTTGCTTTCCCTTCACTTTATGAAGTATGTATGTGTGTGACCCTCCCAATTTTAATGCACAAACATACCCTATAAAGCAGATGTGGGAATAACCACCATGGTAGCTAAGTCTATAGAGCATCGGACACGTCATTCGAAGATGCAAGTGTCACAGGTCCCGTTAGTTAGGGAGGCAATCGCCAGGCTAATTTTAAAAGCTTAAGTACCGCCCCCCCTCCCCCGAACTGCACAACGAAAGCATGGCCAATTTAGAAGTGGCCCTATTTGGCACGCCAGCAGACGCCAGCTGTGGTCAAAAGAACGAGTCAGAGCCGAGAGTTGATAAACAAAACGAAATCATATTCTCAAATATGGCAGATCATATGCGCACACAGATCAAATCGGTGCACACTCGGCAATAGTTCAGTACAATATTTCACCAATCTAACAACGGACAGTACAATCAGATACACTCGAAACAACGGACACAAACCACCACACGCGCTACAATGCAATCACATGCATCTAACAACCAAGACACTTATTCAGTCCAAAATTCTTGGATCAAAATTGAATGTTTCTTTCTAGGACAGAGTCACTCAAAGTCAAGCGCTGTTGTTGATCCGCTGCCCCGAAGTTTCTCTTCTAGGAAACCTCGTCTTCAAATGTCCGCACTCCAAGCACAAAACTTCTTCGCCGGAAACACGCCGGTTTCCACGCGTTGCGATTGCAAGATGCGTCCTCGCTCTCTGGCGGTAAACTCACATTATTCTTCTGCTGGTAGCACCAGCCTTCACCCTTCAGGCGGAAACACTCTTCATTGCCTGCTTTGCCACCGACGACAAAAGCTTTCACCCAAACTAGGTGGAAAAAACCCTATGCCCACTTGTGCAAAACTTCCTTTATCTCCCGCCTACGCACACTGGCGTAAACTGTCTTCGTCTCCTGATTTCCTTTCTCCCCTCCTCGCTTAAATACCTTTCGCGCTAGTTTTCCGAAAATTCTAAGCGTTTTGTCGGCGCGACGCACAGCCAAGGCTGGGGAAAGGGTGAGACGTTTCGAGAGCCGTCTGCAACAAGTGACGCAACTCTGTATCACCACGCCCCTTTCCTTCGAGATCTTTCCAGGGCTTGCTCGGCGGCCGATGTGAGGAGGTTGGTTGGCGGAACTACGCTTTCGAGGGGAGAGACGGTGTGCTTGGGGAGTCTTTGGATCCTTGTTTTTCTTCTTCAGCGTTGACTTTGACGCGTCTTTGGCGCTTGGTATCGTCTCCATCGCCAGAATTCGGCGGCACGCGCTTTTCTGAGCGCCTGTTGTGACAGCAAGTTCGGTCCCTGCCCACGCCAAGTTATCTCTTCATCCACTTTTATTTCATCACGTTTACATTACGTTTACTCTTAAGAATACCCCTTATACTTTCCTTGACATGATTGTGTGCCAGTTCACATAATATTGTTGCACATGGAGAGAAGGATTTTAAGAACAAAGGTTTCTGAATAAAAAAAGTCATTAAGGGATCCAGATTGCCTGGTTTGCCGAAGCAAAACTTCAAGTCAACCCTATTACGCCAGATAAATGGTATATGCTTCTGAAAAAAAAATGTGTTTTAAGTTATCCTGACAACGTGTCTGATGTACAAGAAACAAGGCAAACACAAAAACTGGCCTTTAAAATTGTGGAAAATATGTTCTGTTTATAGAGACGAAATTTGTCATGCGTGGTATTATAGCATTGGGTTTATGCATTTTATAATCTTTTGGGTTATAAAATATTTGAAGAAGCAAAGACAAAAACCATAAAAAATAGACTTGATCTGTTTTGTAGTAGTCTATCTCATTAGATTACCGTTTACCTTTAGCCAGTCTGGTTCGAGCACGAATCATGTATGCTGTACGATGTTTTACTAATCTACAATTGCTATGGTTAGGACATCGCCACACTTACGCAGCTTACCAAGCAGCCTGATTTATCTAGGCTATCAGGAGCACAGGTGTTGATCGCTCGAAAACACGATTGAATTTTTCCTTTACTTTTCTCGAGGCAATTCTTTCCCATAGACTTATCGAACATATCCATGTAAGCTACACAATCCACTGGCGAAACACGCTCTAATAATGTT